>NC_059487.1:10327406-10947022 GCF_018139145.2 Gymnogyps californianus | reverse complement strand
TGAGTAAGTAAAAAAAGCTGTCATTATTAAATTGCATTCTCAGCCTGCACTTTTACTTATCCTATACTAAATTACTTCCTGCAGCCAGCTGAAACTGTACCAAGAGGGGGAAATTTGAAGTACCTCTGAAAAAATGCCTTCAAAACTGCTGAAGCCAGTGTCACCCACTGGATATAACACATTTTGAATCCAGACTTAAGTACATTATTGGTCACAGTGGAAGATCCTCTTTGTCAAAGCAGTTTAATGTCAATTGAGGAGACAATAGTTTTACTTAAACAACACGATAAAGGAGGAAATATTATGATATCCGTTGCTGAATGCTTAGTGATCACAAAAATTAAAAGTTTTGATCACATGAAGTTACTGGCAAACTGAGAGGTGGAGAAACTGTCTCCTACAAGCTTCTGGGCTCTGTTTCTTTCCATGGGCCCGACACAAATATCAGGAAGATCTGGTGGCTCCATCCCTCAGCAAACTTCTAGCTGGGCATTTTCCCGACTCCTCAAGCAAACAGAACAAAGCTTTTATGTACTCTTTTTAAGAGAGCTCCCAAAGGCAAAGAAAATCAGCTATGTAAGCAGTCAAAATAGATTTTTACGTCAAAATAGAAAGCAAAATAGAATTGTCCTTTCCCTCCACTTCCTTCTATCTATTTTTCTACTGAAAAATGCCAGATGATTGATTTATTTATTTGGATGAAAAATGAGGTTTCTTATATCATTGGAGAAAACAAGACTGTTTGGGGTTTTTTTAATTTATTTTTTCCTTTTGAAGATTTTCCACTGAACACATACTTAACCATTTTTTAAATAGATCCTACCAACCACAGTGAAGCAAACACATGCAACCCAGTACTGAAGTAACGTCATCTCTGGATTGCTTAAAACTGTACAAAGATTAAAGCACCCCAGTTCTACCTTGCTCAATCTGCAAGATTGCAAACTCCTACTTTAAGGCACGTGTGGTACTGCATCGCATGGGACTGTGTATCCCAGGAAAAGGTCAAAGGGACTGATATCCTGTTGAGCAACATTTTCTATGACTGAGACAAATGTAGCATCAGATCAAAAGGGAGTAGGTTAAGTAAAGGATCAGCTTGCTATCAATTTGAAGACACAAGAAAGACAAAGCCATTTCATAAAGAAAAATTAACCCACATAGATAAGAGAGAGATGGTGAAACTGTTTCAAGATATGTTGATAAAACTACTTCATCAAAGTGGTAAATTGCCTATAAAATTAAATCTCTTGGTGAATTTGGACAACTTTTTTTTTTTCCAGTGAAAACATTTCCACAATAAAGTGTACCATTTGTAATTTCCAGACCTAAACATTTACAGCTTTTTCTTTTTGTAACAGAGTTTCTTTCTGAAGTTTTTTTAATTGAGTTTGAAACAGTTGAAATTGAAACAATATATTAAAGCATTTTAATTATGTCAAAATAACTGCTTTCAGGGTTTTTGTTTTTAACTAATAACATTTCACATTTTCCACTTTTCCCCCCAATTGAAAAAAACCAGAACCACCACCTAATTTGATTGTTCTCCACAGTCTTCCACACTGCACTAATGCACATACATTGCAGGCAGGCACAAGCATTGCTATTTTACCTCTGTGCCCATGGAAGAGAGCAATGTGCCGCTCTAAAGAACCTAATAGGAAAGCAGAAAGCTTTCCCACAGGTCGGAGTGCACCATGTCAGCAACCGCATGAATCTGTGCCCTGAGTTTTCAGCTTACTTGGTTGAAAAATGAGACACATTTTTGCTGAAAAGCAAAAATTCCAATTCTTTCCAATACTAAATTCTGGATACAGACAGCAACCCAAGGAAATTTACAGATCTACAAGCCTAACTGTTTATTTATCTTGGCAGCTACGCCCCAGCTAGTGCTCAATGGCAGAGAGCAGTTTCCTTCCCAACAATATGCCAAATGCACTTCTTGCCGATTAAGCTGCATGAGTGAGAACAATTCCACCGCGCTCAACTAGAAGAATGAGTGGCACCTTCGGGAAGATTATTCCTAAGGGGAGCTGTTAAGCTGTAGCCCAGCAGGGCTTTCCCCCCGACACTCCACTTTATCAAGAGTACGGGGCAGCAATTAGAGCCACTGTCAACAGCTGCTCCCGTACCACTGAGAAGCCACCATCCTGCTGGGGCTCTGAAACACAGCTCTCTGATTGCAATTAACACACTGCTAACAGCTCTCTTCCTGATCAACAAGCTATGACCACACTCAGAGACACTGGCCAGGTTCATTTTCACAGTCACAAAGATTAGTTGCAACAAGCCAAAACGATAGCGTACTTGGCAAAGGATTGCTTGGGAATCTCTCTTTAAGGACAAGGATACTACCTTCGCCTTCATGTGTCCCCACTGGTAGTTTGCTAATGTTTAGCGGTGATGTCAACATTAAGGAACTATCTGGATAAATCCTTGGAAGTCATTACACCTGTTATGTTATACCTGACAACAGTAAGATGTTCAGATACTAAATAATCCATGAGTCATTCCTTTGCTGGGGCAAAGTTGGCTTATTCTGCCTATGTCATAGTAAGAGGTAATGTGCACCCATTGATCAATACCTTATTTAAGCCTCCCATCTCCAATTTTAGTAGGAATCAGTCAACTGAATGTTTAGCTCCAGTGAACACCTTGACCATGGGAGATCAGGGCATAACAACTACAACGCAGTCTACAAAGGAGAGCCTTTCCATGACAGTAATTTCCCAGGAACTTTCAAACATTTATTTTGTCCTCAAGTCGTCTGTGTCTGGAAACACAGACACGCTCAAGCTTTTGTAGATTAATGTAAACAGTGTATGAAATAGAGCACAGCATTAGGATTCAGGCCCCTCTAGCTACCTGCAAATGTAGAGGAAGTTCAGGATTACTAGCACATAATTGTGGAGTTGGGGGAGCCAGCCCAACATTTGACTTTTCCCTTGGTTTAGATTTCCCTGCATATAGAAAGAGTGGGTGGATATGGCAAGACATACAGTATTTATATATCAGCTGATGTCACATCTGAATGCAATTCTAGATTTACTATTACAACTCTTCCTTCATCTAGGCAATAACTACCTGCCTGCTAAAAGGCATCAGATTCTTTCATTGTTAAAATGAAACCGGACCTGGTACCCTGGGGCAACTGATTTCAATCTCCAAGTTCATATGGTTTTTCTTGCTGACAAGACTGGTTTGAAGGAGAGCCAAAATGCCAGCGGCAGTTGCCCTTGCTAAGAAGAACCTTGAAAGAAGTTATGATGATTGTTAATAGCGTATGCACACACATGCACACAATTTTCTACAATAAACTGGCAGATTATAACTGGTTCCCCTAATACTGCACATGAGATTGATGTGAGGAGGATACAGGAGGCAGTTTGTGTCCTATTGTGGAGAGAAGAAATCTTGAGTTTGCAGGAAGTCAAAGTGTATCCCAAGTGTCACACTGCATTGCCAACTGGTCATCCCTCAAATGCAGGAGGCACTAACTGATCATCTACACATGCAAATACCAGACTTTCATGTGGTCTAAGGGCTCTCTTACACAAAAGCAATAGTAACTTTGTGCATTTTGCTGGTGTATGTGCCATTGCCTGAGCAGCCTTTTGAATATCAGGCCTGATGCTTTCGGGATAGAAAGCATGCAGAAGAGTCACCAATTCTAAAGTGACTGAAAAGCTGGAAAACTGTGTTATTCAAGAATTTTAGGAAATTTCAGAATAGTAGTATTGCACTGTTGGTGTTCCTATAGCTGTTTCCACACACTTGTACTACGTTGTTGTGTGATGCGCTATAACACCACAAACACCTAACTCTGCTGTACAGGGCATGATTATAAGTTTTCCAGATAACATATGTGATCCTGGAGGAGCATCTCGCTTAGCTCGTCTCTTCTGCTTTCCCTGCATTTGATGGAACTGTGTTCTCTATGGGTCTCTGCAGTTTTCACAAAGAAACTGCATACCATGCTTACCTTAAATCAGGCTTATATTTTAGTTCTGGTTTCTCTTAAAGGAGGATTACAGTTATTAAAAAAATCATTTTTTCTTACTATTCTATTGTTGCATTTACAGCACTTTCTAGGCAGAGGCTTAATATGGTACATTTGTCTATGCTAAGCGGTTGCTCTGAATAATTGCACCAAACAGTTCCAGTTTTTCTGGACCTGCTGCATTTTTCTACATTTTGCAAACACTTTAGAAAAAAAAGAAAAGAAAAGCAACGACAGCTACTGAAACCCTTAGGCTGCTGGGCAGCTCAAGGAGCTCCTGGTCCATGGCACCTGCCTATGTGTCTATGATTGACTCTGTCCACCCTAAAAAGCTTCACCCAGTGTCCCCTTCTGCTGGGGCTGTGGACTCACACAGATGTGACTTCCTTGGCCACCCAAAGCAGTTACTATGCTTAGCTGAAAGCAATTTCAACTGTTTTGACTCCAGGATGAAACCACCCTTATGAAAACTTAAGCTAAGATGACTCCATTGGTTTTCATTCACAACTTCTGCTATGTTGGTGCACGTGTGCATGTGCAGACTAGCTCTCCACCAGGCAGAGGGACTTTGCCCAAACTAGCAGTCGGAGGCAGGGAGGCCAGCACGTTGCACACTGCTTGCAGCTCTCCCTGGCCCTGATCCAACAGTGCAGCCTGCAGCACCGCAGGAGTGTCAGGGCACACTGCATGGGCAGAGGAGGGCCCGAGCTCTGCACCCAAGCACCCACCAGGGCAGGGGAAAACCTGCAAGGACGACATCACCGTCAGGAATGGAACCAGCGTTAACTGAATTTCCAATAGCAGCTTTTCCTGTGTGAGCAAAAGGCTGCAATGATCTTCCTGGCCAAACAGTCCCAAGAGCTCTCCAGCAACTTATTGAGAAGTTACCATTGCCCAATCAGCTAACTGGATAGAAATCTTGGTCCAAAGGTAGCCACATACTATGTGACAGACAAGCCTATTCCTTGGAAGTCTCCATACCCACTTCCAGAACTCAGTTTAAGAGCCTATTTATTGTTATTATTTTTTCCTTTAAAATAGACTATCATTTTTGATACCGAATCTACATGATCTCATCACTTGAATGGAATATTAAATTAGCTGCTTCGAAGTGAATGATTTAAAAGAAGGGACCAGATCAAAAGGCAGATCACCCTTACTCCCAATTTACCATATCTGGAGAAAAATTTTGTATGTGATCATTCCATAGATATGGCTTTTGGTTCTTGATTTTAACTTGTAACTGAGTATATTTAGTTTCCCTAGCATTATTAAACCCCTGCAAAATGGATGTCTGACAATTGTTAGCAGTGCACGTAACAGATATGGACTGCATGCCACTACTGACTTCTCTTTTCTTTTATTCTATTTTATTCTAGCATTTCCTAGGCAGAAAAAATTATGAGCCTTCCAGAAATTCTCTGTGTAAGATGCAGACCCCAGATGTGAGACAACATACCTACGAACAGCAGGCAATATCAGAGAAAGGCAGTAGTCACAAGCATGCCCTGCACATGAGGGGTTTTTTGTTATTTCTGGATGATCAGGTTAAACATTTTGGTTGAACGCTGTTTCTTAGGCAGCCTTATTTTCTTCAGCAATCTTAGAAGAACAAATACAGCTCTTGTGCCTATTCTTACTAGAATTCATATGTCTTTTCACTCTGTTGTTCCATAAACAAGACAAAAAAAGCAATTTGTTAGATTCAGAGATTTAACACAGTCTATTCCAGCCCAGCACACGGTTCTTTCCCTGGTAACCACATTTTCTTAACAAACTTCCTTAGAGCTCCCAACCTCTGGAATATCTGCCCACCAAGTCAATGCAAATGAGTGGTTTAAGTCCTCCTAGCTCACCACAGAGCCTCTTTTCACCTTTCACTATTAGGATCTGGGAGGTGGAAAGAGCTGCGAAACAATGTGGGATTCTGACAGAAAAGACAATTCCTGTTACCAGAGTATTTTGGATCTGTATATATGTAAATAGTCTCTTAATAGATAGCAACAGATGGCTCTTAACTTAGCAACAGCATAAATACAGCAAGTTTTATTTGATCTGAGGTGGTTGATGAAGCCATTTGTTTACGAGTGTATTTTTTAAATAAGATCATCCGCAGTGCCCAGAGCATTGTCTGGGTGCTCTTTTATTACAGTTTGTAAAACTCCAAATAAAAATAGGAGGCGAGCTGATCATTCTTTGGAGCTTTGCCTGTGCAACAATAGGGTTCTGGGCGCATCACTAAGTATTGAAAACAAAGCAAAAAGAATCAAAATAGCAAATTTTCACAGCTATGAATTTGCAGTTGTGCTCATCCACACATGAAGATGACACAGCTTGCACATGTCTTTACTACTGCCGTTTGCATAACTGAGGGTAAAGTGACAAGTAGGCAACTATGAGGATGCACTGGAGACATGCATTTTGGAGTAGCCTCACACTGTTACACCCACCTTCCTCAAGTACATTAAGATCATGTCAAATAGTGTCACAGTTTTATATGTGCTGGCAACCCTAGATGGCCATATCTTATCTATTTCTCTCACCAGAACAGGATCATAAATAAGCAGTAAATTTGTAACAGAACATTTTAAAAGAGGTAGAAGAGCATCAGTGGATAGCAAGGCTTCTTTCTCACAGCAATCCAAAACTACGTGGAATTGATTTACAATTCTGACCTGTAAATTCCTCCCTCATTTCTCTGATCACTTGCTGCGTTTGTGACAGTCACGCAGAAGCACAGCCTCCTGCATTGTGGCATGCTGGCCCCGTATGCGCATGCACAGTCATTCCTTCCACTAACAGTTGTCACTACCACACACACTCAGACACTGCCCCAGGGCACAGTATAACTATCTTACGTCTAACAGACACAGCCAGAACAGACACAGAACAACTTGTGTACCCCCAATACAAATATGATAAACACCACACCCACAACAGTGGTTTGTAGAGCAAAGCAAGAGGATGGAGAACTAGTCTGGACTGCACTGGCATTCAGATATTGGTATATATACTTCTCAGAAGATTAAAATGGAGATGAAATACAACTATAGCGTAGGCAGACTTGCAAAAATAGCCTTCCTTCCCTACCATGTGCAGCTTTTTAATCAAAACGCTACTAAGAGTGTATACGTGCAGACAGCACAGGCAGCCAACTCATAAACTCCATTACTGAAGCTACCATATGCAGTTAGCTTTGCAAGATAGGACTTTGCATGTACTGAAGACAGTTGTGCAAACAAATAAGGGCATCGAGTCACTGCAGCTAGAGGGGACACAGTCACAGCAGCCTCAGACTGAGGAGTTTAGCTCTTTAGTTTTGCTGGTGTCTCAAGCAGGTTTGGCAACACTGCTCACCTCCCCCTCTCCGTGGCACTGTGGGTGCCTAAGCAGCCCAACAAAGCTCCCTCCCAGCCTCTGTGTGGGTGTACTCCAAGCTACCAACTTGTTCACAATTTGTTAATTAGTCTAGCATGACTCAAATTAAAAAAATTTTTAAAGATCAGGACCATAGTAATCTAAAAGCTCCCTTGCATTTTCTGTTTAGCAGCTATCATGAAGATATGTCAGCCAAGAGTTTTGGTCATCCAATCACCTTTCAAATTATTTCTGCTTCAAAATATGTCCTTAAATCCTTTTTTAAAGTTTGCTTTGATCTAAAATTCCATTTAATGAAGACTTGGCGGGGGGGGGGGGGGGGGGGGTGGGGGCACAAGAGAGAGAAAAAGCTGTAACTTTCCAATGCAGGAAGGAACCAAACCAAGATATCCTCATTTTTCTCTGAGGAGGAGATTGCAGCAGGAGTGCATTTGTGCTGCAGCATGGTCAGCTGATGGAGGGAGTTCTCCTACACTTAAGTAGCACATTTAGAAGAGAAAAATTTGTTCAAGCGAATTCATTCCTTTCTTTACATATCTCTTAGCATCTTTCTGTTTAAAATTTTCTCATTTCAAGCATGCAGGGTAGGCTGGTTGGTTGACAAATCATATATATTTCAGTTTTGGTCAAAGTGTTGAATGGTGTTCTTTAACTTCCTAACTTGATGTTTTCAAAGAAGTTTTCTTTTGGAATAGTTTATTTTTAAAGGAAAAAATCCTCCTGCTTGCTTTGTTTCTGTTAAGAAAAAGAAAAGAAACTAAAATAAAAGGAAAAAATGTAGAAAGTCTTTAAAAATTAAGCCTTCTAGTGACAGAAAACAGCATAAGAAGCTTAAAAACAAACTGAAATGGGAATTTTCCTTGTAACTTCAAAAACAGTAATACTCACATTTCTTCTCTATGTTTTTAACACTGAAAATTTTGTCCAGTGAAATACTGAAAACAGTGTTCCTCGTCAAGACCCTTCTTTCCTATGTCTGTGTGGGTGAGGGCAGAACAGGAAGAGAGTGTATCAGCCAGCCCACCTTGGAATGGTACGTCTGGCTTGCTTTTAGTCTGATTTGACACAGAAACCAGGTTTATGAATATATGGGGTGTATGTGTGAGCTCCCCTTGCTGCCTCAACATCATTTGAATCTATTGACCAAGTTAAACTAACTCAGAGCGAAAAACAAAGTGCGATCTTGCACTTTAAAAGGTACCGGAAAATTAACAGGGAGAGAGACATCTGATGAATGTTCAGCCACAAGAGAGCACGAGCTAGACCTTTCGCTTTCTCCAACACCAAACCTCATCAGCCACAGGACCCCTGTGGAGCCAAGCTTTATTAGTGGCATGGAGGTACTTGTTTTAAAAAAAAAAAAACCAAAAAAACAAATCCAGGATTGATTTACAGGAACACATGAAGATTGAAGCAGGAAAATACTGAGCCTTCATACTGCACCCTCTATAGCTTAAAAAAAATAGTGAAAATATTTATCCTTTTCTTAAGACAGTGAAGATTTAATTAAAATTAAGAGGAGGAAATAGTCATCCTCTTGAATTTAAGCTAGAAGCAGTATAAGAGGTCAGTCAAGCAGCCATGCAACACTACTATGAACTCAAGCGTATTCCAAATGTCCTAACCTTAGTGCTGCGAACTCACTCGTCTTTAAAGAAAGACCAAGCCACAGCTTCAGCCACTCTCTCACCTACTGCTCTCCCCTGAGTCCACTTCTCTGAAGATTATCCTTCAGAGTAGAGGACACATCTCAGAGTCATCTCTCCCCCATTTCAGCCTTGCACTTTTCATGGGCAACACCAAAACCCCTGCATGCACCACCCCATGCTCTGCTCCTTCACTGCTCTCCGTCCTTGGCGCAGTGACATTGACAGCTGTATTTCAGATGCCAATGGGGATGGATGTCCTCTTACAGCAAGACAAATTGGAAGTGGCATGCAGACAATGATTGACACCACATGTAAGTTCTTATTCTGTCAAAGCTTTACAATGTTGTTAGTTGTCAAACCCAACCACCCTGCTATTGCTTTGCCACAATCCCACAGGATGCCCAATGTCTACCAGGCTTTTCATCTACTTGCAACAATGTTCACAAATTCCTTTCTCAAAGTTGTACATATACCTTCTGCATAGCCTAAAGTCATGCAGTCTTGTGAAAGTTCATTTGCTTTGTAGAGGATGCCGCAAAAGTATTTTTGCTTGCTAGACTTATAGGAGAGGAGGGTATCAAATTGAGGGTGGTTTTTTTTAATTTAAAAAAAAAAAAAAAGATTAGATCTAGGGCAAAAACTGCTCATGCAGTACCAAACTCTGCATTTAATGGGCAAGACCGGGGGGGGGGGGGGGGGCGGGAGTAGTCAGATTTGGAATTCTCCCTTCACAGTGTTCAGTAAATTCACCTCGAAGTTTAGCCAAAACAGGAACTGCCAGACCAGTTCAGCTGACAATCGCAACAGTCCTGTATCCTGACACCCACGCAGCCCAACTCTGGCTGCAGGAGAGGTACTTAGCTAGAGAATCACTTCTCCAATTTGGGGGGGGGGGGGGGGGGGGGGGGGAGGGAAATCACTCTCATCAGTTAAGGAAAGTTTTACTTCTGCCCTGGAGCAGGAAGATTTACATCCTTCCACAAAATCAAATGTTTTGTTAGGAGGAGATTCCCTTTTTTTTGGTTAATTTTTAATGTAACAAATTTGAACGCTTACATTATTCAGAGGACCGTTGCAGAGATAATGATTAAAGCATATTGGCAATCCTCTGGCTTGCAAAAAAGTTTTCTTTATGATCTTACAAGGTTTCTTTCATGTGCATTTAGCAGAGCCAGCTCCTGCCATCACTGCTAACTTCAACAGTCTTGTGAACCGGGTAAGGCAAATCCAAAAGCCATTTCCAATAGTAAATATCTGCAGAGCCAGCAACTGCTAGGTACCCAAATCACTGATGAACTTGCTAAAATTTTGTATGTCATTGTCATAAAATGATACAAACCAAAAACTAACAAAGATGGAAATTACACACGTGTATTGGAACATCTTGTCAATGAGCACTTTCCTGCTCATTCATTTTTGTACCATATTGTCAGGAAACAAATTTCAACAATTTTAAGCAAGAGAGTTTTAAAATATTCAGAGATTTATCTAACTCAGTGAAAACATGCAATGTAGCTCTTACTTCAGATGTGAGAATCTGTTCAGGCATTAAAATGCAGAAGAACTAAAAAAACCATATCCTTTCTAGAAAAATCAATAAGCCAAGTACAGTAGTAAAAGAGCAGAGATAGTTCAATGTAGATTCAGTTCCTTCTTTGGACTACCTGTATGTTTACAGTTCCCGTCATGCCCATTGTGCTGGGACGCACCTCCCTGTCCTCACTGAGGGTTCTGTTTCAAGGGTTTGATAGGTGTTGAATTTCTAAGCATTTTTCCAGCCATCATGTCTACTGCAGAGCAAATCTTTCTCCAGAGAAGTGAGAAAGATCTTTTTCTACCAAAATAAATGAAAGAAAATAGGCCTTAAATGCTGTGCACTTGAAAGCTCAGTGCTTTTTTTTCATATTACAATTTCAAAAGCTGCTCTACGCTGTATTTGAATCCATGGTAACCCAACCAATTTCATTGTAACTTCTAATATTTGTTTAGTTATGATTAATTTTATATAAAGGGAAATCAAGAGAAAATAAATCCAACAGCACCAACCTCCCCTCTTTTTTGTGTTATTTTCTATTAGCAAAATATCCAGGATCCTTTTGTATCTAACAGAAAGATGAGAATTTTAGCTTCAAGAAAAGCAGTCACCTTTAGGCTTCTGTAACCCCTTTATTTACTCCCAGACTTCATAAGAAGCTGCAAATACTATGAATCTTGACCAGGAGAAGGGAAAACAAAAATCAAGGCAACATAACAATGGTCAGACCTCATTTCAGCTCCCTGCAAGGGTCAATGGAAAGATTCACAGTTAAGAAGAGATAAGCATGTTTCATACCCCAATTGCCCTTTGCTCATGGTTTTTCCTATGGAATTCAGTTTAGGTTGGAGTAGAAGAGGGAGAACAGAGCCTCAGAGAGGCAATCCACAACAGAGATCTCCTGTATTGAGTTTTCTCCGCTGGAATCAAAATGCATATCTAGCAGGCTGTCACTCAAAGGTGACTCCCTCTGTATGACAGGATGAACTGAACCATGCCTGTTCCGTGCTTGCTGCACAGTAAATGTTATATAAACACCAAGGATGTCTTCATGCATGGATTAGGAGAAGGATTGCACAAGTTTAAAGGTGCAACGTTGCTTAGTTTGGGAGAACTCATCAAGACACAGGGCAAGCTGCATGTGGTACTGCCTTGCCAGTATCTGCTAAACTGCAAGTGATCAAGTGATATCATGGGTCGCAGCATTTATCCACACCCCATTCACAACTGCACCCATCTAGCTTCCAGTGTGGCAGCAAAGAAAAACAAACAAACCTGGGACATCACATTACATGGGTTGAAGGAGTATGTTTTGACTGATGGAGCAATTCCTAAAGAATCACAGGGTAGCAGATGATATTTCAAACTTGAGTAGCATTTTCTGCCTTTGGAGAAGTCAGTCACTTGAGACATATTAGTGCAATACTACATACTGACAAACCAGCTCAGGCGAGTATAAACAGTTCAAATACAGTCCACATTTTTCCCTGCAGAAAGGCCAGGCTAGACTGCTGCTGGGTCCAGTTAATTCATGTGCGTACTACTCTGCCTGGTACCACTCACAGGGTACAGGCAAAACTGGGGGTTTCCTTTCCCTGGGCCTCTGAAACACTCTGTTGCAAAGGTTCACATATGGTTTTTCTTTTTTTAATTATAGTAATTCTATTAAGAGGGATCAGAAGAACAAAAATAACGAAGTGAATGCAGAAGTCTTATCATTAGCAAAGGATTTCATCAGAAAAACACCTACAAGTCTGGGCAGGAACTACACCTTGCTTTGCATTTGGAACGCAGCTTGTTCCTCCCCAGTAGTACCACAGTGCAAATATTTAGTTATTTACCAAAAGAGGAAAAAAATTATGTTCTACAGTTGCATAATCAGGACTCCAGAAGCTTGGAGATGCTTGAATTAACACATTTTTTTAATTTTAAGAAGCTTGGGTGAAGAAATTCAGCCCACCACCACTTAAATACTGTTATTTTGTCCCCATGGGACCTCACTGCTCAGCACATGGGGCAGGTGGTGCTTGTGGAACAGGAATCCTCTCCATACCTGGGATGCCCCAAGCCTTATTTACCACCTGTCATCAAAAAAAAAAAAATTATTGGCAAAACAGACTTCAACGAATTTATCTTTACTACACCTTGGTAAGTGTCATGGTTTAACCCCAGCCAGCAACTAAGCACTAACAAGGACAGTAAGATGAGCTGCTTTTTGGGTCTTTTAGAGCTTTGGGGTTTTTTTGTTCTGGCGTCTTTTTGGTGTTTTCTTTCTATAGTACCTGGAATACAAAGAAAAAGACTAAAATTCTCAAGGATTAGCTACTTCTGGATGCCCTGCTGGAAACGCCCAAAACCTAATTTACTTAAAAGAGCATTCAGTATTTTTATTGCGTATAATATATCCAATGAGTAATTGCCCAGACTTCACTCAGAGCCGTGGCTACACAATAATTCCCAAATGAGAAGTCAAGACCTCAAATGAGGCAGTCAGAAACACATACTTCTGGGTTAAACAAGAAGGGCAGATATTTGGTATGGTAAATTCATCCCAGTTGTTCAAGCCCACCAAAATTACGAGCCATGGAATTTTTGGCCAGAAATTGTTTCCTAACCTTCACACAGTGTCATCAGAAACAGCAGATTAACTGGACCAAGAAACACACGTCTTACAAACATGTCTCCCTAATAAACAAACCAGGTATCACAAATTTATCTATTAATAAAAGATGTGATTTATCATTTGCACTGATCTGACACTACAAATTGTGGGGCTTTACCAGTAACCTTTACACACTACCTCCATTTGGCAAGTTCTGGTGGGTGATGAGACTAGGCTGGAAATCAAACTTAGAAGTCAAAATTATTCCTAACATTAAATAGTCTCAATAATTGGTTCCACCACGCCATCTAAAAATTAGAAAGGCATCAACAACTGTTACGCAAGCTTCTCCACAGGACCTTTCTGTACCTGAAGAGATGACTGAGTTTATCCATTTCAGGATCAAATTAGGTTGTACTAGTCAACGGCACAAAACTTAGCACCCCTTCACCCCATCTGGCTGCAGTGCTCTGAGCACTGAAGAATAACATCCGGATGATTTTCGTGATACCCAGAACCATGCAAAAGGTAATCAGAATTTTCATCTAGCTGGTTCATTAGCGATGGCAGACAACATGATTCAGGCAAAGGTTTTTCCCATGACCTGAGAACTTACTATTCCCAACACCTGTTAGCTGCAGCCCCAAGTACTAATCCTCTAGGCTAACAGGACCTGCATTTCTAATGAGGCCAGATTCTCTCAAATAAGCATTCTTCTAATTGGGCATTGAATACCAGTCACACAAACATCTGTACATGGCCCATATGAGTTTTAAGGACTTATATCATCCCTGTTGGTGTTGTATATGTGATGTATTTAAACACCCCTGCACGAGCGAGGCTAAGGAGGAGAAAGGGCAAGGGGAAGAGCTATTCCCATCAACAGCTCCAGGCATCTAACTTCAGTGACACCAGAGCAACAGTTGGTGCAGAGAGTGGCTCCCCAGGAACGTAATTTTAGCACTTAACCTAGATACCTAAGGGACATGACATGAATAGCCCCACCTGCAAGCAAAATGCCCCAGGTTACCCAGCTTGTGTGGGGCAGGGCAGGAAACCAAATCCCAATTTCCCCATGCTCCCAATTAACATCTTCCTTACTGCATGGGCCTTCCATCACCAAACTCTTTGCAGGGAATGCTTTTACTTGCTGAGCAGGGATGGATTTCAAGAACCACAGCTCGCTGCAGTGTTTTCTTCCCTCCTCCTCCACCCAGTGAGCAATGCTGTCCTGAACTAAACCAAAAACTTGTTGCAGGATTTGTTTGGGCAGAAAAATAATCCTCTTTTCTCTTTCAGCAAGGGTCAGGAGAGATGTTAAGAGTTCTCTTTTTGCTTTCCACTGAAACTGCTTTTTTGGGGGAAAAAAAAAGCTGGCATTTTTTCTACTGTAACTGTGAGCATCCTTCCTTCAGTTTTAGGAGAGGGAGAAAATGGTGATGGTTTCTGCTTTTAAAAACAAAACACTTAGAGACTCCAGTTACTGCAGTGCAGGTGGAATCAGGCTCCTCTTTCCCAAGACTTTAGCAATTCTCTCTGCTCTCACTAGCAAGTACCATTGATATATCTTTTCCTGCTATCTGTGCATTTTCCTCTGGATCCTGACAGGTGAGCTACAGGAAATAACACCTGCAAGGAAGGAAAATCCTAAATAGCTCATTCTCATATGCCAGGTCAGGATCTCTCGTCTCTTGGCCTGTTGGATAGCTTCAGGTTAAATTTCCAGCCGAACGCAACAAAATAAAAGTCAACTTTTTTCCACTGTGCTGTCCTCCATTTGTGGGAATTTTAACAATTTGCTGTTAAATCCAACTCTTAAGAGTTGTAGTGATGACTAATCACTAACAGACATGTAGTCACAGCTGCTCAGATATTTATTTCTTGTCTAAACCCAACTCTGAATAACTTAAGCACCTTAATAGAAGTAGAATAATAAATACAGTCCAAATATAGGCAGCAATCCAACACAACCATCACAGCTCTCTCTTAAATCCCCCATCTTTCAACAGTGCTCACTGCAATAGCTCTTACTATTGTATAACAAGAATGTAACAGAAAAGCAGACTAGGAAAGACTGGCATAGTTACCATATTTACCGCTTTCACCTAGGTTGGTTTTGTTTGGTTTTTTTGTTTTTTTTTTTTTTTTTTTTAAACTGAGCACATTCAGGTTTGTCACAGATTCTTTCCCCATACAAAGCAATAACCTCCCTCTGCTCTGACAGACTTGGGCAGAGATAAATCAAACATGTATGAGTCTGCTGGACAGGATGGGGGAAGGGAAACTTTACTGATGATCTGAGCTTAGGTTTTCATCTCACTTTGAAGATGAGAATCCCAAGCATGGCTATGTTACTCCAGTTAGGACATACTGTCCAAGGTTTCCGAGGTGAGACAGAGCCTAGCCAACATGCTCCCTGTGAGCAAAAGGCCTTAGAGCCAAGTACTCGTCCAAGGAACAGCCAGTACAGGCACCTGGGCTTCCTATTCCCAAGAGAATTGCAACAGGGTAAGGAAAAAAAAAAAAAATGTATCTGTATCAGCTGTTAAACAAAGAGCTTTGGTTTAATTAGCAGGGTGACTGCTTCATTAATGACAACCCCAAGCATCAAAAATAAATCTTGGTTGTACATTCCAAGGATCCCACGAATTACCCGTAGGGAAATGAAAACAAAGAGGATATATTTTTAAGCTACATTTTGGGGTTTCTTATAGGCTTTTTCCATAGACTTAGTTTGATTTTTTGCTGCAACTACAACATTTATAAACTCTTTTGAATTAAAAACTTTTTTTAGATAATCATGTGATTACAGCTTTACAAAGAGGAAAATCTACAAAATATCAATCTCCTAGTAAAAATCAAACAAGTTGACAGGCTATTGATTTTATCTCATACAGCACCAAGTTTATTTTGCTTAGGTTGAGTTTGCAAAGAGTGAACTCAAACTAAGTTATTTTGTCTCAATAGCAACATATGTGTAGCAATTCAAGTGGCTATCACTGCTTTGATTTTTCCTTCACAAGGGTATGGATTCTCAAAATGCAGAGCAGCACTTCAGTAATATTTGCAAGCTTTGTGGGGGAAAAAAAATAAAAGGCTTGTACGTACCACTATACACACAGAGACATCTAGCTATACATATCACTTCTGACTTCATTTAGAAGTTAGGTATGAACTAAAAGTCTGTCTTTTAGGGTTTTCCCACTCTTCAGTTTACTTTGATAGATAAAACCCTTCGTTCTTGACCTGGGCTCTGTCATAAAGGCTTGCTCTTTTCACTCAGATGTACAGTGAAGGTAAATCCTGCTGTTGCAGTCCATCAAATAAGTTTCTGTCTCCTCTAACCTATAATTGAGGTTGTAACAGATGGCTTTGCATTTTGCAAGACCAAAGGTTGTGCAACAGCAGCAGCTTTATTTAAAGGGAAAGATTTATCAGAGCACAGAGTAAGGTAGGAGTTTGTGGAAGATGAAAAAGAATTTCTCACTTTGAAGGAAGACTCAGTGGTACAGCATTTAAAAGCTCATCTGCCTGTGTCTTCTCCATTCTTGTTAGTGCTTTTAATGGAAATAATAAAACATCCATGCATCCCTGTGTGATTAAGGACTTCCATCTTCTACTGTAATATTGTCAACATCTCTGTTGCCAGTGCCACAGACTTTATTGTACTGAGGTCAGGTGGAAGGGCTATACAACCGCTCAAAGCGAGGGCTGCTCTGATAGTCTCAAAACTTAGCCAGGAGAAGCAACATTTTGTGGGTGATGCTCCTGGCTTGTCGTGCAGATTCTTTGTGCAGGACCACAAAAGCAGGAGCAGAATACTTGGAGGCAAGGCAACAGGAGGACTCGGCAAGAGAGCCTCCAGCAAACACCACCCAGTGTGGTACAAAACCCAGTCTTTGGGTCACAGAGCTCCTTCAAATCAATGACAACCTGTGCTTTCCAGAGGGATCTCAGCTGTCAGTAGGCTCAAGCCCAACTATATTTGGATCACACCCAACAATTTGTCTGGGGACAGCTTCCTGAACCGGTTACTTGCCAAGGTTTTGTTTGTTTGGTAACAGGGATGAGGAAGAGTCCCTTCTGGCCCTAAGAGAGGTTATTTCAGTGCTGCACCTGGGCACGTCTCAGAGCAGCTCTTCTGTATCGCTCACCCAGAGCGTTTCTCCCTGTTTTACATAGCTCCCTCGTTTTAAGCCTGTTAAGTGAGTCCAGCCCCCCAGGCAGAAGGGTGGTACCTTCCAACTTTCTGGCTTGCCATGGTCTGTTTATCAGATCTAATGAAGACATTTATGGGTTGATGGTCTGACAGATGCTCAATTTTCTGACTGGATGAGGAAGTCAAACTGTTATATAAGAAGCCAATAAGTACAATCATTCCTAAAGCAATAAAACACTGCCACATTTCCAAGTTAATTGGCACAACCGAGCCAGTTTGCTGGGAGTGTATTTAATCAAATTTAATCTTTAGTTAGGGGCTTCTGTAGCACCCTGCACTCTACTATCTGAGGATCTAGAACAGTAATGATTGCTATTACAATGCACTGGTTTTGGTAGCTGTATCCAGGATCAAAACATATTGTTAACACAGCAAAACATTCTTGGAGACATTTACACCTTTCACCATTTGCATACGTGGTGGGGGTTAACACAGAGGTTTGCCGACCAGTTAAAGTTCAGAAGGTTGTTCCTCTCCTTTACCCAGAACACTTTGCTATTCTTCAAAATTCTGAAAATAGTTGAAGGTTTCTGCATTAAAAAAATCCATCCCCTAATAAGGTGTTCTCAGCACTGGCTGTCCTAGTTGTTTACTAGAGGCACCACTTTGCCATTCACCATACATTAAATTCAGGAGTGTTTTGTGCTAAAGCACTAAGGCTTGATGGGGCACGTTTTATAGGTTCGTTACAGTGTGCCTCTGGAGTATCACAAGGCATGAGACCAAAGGCTATGTCCCATTGGCTGCCCAAGTCATTTATTAACGGCCCCATTAAACACTCCCTCAAGCTTTCGATTGCACTTCTCCAGTTTCCTTTTAAATTATTTTTTTTCCTTTTGACTTATGCATCCACAGCTGAAGAGTATCCTTAGGGAGTCACAGCAAGGCACCCAGGTCTGGTGTCTGAAAAGCCCTAAGCCCAGGACCTTGGTGTGGAGTTGTCACAACTCTACTGTGGGGCTGGAGGCCTCCTGCCATCTGCTCTCCTGCCTTCAATCCGGTGTGCACTAGCCACAAGAGGGGGACAGAGGCTCACCCTGCCTTGCATAAACACAGTATGTGGGTCAGGCAAGGGGTAGGTAGGCCACCCTCCTCCTTCCAGAACTCCAAAACCTCTCCCTTCAAAGACCAAGAAGGCTCCTTTTCTCTTGCTTAGCATCAGCATTCACACTCCCATGCACATCAGGAATAAAGCTGCTATTAAAAAGTTATTATTAATTGCTTTAAGTGAGTGTATAGGAAGTCCACTTCAGAAGTAATTCACCTTTCTTACTGCCATGAACCAGTGATGCTGTGAGATGCACAAACAAGCGGCCATACAAACTCCATCATGTTGACCTTCAGGGGCCACCTTCCCCTTCAGAAGATTTCCATCCTCTCTGCCACTGGATTAATTGCATTCAACAGACAAGAATTAATAGCAGTACTAAGCTTTGTGCTACCTCAGGAGATAAGCACCACTACTCAGAAGTGACAGAATAAAGGGAAAACTCATAGACCCCTAAATCACTCCCCCATCATTTACCCTGTTGCTGCTGTATTAGGAAATGTCAAGCTGCATCTTTAAGAGCAGACCTGTCTCTGCAGCAAAAGCACAAAAAGCTGGCAGTTGAGAAAGCAGAACGGATGACAGTTTTTGGCAGCAGTTTCAGCTGTCTTGTTGGGTTTTTCAGATTAATCAGCCCCTTTGGAACACTGAACAGATCATCAGGACAATCCCTCAATCCAAGATCTTTTGCAGTAGGGAAAAAAAAGTCATAAACTAGGACAGCAGCATAACAGAGGCAGCTTTCTGAAAGGGACTTGGGTCTTGGCTCTGAGAAAGGTCCTTATCAAGACAGTGTCTAAAGCCAATGGCATGTCTGCACCGTCATCCCTCTGCATGTGCTCACACATGGTGTGTTTGTTTTCAATGTGATTTTTCAGGAAGTCATGAACTGAAAAAAGCTTCTCTCCATGCTCCCCAATCCCACCATTTCAAGCTTTGTTAAATACTTCTTCTTTCTGTCAGATGCCAAAAATATTGACCTTTTTCTTTCAAGGAAAGATCTTCCTTCCCCAATATCTAAGACTACATGCATAAGCTCAACACATTTTGTTTGAAACATTCAGTTTTACTTTATATAGGAGACAAATAATCAAGAACCTTGTATTCTCTTAAAAATCCATCTGCAACAGTAAATTTCCAGAATCTTAGTTTTCCCTCATGAATTCAAGATACTTACATGCCTAACTCCCCCTCCCCCCCCAAAAAAAAAAAAATCAATTGAAGTTAGAAGTTACTTTCCCCGTTTCATGTTTTTACTTCTTCAGCACTACTGTAGCTGTTCAAACAGATTTCAGCTCTCCTCTCTCCTCAAAAGGCATCTGCATTTCAAACAAGGAGCGTATATTGGCCTTAGTCCTACTATTTACTTGTACAAGTAGGCCTTTGCACCCAGACGAGTATCTACAAAAGTCAGTGGGTGTTAAGGGCTGCCTGTTCTAACCTGGATGCAGAACAAGGTCTACATTTTATTAATTGCGTATACTTTTTCTGATCCATAATCACATAAGCTATTTATTAGATCATGCAACCAATATTTTCTTATTGCCCTTGCTGTCAGGAAGAGAATTCTGTAGCGTAAGAGCAGCAGAGTTTATTGTATCAGTTTCACCACTCAATCTGGTCTAGTTCTTTATAGCACTTCATAGTGTTGGCCCACAGTATTTGAAATTTAGGCAAAAAAAGGCAACTTTGCCAAGGAGTTTCACCCTTCCTCCATTGCACAACAAACTAACAATTAGCTGTTATGCAAGTTTCTGCTCACCATGAAGTGTGCACTGCTTTCAGTTTGCCTAAGACAGCAAGCACACAGGAGCCAAAATTGAAATTATATTAATACATTGTACTCTTGACCTAAAGGCTGAGCTCCCTGTACTGATCACCATTGCTTTCAACAAGGATTTTGTATCACGTGTGAAACTGCTGTACATCTGAAGATAACGCTTCGCTTTACACCCGCATCTCTGTGGCTTCCACTTCCACATCACACCAACCAAGCACTTTAACATTCAGAATAGAGACAGCCAGGTTTGAGCCATGACACCTCCAGCAGGCTCTGCCTTTGCCCTGGCCCTGCATAACTGCTCACTGCATTACCAGGATAAGGGCACTCGGGGCCAAATCCCCAGCTGTTCTCAAACCACACTGGCATGCCACCTATAGGGCTGATTACCCCCCAAAAATGGATCTCCAAGCACAATTGTATATTCAAGCTTTTTCACTGGAACAAGGGATTTATTTCCAGTAGGAATGGGCACAAGTGACTGAAGGGCCAGCTCAACAAAACAGAACTACCAAACTGCCTTATGCTCTGTCGGACTCCCATGGTGGGGCTATAACTTCATTGCTCCCACCAATTCCGTCCAAATATGCTCTCTGTTGAGCACCCCAGTCCCTGCGCAGCACAGTAGCTCACCAGCAGCAGGCTAAGCCACATATGTGCTATTCCTACGCTCGTACAATTCTGCCATCTCCATCTAATCAGTGTGAGCTTGGCCTGCACACAGCTCCCCTGCTAACCCATGGTGATTGCGTAGCTCCTGCTTTTGCCCGATGATCTTATTTGCTATGTCCTGTCACCCACCTGTAGTCTGTGATGAGCTGTGACCATCGCCAGGGAGCTAGGTGGTTCAAATAGGACATGCTAGGGTTGCAAAACACATTACCAGGGAGATGTTCTTATCACAAGCAGTTTTTACAGCAATAGCCCTGAGAAATGCCATCAGAGAAGAAGAGATGACTCAGTCTTGTACAGACACTTTACACATCCAGACATTCTTGCATATGAGAATCTACTGCACATAAAAAGTGACCTCTGACTTTTTGTGCCTCTCCTCTACACTGTCATAAACAAGAATATCATTGAGAGAGGCTGTCAACTTATGTTTAGCCCAGTTTTCTATTTTGTTTAAAAATAAGTCCTCCGTAAAGCATAAGATGAATAGAATTAAGAAAACAATTCTTTAAAACAAAACAAAAAATTGTGCTGTTGCCTTTCAAACCCTTACCCTGTAGCACTGAAAACTTGGAACTGTCCACAAATGAATACGAGACTGACATGATATTTATTATCCAAGCTTAAAATAGCACAGAACAAACAGAATACAAATCATGGCAAGTAAAAATTAATTTAAAAATTCAATTTAATAATCTAACAGTTTAGGGGCAATATGTGGTTTATATTGGCAGTGGCCTTTTAATCTTGCAAATCATATAATTAAGAAAACTTAATTAGTAAAAGCAGTGTTTGAATATTAGAGCTGTGAAAATATCTCAGAAAAAATGCAAGTATTGGCTTGAACTTTTTTTAAGCCTTAGTTCTGTGTCTGCTTGCACTTCTATTAAGATAAATAAAAGGCAGGAATAAATAAATGGCAGAAGTATTCAGGAGATTGTGAAGTTAGAATATTCACAAAACCCAAAATTGTAACTGCTTGCACAAGGGCCTGAGGCACAGCCCAGCAATGAGAAGCAGCAGCACAGTGTGTCCTGCTTCTCCACGAAATCTCCCATCACAGCCAGGCCAGCAATGAGAACGGGTGATTCCTTGAGTGAGCACAGGCCTCCTCTCTCCCCACCACCCATCTCAAAAAGCATGCAAACTACTCAGCCATGAAGAGAAACTAAATAAAATAAAGACAGCTGCCTGATTAGGAAAAGTTGCACGCATGTCTATTTGGAGAGAGCCCTGACTTGTTTCATACGCCCAAAGGAGAACAACAACAACAACAAAAAGGCTTCTGGCAATTTTCAATCTTAGAAACCCAAGTTAGCTTCAGACCTGCATTTGAGCTAAAAGGCACCAACACGCCATCATGCCTCCCTCTCAGGAGAGATGCGTGAGATTCTCACAAGCTGCAAGTCCTCAGAGCTAAGACATTTATCTCCAGCCCAGCCCAGCCAGCTTTTAAAAGTTCAAAAACTATTAAACTCACATTTCCTTTCTTGGCCAGGTAGTCAAGGAGAATCTATACAACATGGAAACTCCGAAGACTTTGTGCATGCAAATGATACAGGCATTGAAATAATTACATCCACAGGCAATATTCACACTATCCTTGCAGCTTTAGACAGAAGGGGGAAAAAAATATCAAACAAAAAAATCATAACTCTGTTAAGTACCAAAACGTTCTCATCTATAAAATCCCAGGGAGACATTTCTCTGCCTCAGAAAACCAGAAGTCTGGTTCACTTGCTACTGGGCCACTCTAATATTGCAGAAAAGTTAGAGTTTGCAGCAAACCATCTTAAACAGACAGAGGGCTTGACTACGTTTAAAGTTTCTTTTGCAATATTTGCTCAAGAGAGCTTTTATTATTGCTGTTCTGCTTTGGGACATGTACTGTATTTTTCTAAAGAGATGATTTATCATTGCCTTCAAAAAATAAAGAAACTTTGTTATTATTCTTAAATTGATCCGATTGCTTTGTTTCTGGGGGACAATTCAGTGATTTTCATTTGCTTTATGGACCATTTCCAGTACAAGAATGAAGTTAGGAACCCAAAGCTGATCCAAATTTTTCCCAACAAGCCCCAGGACCTTCAAGTGTTTCAGTCTCTCTTGTGCCCTTCAAGCTGTGTCCTACTTAATTTGCACAGAACAAGGGCCCTCAAAACCCACATGTAATCCAGGGCTTCACCCTGCATCTATCCTTCCCCATCTGAGTTTTTTATCCTGTGCCTTTGGAAGGAAGTCAGCAACAACTACAGCAAACTGTGTTTTTTAAAAATAAAAATAAAGACACAGAATATTGTTCTTGGAGCCCTGATTCTTATTCTTGTAAAACAGAGGTCATTCCAAGTAAATGTAACAGAGACAGATGACTTCTGCTGTAAGTCATACCACTGGGTTATTAATTGTAGCAGAAATAAAGAGTGACTGCTAGGTAGCATTAGATGTATTTACCATACAAGTCACATGGCATTTTGAGGTCTCTAACAGTAGTGGGAGGTTCGTGTATTGGTGGTTAAAGCAGCACAGAGAAGCTCTTAGCTTTTCCGCTCACTCAGCCCCCATATCCCCTCGCAGTTTGGGTGAGTGTCAGGGCTTTCCCATATATCTTAAAACCCTCCTGCATAAGGAGCTAATGGGCAGCAGTTATTCTGTACGTCAAACGCCTTTTCAACGAGCTCCTTTTTTTGACTCGTTATCTGAAGAGTGCGGTGGTGCTTGGCAGTTGACATCCAGCCTGAAATAATGACATATTAAAGGCTTTAATCTCCTATAATTGGGAAAGGTTTCCAAAGAAAACAGAGGTGTACTAATAGCACGTCCCCATCTTGAATGGGTATTACCCAAACAGATGTCACCAAGTTAATCCAGGTGAGCCACTCTGTTCTACAGTCAGAAAGCAGGGCAAAGTTGTCTGCTTCTCAGACAGACCCTGCTCTATCTATGCAGACACCTGCGCTAAGAGTGTATCCTGTTCATTTAACCTTTTTCTCTTCCTGCAAGTGTACCACATTTTACAAAGCAAACAAGACAAAAAAGATCTAGGTAGTTTTTAGTCTTTGCACATAATGCAAAATGCCCCAGTATTAGCTGAAGTATGAACGCCAGGTATGTGCACAAATCTAGTAAGATTTAATTGTGGATTTATTCTCTCAGCTGCAAAACTATCAGCATGCCAAGGAACACCAAAGAAAGGAGAAACAAAGATCTGGTCCTTATTTGTACCTGTCGGAGGACTCAAGGAAGGAGGCTGACCAACCCAAGAAAATTAACATTTGTTTCTGACAGGGATCTATGCAAAGCAACAGGGTTTTAATTTAGGGCTCTTTTCATCAGAATGATAACAGCTGTCATCTACTTGTGAGTGCAGTAATTACTGAATCTCCTATGTGGAAAATGAATACCTGATCTTTCATTTACACAATAATATCTCAATCTGCGGTCCCAGAGACAGCCAGCGACATTCCCACAGAAGGACTAACACGTACCCCACCCCACTTCTAAATTCCTGCAATTTTACAGCCAGCTCCCCCCAAAACCTCAATAGTTTTCATGTTCCTTCCAACAAAGGGCAAAAGAGTCTGTGGTAATATTTATGACCCGAAAGCTTCAAAATCCAGCCTGATTTATCCTATTCTTTCACAAGCTACTTGAAACATATCAAGTTTTATTAAGTAGCATGAATATCCTGTCTCACCTACAATTTTAACCTAATATTTCTGGTCTTATCTGCCACACACACAGAGAAGAGATTTTTGTTCCATTTGCCATTACCACACCAGCACAAGAAAATAAACAGGAAGCCACAGACTCAGGATTCAGACATCTTTTTGTTTTGTTTTAAACAGAAACATTTGTATATATTTATCAATCAAATTGTAACTGACCTGAAAACAGAGCTTGGTTATAGATCTGATGTCTCAAAAGTTCCTCAACTTTGTTTTTCTTTTTAAAATAATCAGTTCTGATCCGGTTTCTTAATAGAAACGAAATTGGATTTTGAAAGCTAAGTAGCCTGACGAAAGAATGCAATGCTTTTGCTTACTAATAGAACAGTCTAGCTAGCATCATTATGGGAATGAAACTAATTAAAAAAAAAAAGTATTTCCATCAAAACACATGTAATTGCACAGTAGAGATCAGTTTAAAAGTATATGTTTCCTGATCATTAAAACAAGTGAAGTAAAATTATATGTTTTGCAGAACTGCTTGTACCAGCCTGGGCTGTATTATGAGGCAGGGGGCCAAGAGCAATGTGCTTCCAACCGCTGAAAAGTACCAGTAATTCCTGTATAACCTCACACCTTGGAAAGCAAAAAGGTTTCAGTGTATTGTGTTGTTTTTTCATCAATTGAAGAGGATGTGGAAAATAACTTTGGATTAGATAAATCACTTGGAAACCTATTTCAATCAATCATTTCCCCCTTTCTAGCCATGCCCTGAAGATGTTTTGCCTACAACTGGTTTGCAAATGAGTAAGCATGTATCCCTTTTGCATACACTACCATGCAGCAGCATGCTTCAATTTGACAAAAGGTGCCTACCACTCCAAACTGCCTTCATACAACTGCTTTCCTGCTTAAAACTATCATGTAGCATAGATGTCTATCTAATTTTAGAGTTTGATTAACTGTCAGCACAGAAGCAGGGAGGTGGGAGCCTCAATGATCTTGTTTTGATAAAATCAAATGAGTTTCATGTTAGGCAGCAGATAAATATGAAGTGCCTAATTTATATAAATATAAAGCATGTGCTTAAATCCTATCAATTGCAATGCCTTTTCAGCCAGCTCTTGCCTGTCTTGATTAATGTACAGCTTGAGTTTTCAGAGAAGCAAAGGAATTGGGGCATTCATATCCTTCAGAAATCAAATGAAGCTCGGATGTACAGAAAAAAGAGTTTCTATGAAGAACAGCCAAAAGTCAGCCTGAAGCAGATGTCTGAAACAGAGATGGCCAGAAACAGGTTTTCTATTTGCAAAATAAAGTCAAATTTGAGTGAGAGTGAGAGACAGACAATATGATTCTTTTCTATATCAGCATAATTCAATATTTAATTTTTTTCTTCTCTGCTTCAGGACAGTATGTTCCATTAAACGTTTTTTGTTTCACCAATAGGTGGTTTTCTGGAGAAGCTGGCAAGGAACTGCCAAATAATTTCTTGACCATGTTTCATTTAAAGGAAGACACTTCTGTAGGAAAAAAAATCTTGCAATCCGGGAGAGGAAAACTAAGCTGACAGGCTTGCTTGGAATAAGGAATGATTTTTCAGTAGCTGAAGTTACAACCTTTTAAAATTACTTATTCTAACTCATGGTGCAAGAGTGCTTACAGCAGTTATTAAAAAAAAAATATATATATATATAATCATAAAATCAGAAGAACAGGGCTGGAAGGGATCTCAAACAATCTTCCAGCTATTCCCTTTCTCATTCCAGACTGATGTTTGTCTAATTTTTTCCTCAGCTGAAACTCACAATCTATTACAAATGTCCTCTTACTGTTAAACATGTTTTTCTGATGTTTAGCTTTATATTCAACAAATTGCTTCTTGTGGATGAACAGATACAGAGAACAAATTCTCTTCCTTCTTTTTGAAGGCTTGTAATGCCTTCCCAGCCTTGTCCGCAAGCAAACCAACCCCAAGTTCAATCTTTTTTTGTAAACTTTTTCCCAAATTTCTTATCTTTTTTTCCTTCCTCTCTAGACACTCTTCATCTGGTCTATATCTTTCCCAAAGCACAGTGGCTAAATCTGGATATAGTCTTCCTAGTAATGCTTTACCAGTACCAAGAAGAGAGGAAGATTACCTCTGATCTCTTCTGCATGGTTTAGTCCATTTATAATGTTTAGCTTTTTCTTTTGGTAACAGCATAACATCAATTCATGTTCAGCAGGTGCAGGTACAGCCACTGCATCCCTTTTTCAAGATGCAGACAGGTTTTCCTGCTGGGATCCTCTAAGATTAAGATTTGTACTTCAGAGAGCCTTGTCTCCAAAAATTGAGCTGAAAATCTGAATGGATGGTGAATATCTTTACTAATAAATATAAAACTGTGCATCTGCACTTAGAAGATGGTTTCCAAGTGTTCTGTAGAGACGCAATTAAGAGCGTTTGTTTGTTTTAAATATAGCACATAACTATTAACATTTTGTTCCTTATTACCTGGTAGTTGCTCACTTTAACTCAAGTAAAACACATGGTCAGAGTGCTACTAAGTCATCGGTCACTGCTTGTTGATTTAAGTCTGCATTTGGGTCTCAAACTTAAAAAAACAGTAATACAAGTGGGATATGATTTTCTAGTTTAATTTTCAATGTTACAAACAATATCCTTACTATTACAAAACAGTGATTTAAGCAACTACACTAATTTTAGATCACCATCTATGTGCAAATTTGCCTCTGAAAGCACACCTTAAATACTAGTCATCCTTCAATTTGGAGACTCAAAGAACTATTTCATCAGCAAATGGTTTTGTTAGGAGCACCACTGAGTAATTGCAGGCCTTCATGATGCTGTGCTGCGATACTTGTATCCTGTCACACAATTTACTATCACACCTAGGTGGTCTTTGAGATGGACATCTCAAAAGCAGAACTTTTGTCCTTTCTACAACTGTGGTCAACATCATCAATTCTTTCTCGTTCACTCAAGATGTAAGATTAGGAAGACAGATGGCAAAGAGTGCAGAGTAAGCAGAACAAATAAGCATGTTTGTCAGCTGCATGAGGAGTCATATACTCCACTTACTATTTTGAAACCCAAGACAAAGAGCATCCTGTGTACTGCTGCATTGTCCATACTATGCATCTCCAAAGCCTAAAGTTTAAACAAGAAAAAATTTACTTACGAGGTCACATAAACGTTAACAGCAAGTAGCAAGTGTTTTAAAAGGAATTACTCCTTCAGTTCTCCAAAACAGGAAATTTTCATCAATGCAGATTCCTGAAGTTTAGAAAATGACACAGCCCTGCTTTGACACCTGTCCTCCCACACCACCAGTCACAGTACAGCACACAAGGGACATTCCCATGTCCTGTTGCCAAATCCACCACTGCCCGTGTATCTAACAAGCAAAAAATTTTCAAAATAAAACACAGTGTATGACAGGTTGGTTCATTTGCTTAGGAAACGTCGATTTTCCCATTTGACATACAGTTGAGGAGTAATCCCACTTGCAAAGGGAAGGCAATTGCTCAACTGAGCAGGCACTGTGGCAATTTTTGCATAATTAGCAGAATACATTTAGTCTTAACCTTCTTCTGATGAATTCAGTCACACCTGTTTGCGTGAAATCAATTAAGAGACCTTAATCTTCTTAGACAGTTTCTAGCACTCCATCCACAGGTTCAGGCCTGTTTCTTGTATTGCGAAGTTTAAATTATATTAAAAAGAAACAATTATCCTATAAACATGAAGACCTAAATGATGCCTTAATAATTAAAACCAGTTACACTTTTAGTCTGCAGCCTTTTGGTAGCCAGACACATATCAAACAGTGCTGTCCACTTTGACTCTGATGAGCAGAGGGGTGAGCAGAATAACCCCAAAGCAAGGTCAGCATGAATATGTGTACGTGCCCGCCCCGTGCAGGCACGTGCCAGAACACACATTCCTGTGCCTGGGTCTGCTGAGGACTTGTGGAGTGATGTAAGGGTAAAGTCTGGTAACGGGGTCATCCAAGGAAAGGGAGCCCAGACTGCCTCCCCACAGCATCCAAAATCCCCCTTCTTACAGAAGAATTTTTGGGGAAGGACTTAATTTCACCTCACTTTAGGCATGTCTCTAAAATAGATATTGACAGCAAGTCAGATGAATCATACTTCAGAAGTGCCTGTATTTCTTCACTACTAATGAAGCCTCCACAAGAAGCTCGGGCCGGACATCTAGTTTGATGAGACAAATCTCACCATTAGCAGGGATGTACAAACAGCACCGATATCTAGTGAAAGAACAAGGTGTATGAATCCCTGCTCACCTGTGAAGTCAGAAGCTACCCGATTAGTTGAAGCTAAAAAAAGAATAGTGTTACTAGTCTCCATTGGGCATAGTTTGTGGTTTATAACATGAAAAGTCCTGGCAGTGTTTTATGCCAAAGGAGAATTTAAATCTCCCATCTGTGTTTGTTTCTTGGATCTACTATGCTGGCAAGTGAGTCATCCTAAGAAACCTTAAATTACTTTTCATCATACGTCTAACATTATGAAAAGCATTGAATTAGTGTCCAGAAATAGTTCAAACTGAAGTAGCAGTATGGTCTTAGGACACTCACAAACTGTATCTAGTGGGACATACATGAAAGGTGCTTGGAGTACCTTGAAGACTTTGGAGCCAAATCTCTGTTTAACCTACAGAGCTGCACAAGACTGCATTGAGGCAAAACAAAAACAATGTAAATCAATGGCTTTAACCAAGGAAACCCTGCCATTTCACACTGTCATGTGAAAACTGACCCACTCCACTAGGCCTTCTTGGAAGCTGAGATACTGCTCAGTGCAAATAAGGAGTTTCTCTTGCAGTAGCATACATGCTATCTTGCAAGCTATGTTCTTTACACTGTTTTTAGAAGGTGCATGAAAAAAAGGGGGAAGAAGAAAAAGAAAAAAAAGGAAAATCCCTTTTTCCCCCACAACATCTAGAAAAGGAAAACATCAAGTAGCAGCTAAAAATCTGTTTGAGATCAGCTTTTGGTTTATAAACTTTGGGTTTCATTCTAATTGTTAGGGAGACACATAATAACTGGCTTTAACGTAATTTTCTTTGGACTATCTCCCCAAAGCCACAATTAATGTAAATACCAGTGTCTTGTTAGTAATTTCCTTTCATCGGTAAACGCTGAAATGCAGTGATCCGACCACAAATCACAAAGCAAATAAGCTTGCAGTGCTCTTCAAGCTCCATTGTTATTATGCAGTTTGTACACAAGAGTGTTGATAAGGGAGATGTTTTGTGAACAGGAGAATTCTTTGACTACTTGGAAGAGTTTCATTACATGAGAAAGAAGTAACTCTTGTACCCTTCCAAGCAATGGAGATAGCAGCTTCTAGGGGCACTGACATGTAAACCAGCTTGAAGGGGTAAAAGCAGAGTCAGGTCTCAGGAAGTCAAGAGAAACCTGGTGTAGATGTGGGATCAGAGACCAGACTACAGTCTCTCTTCTCTGGTCACAAACCTTAAGGGATTTACTCTCGCTCATGCATTTTCTTCAGTTGCTTTTGAGGGGCCTCTAGTGATGGACGACATACACCCGCAGCAGGAGATGACTACCAGCCTCTGTCTCTCTTCTGTGTGCTAGGAGACCAATGGTGGAGGAATAAGGATCTCCAGCATGCACAAGTCTCAGTCTTTCTAGTTTTGCTATTACTATGCATCTTGTGTTTTAACATTCACTTGCTGGTACGTGAAAATACAGGTACTTTAATGCCCTATTTTCACTTTATAACTGGATATATGTTTAACAGCCAAAAATACACACCTCCAGTCAAACAAACAAAAGACTGAACATCCAAATAACTGAAGCAGATTTCAGTCTCCCATCAGCCAAGATCCCTCTTTGCCAAATCACTACTTCTCTGCCAAACACTCAGTCACAGAGAGACAGACCGAGAGAGAGAAAGATGCTACTAAAATATGCAACAGTAGAAGATGCTTTCCAGGGAAAAAATGAAAATCTTTGCCTGAAATACAGTTAGGGCACACAGAGCAAAACAAAGTCTCACTCCATGACCAGACTGCCATACTTGGTGTGGCAGGACCATTCACTGCAATATGCACCAGGGACACATTTCCAAAACAGCATTGCCTTTGTACAACTGCAGCCAATATCATTCTGACCAAGTACAAATCCTTGTTTTTAACTTAGCATTTTATAAAGGGAACAGTTCCATCCCTGTTCTTCCATGTTGCTCTATCAGTTAGTCTCTCAAGAGTGGCTACAGAGCTGTCACTTACCAGCAGGGCAGAGCTGTCATTCTCCTGACATGGCCTCAGGAGTCTGTTCCCAGGCAGGAAAAGTTGTCACTAATAGCTGTAAGGAAGAAGATGGAGGGATAATGAAATTAATCCCTTTGCCTTTCTAAGCAACCTAAGTAACATCTTTCCATATCTGAGCATCTTGCACTTCAGAGTCTACCTCTCTTCAGGGTAAGTGTGCAAAATAGGCATGATACCTTGTTTTCAATTATAAGAAGGGTACATGCCAAGAAGAGAAATAATTTGCTTGTGGCCATGCAAGACATTTGGACATGAGGAAATGAGGTGCACAGCTGTACTGTAGGCTGCAGTTTTCTGCCGAGATACTTTCGGAACTCTCTAACATTGATCTCTGCATGGGTTAACTTACTCTGCTGTTGGAAGGGAACTTTGCTTCCCATACCCCAAAGTGCAGAGCTAGGTTATTCTGCCAAATAAGCTAGTCACAACCAGCTCAGGTATCTCTGTGCTGTATTACAGTCTGCAGTGTAGACATTCATCACATCTGCTCAGGTCAGAGATTAGTGCCTAATCCCTTTGCCACGTTTCCCTGTAGGAACTTCACAGTACTAGAGCTTTGCTCATCTCTACAACCGATGGTTTTGCAAGGCCCAAACTACTTTGCAAGGATTACAAAACATGTTTGAACTTGTATATTTTCCCAGTCACAAAGGGTTGCTCAGCCCCTCCCCCAGTCCCACAGCATGCACGAGGGCTGGAAAATAAGCCAAAAAACACCCCCAAAACCCCACACCATCTTGAAAATCAATAGTGTCTCAAAAACTGATCAGATGTGTGGATGCAGACATGTAGAACATGAATTTATGATCCTTGTGTATTCTTACATTCCCTTTCCCCTGTCGTTTTTCCTCTAGGCTATTTCTATATTCTAACTCCAGCTCTAATTTGTACTCTGTTTGAGTTTTCATTATGCTCCTGGTGTAACAGGCGCACATCCCTTTCCATCTTGTTCTTGCCATGTAGTTAGAAGTGCCTATAGATGATTTGTAGAGGCTTGCGACCTCACTGCAGTGCATTTCTCAACATTAAGCTCCTCCAGCTCCCTGTTGATCCAAATCACTCTGAATTTTATTACCCTCCTTCGTATTGCCCGACTCCCTGACCCTGTAGTTTATGGTTAGTCCAACCTTCGCGTTTCCATCAGAAGACACTTCTCAGCTAACATTAGATTCAAGCCTTTTAGAGCTGCTGATACAAAAGAAACCCCTAAGAAATCCTGAAGGGTGGAACTGCGGATACTAACAGCACAGGAGCAATAAGCTTGTTCCCTAACACACATGATCAAAATGATGGATCTTGCCAAAAGTGTCAGTTGCCCAATTTTTGTTCTTACCAAAGCTATAGGGTTTCCTTCACACCCTTTAATTACTCAAGCCTTACTTAAGGAACGTGGTTCAAATAAACAAACATAAAAAAAAAGTTACAACAACGTAGCATGATCTTGACATACAAGATGTCAGAACCATTATAAACCCCTTTATTCCAGAATGATGTCTTTTGTGCTTAGAGGCATGCTTGCTATTCATAGATCTACTGCTCAGCTGTTCCAGTTTTTAGTTCTGCATAAATGCCCACTCATTATGTCCAGAGGGTTTTGCCTGTAGCTTTGTGTTTGTAGCCTTGAGGCAAATGTCTTGATGGCTTAGGGAACTCATAGCGAATGACCAAATAACATCGAATTTTCCACAGCAACGAAGCCATTATGGGACAGCATTTCTATGTAACAGCACCCTTCAGTGTGCAATCATTATAACTAAGGATTTAACCAGGCTCTGGGGACATAACAAAAATCACTTTGAAGCCAAAAATCCACAGTGAAATCTTAAGCATTAGATTTCTGAAATGCTTCTCAGAACTGCTTGAGTCAGGCAGCTTTGTCAGTTACAGTAAAACCAAGCGAAGGGGAAGGAGTTTTATGCACATCTTAAGAATGAATCCAAGTATTCAAACCTGTGCATGCAGAGCTGGGAGTGCAGTGTGCATTCATTGCACACACAGTTTTTTGCAGTTGCATATGGAGCCATCATAAGCACACACACAAGTCCTAGTTAACATTAATGTTTTTAAGCACAGAATTTTAGCTATTGCTAAAATTTCTAAGTATGTTGCTCACAATTTTGAGGAAAATCTGTAGTTAGGCTGTAGGAGATTACAACGAGCCTTTGTAATCCTCACAGCCCAGGGAATCCAGAGCCTGAAACCTGGCCCATTTCAGTTGGGATACTCCCCACAGACTAAGGGATTGATCTGGTAGGTTCCTGCTGAATTAGAGGTCTGTGCAGATCAGGTTTACAGAGAAAGAAGGAAAGTTTGTGATAAAAAGAATCAAGGATATAGCATAAGTGCTGGGTGAAAACAGTGTTGTGCAAGTGTGCTGGGTTGACCTTGGACTGCAGCCACCCACCCACCCAGCTGCTCTCTCACCCACCCACCCCCCCCAACAGGAGAGAAGATAAAATGAAAAAGCTCATGGGTCAAGATAAAAAACAGGGATATCCCTTACCAATTACTGTCATGAGCAAAACAGACTTGATTAGGGGAAAACTAATTTAATGTATTGCCAATTCAAATAGATTTGGATGGTGAGAAACAAAGATAAAACACCACCTCGCTCCCCCCTTCTTCCCATGCTCAACCTCACTCCTTCATTTCCAACTCCTCTACCTCCCACCCACTGCCCCGAGCGGCAGGGAGGGCATGGGGAACAGGGGGTCCTCCCTGCAGCTCCCTCCCCTTACACTTGTCCCCTGCTCCAGCCTGAGTCCTCCATGGGCCACAGGAGATCTCTGCTCCAGCACCTCGAGCACCTCCTCAGGGATGGCAAGGCTGTTTCTCACACTTTTTCCCTCACTGCGGGGCAGCATTTTGCCCTTTCTTACACCTGTTTTCAGAGGGACATCCCCAGCATTGCTGACAGGCTCAGCTGCGGCTGCTGTGGGGCCGTTGGGGAACCAGTCAGAACCGGCATGGGGCAGCTCCTCACCTCTCCTCATAGAGGCCCCTGCAGCCCTACCACCAGCGCCTGGGCATGGACACCCCATACAGCAAGTGAAATACAGACTTTGAGAAGCCATAAAGGAAGTCTGGGTCTCTCCAATGAGGGAAATCTGTCAAACTGGAAGGGAAATTATAGCTGAAACCTATCAAAACTTCCTCCCCGCTCTTTTTGCAGGCCAGACTGCACCTACACGGCTGTATGTTCATGCAGACTTGCAACAGGAGAGTCCCCCCACACCCATCCCAACCACCCTCAGTGCCGAGAGCTGGAAGAGGAGCTCATGTGGAAAGAGCGGCTGTTTTGATGGGGAGTGTGTGGAAATAATCATATGCGGAGCAATCTGTGCGAGGCAGCCCGCACCCCTCATCTACAGGCCTCATGCAGGCCATCGTTAATGGGCTCCCTGTCGTGGCACATGGGAAACTCCACTGGTGCTTCAAGAAGAGGAGGCAGGACACCTGCCTGCTGCACATATGGCCACTTTCTCCCAACAAAGGCAGGGAATGAAATTCAGCTGAGGACAGAGCGTGGAGTGGCATGGTTCAGAGAGTACAGTGCCTCAGTTCCGCCATTACTGGGAGAGCAAGAACAAGGCATGAGCTTCCAGCTGGTTCCTTCTACCCCTTAACACAAAGCACCCCAAGAAAGCCAGCATTTTACCCAGCACACATCTCTGAGGACGAGAAGCTGTGCTTTGGTAAATCTGCAGAGATGCTAAGGATTGGATAAGGGCTGCATTGATAAGGCAGGAAGTTGAAGCATGGATCAGAAATGCATGACTGCATGGAAAAATCAGAGGTGTACTGAGACAAGTGGCCCTCTTGTATAATAAGGTGATGTTGTCCAGCACTGGAATGTGATGGAAAAGGGGCTCCCAGCCACATCCCTCCCCAGTTTGTAACCCTTTCACACAAGGGCTATCATATTTTGACATGACTCAGAACAGCTAACTACAGAGTAGGGATTAATCTGACTGCGCATCTCGCCCCAGATACAGCGTGATTTTTGCATCTCCAAGAAGGCTAGATTAATAGCAGCAGCCAGCAACATCACTGTCACAACAAGTTAGTGCTGCCAAGAGAAGTAACAGGAAGAATAACCCCTATACTACAGAGGCTTACAAAATGATTCAACCCAGCAGCATCGCTAGGCAGTATTTTAGCCCAGCAGTGACTCACCATAAATGCTCACACGCTCCTCATGCTGGAAAACACTGTGGAAGTCTTCCCTCGGCAAGCCCTGCAACAGCCCTACTGTGGCCAGGCTGCAGTCGGCACAGCCTGGAAGAGCAGTTGTGCATTTTACCCTCAGCTTCTTCCTTCCCCAGGGATGCAATTTCCTACCTGCCTGGTGGCTCTGGATTTTAATCCTGATGGAAGAAAGAGTCTGGGCCTCGGGGATTTTTTAGGTACATATTTTTGAGAAGGGTGTACATTCTTTGACAACTTTCCCTTGTATTATAAAGGTCAGCTAACACATACCAGAGGGAACACTCTCCTTTCGCAGTGATTAAAAACAAAAAAAAAGGAGAGAAAGAAGTTTAGTTCTTTCCACTGTTTGCCCAGTTCAGGCTTTATAAGTTTTCGGGTTTCTTCCTCAGACACAAGAACCTTCTTTCCTTCAAACTGTTCTTTTCGATAAGCTGGGAGCCATAACGAAGTACTTGGGACACAGTCCCAAAGTTGCAGGCATATGACGGTCTTTCAAGCCTCAGAAATAAGTACAGGACACAAGAGTCAACTAAAGAGATTTACAGCAGCCAGACATCAAATCACCAGCTCCAGGAATCAGCTCTCACACCCAGCAGCAGCACAGACTGGTTTGCTTGACTCGTTACTGTAATGTGGCTCATTAAACTCCCAAGAGAGGATATTCCACAACATCCCAGCTCCAGCGCACTGTGTAAGAACCATGCCTGCCTTCCTGAGTGGAAGGTGTGTTGACACCCCTAAGCACACACGGATCCAGGCCATATTTAGGGTTCAGGGAACTGCATGTGGGAACCATGAGAAGAGTCAGCTTTTCTTGTGTCATCCTGATAACAGCAGTACAATCACACAGCCCATCCTGGATCTGTGCAGGGACACACTTTAAAAGGCAGGGATGTAAACCCCAGGGAAGAACAGGAAGAAAGAAGCAGAGATACAGTGTTGCAAGTTAAATAAGCCATATTAGCACAGATGTGGAGCTACTCCTCCATGCAATCTTCTCTTTCAACATTTTTATTTCCTTTTTTCCCCGTTTAAGTTTGCACCCTGGTACAAGGCAGGAGGATTCCCCCCTCCCCAACTAGTAATTTTATGAGGCTTATGAAATAAGAGATGTGAAAGGGGAGGGGGGAGAAGAGACAGTAAGAATTTTAAAAAGTTAAAATTTTACCACCAGACACAGGTCCAGTTCCTTGTACAACCACTTTACCTTGGCCATGCTGACAGTATAGGTTTCCTGTCCATGGCACTTTCACCCCAGGACCACAGTGCAGGCCCAGTCACACCCCTCACAACTCTCCTACGGCAAGAAGCTATTTGCCTTTTTTAGGCATGTCTTCTTGATCTGCAAAGTGCTTAGATATTTCACTGCTATTTATTTCAGTAACGGTTAGGGGCCCTAAATATGTGCCTGGTCTGACCATAGATACTTCAGATGTAGCTAACTGTAACAAGACACAAATTTACATCTTCTGCATCCAGAGCAAGCAGCTGCCACTGCCTTTCCCTCTGCACGGACAAATACACCCACATGCACGGGCACAGCCATGGACACCATTGCCAAGTCCTGGGGAAAAGCTGAAGACCACAACTTTGGGAGTCCTGCAGGGAGTGGTGGAGGGATTACTAAGTTAAATTCTGCTAAAACAAAGCCTCTCAGGAAATCCAATACTGCCTCTCATTCAAGTCTCCTCATCACCTACAAGGACAGGGCTGTGCTGGAAGCAGTTTGGTTAGTTCAGTTAAACCAGCTATTAAAATCGCAGCCAGTTCCTTAAGCAACAGCTGAAAATAACTTCTAGCCAGCTCTGCTGCCCAGCCTGGCCACCCCATTCCCAGGGAGGGAGCTGGGCACCTGCCCTACCAGAGCCCAGGAGCCCCATGTGCCCCTAAGTTTCACACTTCTAGGGGAGCAGATGACTGAATTTCCAAGCCCACATTTACATCCAGCCAGCAAGGACGTTTTTTGCCTCCTGTCCTCCCCAAAGCGGCAAATTTCTCTGCTTTTTTTTTTTTTGGATGCAGCAGCTGTAGCTAATGAGGTCCACGGCCATAGCTACACTCTGAGATATTTATCAGACTTTCAGAAGCACCAGCCATCATTTCCTAATGCATCACAGCAGAGACAATGTCCAAGCTTTGCAGTTTCCTGGAATTTTTTCCCCTCACCTCCACATATTTTTCTACTTAAGAACTTGTGCAGGATTAGCCCCTATGGGAAGCAGTAAGCCCAGCGCAGGAGGCACGTACAGCTGAGCAACAAGTCATCAGCAGCCTGATCCATGCAGTGGCTGTCGCATGAAATCCACTCGCTCCCAGCGAGTCAGCACTGGCCAAGTCTGTAAGTAAGGTGCATTTCTGGAGATCATAGACCATTTACTGACCTCTGCATTAGCATCCAAGTCACCCACTGTAATTAAGCAATGTAAGAACGCCTTGGTTTTGTGACTCGACAAGCTTTGGCAACCCTCTCCACGCCACAGCCCTGCTGCGGAAGGAGGGTTTTCTCCTACGTGTGGCATCCAACAGGTTTGGGGAAACAGCTCCTTCAAAAGGGATGAATTTCCCCGTCACTAGTCCAATATTTGCTTTCTGTTTATGGTCCTACCTCTCAGTTGTTTTCCCCAACTACACTATGACAGATTTCCAAATTAGACAGTCACCCTTGAAATCATTTCAAACCTAGTTACTGACACTGTCATTTTGGAAACCACAGGCTTCTGATATCGCATTTTTGTAAAGCTCTTTCACCTATTTTCTTCCCTTTTATGCAAAAAGAAAAAAAAATTTCTTCAGTTTTAATCTTGTAAAACACATTATGCAAATTTATGGGTTTTATGTAAGATGATGGCCTGCGGCCATATCACCCCTGGCCCCGGCTGTGATCTCGTTAGATCTCCCAGCCCGAACAGGCTGAGGCCTGCTTGGTGCTGGCTACGAGACCTCCGGAGCAAGCCAGGTGCTGCCGAGAGCCGGGTGGTGATTCAGTAGGTGGCCCCCGCCGCTGTGAGTCAGCACCCACGGGGTGCCCGAGCACAACCCACCCACGGCAGCGCACGCAGTGGCCGCGGTGGAGCCCAGGTCCCCATGTGCAGAGGCTTTGGAGCTTCCCCGTGTCCAGCACTGCCTGCGCATTGCAGCTCAGAGGGCAAAGTGCTTCCAAGGTGAAAACCTCAAGGTTTTTAAGAAAGTGGCAAGGGAGAACATTTGCCATGTCCTGACCAACCCAGACAAACCGTGCTGTTTGAAGCAATCCAAACAGCTGATTTTGCTCCCCCCCCCCCCATGTCTTGAGCTACCTGAGAAAAATGAATGGAAAGGAAATCCCATAATTGATTTAACACGTTTCTCTCACCTTTTTAGCTAGCACCCAGCCGCTCATTCTCATCTTTACCTTTCTGATGCAATTTGCTATGCCGTACCTTGCCAGCAAATATGAAAAAAAGGATTGATTTTAGCTACACTTATGTTGCTTTTTAAGACCATAGTCACACAAATCCTGAAGAATACCAGGCAGAGATCATTTTTACTTCAAACATTAACAAAAATCACTGATCACTCTGAATCCTTCCCCCAGTCTAGCAGTTTTCCTGGAGTGAATCCCTGGAAACACTCTCCACAGGGAAGTTAACAGGAGTGCCTCACAACAGCCTTACCAGGATCTTATCAACTTGTATCTTCCACCACACAAAGCCACTAAGTACAGGCGTTTATTTGCCAGACAATACAAAGATTTCCTACTGTTGGAACTAGAAAACAGTACTTGAGGCTCTGAAGGGGAGACCTTACCGTTTACATAGAAGCATGCATAATTTTTCTCCTCCTCTAACATCTTCACAACGACCTCATACACATGCAGATGTTCCCTGTCTACAGCCACTGTACAAGCCGTTATCAGACACCCACAGCAGACGAAGGAGAAACCTTACCTTTGCTGAAGCAATGGTACTGGCAAGTCCCAGAGAAGGAGCTACATCCCAGCAGTGCTCAGAAAGAGTTTTCAGGCTTATGTCTGCTGCACTGCTGAAGTCAATCAGCCCCAAACCCAGCTGATCCCCCTCACTTAATCAGATGACCTCATAGCCTAATTCCTAAATGTGCTTTAGCCTGGGCTTCTAGGAACTTGTGTGTGAAGTCTGGAAAACAGGAATCTCTGCAGGAAGGCAAAAATGGTAGCTCTAAGTAGTGCCTCTGTCCACATTACATCTTTGCCTGAGTCACATTAACTGGTTACAGTCTAGTTAAAAGCTATAAATTTTTAACTTAATATAATAAGACCTCAACTGTGAAAGGGCTTTTTCCTCTTGTGAGGGCAGGGCCAGAACCCGTCTGCACTGACATTTTCAATACTATCCCCACTGGGGTTTCTTGTTCAAGGTTTTAAAGAACCAGAGCCTCATCCAATATACTTCTGGTACTGAAAATACCCGGATTTGTGCTTAAATGCCAAAGGTTACTTGGCTTTGAGTCTCCAACGTAAGAACCCCCTGCTGAGAGGTTTGGTGGTCATTGCTTTCTTAGGACACGTGAGGATAGATGTCCAAATACTGGACAGTGGCTCCTGGCAGTTTAGGACCTGCCCTAGGTCTCCCTGAGACATTGAGCCATCTGGCTTCCTTTGCACCTACGTGCACCTTGATCTCTGAAAACGCACGATTTCCTGGCATTTCCAGCTCTGAACATCCTCCAGCATCTCTCATGTTTTCTCTGGATTTCACCACACCTTAGCCTTAAATATAGAGCACCGTTTTGGGGTAATTAGAGATTCTTAATTAATTAGAATTATAGATTTAAGGATTCAAAGCTTGACAAATGAGCTCAGGTAAATTTTGCTGCAAGAGTTGGAGAAAATTACTGGTCCCAGGTACCTGCCCTACCCCTCTGCTGGAGGTTAATTACTGTTTCTCTTGCACAGCCAAAAACACGTGTGCCTCCATCCCAGCCGCTCCAGCTTACAACTCCAGCACCCAGCTCAGCTCCAGCATCGTCCAGCCGCCAGGCTGCACCAAGGCACAGGCTGCGCTCTGCCTCTGCCCCTCTGTCCTCCAGCAGACACAGCAGAGGATGACCCCACACATGCAGCCCTGGCAGCGGGGCTCATGCTTGCAGGTCTTTTCCTTCGCCCCTTGTGGCTTTTTCAGGTCTGTGGTCTTCCAGCAACAAGCAGAGGTGCAACTGCCTGACGCAATGTAAAGGGCATCTTGCTACCTTACAAAGGCAAAACAATGCATTTCACTCAGTATGCCTCAAAACCTGCACTGTTCACGTGCTTTGGGTTTTTTTTTCCTTTCTCTATGGAGCTGATGTAATGCAAAGGAGGAAGGACAGGATGAGGACCTGGCAGAAGTGGTTTCTGCTCCCAGATAGGCACTGTTCTGCCAGAGGGCTGCGATCAAACGTTTTCTCTTCTCTCTGCTTTAGCATCCCTGCCTATAACAAGCGAGCTGGCATCATTTTAAACCATTTTCTGTTGTTACTGAAGAATTCTTTCAATTAACCAGAAATCATTTTTTTATTGTGGTATCAGTTGAAGAACACTACCTTTCAGATCCTCTTAGTTTAAACGGCTATTTTTCCCTCAGTTTTATGCCGATAGACCTGGAAATATAAGCTCTAAAGCTCACCTAAAAGATGACTTCTGTTATTATGTTCATTGTAGATCTCTGAACTTGCTGCTCTATTAATAAACAAGTGTTTGAGTTTCATGGCAGAGAGCGCAAGTGTCTGTATGATTAAGTTTTTAATTTTAAATTATGGGTAAAACCATACATCGAATGGAATATTCAGGGAATGTGTCATGGAATAGTAGTAGCCTGTGCACAAGGCCTTCAGAATAACCAGTTAAAAAGGGCTGTTAGCCAAAAGAGAGGAAAAATGGAATATTTGTGGCCAGCCCTTACACAACAATGGCCCCTGGAAACCAGCTGGAACATCCTTGTAAGACATGCAAGAACATCCAATGAATGCAAAATGGCATCTGAAACTGGGAGACAGCTTATTTATATAACCCTATGAAAGTGAAAATGAAAGAGGAAGAAGGCAGCAAATGATACAGAACAGGATTTAACGATTTGTTAAAAATATGGTTCCAGTGTAGACCCCATGTAATTTCTACAGAGATGGCCATCCATGCAGCTACGGGAATAATGTAACGTTAAGCAACAGGCAGCAGCAATAGCCAGGCACCATAGAAATGTTATGACAGACCACAACTGGTTTGGATAGCGCACAGATTTTGCAAAGACACGGTGTATCTGGCTGTGGCCAGGGTTTAGGAACAAAATTCTCGTTTGCATGGTTCCATATGCATTTCCTGTGGCTCACCACCAGGCCTTGTGGCACAGTTCCAATGGGACCCCAGAACGCTTGGCCAAACTGGCTCCAGGGTCCCCGTACAAAAACCTGGAAATATCAGTGACGAGAAACATGTTATACTTTGGAGATTTCTTTTAGTGAGAGGGAAGTATCTTTGTCCCTAACCTCATAAAGTTCTTTCAGTGAAGTAACAGTTTTGGGACAAAATCTTAACAGCACCCTATTTTTTTTTCTTTAACAAAAATATAAATAAAATAAATTAAAAAAAAAAATCAAGCTCTTATTGCAGAACATGTCCCAGAAGGCAGCGCAAGCCCACTGCCAGGACTGAGGCTGCACACCAGTAGGGCAAAATAACTACAAGGATGTACATAAACACCACATGCGGGAAAAAATAGAGAAGGGCTACAGTAAATAAGCACAGCAGGCTATCAGAGCAAGTTAGACCCATTTCAAGATGCATTGCTGGGTTTATTTGTATTGCAAAAGTCTGAGGGAGCAGAGGAACAGACAGCAGTAGGGCTGTAGCCAAGAGACAGGGTGAGACGAACCATTTGTAAATAACAGTAAAACAAGTGAAGGGTAAAGCAAAAACTGAGTCAAAAATGAAGTTAACTGAAATCAGTTACTAAATTAAGACAGAAGTTCACTCTTTTTCCTTGTTTTCTTATATATTACTAGTTTTGCATCATTATTTCTCTCTGAAGCTGTGAACACTAGAAAAAAATTAAGCAACACTGCCATGAAATCAGATGATTTCATGAGCCGGGGTCTTGAATAATCATCAGGTTTACAATTAATAACCTGTAACAATCAGGTTGCCTGTCAGGCGATAGGGTTGCAAAGGCCGTGCCCTCAGCTGCCGCAGGTGGAAGGAAGCAGCATTGCTGCCTGCCAGGGCTCCAGCGCTGCCTGGGAAGACCCCAACATCCTCTGATGCCCAGCTGCTGCTGCTGGCCAAGCGAGACACGGTTGAAATATTTTCTTTTTCCACAAGCAGTTTTTATACCGAGTGACACGAATTCAACTATTTTGTGGGTAGGTATCAAACAACATTTTTGCAGAAGGGCAATACTTAAAATGGGTCAACTTCAGAATTTTTACTTTTAAATCGTAATAAAGTAATTTTCCCTTACATAAAGACCAAAGCCAGTATTTTTCTGGGAGAAGGGCTAGGGACAAGATTGGACAGAGTCATTTGAATATTCCACTTTCAAAGGAAATGAAAAGTGGAACTTCAGAGGAGTCTTACATTAGAACTTCTTTTTCTTTTAGCCAGCCCAGGAATAGCCTATGTAAAGGCAGTAAAAAGCATGAAATATTGAGGATCAGGAAAAAGCAAATACCTTCCTGTGTGTTCACATAACTCTGTGCTTTTTAGATTTCCCAAGAAGTTACTAACCTATTACATTTTCCTTAAGATTAATAATTTCGGATGACAGACAAGTTCAGGTCAGAGTTTAACTGTTCTCTTCAGTGAATGGAGCAGAAGACATTGTTCTTGTTTCATATTACTGGCACAGCTTAAGGTAGTTGAGCCTCAAAATAATGGACCATCTAAAACATACAGTAGAGGGAAAGCATTAAGGTAATGGAAACTCAACATTTCTAATGTTTCAAACATATAAATAGAACTCGAGTCAGCACATTAGACAATTGACTGGCTTTGCTTGAGTGCACGCAGGAATAAATGGAAACATCCTTATTTCCTATCCCAAGGGGCAATTATTTCAGAGCCTGGTTTTGTGCATTAATAAAAAGGAAGATTCCATTGTCTGGTAACTAAAATATCTTACTATATATGCTGTATAAGCAGTCCAGCAGCAGAAACAGAAGAAAAACCCAGAACTCTAGCATCGTATTCTCTAAACGAGCTCTTACCATACCTAGCATATTTCTGTGTATATATAATCAATAGAAATATATTATCAGAATGGTACATTGTATGTATATTTTAGAAGTTCTGTTAGTGATCACGTCCTGGCTGCGCTTGTGTTTACAGATGGTCCAAAATGCTTATTTCTCAAATGCTACAATAAGTCTAACAAATGCAAAGACTGGAATTTCACACCTCTTTAGGAGAGAAGGGGGCTGGACTGCAACTCAAAAAAACAGCTTTCTCCCAGCTCACCACTGATACATTCATTCATTTCTTTGAGCTTCCCTTTCCTTTCTTCTCCCTGCATACCTTCAGTAGTTTGCCTTTACCCTTTAGAGGAAAAATAATGGGAACATAAAAAGAATTTATAAACAAAGTATTCAGAAATTGTACGTATTGCCTCTTCTCCACATCTGTGAAAGAAACACACTGCCATGATGTGAACTGAATTCTTACTCGCAGTTATGTCCAGTGTCACCATTCATAATGTTTGCCCTCGCCACACGCCTGGACAGATTGATCAGGTGTTGAAATGCCAAGGACAGACTAAAGCCCAGGTTTGTGTTGTTCCTTTTTCAGGTAGCACTGAAAAAAAAAGTTTCTCCTCAGGAAGGTTTTGTTTGGCTATTTTGCATCCAAGACACTGAATGCCACTGAAAGCCTCGGATCCTGCCTCGCCACTACCGCACGCAGTACTTGGGGGACTTTCTGCAAAATGCTGTAAACTTCCTCAAATCAGTAAAATTGGGCTGAAACCAGACAGGAGCCCTATCAGATTTCACATGCCAGGATTTTGCAAATATTTGTCATTAGAGACAGATTATTCTAATAAAGTCAGATTCACTAGAGGACAAAGCTGGTATGATTGATTTTTATTTAGAGGAAGCCTTGCAGTTTCTGTTTAAGCTGCCTATTTAAATAGGCAGCTAGCATGATAATGACATCTTAGGAAGAAAAAAAAAAAGAGATTCTTGGAGATACATAATGTGTTTAATTGAAACCATTAGTTTTACTGGCAAACAGCTTCATATTTCTGTTCTGTTAATCCGAACAAAGTGCTGCAATTATGACTCAATACATAATGTCCTCTAGTGCTACTCGCCCCACATTCCCAAAGTATAGAAAGAAAACAAAACTGTTTTCAGTTAACAAAACATTCCATGCTTCTATCCAGAATACTTTTATTATTATATGGTTATCATATACATCAGAATTATATTGGGAACATTTACAAATACGTAAAGATAGTTCAGAACCGCCATTATTCACATACACACTAACTCACACACTCATTTTGCATGTCTAGTCAGTTATCAGGTGAATGATGCACAAAATTATTGCTTTGTGAACATACACCTCAGATTAGATTTAATCTTCAGTGGCAAGAATTGAAATATTTAAAAGAAACAAGTCTTAAATACCCTGTATAACATACCTGTGCATAAACCTAAAGATATGTTTAGCTTACCCATTACCTTTGAAATACTTACCAAAATTAAAATTTGAAACCCATTTATAAAAAAAAGTATTAAAAAGTTCACCATTATTTACAAATCCGATTAAATTACACATAAATAAATATTTACATTCAACACACTGCTTCCCTTAATACACATAAAGCCTCCCTGGAAATATTTTTTGGCCTTAATAGGCAAAAAAAAAAAAAAAAAAAAAAAAAGTTATGTGCCTATTCTTTCAAGTTTCCCCCCCAATTTAAAAACAAGACAATATAAATATGTGAATAAAGCTGCAATATCCTTAGACACAGAAATTGAATTTTCTAAAAACATTTTCATTTTGAACTACTCCTTGTTAAAAAAAAAAAAATCAAGATAATATTCACTGCAGCCAACATCACTGCAGTTTTTAAAAGCCTGAATATTTCCATAAAAATAAGCATGACAAATGCCATCAGATAACTTTTAAGTCTAGCAGGATTTTAGTACTCTCCTATGGTAATCTGAAAATAAAGAAAAAAACCCCCCAAATAAACAAAAAAACCCAAACCAAACCAACCCACAGAATAATCTTACTATTTTCAGGTGTTTATAAAAAATTTTAATGTACATAAATCTATATACCATTGTTTAATACTGCTTTATTGTTACTGTTGCATTTAGAGAGAATAAAACCCTGAAATTGTATCAGATAACAAATAGGCTTCCGTCTAAAATCTGTATCTTAAAAACTATACATGAAGCTGGTCACCACTAGATACTTAGATGTGGAAAAGAAATCTAAATATATCTCTTTGTATATTTCCATCAAAACCCCTTTATAGCACCACTTTTACAGCAAAGGATTTCAATACACTTGTACCAAGTACTTATCTTCTGGCAATTGGTTCCACAGATAAGGGATACTGCAGCTTTTAGAAAGACTTGTCTCATGGATCCAGGGGGAGTGAAGATCCTGAATAAGATGATTTGGTTTTCTCCTTTTTTCCCCTCCTTTCTTAAAAAAAGAAAAAAAAAAAAAAAAGAAAAAAAAAAGAAAAAAAGCCCAAATCTCTATGTTCCCCCCGGCAAGAAGATCCCAGTCTGTGTTTAGGAGGAAGAGTTTAAAGTCTGGTTTCTCTCCTTTTACTTCCTGTGCTTATCCATTTTATCAATGGTTTTGTTGGTTTCTGCCGGGCTCTGGTCGCCAGCGTTCATGTATGTTTTGTCTGCTATTTTTAATGCTTCATTTAGGTAGTTCTGGACGGATGTCATGGCAGCACAGATGGCAGCACTCCCAAAGCCATGCGTGATCAGGCTAAAATGAGTCAAACAGCCCTGGATGCCAGGGTCCAAGATGGGACTAGGTCTCGTGTTTCCAAGAGGAGTTCTATCCTGAGTGAGGAGGTCTGTGAATTCCTTACAAATCTGCCTGCAAGACACAAAGTGGTCACACTTTACACCACGGTGGGAATTTATGCAAAAGCAAATAAATAAATAAAAAGAACAGAGAAAGTCCATATCAAATATTTGGCAGTCATGTGGGATTTAGTTTTCAGAAATTCATTACTCCATCGGCAGCAGTGTCTAAAATTAAAGCCTATTTATTAGCACCAGTTTCTGATGAACCTTCTGTTACATCTATGTCACAAAAACACATACACACTCTGCAAAATAATCTCTCCACCTCTGGTGTCTGGCTGGCTCTGCATCATTTGCTCTAGATTTTTAAGGGGGGAGTGGGAATTTAGGGCTAGTTTCTATGAGAACTTCCACAGCTGCAGTTAAGTGATTTAGAAAGACTAAAGCAGCTGAATAGGAGATTCAATTTAGTTGTGCACATTATACGTATATGCCCTCTTAAAGGAGAGACCTAGGCCCTGATCCTGCAAACACTAACACATATGCCTGGCAAAACATGCACGGTTATTAATACTCAAGCATATGTTGTTTGCTGCTTGTAAATCTGTCTCCTTGATGGGATTTCACAGGAGCTGAGCAATCTGAACAGAATGATCACTTTATCAGAATTTCTCAATCACAAGCATCTTCCAAAAGATGATTGGTTTTAGTGCTAATATCAATACCAATAATGATAATACCGAAGAGGAGAAGGGGTAGTGCTCAGTAAAAAGCATAATGTTCAAGCTATAGGAAAGAGAGAGACTATATTTCCAAGAGATATTTTTGTAGAAGGTGGTCTCTCTTTCAGGGAAAGATGTATTAATTCAGCAACAGGAGGAGTGTGTTTTGCATGCCTGATCTGAGCCCAAAGTCAGAGCAACTCTTCTCAGCCGTTTAAGCAGGCTTTTCTCAGATACTCTGCAGAGCGAGGGTGCTTTCAAAAGCAAGGAATTGCACCAACCCCAAACCAGAAAACATCTCAGACCAGAACGGATCGTGAACTGAAGGCTTTGTTAAACCTCAGCCTGGGAAGGCTGGGGGGAAGGGGACAGCGAGCACTCCAGCCACCGGTTTAAGATAACTGTAACTCAACACAGGTATTTCCTACCAGAGACCCATTCAGTACGTGATTTATTTACAGGTACAACAAAGCTTCTCCTTTACCCTTCCTCCCCCTGTTCATCAAGCTTTTAATAGGAATTTAGTTAAGTACAGGGACTTTTCACATCTACCAAAGGTTGGCTTTCACTGAACTATAACAATCTTCAGCTATCATAGTGAAAAGGGACTATCCACAGTTCTTGACTCCTAGTGTCCCGTGGCAGCGGAGCTTCCCTTGCACCCAGCGTGCCCACCAGTAACTCTCCTTGGAGATGCCCCTCTGGGCTGCACGTACGCAGAGGTGGGTGAACCATCTCCTCCTCCCAGTCCCGACACTGGTTCACATTCCCGGGCCACACCTGCCCTCCCAGTCCTCAACCCTGTCAGACATAGGGACGTCTTTTTCTTAGAGGTATAGCTGTCCTGGTATAGGACTTTTTCTGAAGTTTTTACTACATTTAAAAGAAAAAAGAACAGAATTGGTCAAAACTGCTTTAGAGTTATCGTACAGCGTTGTTGTTATTATTATTGGTTCAGACTGAAATAACTGCTGCCATAGTTGAACTCAAACCAAAACCAAATAAAAACAATTCCTTCATCTCCCTGATTGAAATTACACATGAAAACGTAACAAACTGTCCATAGTCACAGATACTCATGGTCAGACAAAAGCATCTTTAAAAAGGAGGAGAAAAAAAAAAAATCCAAGCCCAAAACTTACTTTGCAGCAAGAAGCATATTCTTCCTGTTTGCCATTTCATTGCGGCCCATGTGTGGTCTAGTTAAATATTCGGCCACTGCTTTGGAAGGAAACTCTGTCTCACATACGTAACCAAAGTCGCGAGCAAGATGAACAGCTTCACCTGGCATGGGTAAAAGGGAATGCTTATTAAATGTAGTAACATCTATTTATTAGAAGGAGATAGGGAAATTAAGGAAAACGCTGTGAATTTTTGAAGTGTGTTCCTGTTTTAGAAAGGGACACTGCTGTTACCACTATACCACTCATTACCATTTTCTAATTAATAGATCAGTGTTTCTTTGTAAGTTTGCATCAAGAAAAAAACACCTACTTGGTGACTGCTACAAAAAATAATTCTCTTGCCTTTATACTAGAAAGAAAAACTCCCATCTCTATCCAGATTAACTGTGCAGCAAAGACTAGAATTCAGTCTAGATCGAATTGTCCACTGATATTTAAAAAACCTGGCAACTAAATTCCACTTATAAAGTGTTTATCAGTTTAGTATATTTTCTAAATACTTTCTAATAAGCATTTTTGTATAGAAAATAAAATCGTAAGGTGTATAACTAGGCCACTTTTTTTCATTAAGGCAATTTGATCAGGCTTAAAAAAATGGATTGGCAGTGCGCTACCTGTAACGTACATGTGTGCGTGGGCACACGCATAAGCTCTCTTAAACCCAACTTCCAAAGAGAGGTTTTAAACGGAAGTTGCTGTATTATTTGAGCTGATGTAGAAGTGAAATAGCAGTAAGGAATTGTTAGATCATTTTTCACTTTTCAATTGCTGCTTATAGTCCTATTAAATTGTACCACTACCAGGAGCTGCTTTAAACAGAAACACAAAACGTAACCACACACATACATATATATACACCCTTCAAGTCAGCTTAACTGATAGAGGGTCCACATAACATGTTACAGATTAAAGGGGCTCCAGTTTCCTATCAGGAAGTCAAAAGCTATAAATCTCACTTTATATGCTTGTTTATTAGAAAAGCTTCTGAGGATACCGCTGAGGTAGGGCCAGGCATTGGAGTCAGCTGCCCCAGACTTTTAAAGTTTCCCAATAAGGAAGCAAACCCACTGATGTGATGAGTTTCACCCCTTTTGCCTTCCCTGCCTGTCCCTGCACACACCCTTACAAAACCCAAAACAACCCACCCCCCTCAAGAAACACACAGACTGGACAAACACGCGTTTTGAACATCTTGGCATGTAGGAGTTACTGCATCCCTGCCAGCATCCCTGCGACGCAGCCATGAGGAGAGGAGTATTAGCTGGGTTTGTGCGGGTAGGGCTCTGAGGCCAAGGGCTCAGCGAAGGGAAAAGAAGGGGAGAGGAGCCCCTCAAAGACAACACAGCTGTTAGTTGCTGCAATGTCCCCATCATGCTCACTTTAAAATAAACAAGAAACTCTATTATGTTCATTGACTTTCTAGCCTTTCCATGCTTTGCCTAGAGGATAGAAGCTGTACACAAGGGAAAAAAAAAGAAGTTTCTTTTTAAGACACGTTCAAGACTGACCTTCCACCAAAGATGTCAATAGTGTCACATTTGCAGCTTTCCTTCTACCAGCAGGAAGATTCAAGCCAATTTTATCCAGTTTTTCCCTTAATGATCTGCCACCATTTTTAGATTTGGCTCTGTAATTAAAGGAAAAAAAAAATGGCCTTACTTATCTTCAGGGAACACTTCTTTTTAAAGATGAGAAATTTCAGTTACTGACATTCAATAGGGCTCTACTGGGGGGAAGATAAAAAACAGGCTCTTTTCAAGTGACCTACTTTTTAAATGCTCTACTACAAACCAGCCAGGATGAAATACAGCAGAGGTCAAAATCAAAATGTTTCAAACTGCACCACTGAAACCAACAGCTGTAGAACAATCACAAGCCAAATTAAGTGTATGCAAAAAAGGACATATAAAGTGTCCTTGTAATGATTGATCAAGACCACGAGATTTAATCCAAAAATCATTCCACAGAGAAAGTTTGTCACAGGAATAAGAAAGCTCCGTGAGCCGTTTTTGAGACAAAAATCCAACTTTACACAGAGAATGAGAATTGCCATCAGAGCTGTTAATAGCACTTCTCAAGAAGTAGCAGAAGTGCAAAGAAGTTTTATTTCCAAAGCCTATTAGGATTCAGTGTTGTTGGGCTTCTTAAAAATCAGAAGTTCACTAAAAGGCTTTCCTAGCTCCTCATTATGCTGCTCTGGCTGCTTGCACACACAAGCACAAGAAAACTCACAAACAATAGACACGATGGGGATGGTTGTAAGGGGAGTCACAGCCTACCTTCTGAGTACTCCTCCTAGCAAAGAGGCATTGAGACACTCGGGGGGCGAGAGCCGTCTCTGCACCTCTGCTACTGTCACTTTGTATTTTGATGTGGAGCTCAGGAGGGAAAGTCTCCCCGGAACCGAACAAAATACTTCATTGGGGTTTATGACCACTCCAATTAATCCATCCTTTTGGCAGGGGAGACTCAGAGCACTGTTTTTCGTTAAGGAAATGGGACCTGCGGGAGGAGGAAGGAAAGCAGGTATTTTATAAAAGGGAAAAATAAATAGGAAGTGGCAAGTGAATTTCCTTTCTACAAAAAACGACCAGGAGACAGGATTTCGTTTTGCGTTAAATGCTCACACCACTGACCCCAGTCCCCAGCATCTATCTGCAGCACGGGGCTCGGCTGCAGCCAAAAGGTCCCCACAACTATTCCTGAACAGCTATATTTTGCCACACTAAATTTCAAGGAGCTGCCGAACACAACTAAGAATACTTTTAAAAAACGCACAAACCCCACATCTCTGAAGCAGCACGCTGCAAGTTAGCAAATCCACGCTTATAAAAAGCCCGGTACAACTACAGACTCCAAATCAGTATCCTTCAGCTACTGCCAAAAACTCTTTCCAAGCCGGGGCAGGGAGAAGCCTCCCAGCTCCTGCTGGGGTTCATCTTCCACCTCGCACACACGGATTTAAGAAACCACCTTTGGAATTTAATCCCAACAAATTCATAACAGACAGTACAACAGAGAGAGGGATGCAGCCCAGAAGAGAACTGAAAGTAAAACGTTGCTCGTTAATGGCTTCAGCCTTCAGGTGAATAGGGACAACAAAGGCTTTGCAAGGAGCAAACCACAGATCCAGCTTTTCCATCCCCTTGCGAATCCACCCAGTTAACCCCCAGTGGTGTGCTGCTGGCTCACAGCACCGATCGGAAAGAGTTAAAGAGCTGAGGTCGGCCCTGCTCCCCGGAGGGGTAAAGACTTTTCAGTGGTGCATCTGACAGCGAAATTATTCTCCCATGAGCTAAACGCAGCAATCAGCGCTCTGACAAACACTTCTGCTTTTCCTCAGTTAGGTATTTGTTTGAAGTCTTCAGAGGAAACTTCCACTGATTTTTTTTCAGCACAAATTTGTTTAAAAACAAAAGCAGGGGGAAAAAAACCCTAAATGACTGTAAATTGAGTCAATACATCTTTCTGCTTCCTTAAAACCTCAGCTACAAAACCATTTCGATTAAGATAAAGCCGAGCAGGCTTATGCCAGCGAACTCATTCCCTTCAAGTCTTGTAAAGAAGTTGCAGGGGGAAAGAAAAAAAAAAAAGAAAAAACGCCAAACTGTCTTCGAGTGCTAGCAATAAAAAACAAACAAAAAAAAACCCAAACAAAAAAAAGCCCCGTGTCACTTTACAGACGCGTATGGCAGGGCAGCATTAAATTCAGCCCAAGGTCCTGGTTTCGATTAAAGCCACACACAGGAGCAGGGACCCGTCCGGGCGGGGACGGCCAGTGTCAGCCGCGAAGGAGTCTCGCACCCCGGGCTCGCTGCCGCCGCCGGACCGGGGCAGCCCCGGGGGTCTGTCCCCGCTGCCACCTTCCCTCGGGTGGCGTTAGAAAAATCCAGCGACGGAGAGAGTGTAATAAAAACCCCTCCGCCCTCCCGATCCGACAGGATCGGTCTTTTAAAAGATAATAAAGCGTCAATTCACCGGTGCGTCATTGAACTTTAACTATTGACAAGGGAAAGTAAACTCCAGTGCCACCTTACTGACCTTTTCTAATGACTGTCTGGTCATGCATTAATAAGTGTTGATCTTCCACATTCTGGAAAGAGAAAGGGGAGAAAGTTTCGCACCTTGAAAAGCTGAGAGGGAACGAGCCGGGGGCTTTTGGGAAACCCACCCCCTCCCCGCGCGCCCCCGTTTTAAGGGCAGAAGGGGAGAAAAGGCGGGTTTCGCTCCAAGGATGGAGATGGGGCAAGTAAAGCTGGGATGTGTGGAAGGGGACGGTGCCTGGCTCCGCAGCGGAGCGCTCGGGCTTCTCTGCCCGCCGGGGCGCGCCTGTCCCGCCCGCCTCCCACGATGCGCGGGGGGGACGGGGACGGGGGGCTTACCTGCACCTCCTCCATCTGGTGGGCCATGTCGTGCAGGCCCAGGTTATCGGCCAGCGCGGAGGCGTCCAGCCCGTGCCCGTGGGGCAGGAGGAGCTCGGAGCGTCGGTACGTTTCCCTGCGGCCGCCGGCAGAGCCGCTCTCCAGCGCCGAGAGGTGGGGGACGAGGCCGGGGCGGCCGTGGGGGGCGAGGCCGGCCGGGTCCTGGCTCTGCCGGTTGGGCCAGGCGCTCTGCTGCTGGCTGGGGGGCGGCGGCGGCGGCTGGTGGAGCGGGTTGATGGAGAAGGGGTCCCCGAGGTGGGAGTAGGGGTCGCTGGACTGGGAGTAAGGCAGCGGCTGGTACGGGGGGGGGAAGTAGGGGGGCTGGAAGTCGGAGGCGCCCGAGTGGGAGAGCGGCGGAGCCGGGCTGTACAGGTGCTGGCTGACCGCCGAGAGGTGGGGGAGCCGCGGGTTCCCGTTGCTGCTCCCATCGTGCCGGTCCTGGAAAGCACAGAGGGGTGGGGGAGAAGCGAGGCGGCCGTCAGCGGGGGGCTGTCGGGCAGCGGCGGCTGCCCAGGCTCGGGGGGACACGCCGGGCGGCAGCCGCTCGGGGCTGCGGGCGGTGGCACTTGCTGGCACTGGGGGAGAGGAGACGAGAGGAGAGAGCCGCCCTGCTCCTGCCCAGGGAGTCTTCTCTTTTTAAGGCGCTTCGCGTAAGAAATCAGCCCCACTCCCAGGGAAGAGATTACCGAACGAGTTCTCACTGCTGTCATCACGACTACTACAGAAGAACCCTCACGCTTGTGCAAGTCATTGGAAGAACCATTAAAATAAGAAAAACTCAAGTCAGCGACGCAGCTCGATTTCCGCCGCGCTGCCCCGGCTAGGGAGGAGATTCTTGAGGCCGGGGGCTGCTGACCCGCTGCCCTTGGAGAGAAGGGCCCTGGGCAGAGCAGGCCGGAGGCCCCCGGCACCCTGTCCCTCCCAGCCTCCCGGGGGCCGTCCGGGACGCACAGCTCTCGCCCGACGGCTACTGGCGCGGCAGGGAAGAACGGCGTTTCTGCCTCCATCTCTGCTTCTCCCCCGATTTCAAATCTCAGCAGTCAAAGCTTAAATGTCTACATTGAGCTGATCCAGGGATTTAGCAGCTTCTGGCTTCACGGTCATTAAAATAACAGGGCTAGTTAATAAGAGGTGAATGGGGTCCCAATGGAGCGTGAAGCGGGGACTGCAGCTAATCTGTAGGAGCCAAGCAGGCGGACCGCGACCAATGGAGCCGGGGGGGTGGGGGGGGTGGGGGGGGACGGGACGGGACACAGCCGCTTTCGGAGAGATCAAAACCCGGGAGCACCTCACGGGGGGTGGGAGACGCTCCCGCGGAGGAGGGGAAGGCGGGAAGGAAGGGCCGCTCGGGGCGGCCGCCCGAGCACTGCCCGGCTCATCCCCGCCGCAGTTGCTACCTGCCGGCCGGCTCCTCCGCATCTCCCGGCCCTCTCCCACCCGGAGCGGGGCCGGCGCCGCTCGGCGCCTCGCAGCCCGGACCGGTCCGACAGGCTGGGGCACTCGGCACCGCGCTCCGCCGGCAGGCCGGGGGCTGCCCGCTTCTGCCTTCGGCCCCGGCTCTTACTTCTCCTACCCCACTCCGCGGGGGGACACCCCGCTCCCGTACGGCGCTGCTCCACCGGGCGGGTGGGGGACGCGGGATGCGAGCTCGTTTCTCCCAGCCGGGGCTTTCACCCCGTTTTATTTAAGAGTTCAAAAGACTCGGAGGGAAAAAAAAAAAGTAAAACTCTCACCTCCAACGGAAGAGGGGAAAAAAAAAAAAGGCAAAAAGCAAACCGGGGGTCTTCGGGAAGGGACAAATCCCGCCCGGCGGGGAGGCAGGAGAGCCAGGGGCCGGCTGGCAGCGAGCGGGGAGGGAGGGCAGCGCGGTTCGGGGGGGGACGGCGGAGCTCCGCGCTGCCCCTCACCGGACCCCCCCTTCCCCACTCCCGACCCCTCCCCGCGCTTCTCACCTCGCAGTCCTCTTCATACTTGACATTATCTGCTAGTTTCCACAACATGGCGTCCAGCGTCCAAACCAGGTGTGTGGCGCCGAAAACAGACGAGAGCTCAGCCCCCCCCCACGGGCGGTAAATCCACGTCGGCGCTGGGGAAGAGGAGCTGCCCCCCGGACGGAGCTCAGTTGGCAGGCATGAAGGCAGATGACGGACTAAACCTCCGCGCTAATGGTCACTCGGGTTTTTTTCCCTGCCCAGACGCCCTTAATGGCAATAGGATTATCATAACTCCTCCCCAGGGATGGCTTGGGAGCCGCGGCCGCCAGCCACTCAGGAGGGAGCGCGCAGCCTCAAGCCACTCCTTCCGCGCTGCGCTCCGCGCCCGCGGAGGGGTGGGGAGGCAGCGCAGAGCCGGACCCCCCCTCAGCGCCCCCGGAGCGCTCAGGGCGCGGGGGGGGCAGTCCTGACCCGCGGGGAAGAGGTCATTAGTGGACATCCCCCCGCACCCACACTGCAACGAGACTGCCCCAAAAAGCGCGGCCGCCCCCCCCCCTCCGTGTTGGAGCGGGGGAGGGGGGAGGAGAGCAGTGTCGGGTGTTGCCCCCCCACGCGTGGAAGGACTTTGCTAAAATCCTCGTGGGGAGGCGCAGCGCCGGTGCCCCCACACTCGGCGGGTGCGGCGGCTTCTGGGCGAAAAAAACTCAGAAAAAGTCCTCGTTGCAAAAGCGAGAAAGTCCGAGCGCCAGCCTGAGCTCGATTTGCATAATTGTCAAGAGTTTGAATTACTGATAACAACTTGTAAGCTACCAGTGTTTAAGGTATAATTTACTTAATTATCCGACAAGATTATTGCAGTTGTGTTGAATCCCTGGTAGGTAAAGCAGCACTGATTCAGCGTCCCCGATTCGGGGCTGCGTGAATTGTGCCACTGGTTCCTCGCATCATTATTATTTTTATTTTTGTTAACGAAAATCCCGCCTGTCTAATCTTTTCGCGCAAACTTGGGGCTGGGGAAGCAGGTGGGAGGTGAGACAGGCATTTTCGGACGCCGTGAGCACACTTTCATCTAAGCTTAGAAAATACTTCCCTGCCAAATTACTACCTTTCTGCAGCCATTTGATCTATGCAGTTATGTGTGTCAGACAAAATGAACATCGTTTTCAAAAGCAACGACTTCTCCCAGTGTTTTAAGGTGCATCCGGATCACTGCTCATTTACATGAGAGGAGCAAGTGTTTGTTTATTGTGGCAGGGACAAAAGATGACCCTGGACAGTGCTGGCTGCGGAGATCGCGGCTATCTCTGCCCGGGGACGAGCCGCCCGAGAGCTGTTATTAAAGGCCCGAGATAGACCCACGTCTCGAGATTTAAACCAGTTCACACTTCCCTCGCTTTTTTTCCTAGGGATCAGGGAAGAAAAATAACCAGAATAATAATTAAAAAAAAAAAAAAAGCAAAAACCAAACCACCAAAAAAACTTCCATCCGACTAAATCAATGATCTAAAAATAAAACCGAGGAGGATGGGGGTGCTGGAAGTAACTGTTGAAGGTGTTATCTGCCTTATCTAGCACGCAGGTGCTGATTTGCAGCAGTTGCATTAAGCCCATCAGCAGCAGGGACTCCGCATTATCATTTTTGGTGGAGTCTCTATTTATTTTTTTTAAACGACGGTGTTTTTCTTCCAGGGATGTTTCTTTGAAATGCAGTTCGCGACGATTATTAGCGAGTGTGCTTGCGCTGCTCCTGGCGTCATTAAGACTAGGAATCTAAATAATAAAAGACAGGGGGAGCTTAAAGTTCATTTGTATTAAAGGGACAAGATGGATTTAGAAAGAAACGAGGAAGGGAACCGTCGAGCTTCCTGGGTTTGGGATCAGCTCTTCTTCCTTCCGAAGAGACCCTGGACTGTAGCAGCGTTGGTCATTTTTATCATAACCTCAGAAGCCAGATTTTCTTTCTGCTCAGAAATGTCACACTGAGAGGCGACCATGATTTTCTCATTCTTGAGAATTGTCAAGGTCTGAACACCTTCGTTTTGTTTCTTTTGGTGGCCAAAATCACGAAGATTAATTCAGTTTCTTATTATGTGTTGTGTAGATATAAATAATATTTATAAATAGAGGCGTGGAAGAGGCTGAGGGGTTTATAAGAAATTACCTAAACAAGGCGACCAAAATAAGCACTTGGCTTCCTAGAAAACAAACCAAGAAAGCGGAGAAGAGGCTAAATACGGGGAAGTTTGAGACAAACTTTCCCGTGCATCCACTTGCTCCTCGGTCTCCGCTCTCAGCAGCGGCCGCTGCCAGGGACCGGCACAGGAGTCTGGGCTCCGCGGAGAGCAAACAGCCGGGCAAGGCAAGCCAGGGCAAGGGCAGGCGCTGCCCGCCGCCTTCCGCGGGGTGCCCGGCCCGACAGCGGCTCCCTCCGCGCCCCGGCCGCCGCCGCGCAGGCGATGCCGCCCCCGGGGCCGAGCGAGGCTCCCGCCCCGGGTGCTTCTGTCGAGGGATGCTTTGATTAAATAAACGGCCCGGCATCTGGGCAGCTCCGCGGCTTAGGGCCTCTTCGGGGGGGGTATAACGCTTTTTGAGACTCTCCCTTTCCGCAGCGGGGGCTTTCCGCAATCCTCTCCGTTTGTACGCAAACCGACAGAGCAGCGGGCTGCAGGCGGGCGGGGGCCACCTGCAAAGCACAGCAGCGGCAGCGCCCGTCCACCGCCCGGCGACCTTTCCCTTTCCAGGGAACTCCCGGGCGCAGGAAAGGCGCAGGCAGCCAGGGCTGCTGCAAGGACACGGTACCTCCCTGGACACTCCCTTTGAGACACGGGTCAGAGTTGTGCAGGAACCGAGGAGCAGCCAGGGAGGTGGCTCCTGACAGGTGGCAGCTTTATTTACTTACTAAAAAAAAAAAAGTGCCTTTACTTTGGGGACATCCCCTGTTTCCAAGGAGAAGCGGTTTCTTGCTTCCTGGGGGCTTAGCTCCCCCGCACACCTCTCTTTTTACGAGGATGCAGTTTCCCATGGGGGACCATAAAGCACCCCCAGGTGTGAACACGCGCTCGGGAGGGGAGCCAGAGCCCACTGCTGAGCCTCTGTCACATTCAGCAGTTTTCCTATTTGGCAGCAATTAAAAGACAGCGTGGGGATGCTAATTAGTTACATCCCTCTTCCTCTAAAAATTATTTAAACACACACATCTCCGTATCATTAATGAGACCGCAGCAACCTGTCCGGATTGTCGCTTCGGCTCCTACAGAGCTTTACAAAGGGAGCTGCGGCCCCGGGAGACTTTCCGTGTAACTTCCACACCGAGTCCGCGGGGAGGGGCGGAAAGCGGGTTGTCCCCCACCCCCTCGCCCCCACGCAGCGGAGCCCGCCCGGGCTGCCGCAGCCCGGAGGGGCAGGACCGCCCCCACAGCCCAAAGCCGGGGGGGGGGGGCGCAGAGCCACCCTCCGCCCCGGCCGGGCTGCGGAGGGGTTCCTGCTCAGGCAGGACGGCTCCCGGAGGAGTGGGGGGGTCCCCGGGGGCGGGGGGCCGGGACAAGTGCAGAGGTACGTACTTGCCAGTCGATCCTCCCCAGCAGAGCCATGGGGCGTGCGGCGCCGGCAGCTGCCTCCGTGGCGAAGCCGCGGACACCTGGGCGCGGAGCAGCGCGCCTGCGCACCGCATCCGCGGCTCCCCCCGCCTGTCCTCCCCCTCCCAAACCCCGGCCCCAGCAGCCCCCCCCCCCCGTCCCCCCAGCCCCAGGAGGGGGACGAAGAGACGGTCCCGCCGCCGCGGGAGGTGCGGGGCTTCCCCCGCCGGGCTTTACTCTCGGTGGATGCCTCGCCCGGTCGTTCCCCGCTGCTGGACGGATCCCCCCGGGCCGCGGCAGAGCCGGGACATTTTACGGAGGTTTTTGCCGCTGGTCTGCCGTTTCTCCTCCCTTTACGGCGCCCCAGGGGATGGGGGGGGTGGTGGGGTGGTGGTGTGCGTGTGTTTTCCTGTGGCTGTTCGCACCGGGAGCATCCCTGACCGACGGGAGCCTCTTCCTCACCCTCTGCCCCCCCCCCCCCGGGGAGGGCAGCGGCCGCTCGGGAGGCGCTGGCTCAATTGCACTGCCCCGGCGGCGGTCCGGGCTGCCTCCACCTCCCCCGAGGCTCCCGCATCCACGGGGTTGGCAAGGTCGGACTCCAGCAGGGCCCCGGGCACTCACACCAGTATAACACCAGTATTTGAGGTGCAGCGGGGGAGCCGGCGCCCCGTTGGGGGCTGTGAGTGTGCTGGCCCCAGCCCTCGCCCCCCCCCCCCCAGCTTGCGCCCCAGCAGAGAAAGCGAAGATGATGGGGAGTGGCGAGGGGACACGCCGTAGAGCACCCATCACCTGCCCAGCTCCCTGCCTCAGCTTCCAGTCCCTGCTTCTGCAGGAGGCGAGAAGAAAGCGTGCCCGCACCGCGGCTAGTTTTTTCCCAACCTATTAATTTGCTTAATAAACACTATTCCAGCTATGTTTTCTTCCTGCTCCTTCCCGATGGAGCTGGAGGAGCAGAGTCCCCTGGCCATAGCGTGCCATGAGCCTGCAGCGTAGAGGATGTGTTTAGCAATTCATGGGCAGAAGTGACAGACTTTGACACCAGGCACTTTCGGGCCCTGGGTTAGATGCTGCATGGCATGTGGCAGAGGTTCAGCAGCGATGCACAGCTGCCTCGGGCTCCTGCAGAGGAGTTTCTCTGGCTTTTGTGCACAAGAAGTTTTGTCGAGCCAGATGGTTTGCGGCAGGAGATGGATACCTGGCAGGGAGGAAGCTCACACGAGCCTGCCTGCAGCCACAGCATGGGACAGGGGCGAGGAAGACCCAAATGCCCAGCCTGTCCCTGTCCTGAGGCAGGGGATGACCACAAATGTGACTGCAGCTGCATTTACCTCGGTCCCCTCATTCATAAAACAAGGGTAATAGTCCCAGTGCTGGTGGGAGCTGGATTCTTATCAGGTGGGACCAAGGGAGAAGTGGGAGCCATGGTCCCCAAAACCCTTGCATCTCTGCCTAATGATCCTGAGGTACCTCCCCAGGGCTCTGCCATTTTGCCTGCAGTGGTGTGACCACTCCATTCTGGAGAGATTCTCTGATTTTTTTCATTCTCTCCGTTTTATGTCCGTTAGGAGCAGCAGTGCCATGAACTTCATTGCTGTTAGCTAAATGTGAAAACAGGATTCATATATTTCATTAGGCTCTTTTCTGAAAGCAAAAATATAAACAGGCTTTTGGCACAATATACATAATTCATACTTTACAAAATAAAGCCTTGGTGGATCATACATTCCTACAGCTAATTGCTTATACTACAATAAGAAAAAAAAAGCCCCAGTACCACAAAAAGAAAGAATCCCATAGGCTAAAACAGCAGAAAAACAAGTATTTCAAATACAGACACAGAAATGAGCTGAAAAAAATATTGCTCAGCCCCATTCATCTAGCTAATACAAATCCTTCAATATGAGCCTCCCATTCCTTTCGCCCTTTTAGAAAAAGGAGCGAGCATTGTCACTGAGCTATACTGTAAAAACATCTGCCACGAGATGCTTTCTTTATTCCTTCCTCTGCTTTCAGGGTATATGCAGCCCACATGATACCGTAAATTATGCACCATGTTATAAGAAAACAACTGCTGGGGCACAACGGTGATGGTTTGGGGGAGGTTCCTCCACCGACAGAGATGGGCACCAGGTACAAAAGGTCTTCTGCATCCCCAGCCTTGGGTCCTGCAGCCTGTGCACCTTCAGGGGATTCATCAGGTGTGTTAAGTGTGTTTTTTAAGATATCCACTTCTCCATGTACATACATACATACACACAGACAAGTTTAAAATCCTAATAGATAAATAATCTAAACACTTTCAAAGATGATTTTGAGCACAATATAAAGGAGTTCAGCAGAGATGCAGACAGTACCTGTACAGTAGGAAAGGAATTTACAGAACAGTCAGATGCCTTATTTCTAGTTACCTTTCACTCTTCAGTCATCTTAAAGGGGTGATGAAATCAGTAAACTGACCTCAATGTCAGGGAAATGGGTCATGTGAGTTGAAGCTGAGGATTTTTGCTGAGGATTTGCTGTAGGCAATTTAAATAAGTAAAGAAAACAAATTCAGTTACTCTCTTACTTCCATAGTCCAGTTTCTTGAAAACCCCTAATCCCTTTAAACAGCCAGTCTTCCCTGGAGTCCTCCATCAAACCTCGGCTGGACAAAATCTGAAATGTATCACATAGGGGGGAAAAGCTTGGAGGGACAAAAAATTCAGAGACAAACACACAACTCTCAAACTCTTTGGCCTTTGTATCACTTAGCAGCAAAGAAGAGCACAAGGACACTCTCTTCCCTTCCACGTCCCCGTTACTAGATTACCACAGGTGTTTGCTTAATTGCGATGCATTGGACCATGCAGAGGGTTTGGTGGCACCGCATTTCCTCCTTCGTGGTGGTTCTCCATTGCTGATACACTGGTGAGCTGCAACTCTATTACATGGCAAGATGAAGCAGAGCTGTGTGGGGAAAAAAAATTGAACTGCTGGCAAAAATTACATCAGTCAAAACTCTACACCTAATGCACTCTGTCATTTATAATCACGCTAATAAGGCACCAGTGAAGGGCTGTCAGCATTATCAAATATCAGGTGCCAGCAAATACTTCCAAATTCTTCCAAATCTCCTCCAAGCTGCATTCTCAAGGACTTGATTTTGCAGGTGTATCTGCAGAGACAGGAGTCCAGGATGATGTTGCGTTGGTTACTGTAGCAAATATATGCAGGGTCTGGGTTTTTTTTAATAGATCTACATTTTCCCATGCAAAATTATTTGCAAAACTTCATGCAACACTACTGCTGCAAAGGCACAAAGGTGCACAACGATACTCCAAGGTGAAAGAATTCACGCTACTTAGAAACCTCTTATCTGTGTTCAGCTAATTGCGTGCAGGTATGATTGCAGAAGGATGCAGACTTGGGATGTCCAGATGATTTTTCTTGTACTAAAAACCTGCACTCTTCGCTATTCAGTGATAAAATGGAGGTAATACGATTCAGGGTGCTTCAGTTCAAATCTGAATTCAGGCAGCCTTTCAGGCATCTTAATTTTTGGGCTTCCAACTTTTCCTCTGTCATCCCTTTCCACTCTACCTGCACACATGCATCCATGCTCCAGAATTTCCCATCATTGCTGTTGTTAACAGTTTTGCACAGGAACGCTGCTGTGATCAGGCAGCTATGGCTCTCCATGCCCAATCCCTAGCTCTTTCTTCGCCTATGCTACATTTCTACCTGCTGGAGTAGTGAAAAGTGCCCAGTATGTATCAGTCCAGAGAAGCTGAAGTGCTGTATCAAAGGTATTTGCTGGATTTGCAACCTCTGACATAGCTGTTTCAGAAAAGAGCCGAGAGTTCCCGTCCCATGGGATTTTGGAGCCACAGTCCAGACTCCACCGGGCAATACAGTTCAAGCAGCTTTAAATCTCCTACTATTAGTACAAAAATCTGTCACTAGAAAGCACTAAGTCAGTATGAATTCACTCTACCAATGCAAATGTACTAAAAAAAGAGGCTGACATTAACTTGTTAGCAGGAGTTTTATGCTGCATAAGATGTCTTTTGCCCAACACCACTGCACCAGACACAGTCCATCATCCTGTCACCAAACCAAATTTACAAAAACTCCAAAGCTGACTCTAACCACATGCTTTGACTAACTCAGCAGAAGGGGAGCTGTAGGTCCACACCTGATCCAGATCAAATTGATACTGTTAGATCACTTGGTGGTCCAGAGAGCTGAGATTAATGACCCTGGGAGCAGAGTCTTGGAAAGCAGCTGAGGGAAGCCTAGGTGGGGACATGAGAATAGCTGCTCCCTCCCTCTTGCGCATGGGGAAGTTTTGCTTTGGGGAGCCATGGGGCAAGGGTCTGCCAAGGAACGAGAGGGAACTTAGAGGGTGGGGAAGGCAGTTTTTACAACTGAGAGTCGTATCAGTGCAAGACAGATGGTTGCCTTTGAAAGCCAGCCCTGATGCTGAAAGGAGAGGAAGGAGGCCACCACTTCCTTGTACTGGGCTGCATTAGAATTGAAAACAATCACAGCAGCGAAACAAAACCAGCTCAGCTGAACAGATGCAAATCCAGCAGCAGACACGGGCTCAAACCAGGTCAAGCTGCACCCATGCAAATTACGGGTTACCCCAGAGCGCGCCGTGTCCACAGCGCGGGTGTGTGCTGGTGCGCTGCCAGAATGACCTGAACTCCAGCCTGGGTCCAGGCTGTCGGGCAGTGCTTGCCCCGGGGGGGGAGCCTGGCAAACTGCCCGGTGCAGGCACCGCGAGGCTGTCTCGCAAGTCCCCTCGCCGAGGGCCAGATGCATCTCTCCTGGGAGACTCTGCCCATACAGCTACACAGCAAAGCTGCAGAGAGAAGACTAACTAGCCTGAGGGGAGATTTGCCAGTACAGCTAGACCGATAAAGCACTCCTCTTGTGTAAACACAGAAGACACCAGCTAAAGTGCTCTTCTGTCAGCATAGCTTATCCCAGCATAGTTTTGCCAAAGGAATCCTCGCTTGCGTTTCAGTGAGACTGTAAATCTGTTGTAGCGTGGTTAGGAGCCGCTCAGAGCAACATCACCGCAAACAGCACAAATCTCTTCACCAGTTCAAGTTTGTTCCCGGGTTTCCAAGGCACAGTGTTGCTCTGGTGGGGCAGGTATTGTCTGCTCTTTCCCAGCCAGCGTATAAAGCCACTGCAGCCACCACGGTGGCCAGCAAAACACAGCCATGGAGCCAAAGCCCCCCAGAGCCCTGGGAGTGCCCAGGCTCCTGTCCATGCCCAGGGCACCAGTTGCCACTTAGGCCTGTGGCTTCTTCCAGCAAAGCAAGCCAAACCTCATCAAGCCCGCAGTGCCTTCTGGAGCCCAAACCTGGCCCTTCTTAATAATGGTGGTGTGTAAATGGTCACAGGGAGGCTTTGCAATGAATGGGAGGGAGGGATGAGTTCACGCTTTGCTGCCACAGCTGTTGGCCAGTGGTGGCTTCCTGGGAGACTGGGCGAAAGAGCCCAGTCTATTGACTTGGCTATATAAAACTCTGCACTAACTGGGGAGGAGAAGGGTCTGAGTACTTGCTTTTTTAAATCCTGAGCCCTCCCTTCCTAAAAGCCATGCCTCAGCTTGGCTCTGGAGAGCGTGCTGTGCCCATGAGCCTGGTCAGCAGTGAGGACCATGTCTGCACAGAAGCAGAGGAGAATTTACATCTTCAGCAGCCTCAGACCGGCTGAGCGTCTGCCACGCTCTGCTGGTCTTCGCCAGCTCTGTACTACCTACGCACGTAGGCAGCACGCCGTCTTCCTGTCCCAAAAGTTTGGGGATGCAATATTTCTTTGTTTATAGTGGGGAAGCAGGAAACATGGAAATGTAAAGCATATCTACAAGCTACAAACACCTCCAGCTCGCCCTGCCCCTGCCCCAAGCTGGCCAGATGTGATCTGGGAGCTCCAGGAGCCCTTGCAGCGCCTGCGACACCAATTCCCTACTGGAGCAGGCACACTGGCTCCGGCAGAGCAATGGCTGGCGGCCTCCCAAACCCACTGACACATCGAGCCAGTTCAGAGCAGGCACAGAGAAAGCTCCAGTCTCTGCAGACATGCCCAAAGGGTCTTGCTCAACACAGGAAGGCTGTGATGGCAAAGAGGTGATGCCGGCTCTGCTGAGACCTGGGCTGCAACCACAGCCTCATCTTGTCCCTTGGACATGGAAAGTCCCTGGGCGGAGGGTGCGGGCTGTATCACCCTGTTTAAACTCTGCAAGTGGATTGTGGCACATGGCTCCCCACGCACACACCTCGCCGGCGGGACTGGACCATGCCAGAGACCTTTAGGCTCCAGTCTCAGGACAGTCTACCTGAAGCATGCAATTGATGCTCCTTGTAATTTTACCAGAGCTGGTGCCATTGCAAATGCCATTCCCATCTACCTAAGTACAGATCCTCTCTTGAATTGTTAACAATGTCATGTAGCAATTTGTTACATAAGCTCATTAAGTTTTTTAATGTATCTATGTTAATAGGAACATAAATATGGAAATCTTAATTTCAAACCTGTTTCTGAAAGCATTAGCCGGGAAACTAGTCTGAGAAAAAGCAAACATGACCCAGGAATACCCAGGGATTTATTCAGGGTTTAGGTATCACTGTGATAAATAGAGCAGGAACGGGGCTGTCACGATGCCCAAGTTACACTCTTCTCTGATCAGCTCTGTGACTCTTTAAAAACACACTCTTAACAGAAAAAATTCAGTTACTTTGCACTGTTCTTCCTGTCCTTAGCCACACTACAGTCACTGGCTAATTTTATTTCTATTATTCTTCCTCTTCTTGCAGGTGCATGATTAACACAAATAAAAGGACTCCGGTTCTCCAGAGGAAACAATGACATTGACTGCAGTCCAAGCATCCCCAAAAAACAAATTAAAATCGCAAAATGCATTAAAAAAAAGGATTCAGCTGTATTTCATCCATATTAATTTTCTGCTTCATTTATAGTAGTAAATGCTTTTTCAGTGTATTCATGTTTGCCTTGACCCGTTTAATTTGGTGGTGTAACATAGGAGAACATTTACGCACCTCATGATCCTGCCCGGAAAGGAACAGGCCAGTTACTGAGCTCTCAGACCAGGCTCATCTGCTCTAGTCCTTCCACGATAGCTTCACCAGGAGCAGCTGTATAAGCTGTATTCATTATATAGGCACGTGAGATAGGTTTATACTGCTATTAATACATCACCACAACACTCTTAGTGCCTGCAGATGGAAGTTAACGTTTAATTACAATGGTATGAAGTTAGCTGCTCCATATTAATTCTCTGTGTAAGGCTGTGCTGCCAGAAGATGCCAAATCCAGTCTGAAGGCATCTGGGTGCCAGATGAGCAATTCCATGTCTACATTGACGCAAATTCCCTCTGTTGGTTCAATTTTATTATATTTTTTAAGGGGTCAATTGGCTGGGGTAGTGGTGAAGTGCATACTAGAGCAGGACAAAGCATCGTGCTGTTGTACATGCTACACCATGTGCTCCATCTCAGCAGAGATGAATGTGTCCTTGCCCTCCTGATGCTCATCAGATGCGTGACGCTGCATGCTGCAGCAGTGTCCGGATTCACTTGTAGCGAATGTGGCCTCAGGCTGCTCTTGTGCGGGCAGCCGCACCAACGCAGCTCACCAGTGCCAAAAGGGTGTGTGTGTGTGTGTGTTTCTCTTTCACCTCTTCCTTCTCCTTTTTTTGGGCTCCTAGCAGCAGGATCCAGCTCCTGGCACTTGTTGTACCCCTCCATGCATTGCTTCTGTTGTGTGAATTTTCTGCCAGATTAGTAACTTAAAGTGGCCCATGGAGGACTCCCATGGAGACCAGACACCCAGCAGCTAGCTCCAGTCTTCAAGCCCTCTAACTCCACAACAGTTTCTGCACTGCTGTTCCATGTCAGCCACCCAGGACATTAAAATGCACTTCCCTCTCCCATTGCCTTCCTCGTCAGGTAGAGGAGGAGGCTGTTTCTAAAACTCAGCTTTTTTAACAAACCTTTCAACGTGCCACAAACACTGTGAAAACCCCTTAGATAGGGCGTGTCCCTTATGAAAGATATGTATGTATTATATAGGGCACATAATTGGTGGCAGACTGTCCTGACTGGCAGATGAGGGTGGGTGAAGGACCGGGAATTGCTCCTGCTCTCTCACAGCCCCTGCCAGGCCAAGAAGACACCTTGGCTCAGCCCAGCCTGGTGTTGATTCAAGCCAAGGATTCATTGTCTGAGGCCAGAACCGGTAACAGGAAGGGAATGGGCTGTTCTGAGCCCTTTTCATCATTCTCGGCTTTTATAAGCTCTTTCTGACGCTGTGGCATTGGCTGGAAATACCTGACCTTAAACCCAGCCATTTCTAGCCATTGTATTTGTGAAAACTTTCTTCTCGGTGTAAGTGAGCCTGGAGCCACCGCTCCTGAGCCTGGAGCCCAGAGGGAGACAGCAGCAGGGGCCGAGGCATGCACTCCGCCTCTGCATCTCACTGCGGGGCTTTCACATGCAAATCCTGCCAAGTGCTCTGCAGCCCCCACCCCTCAAAATGGCCATCTTGTGTCATTGACATTGATTGTGAAATATTTCAAGTTGTTAATTAGGCAATGATGACCAATGGGAAGGGCATTTCCTGGCTGTTAACTGGAGACTCCTGACCTCAAGGTCAGTATCAGTCACCCAGGAATTATTAAAACATAGGAGGAGGAGGAGAAAAGCAGGCCAAGAAGAGCAAAACCCTCACCTTTTAAGGTGGCGAGTGCTTCTCCATTGCACAACCCAGCAGGGCAAGGGCAGGGACCTGTGCCTTACCTGCACCCGCGCTCAGGCTGCAGCTCCCTGCGCAGTTCTGGTCTTGGCCCCCTCTTCCAGTTACTTTCATTTCCCAGTTAATCTCTGTGGTCATGAAGAAACAGGACAGTAAATATTCAAGGATTATCTTTTCTTTTTTTTTTTTAATACGGCTAAAATGTGAAGATGCAATTAGCAATAAACTGGGCTCCTGCTGGGCCTGTGTGTACTAATCCCTCCCCACTTCTAAAGGGAAGATTTACACCTACTTTTCTGGTTTAAAATTGGGACCTTTCTCCCATTTAACTCTGGTGCTTGCTCTGCTCTCCCTTACACCCAGGTGGCTGCATTTCAGTACAATGGCTTCTCTGGGTTAATTAAAATAATGTGAATTACTGTATTTCCTAAGGGGTGACCATATGAAATACTGTGTTTGTGTTTCTACAGAGAGAAGCACCCGAGTGCAAACTACCTCTGGTTAGAGAGTTGCCAGCAACGCATTCACCTCTTCAGCCTGGCCCTGGGCCAGAACTCACGGGCCAGGTCTGAAGGACAAGTAGCAACAAAAATTAACATCCCCATGCCCTACTTATCCACACAGAATTTGGCAAATGAACACCACTCCAAACATACTTAGAAGCGAATGAAGAGCCAGAAGGGAGCAAAGAACCAGTCAGACTGACATGGGGTGGGAACCCCCCTCTTTTCCTTGCAGGGAGGATGCTATTGCTGCCTGGGTGGTGGCTCAGTCACTTGTATTGATACCTGAGTCACCAGCTCGTACAACAGCAAAGGGCCAGAAGCCCGACACTGCGGCTGGGGGACTCTCCCTCCCTCCTCCAAATCCTGCATATATTTCTTCAAACTTTTCTAGGCAAAACTCCTTATGATTGTACCGTGGTACACACAGGCAATAAAAATAAAAGAAATAAGAAAAGCTTATGAGCATGCGTGCAATTGTTAAAGGCAGAGCTGCTGCAGCTGTTTGCTCATGTGTGGAGTTGTCTAGAAAGATTTGCCCATTCCTAAGGACCTCCATGGGTGACCGCTCTGAGACCTCTTCAAACTACTAGTAGTAAGTGGTCATACACAGGCTATTAAGGACTAGATAGAAGGTTTTAAATTCACATGCTTAACCCAAAGTAGCTTTCATGGTCCAGATTAGCTTTTGGCTAAGGAAACAGTGGTAAGATAATGATATAGAGGAAATTGTCAGGTTCAGAGCTTTGAATGTTCAGACTTTTGGGGAAAAAAAAATAAAATTACCTAAAAGCTCAGCCCAAAGTTTGCAGTCTTTTTTTTGTCGACCTATCCTTGCCAGGTCTGCAAATAGGCAAGGATTACTGCACCCTGCTTAGGAGCAGGTAGAGTGGGGCAGCACAGAAACTCCATCCTCAGCAGTCTTGGTTAGAAGATGACAACCCATGGATCCTGCAGCACTGTCAGCTTTGGCCTGCAGCCTTAGCTACAACGTTCCTGAACTTTACCCGTGCTCCCAAACCAAGCTACAATCCTGGACAAGGAAGAGATATGAACACAGAGAAAGTCTCACCTCCATCATAAAACAAGCGGGTTAGCACTGGGTACCACAGCAGCTCCTTACCTGTGGACAACTGGACAACTCTCCCTAGAATGTTTCTCATCAACCAGTAGCCAAAAATAATATTGAAAAATTAATCTATTCAAGCAAACAGGTTTGTTTTTTTTTTTTTTACATAGTATTTCCTATTCCATTTCACCTGAGGTATGCTCTGAACAGTCCTGTTTAATACGCACCGTATCCAAATGATCTGTCAGATCATCTTACCTGGATGCGGGCGTGAGTCAGGGTGTTCCTCTCCTTTCCTGTCCAGCTTCATCTCCCATTCCCAGAAAAAGCAGGTAAGTCCTGTCTGGTGAACCCTGATTATTTACTGTGATTTTTCAAGCCAATCATGATATGTTGGCCCCAGAAGTACTAGAATATGAGTGGCTTTTCTGGAACACTTCTTGGGGATCAAAATTCACTCACTTTTTTCCCCCGGCTGGTATTATTCCCTTGGGTGGGTGTGTTAAACCAGCAACAGCAGCAGGAGAATGAAAGGACCTGTTATACTCTGGTGCAAGGAGGTTTTCCCATTCTTCATGAGGAGCATAAAGCCCTTGAAACTTATTAGGAATCATACAAAGCAGGATTTATATGCAGCCTAGATTGATGAGCTATGTTATGCTACCTTTTAAAAAAAAAAAAATCACAAAGCAATCCACACCCAGCACAAATCAGGGGAATAAAGGCTTTTAACAGACAGTTGCGGCTTGTGAATTCTTTAAAAAATATTCCATCCTGTCTCTACAAAAGGTTGGTGAGGAATTTACAAACGTCCTAATCCCCCTCTAATCCTTTAAAATGCCAAGCTGTGATCGCACATGCTGTTTTGTGATTATGTGTCTTCAAGGGCTTGTTTAGATACTTATTAAGAGATACCAACTCACTTTTGTCATAGAAAGCCAAAATTGCTTGATATGTTTTCGTTGCACTTTACATTCTTCTGAAAAGAAACATCAGGTCTGCTTGGAAAGGCAAGCCATCCCCATCCTGTCATCCATGCCACTGCCACAGCTTTTGGGGACAACCAGGAGCTCTTCTCCATGGAGGAGGCCACATACTTCAAGTTTGTTGAAGATGCGAGCAGAGAAATGCTCCTCTCCTTGCTCTCTACCTCAGCTTCTGCTCCTTTGCAAGTGGGGATAGCAATAGCTCATCTAATTTTTTAAAACATTTTAGGACCTATGTAGAAAAAGCTCTGGAGAAAGGCACAGCATATTATTACATTGTTTGGTGGTGCCTTTAGCAAGCACTTAATGGAGACTATGGCTGTTTTAAGTTGAGTGTGATATTTCTATGTGCACAGATAACCAGGGCAGAGCCGACTCTTAACTGCTCATATGTGTTTAATTAGAGCTGCATTTTTAATCCTTTTAATTTGTATCTCTTTCTTAATAACCTCAGCTTGGCAAAGGTTGAAAAGGAATAAGTTTCATTTGAATATTGGGTAAAACTTGGTAACAGCAGAGCAGATTGTTTAGCAAAAAGGTTACAGCATGTTCTTTAAAGACTATGGGTAACATTTTGGCTCCATTAAACTCTGTAGCTAGCTAAGCCTAGGTTTTCATCCTTTGAAAAACATTTCAGAGAAGCTTAATAAAAATACACTGGAGCTCAGTATATCATCCCAGCTTGCTATGGGAAGTTTAACTATATCAATGGGGTGTTATTTGCCTGTAATCTCAAGGCAAGTAAGATCACAGCAATATCAATTAGTTTTTGCAGCACAGTTCTGAAATCTTAATGCAATCGTGTTATAAGTTCACATTTAACTTTTGCCGAAAAGGAGGAAAAGTCATTGCAGACTATTGCAATACCTGCTGATGAAAGGGAACATCCTCAGAGGTTAAAAAAAACCTATAGGAATGCTCCAAGCTGAATTAGTGAAAATAGTTTCAATAATCGCCACATCTTGAACCCAGAGCTAATCGAGAGGAATAACCCTATTTCACAAGCACTTGCCGCTTTGTTTCAGATAAATTTGAAATTTCATTTCAGAAAGAAGACCTGTCATTAAATACAGCGTAACTTTAAAAGAAGAGCAGATAAAATCAGCACGTTTTAGTTGTAAATACTATCATGAATTTTACCCAAGATACTGGGGGACCTCAGCCCCTGCCAATATCATAGGAAGACAGACCAGATTCCTCAGCCAGATGGCTTCTGGTTTAGAAGAAACAAGGCAAAGAGATCATGTAAAAACACAGCGACTTTCAAAGTGACATTTTGGATGTATTGCATGGCATAATCTGTTTCTTGACAGTTTTGCTGTGCCATCAAAATCCAACATTTTGGTGTTAAAAATGACCACACTGGAGAATTGTCTGTGCCCTTCAGACGACAACCGTTCAAACTCCATCTAGAATACACAGATATTTGCTGGGTTTGGTGTATCTGACTAACTACTAATGGAGGCCAGTTCTCAGCATGTTTAATTTTGGTGATCTCCAGACACTTTCCAGCGGATCCTAGGGATCACCATATAGTGAATAAAAGTTTATTTTTCTTTGTTATCATGCACAGGTCACTTGGAAATAGCCCATGAACCCCAGAGGCTGCTGTAGCTGGCTGGAAACCAGCAGTGGAGATTAAAAAAAGGCCAAGTGTAAAAGCAACGGCTTAATTTGTGTTCTGGCAAATCGCAGCATCCTTATCCTCAGGACAACTATCATGCCGACAGCAGCAGCACAAGCTTACAAATAACCTCATTTTTCATTTCTGAAGGTGTAAGGAAATAGCCCGGTTCATAGACAATCCTCAACTCAAGTCGCTGCACTGAAGCTGCTCACCACTCCTTCACTTTTGATATGATTCAATATGAATTCTTGTTCCAGATGCAAAAGGCTCACTATTACTTTCAGACAGCATTCCCTCCCCTGCGAGTGCCGGTGCCTATACTTAAATTAAATATAAAGGCATGTCTCTGCATGAAACTTGTTGCAGCTGTTGCATATCTGCATTAAGTGATCTTCAACAGTCGTTGTGTGAGCAGCATGTCTGCACCACTTTGATTCTCTCTGACTACTCCAATTTTGCCTCGGATTGTTGTGGCCACATAGCACTGGGATGTTTTGAAATCAATAATCGGTGCTCTGGTCAAACTTCTTGCTCAACATTGCTCTGTGTCTGTGCTGTCCGTGTTTGATGGGATATTTCATGCTGGGTATTATATGATACTTCCCAGAAGGCATCAGAGTTCTCAGACGAAATTATATAGTTTTCATAATTCCTTTTGTTCATCCCATCACTCAGTTGTTTTCATATGGACCATTTTCTGACCTTGTTGAAGAACAAGGATAATCCTTGTGATCATGAAATGCCACCATCCTCGAAAAGCACACAAAGCTTACCACACCAGCGGAGGGTTGCAACGTCTTTGTGCAGAGGGATATAAGGCTATTGATACTTGCAAATACCCTGCTCCCACTTCTACTAGAAATAAGCTAACCAATGTGATACTGAGAGTTCAGCTGTCGAGGAGAACCTTTTATCAAAGAGATAAATCTCAGGGGGGCTTTTCACAATAAGACATACTGCTACAACGTTGATAGAGGCTGGGCTAATGAATATACTTTCTTAGGAGGTAGCAGGTAGTATGATCCCATCTGATGTCCTTGCGTTGGGGTGCAAAATAGTGTGTGACAGACACAGCACCTTCAAAATTACACATTTGCATGTGCAGGGGGCTCAGAGTTGTGTTCTGCCTTTCTCAGTACAGGCGGTGGTAGTTTGTCTGATCCTTCTGGAGTGAAACAGCAAAGGATTTCATTATTCTGGTTGTTTGGCAGTGGAGAAGTTGTCCACCCCGGCACAGTTGCACTGACAAGCGTATCCCCCAGAGAAGTATCCAGCGCAGAGGTAAACTGACAGCAACGTGGGCTGTCCCTCCATCACACCGGCAGTTGCTCCTAAGGACCTGCCTACGTCCTGTCCTTTCTGCTGGCCACCTTTTCCACTGTACTTCCAAAATCTGTACTGCAACTATCTACCCTTGTTAGTGATAAAAATTCTTTGAATACCTACCTGCCTTGAATTCCTTTTCTAGCAGTATTATTTAGACTGGCATTCAAGCCAACATTATCAACCGCACCCGAGTCAGAGCACGATGGCAGCTGTTAGGGAAGAAACGTGAGAGGAGGACATCTACTCACTTGCCCAGCCAACGCTGCTAAACCACTGTCTTTTCTTAGTTTTTAAATTATTTCTTTAAAGTAACTCAGTGCTGAGTGCTGGAATCTCTCGCAGACACAGCCTGGCTTCTCCTGGTCAAATTCTGCAAACTTCCCAAAGTTTGACCTGGAACTGCTCGGACTGTGCAGCACCTCTACCAGAGCAGTGGCACTGCCTCGCAAGCACCGCAGAGCAGGGGCAGGCGCACAGCTCCAGTGAGCCAGAAAACCAGCCAGAGCAAACATGGGAAGGGATCTGCAAGTGCTCCTCATCTCCAAGAGATACACATGCTCCTACTTTACTGATAAATCATCACAATCAAAGCCCATTTCCAAAGCAGAATGATAACATGTACTCAAATACGAGAGGGTTCACATCAAGCATTGCTTCCAGATGCAAACGTCTTTAGTTTGAGTGAACACCAAACGACCTACAACGGTGGGAATGGAAGCTAATCACCACTGACTGCGAGAGGTATGGGGAGTCCTAGCAAAAATGCAACCTGCTTTCAGCGGCAACGTGACTTCCACCAGGACGGCACGCTGCTAGAGCGCACCGCCCTTCCAGGATTGCGTTGTGCTGCCTCTTAGCAGAAGGCTGTTTGCTCAGACCTCTAACGCCAAGAGAAGACAGAAGCAAAATTTACCAGACTGTACCATGACCCGTTGTATCACATGTGGTCAACACGAAGGAACATGATAAAAGCAGAGCAAGTGCCTCCCTAAACGCCCTACTGCCTGAAATGGTCTGAAACCACAGGCTGATGCCAACAGCTTTAGTAGGATACCGACAGCTTTAGTAGGATGCCAACCTGGCAAGCAAGCCAGATCATTGTGCCATCTTCTCAAAAAATCCTTCTCTGCCTTTGATATGTTAATCCTGCAAAGGCAAATTCTCCCATTAGAATATAGTCCATTCTGGTCTCCATGCAATCTGCATTATCCAGTTCAAAGTTAAATTAAAAATCCCAACCTGTGTGAATGTTGCAATCACATTATGAAATCTGTAAATCCATTTTTAATATCTTAATGCTGCTCTAGTTGAAGGCAAATAGACTGCTGCATTGCATTTGCTTTACACTTTTTTAGATTCTCATGCACTAGTTAAATATTCACTTTGCGGTGTTTGCATTTCCAGTACTGCAAGACCCTAAAATAGAAGACAAGTTTTTCTTTCCCTCTTTTGTTTTTAAAATTCCATCTACGGGCAACTTGACTTGGGGATCTCTCCAAATCAAATGTGGAATACTAAACATTGCAAGGAGAGCTGCTGAAAACATTGCAGTGTAACACAGATGCCAGAAAATAGGATTTAAATGCCAAATACGCAGCTATCTGCAGGGTTTTTAGGGGGTGACGGAACCAAATATTTTATTGCATTTCGAATTTAAGATATATTAAATGTTGATTCTGTGAGTAGCTTGTTTTTAAGAAAGAAATGTTTGAACATAGCTGGAACGACTCAAGCAATGGGCCCAGCTCAACTATCCCAAATCAGCAATTTACAGAACATTACTTCGGGGAGTAGTTTGCGCTTTTCATTCTGATCTGGAATAGAAACAAGCTCTGAAGCACTGGAATTTTCTGTGGAACAAACCCTCTATTTTCTGACCAACTCTCTTTGAAAAATCAGTGTATTAAACAGTCAAATAAATCCTGCTGTTTTCACTTGAGAAAGTGCCCTATTAGAAGACGGGCACTGTCCCTCTACTGTCTTCTCCCTCTAGAGATGTTTTCCCCCTCTTTGCAGTCCATCTCTTTATTACTATTAGTATTTCTCCACTCAGAATTATGATGCATTCCCTGATATTAAGTGCATAGAAGCTACATATGTATGAAAACAACTGAGAAAGAAGGAAAGGACAATAGAGACAATAGATTTATCCTGTGATCACAGATTCTCAGGGCAGACACTGTAGAAACTTCTGCGCTACCCCGATCACATGCAGCAGCTCTTTCCGTACTCTGGACCCCTGCGCAATGCTATATAACATCATCTACGTACTGTTACACGGAGTTACAGGAAATTAGTGCATATTTCTGTAGGTGACAGAAGGGAAAGCTTTAGCAGTACCGTTATTACCTATGGCCATTTATTAAGCTTGAAAAATAGAGATGACTTACAGCAGAGTTAGGGAGTTTCAGAAACTTTGGGCAGCAGAGAAAGCGGTTAGAACGTTTCGAAGGGAAGAAGCTCAGCTTTGGATTTGCGAAGGTGTCAGCCGGGGCTGGGCTCGGCGCTGCGCGCCTCGCCTCGGCCCGGCTCAGAGCTGCTCGGCGCTGCCCGGCTGGGCCCGGCGCTGCCCGGCTGGGCTCAGCGCTGCCCGGCGCTGCCCGCCCCGGCCCGGCGCTGCCCGGCTCGGCTCGGCCGGGCTCGGTCCTGCCCGGCCCGGCCGCCGCCGCCGCCGCCCGCAGGGGCTTCGGCCGTCCCGCAGCTCCGCCGCTGCCGGGTTGGGGCCCGGCCTTTCCCTGGGCTGTACTTTTGGTGCCACCACATGGCTAACAGGACCCAGCGCAGCTCGTGGTTAGCCGCTGCAGTACCTTGGCGCACAGCCGAAGAGGAGGAAAGAAAAAAAAAAAAAAAAAAAAAGGAACAAACCACGCCAAGTGTCGGGAATAGCTACGGTTCGGTGAGCCAGCCTACCGCGGTTTCAGCTCCGCAACTCGTGCTGCAGTTCGAAGTAGATGCATTTTGCAGCACCAGATCTCCCACCCAGGGATGCTACAGATGCACCTATGCCCGCTCACTGCTTTGGAGGCTGCAGTCACCGGGAGCACACCCTCGTACGCATTTACAGGTACTTGTTCTCAGGTGGTTGGTGTGTGTGACACTAAATCTTCACTCGTTCAGTCAAATTCCAGCTCTTCCCTGCGGTTTTTAAACACAGGAGTGCTAGGACGGTGCTGCCTATCGACCTTGCCCTGCGCAGCTGGCGGCAGCCGCTGCAGCCAGTCCGACGGGTATGTTTGAGACTGTTTAATGATTCCTTAAAGAATGGAAACATGCAAACCAAATGAGCTATGAGTAGCTTAAATCTCAATGGGGAAGTAAATGGCTACAGCTTAAGAGATCCAACCAGCCCAGCATGCCCGCTGCTGACCACAATTCAAATGCAAGCAGATTCTGTTTCACTGAATTAAACAAGAGTGCTTGTTCAAATATTAGGAAAGCCAAGAAAAAACGTTCTTGGAGAAACAAATCCTGCTGTGCTAGATCAGCTCCATGGACTAACTAATCCGAGATTCTGTCCTAGGAGTCACCAGCACCAAGTATCTCTGAGAAAGGTGCAAGATACAGACACCTCATCTCATCTCCGAACCGTAGGGATATGAATAGTTAAGGGAAACATTTACAATAAATATTTAAGAACTAGGCAGTCTTAAGTGGACACCATGAAAGATCAGAGTTCAACTTCATAAGCTTGAACAGACAATGCGGTTTTAATGATTGAGTTTTCATCTTTGTTAGTGTAATTTATTGGTCTCAGCCAGATCCCAGCAGGGAAGACGAGAGCCAGCTTCAAAGGACAGGTATGGGCTTACTAAAAATACATGTCATCACATCAGGAATACTATGTTCTCACAAGTAACATGTAACGCAAAGCCTGACCGGCAGCTGCGGCTCGAACAGGCGGGATGGGAGCCGGGACATGGCACTCGGCACTGGACGTGGAAGGGGAATGGTTGGGGGGTGAGAAGAGCACAGGCAGGTATTGCGGTTGGCCTCGGCCACTGCTAATAATCATTTCCATTCATAAGCATGAGAGAGTCAAGTATTCCCACCCCCCCATTGCCATTTAAAAAGTATCTGACCTAATTATTACTATCCCTGTTGTGTAAATTCAGCACTTTGTCAGTCTGAATAAATGTACATTAGCCTTAACATGAGTTAAACAAGTTTAAACAATGAAGGAAGCTTTGTAAAGCTCCCTTGCTTTTTAACTTATTTGACACCACACTAAAGAGCCCATTTAGACTAAAGAGTTCAGCACATTTTGGGACCCATTAAATACCCAGGTTGAGACTAGATATTCCCTTTTTCTTTTTTTAATTTGTCCTGCCTAGTTGCTAAAGTCAGCATAATTGAGCAATAAGCTGCTTTGCATTTCTTTAGCTTTGTAGGCAAGTTGAAGAAAGCTACACCCATCCCGTCCAGGGCAGCCCTTCCAATGCTAATACGGCAAACCCCACTTATCACTGCGAAGTGGATACTAAGTGATTCCTCAGAATTACGTTTAATTAAAAAAGAGGAAACTCATGGCATAAAAATGTGACATCCATGACTGCTGGGAAAACTTACACTGCCAAATTGTTTCTATTTTAGGCTAACAACATATTTCTTTCCAGAGTCAAGTCAGCCTTTGGCAGCCCACGGAAAAGCATTCCTTGTCTTCTGTTTACAAATTACACTGTACCCTGATATGGACATCTTCCCTTCTCCAAACGTAATAATTAAGTCTTAAGACATCCTCATACAGTGGGGAAATAACTTACATGGGAGAGAAGGGAGTGAAAGATTGGACATCCACCCAAGACCACAGAAGGAAGAGGGAAACCCCGTCTTATCAGTAACATGGAAAGGAAAGAGATTGAACATCTTGATGTTCTCCACTGTGGATACAACTCTGCTCTTCAAAAGCTGCCACACAGGGAGCAAAATAAGTAATCCACACAGTGACAAGCTACAAGCCTATCCTGACTCAAACTGCCATCAAATTCAGGACGTGGCCTGGCAGATGGAGAAGGTTCTGCTGGGTGAGGCAGCCTGTCTTGGCTGCATAACAAACGCAAATCAGCCCCAAAGAGCAAAGAGGGCTGCAAAACCAGAGCATCGATCACCCTGATCATTCCCTGTTCCCTGCTCTCCTGATCGCCGTCAAGCCAAGCACTGTCCGATTTCTGTAGGCAGCAGAAAGGAGGTGGCAAATGAGAAGGAACAAGGGAAAAACTGGGCGGAAAAAGTAGTGGTGCAGTCTAACAGATGAATGCTTCTACAACGGGAAAGGGGTTTTCACCAACGCACGCCCTTAACTTTTGAGAAAACCTCTTAGAGGTGTCACAAATACTAGACAAAGGTTGAGTTCTGCTGGATGTGTTACAAAAAGCTGGCAGGGCAACCTTTTAAAAAGAGAATTTCATTTTACTCAATGTCATAACGAAATCAGTTCTTCCCCCAAAAAGATCTGTGGTCAATCTGCAAATTGAATCCTGTCACTGACCTGTAAAAGATATTTTAATCCACATGAAGTTAAATGCTCGACAAAACCACAGCTACGAAATTGTTAGCAGCACCTCCACAGTAACTGGGCAGTTGGATGGATATTTAGATTAAAATCCTGGCTTATAGGCAGAATTCCCATCAATTGCAGATGGATTAGGATTCCATCCCTCTTGCTCATTTTGAAGGTTGGTAAAGTTTAAAACACAGAAAAAACCCAACTCAATTATAATTTCTAGCTGTCAGGAAGGAATTATATCAGTTCCATCTTACAGAAGGAAATCTGCGCTGTCTAGCAGTAATCAGTTCCATATTTGTGAAGCCTTCCAACAAAACACTTTCTGTCTGTGATTTGTATTCATCTTAGGACATACTGATTTCAGACCCTCTGTGGATTGTAACGTATAAACAGCCCTTTTATTTTTAAATGCAACTAAGAAACTATTTGGCAGGGTCACCGCAGTTCTGAATCTGGAGCAAAATATACCAACTGCAACTGGCGTCTAGGCTGCAAAGCAAGCAAGACCGGACACTTAAAGACAATTGTGTTCGTTCAGTTTAGCTAAGAATAGGACATTAATAAGAAATATTTTAATCTAACAAGCATCATGTTTTAAAGGGAACTTTAAGCTTTTTTTGGTCAAGTTAACGGGCATGCGATGATCTCATGGCATGGAAGTTTGAGACTGAAGCAGAGAGGTTCCGAGATTCCAATAAAATCTCCCAACCATCTTAGCAAACCACATGCATTTTCCCACTGTACGCCTCTCAAACTTTATTCCCATTAGAGAGAAGATAGTTCTACAATTACTTCTAAAAAAAGTCAAGGGAAATAAAATTTAACGTATCCTTACAGAATGAACTCTGTCCCTTGAAGCTTACTATTCACTAACTACAGAATTTTATCAGCAGGATGTCACTAAATTCCAGTCTTTCCAGAACAGATACTACGCATTCCTCCTCTTCAACTCTGCCTTCCCGACGGCTGCTGGGGGTACTGCTTTTTGTCTGAAGGATTTTAGTCTAATTTTCTAGAGATTCAGGGCTGCTACACCCTCACTTGTACCCGCAACATTATAAAACATTGTTTAATTTCAACTAAGATTCAGAGAGATAGAAAACCCTTGAAGACACGCCAGTTTTAGAGGTCTTGTGGAAAAAAAATGGCTGGAGAGACAAGACCTCCAACAGCAACGCCCTTACAGAGGGATAGGCTGCAGAGCTTGGCGGCTGCCTGCCAGCAGGCTCATCAGCACACACCTCCAGCCTAACTGCTAGTAAAAAGGCACAGGAAGGAAGCCGATGGTACCAGCAATATGGTGAGGTCAGGAGATGCACAAAGAATGGAGGTACTAGAGGTTAGGGAGTAAAGGAGGGAAGTCACCTTTTACTGCAGCGTGCAGGAGCCAGGGAAGAGCAATCCGCCCCAAACCCACCTCTGTCAGCTCCGGGACGTTAGGCGTGGAAGGTTCAAGGCATGCGAGGTTCACTGTCCTCCGCGAAGACGAAAAGCCACGGTGTCAGCACCGCCGGTCCTCTTTGCAGATCAGCACATGGCACAGGCGAGCCCAAGTTGGTTTATCAGCTGCAGCAGGGCATCATCGCTGCTCCACAGCGTCGGAGGCTACAGATGCCGTTAGGGATCATTTGGGACAAGGGGAAAAGGTAGTTTTTGGATATCCTGTGAAACAGCATGAAATGTCACATCCGATTTGGTGTGACTAGGGAATAAAGCTGCAGTATCCAACACTGGTACCAGGCTGATCTCCGCTAAGTCTGAATGTGTGAACAGCCTCAGGTTTTCAGTTTTAGAGGTACCAATACCGAAAGGACTGAACGCTCTGCAAGTGTGCAGACAGACAGACAGTTCACAGGATGGTACATCAGGATATACAGCTTTACAGTCCCTTTTCACTGGCGCATATCTGGGCCAGGTTTCATGACCAGCATTTGATGATTGGGCTATGGGAAGGAAGTTGCTGAATTTCAGTCCAGTTCCCAGTGGGCAGGTTCCACATCACAAAAAAATTCCCCCTATTATACAACTGACACTAATTGGATCCTTTTTAAGCTCTTCAGAAGAGAGGCCAAGGCTTGAACATCATGGAAACAGAACTAACTGTTCTGTGTCTGCGTCTCCCCAGAACAGACACACATGGATGCAATGCTGTGGGAGACTTATGTGGCATCTCAAAAAATATAGGTTTCAGATTCCAAGACTTCTGCAGTCTTCAACCTTCACCAACATTCAAATTCACCTACATTAAAAGAAAATTAAATTGCCCTCCCCCATAAAAAGCAAACCACAACAAAGCAAACATCCTCCAGCAAACTATTCGCTTGAATCTATTAAAACTTGCCAAGTCAACGTTCCAGTCTCAACTGCCTAACCCAGCCTGCCAACAACAGAAGTGTCAGTTTTTTGCTCCTCTATTTTACATTAACAAAAGTCAATTGTGGCGATGAATTGCATCACATGCCAACAATATATCACATTCCTTCACAGCTGTATTTTGTAAAGGGAAGGAAAAGACCTCATCAGTCACTGACAACACTTCTATAAACCATAAACATTCTAAGAACTCCATCCACCAAGTCAGGATGGTAAACTAGCAAACAAAATCCTAACAAAGTGGCATAGCATGGACTATCAATTCCGGATAATAAACCCAAGTGTATATGAAGAATCTGTACATTAACCACATCACGGTAATCATGAACTTATTTTAATAGATGAGCAGGTCAGATTGAAAAAAAGAAGTCACTGTTATGCCCCAATGAGCAGCAAAGCCTGTTACCCTGTCAGCAGGCTGGACTGTGCCTAACATATTATCAAGGGAAGCAAAACTGCAAATTATGTTTTCTCTTATTCTTTAGCAAAGTAATAGCTAAATCAAAAGCATTAAGTTAATTCCCCTTAGGATTTATAACTGATTTAAACAGAAGAAAAATGCACTCCTATAGAACACTAATAGGACTTTAACAGGTATTGTCAAAACAGAATTAGACTGTAAATAAAGGCCCCACTATAGTATATCTTTTAGTGCAGTAATTTTCATTATCTGTAACTAACAAATAATAAAGCATAATAATGAAGAGGAAAAGAATACAGAACAGGGAGAACAAAGCTGATTACCAGACAAAATGCATACAAAATGTGGCTGAGTGCTTCCTGGAAGCTCAAGTAAACCTCAAACTGTTTGATGTGAAGTATATATGCACTCACATCTCTGGAAAACAAAAATGCTTACCGCTACATAAATTCTACAACAAGCCAATTTTTAATTACACCTATCAAAATAATAATAAAATCCTAGCAGTTTCAGTCAACATGCTTGAATCACGGAGACCACCTACGCAAATATAAACACAGCATTTGAATCTCCAATTAACTATTGCCAATTATAAATGGGGACACTTTAAAAAATAAATTATGAGGATAATTAATCATTTTCACACATAAAGGTAACAACGTAACATCATGCAGTAGTTTTAAAAGCCTCCTACTTTCTGCATTTCTATTCTGGTTAGTTTGCGCCAAGATTATAAAAGCATATTTTAATTTTAAAAGAGGAAGAGAGGAAGGTGAAAAGCTTTCATCCCTCCCTCTGGTCATTTCATGTAGATATTATTGGATTCAAATATTCAGCCACTAAATCATTGCTATGCAACATTAACATTTTAAAAGGATTCCTGCGTTTGGAAAAAAGCTAAGAATAAAAGGGCCAAAGGAAAGCCCATAAGAAGTTATTCTGTTCTAACACTGACAAAATGAGCACTTGTACATCTGTTCAACTGAACATGGAGTGTTATGGTCATATGACATGAGCAAGTTTTATTTAAATGAACGTCACAGGGATAAAAAGCATAAATACAAAAGCAGAACTGAGGGGCATACTATGCTTAGCATCTTTCTCTAATAAGCCATTAACAGTCAAATAGTTGTTTGCTGTTAAGAATTTTATGTCAGAAAATAAAACAATGTGTACTACAGATGTTGTGAAAGCAGCACATTTCAGTTGCCTGCAAAGTGAAACGTTCTCAGAAGTTAACTCCAGCCTTGCAAGGTTCCCTCCATCAGCCACCAATGGGTTTGACTCCCCTGACACTGGTGCCCTATCGCTTCTCCCTAGAAAGCCAGTTAAGATCTGCCTGCTCCTATTCTGTCACCACCCATTTTTCTCTCACCTTGTATTTTCATGTAAGCTGCTGCATTCAAAATGGAAAATTGCTCCTCAGAGATGTACACAGAACCTTACTGTTTCAGCAGAAAAGTAAGGAAACTCATACTTTTGTTCCACTCTATTCTGATCCTCTGACAAAAGAAAGAAAGCTCAGACCTGATACTTCTAACTTTAAAACACACACCCACAAAGAAAACCCCCAAAACCTTTTTGGGAAAAAACCAGCCTTACTATTATAGGCTCATCTTTATAGATAATGATTTACAAGCGAATACTCTGTTATTAAAAACAGGCTACAACAATATGTACAAGAAGAATGTTGTACAAACATTTTCATGATTATGCTTTCATATATTCCATCAAAAGGTAAATTACTTGAAAACACCTACAGAACCTCTAAGAAACCTATACTCGGTCTACAGAGGGCCCAGTTAGCTCGTAAAAAAGAAAAGCATTATTGCTCTTTTTACTGTCAGAAAGTTTCTAAAAGTTTGAATTTCTGTACTAATACGTTGAAAACTATAATTACAGTTGTGGCAAATATCAATAGAAGAGGACAGTAGGCAGATCCTTCTACCATCACTCCTACTACTGAGGACACTAGCTAGTGTGACAAAGAATGACAGCATCCAACTGGGAGAAGAACAATTTCTATGCAAATAATCCATCATTTTAGAATGAGGTCTGCTGATACAACATGGATTCTGATGATGTACTACTTATTTAACAGAAGTTGCAACTAACACAAGTTCATTAGTTATTCACAGGTTTATAAACAACTTACAAACTGAGTAATTCCAGATAACATCAGATTACAACAAAAGTTCTGTATCAGAGTTGTACAGAAAAAGCCTTAGGGAAGGAAAGCAGTAATAAATGTTACAATCAGGCTCATCATTGTTTCAGAAATAGTATGCTGTGTGAGTAATCCAATTGGAACACTCTTCCTTTGAACGTTTTGCTGAGCTGTGTGATGTAAAAATAGATTTGTATGCCTCAGATTTCTCCTCGCTGTCTGCAATGGATCTCTTCGTAGTAGTAGAAGAAGCCTTATTGACTTTTCCTGGTACAGATGAATTTCCATTATCTGATAGAGAAAAAGGAATAGAATGAAACATGCATAACAGCTTACAATTGATAAAAGTATTTAAATAAAGACGGAAAAAAGTATTTAAAAAAATAATGTGTACAGAGATGAAGTATATACGTTTTTTCAGGGCTAATGCAAATATATCCCATAATTGTACTCAACAGCAAACATGTTCCTAACAACAAACATGTTCCTAGCTTTTAGAACTTATGCTCAAAATGCATTTAGAAATCTTGGGGAGAGAGGAATTTTTTTCCTACTTGTGTAAATCCCTTGCACTGTAATTCAGTATTGACAAGATTTATTTCTCTAAGTGAAAAATGGCTCTGAACCCTAGTCTTAAGAAAGAAACACGAAAGTATTCCACCACCCTGAAGTATTGTTTAGAAATTAGCTATCAAATGACAAAAGCTAAACTTGTGACATACTGTCCCCAGGGAATCCATCTCCTCCCTTTATTCTTTGCAAAGTCATTTACGACCAATAACAATGGTCTGCATCATTGTATATTTGGGATAGGAAAATGCCCATTCCGCCGCTTCTGATACCATCTCTCTCGGTGTATTATATCTACTGCTACAAACCGCCCCCCCTCTTTCTTAACTATTTAATCTTCTCCAAAGTTGAAGGACAGTATTTTAAAAAGCATGTGCCAAGTCTCTTGTGCAAAGAAATGAATACATAGAAGTTTGTAGAAACTCTACATATTTAGTTTAACTTGGGCACAACGGCATGTAAATAGCTAGTAGGGAGCCCGTCTGAAAACACCCTTAACTGATTTCTGCATGTAGTCACAGGAATTATATGTGCAATCCTAAATCATCATAGATCAGACCCTTTTTATATTTGGAGAATGCTTCTTTTAATGCCACCAATAGTTGTCTGGAAAGAATTACCAAACACTGGATTTGAAAGAATGAATATGTATGCTGCAAGTTCAGAAACCTTAGGGTGCCATGTTCACAAATTAATTCCTATGCTACTGGCATTCCTCAGTCCATGGATTTTCCTTTATTTTCCCTCTCTCCTCTTAATCTCTTGCTGGTCAATATAACTGCTGCCAGAAACACAAACCAATGATCTGACATTTCAAAAGGCGTATTTTCTCTTTTACACTCTTGGAAAAGAAAAATACATGAAACATTATTAGAATTACTAGGTTCCTAAACATCCAAGAGCAATTATAATAATCTGGAATGAAATATTTTTAAAAGTGTACCCTTTATAAAAACAGACAGTAGGGGGCAGGTAAGGCATTGCTGATGGAAATTCTCCCAGCTTCTCACATAGTTTATCTACAGTTCATCATTTAACTATTCTCAGATTCTTCAAACAAATTATATTGGCTTTTTCTGTGGCTTTAATGTACACGATTGAATACTTCACACAGAAACATCAGACCCGCTTTAAAAATGTACCCATTCTTATACATCAGTATGAATTGGAGACATTAAATAACGTAATATATATTACATAAAGAGAGGGCACCATCCTTTGGACTAAAGGACTGCCAAGTTTACTCGTAGCTGCATGACTACTGTAGGTACATCAGTACATCCTGAAGTTATATTCCACTGCTCCCAGTGACACACAGCAAATTAGCAGCTAAAATGGAGGACAAAGTCAAGGCATCAGCTTGGGATATTTTAATACACTTCATTGAAATAAACTATTGAAATAAACTGCCGTAACAGATTTCTGACCACTTGTACTTTAGGAAAACAACTACTAATTCTCTTCACACTACCTCCTAGCCAATAAAACAGATATACCAAATCTTCGACTATATCACTGTGTGAATAAGAATCTCTAATCTCATTCATTCAAGTTGGTTCCCACCAACTTAAAGCAATATTGGAATGACGTAAACCAGCAAATCTGGCTTGTTTCACAGTGAAAAAAAAAAAAGCGATGTGGTGAAAAGTGTTTATTATTTTTATTAGTTATCTGCATCACTAAAGCACTTGCCAGTCACAAGCGTGAGCAGAGACCCTGTTGTTTTAGGTATTTTGTGAAAGTATAACAAGAAGTCAGTCCCTACTCTATGGCCTATTTACTCAGAGTATAGGATGATGGATAGCAGATGGGACAAAGGCAAACTGGGTAGAATAAGGAAAAACGGACAAACAGAAGCCCTCACACACTTTCTGTAGAGTCAGTTTTGTAGATTTTGCAGATTGTAAAGCAAAGCTCTGTTTTAAGAAAAAGTTAAATTGACTACAGTTTCTACTGCACAAGGAGATTTGTGCATGTTCATGAGGCAACTTCCTACTCCAGCTCGGAAAGGCAGCCTTTTAGGACAGACTTTTGAAAGAGTGGATTCTTTGAAAAAGTGAGCCACGACATTACGGCTCCCTTGAAGTCAGGAGTTCACCTTGTATTACCAAGAAAGATTAAAAAAAAAAAAAAAAAAAAAAAAAAAAAAAAAAAAAAAAAGAAGTGAGAGGGTAGCTTCTGAAAACTATGGTACAAAATAGCCAGAGAAGGATCTGTCCTACAATATTTTTTAAAGCAGAACTATTTGTTCACATTTTTCACATTTAGATTAAAGAAAAAAACACCAACCTGAACTTTTGGTGAAGACAATCTGCCTCTTTTCCCCAGAACTGGAATTGATACAATCCTTTCCATTCTTAGCCTTTGATGGACCTGGAGAACCTATGAAAAAAAAATGAAATCATGAATCTGCTTCATGACTCAGAAGGCTACACGTAATTTGTAGCTGTGACATTACCTTCAGCGGTATCTTGCTGAACAGCTGATTCTGCTGACTTACATTTCTTTGATTTCTGAAACAACACAAGCAGAAATCTGGTAAGGTACTGAAAGGATATACAATTCCCAACTTGTATTTGATAGACATACAATTCCATTTAGTGCATTTTTATGTCTTACACAGAGGAACTCTTCCTTTCGCAATACTGCTCCACACTTTTTGTATTATTTCTATATGGAAAAATAATAACCTTGGCAACTTTGAAGGCACCTTAAGGAAAATGGCACCTGCCAAAACTAAGCTGTCTGGATACGGTATTTTGGTTTGTATACTTTGCAGGGGGCGTGTGTATTATCATCATTAAGGTAATCTGATACTCTGAACCCACATGGCAGGACAGCAAATCGCACGACAGTAAACAGGACACAGTTAACTGTAATCAATAAAGACATTTTTCAATAAAAATTTCAGAATAATCCTGCATCTCATATCCACTTAATTTTATTTAGTTAATAAAAAATCCCTCCTGGTAACTTTCAATAACTGGGCCCTTTGTTGCAGGATTGCTTGGGAAGAAAAGATGAAAATAGTTAATCTAAATTTTTTAAAAGCACCTGTGGACCAGATTTTCCAAGTTAATTTATGTTTGTCCAGATTAAAAAAAACCACAAAAAACCAAACAACAGCAACAAGAATCCCATTACTGGCTTTGATTATATAAATGCCAAGCTGAAAAAGAAAGGTGTATTAAAACAGTCATTGGCATTATTATCACAAAAGGTGACTCTGTATACTTTCAGAATGGTGTACGTATTTCAAGAAAGCTACATAAACTCAAAGAAAATAAATATATTTAAATGTGTTATAAAAATTAGGAGAACCCTGCCGTCAAGCATATGATTAATGCTCGAGATAAAAATGCCATACCACATGTTGCTGCAAAGCTTAGCCAGAAGGTGGTGGCAGAGGTTTACTATTCTAAAGGCAAACTTGGCTCTCCTGGTATCCTTCAGTGTACATGAGAAAGCTCTTTTCAGGGTGCTTCCACCTTTGTTATTATGGGTGGATTTACAAAGAAAAGTTACCTCCCAGTATCTGGCATCTGAATTATGAGATGCTTGTAAATATATGTATGCATATATATTATACATAGTTCATCATGGGCACATATGGCATAGTTGAGCTTGAATAATTCTTTATACTAGTGCTAGCTGCGTCTTCCTTATGCTTTGTCTCACTGGTATAAAGAAAAGGAGTTTGTGCTTCCTGCTCCAAATACATCAGGTCCACTTAGACTGCTCCCCTAGCTGAGAGAAGGGACTGAGGAAGAGGTTTGAACAGCAGTGCCAACAGACCCTAAACTAGAAACTGGCTTCCAATACTGGGACTGGAGCTCACAGATCTCAGATTAGAACGAATGGTGCCACTGACAGCAGAGAAGACTGGTTCTAGCTGCAAAAAGATCAGCTGGTGCAGCAAGGCAAGGCAGTATTGCAAAAAAACCATCAGAACTTAAGGATGAAATGCAAGAGGCCTGCTGAGAGATTTGCAAATACTGTACCTGCCTGTTTAGTCTCCACTAAACAAACAAAAAATATTTGCATATTCATCTAAGGCATATAGAGCCCAAAGACGAAAGCATGATTTCCTTTTGTCTGCCACCATGAGTGACTGTGCTGACACCGTAACAGACAGAAATGCTCAGCACACTTAGGTGGTACTTCTTTATTGCGCAGAAGTTGGGGGCAGCACCAGCTTTCAGACTATTCCAAATTATTTGAACCAAAGCTATAGCTGCTTTGTTAGGGCCACCTTCATAATGAAAATCGAGTGCAAACAACGACTCTTTTTGGGGCTGATTACTCATCTACTGAGATTTGCAATATTCTATCATCAAATTATCTTTAAAACTCTTTCAAACATTTAATTACAAAGTACTGAAAAAAAAAAAAAAGAAAAAAAATCTGAAGAGACAGCATAAGATTTACAGTATTGCTCTTATGCCAGAAGCTATAGGACACTAAGTGCAGAGGCTATGAAGCGAGAGGAAACAGAACAGCAGGATCTCTATGGGTAACCATCCTTTTGTTGTATTGCCCAGGCCCAATGATGCTGTACTGGCACAGATAAATAAATACCCTAGGATGAGAAGGAATCATATGCTCGCTGGTAAGTAAACAAGCATTCGTTTCAAAACAATCTAGGAAAACATTTGTATGCCATCTAATCTTACATGCAGACAAAATCAAGCGCAGTAATAGGGGTGAGATGATCAACCTCCATCTAAAGTCTCAGCTGCTGAAAGTGTCAGACAACTCATGCTGTTGTTCATGCTCTTGAGATTGAACTAAATCTGTCTGCACTCTGGACTGAGCCAACACTGAAGTTTCTGCTTGCTTTGTCATCCTCCAGAATAGCAATGCCAGTTCAGAAAAAAAAACAGCAATGCCGGAAAAAGTCCCACATGCAGAACTGTCATTTGACAGTACAGTACCACAGAACAGCTACTACTTCAGAGTAGTATAATACAGTATATAGTAGAGCTGCAACAACTTTATTTCCATGGCACTTTGCATAAAACAAAAGAAAACAAAAAGAAATGCAAAGACCTCAATAGTATGGTGGGAATTAGCATTGCCAGTAATCACTCAGGACACGATAAAATTTCCAAACAGTGGTCGTACAGAATCAGACCAGGAATCTATGTATCCCAATATTGTGTTTCTGACAGTGGCCAGCAGAGGATACTTGGATATCAAAAATCTAATAACCTTCCGTCACAGTAAAACAGGAACTACCATATGAAATACAGTGAAGATTTTGTTCATTACTAGAATTAACACAAGCTCTTTGTTTCGAGAAAAACCTAAAATATAGCTGGCACACTGTCCATTTTACCCGTAGCATTGAATTCTGTGATTTTTTCAGAGCACTATACACTGCCTGCTAGTAAAAAAAAAGTTTCAGTACATACAGCTTCAATATGCTATTAGCAAAATACACACACACAATCTCGTTACTTTTAAAAGTAGCACTGAAGCACAACACAGCTTACTGAGTAAATCCTCCAGTCTGCATAAAGATTAGCAGACAAAGCTATGCGATCTAGGAGCAGATTGCATTACAGACAAGAATTCTTTCAATTTTGTTTTAAACAATATATAAAAAGATTACCTTTTCTAATTTACTTTTAAGTCTTCTATCCTCCATTCTTTTCTTCAATACTTCCACATCTTCTTTATTACCATTAAGGATAATCACATCTTCCTCTTGAAAGGGAACACCACACTTCAAGGGAGAAAAAAAAAAAGGACAAAACTAGTATTTTTTTCAAGATCTTTATGCTGTTGAACCTTTGTTAGAATTAATACTGTGTTTAAGCTCTCCAAGGAGCCCTCCAATCCTTCCCCTTGCCGCTGTGTCTTTTCCAATAGTTCTTTCTCTTTTAATACAGTCTAACACATCTCACCTAAAATGTCAAAGGGAAAATCTCTGTTGTTTTTACCACTGAGCAAAATAATACTGATTGACAGCATCCCTCCTCACAAAAAGGAGAATAAATACTCATCTTACTAGTGAATTGTGAACTTTTGATAACCACATTTAAAAGCAGCTCGCATATCAATCTGCACAGCAAATTCTAAAAGAATTTCAGAAGTACAAAAATATTTTGTTCTTCTTCAAAGTCCTATTCCATGCAACAGGGCTACGGAAATCGCATATTTATTTGACTATCAGTCCCTTATAAACAACACTCTTAACTAATTCTTTTTTTTCCTCTAAAAGAAAAGGTCCCATTGTGTATCTTCTGTTCATGGGTTCCTTGTTTTACTAGCATAAAATGTACAGTGACTAGATTAAACAAAGTAGTCCTAACTAGAACTACTCAATTTTCTGAACTCCATAGCTAAAAACCAAAACACTAAGGTACTTTCTGATTTTTTTAGTTATGAATGCATTTGATTAAGATCTAAGCGTTATGCCATTCTGCTCTAGAATTTGTCTTTCAACTTAGTAGTACAAGAAACAACAACTGATAGGAGCACTTCCTTTACACTGACTAGGAACAACACCAAAGGTGTTATTCCTCTACGTGTAGACAGACAGCACCACAGAATTTTTCTCCCCAACAGCTAGACAGGAAAACCTGTTTTATTTGGGGGTTTTTGTTTTGGGTATTTTTATTATTATTTATTTTTAAAATGACTATGAGGATAAAAAGGGATCATAAAAGCAGCATTATTTATTAACCCAGCCTTGCCATCTCATTGTCCTTTATCTGATTTATGAAACACTACCAAGTTTCAAAGTACATTTATAAATTAATCTGGATAATGCATATAATGTGCTTCATGTAATTCCACATTTGTTTTCTGGTTGAAGACACAGATGTTTTGCTGCACACATTTTCAATCATTTGGTGAAGCCAGCACATTGACTATGATGTTTTCTTTTCTAAGATCTCAATTTCCTTTTTTTTTTTCTGTTATTTTGTTAAATCCAGAAGCTTTCTGTTAATCTGCAAGATTAGTTTATAATCCTGCCTCTGTCATTACTCTTCTGTTTTCTAAACAAAAGTTTAGAAACGTTACTCGTGTATTTGCAGTAGGAATCAAACAAATGAAAGGACGTACGGACGGTATTTTGAGTACAGTCTGCTCAAGTGATGAACACAGTTTAAAAAATGAATCTGAACACAAGTGGTCAGAGAGATCATGAAGGAGAAGCAATGGCTATAGAGATGCATATTAAGTAACTCAGGCAGAATAATAAGTCACACACAAGAAACGGGTGAGTAGCCCAAATTTTTCCATTGCTACTCAATGAGCTAGTGTTAGAAATACCAGCTTGGTATGATCTCAGACACTTGCGAGTGAGAAGTCTAGAAAATCAAGACAGACAATCAGTCTTCATACTGAGGCAGCAGTGACTGGCAGCTGCATTGATTCTAAAGAAGCCCTACACATTCATTTCTAGTGGGGTGTTTTCCGAAGACAGCATGAAAGACCGGCACTCTCCTACAGGCTAGTGATTTAAAAAGTAATTTCTGCAATAATTTTTAAAAACATATTCTGTTAAGCATACAAAAATAAGTGGAAATTTCCTCCAAGTAAAAGTTTATGTCAAAGGACTCTAATTTGAAAAAGCAAGCAAATCCAGGTTCCTATCTAGAAAACACAGGTGGAACTGTTCTAAAATGAAAATTATTTACAAGAAACAGGGAATAAAGACAGTGTCCTCTTTCCGCTCACTGAAACGGATAATTTTTTGCCATGACAACAGCCAGATTATATTACAGAGACCAAACCCTTCTAAACATACTTTAAGTACAGCAAGTTACAGGCACAGAACCGACCCCACCTTCCCAGGCTTCACTAACTCCAGTAGGTACGATTTGTTGTTGCATCATACTTGCGCATCAAACTTTTTTTAATTGTCAGTACTGTTGGATGCAAAGCTTTAATTCTGATTTTTTAAAAAGCTCACTATCCCTTCATGCAAAAAAGGAAAGATTTTTGTCTCAACGTTTTGAAATGCTGAGATAAAAAGCAGAAAGAAATCTCAATTTTGCAAATTCAGAAAGATTGTTCCTTCAGATTAAGGTCTTCTGGGGCAGATTTTTGTTTTATGGTTATCACAGGGTCTCCCTTGCTGTCCCTTGTTTATATTGGGACTTTAAGCACATATGAAGGTATTTGCTGTAGTTCCTTGATGTTTTTGCAGCACCTTGAATAGAAGACATTCCTAAATGAGACTGAACTTGAAAACTATTCTGAAACAGACAAAAGCATTAGAACAGCAGCTTGCAGATCTGAACGCAAGATTCAATCTATAATTGAAGAAGAGTGGGATGTTAACTGAAGGAGATGCTGGACAAGCAGCTTGATTTTTGTCTAAAAGCCCTTTCAGGGTCCGATTATAAAATCATGTTCAAAACTGTTTCTATCTAAATGGCTTAACATGCTTGCATCAAGGAATTAGTTAAAGGGTGTGCAGCTACGATCAAAAAGTCTTCAAAGTCTGATACTCAAATTTATGTACCCTACATATCCCATGTGTATATACATACATCCACACACACAAAAAAATCAACTTCACAAAAAACCAAAACCAAAACCAACCCGAAGACTTAAAATCGTTAGAACAATAAAGGTATTATGAGCTGTAAAAAACATATTAGCTTAGGCATAATCTTTTAAACTTAAACTAGTAAAAGAAATGGTGAAATTATTTTTTTCAAATAAAGAAGACCTTTTAAATTTCAAGTCATTTTAATATAGTAGGATAGCTTCTTATCTTCCTTCGAGAATAAAATACAAGAGGTTTTTTTAGTAATAATGAAATCTTAGTTTAAGATGATTTCCTGAATTCTAAAGTTTACAGTTTCTTCTTAAGTTTCAGCTACATAAGACCATGGTTGTAACGTATTTCTTGCTGTATACTACTTTGGACAGAGTGATTTTTTTTTTGTACAGCATCTAAGTTGTACTTCCATCCATGACTACTCCAGTCTTAATATAATACAAATAAACAACAGGCAAATATGTTTTCATATCTAAACATCTACATCAATTTTACAGTTTAATGTCTTATGAGAAACCTGAAACCTCTTTCCCAAGTTATAAACAGTAAGTTAACTCCTGCAGTCCTCCTAAATATGACCATTACTAGGAAATGCACAAAGACATGAATACTTTTCCAAAACAATTCCCACCAGATTATGGAACATGTATGACCGCAACCTGACTGTCCCTCTTTAAACAGGGTAGTATTTAGAAAGAGGATTGAACAGATATCCTATTCAACCAAGGACCATATCACCGTTCATTTACCAGCCACACAAGTTCATGAATTAAAGATTATTGTCTCTGGTAACAGTTAACTAAAAACATGTTTTAAGAGAGATACTCTTCCAGAGGTTTATTCATTAGAAGTTCAGTAGCGTAAGATTTGATGAAGACAATTTTCGACATTGCCACCCTACTCAGACATACAATGGGTCAAAGAGTAAATGATAACTTGGGAAGAGTGGAAAGTCTCCTACACACTAATTCACAGAATGTGAACTTTCCCTCAGAAGTTGTAGCACCTACTACAAAAACACTGTCCAAGCAGAAGCCTTTATTTACAGAGCTTCCCTTAAAGGTAATGATAATTTTGTATCCGCCATACCTGCAGCTGTGCTGGTATATACTTTGAGGTTTTCTCTCTACTATGCTATTTTTATCTGAACGTGTCCAAAGTACACCAGCCTTCTTACTCATTTCTAGAACCCCAAAGCTTCCTAATTCCAGTAAATCTAAGCTGCTAATTTTTCACTTATTAAAAACCCCAAGAACCTTTATAAAAGTAGTAACACAGTAAACATTCAGTTTCAGAAGAAGATTATCTCATTTATTATCTTTTAAGCTTCCAGCTACTAGGAATGACTAGAGGCAATTCTTTGCTATACTTATTTGCTGCAAACTGGAAAGTTTCAGCAGGCAAACAGTTAAGAACTGGGGGAGGAGGAGGAGGAGAGGGTTCGTTTCCTTTCCAGTTCTCATCATCCAGCATGCTCCGTTAGCAGTGCAGAGGTTAAAGCCTCTGAGGTAAAGCAATACTATTTATAATCATCAGCAATGTACTCTACATATTTGAAAGTCTGATTTCAGTCCTTTAAAGGCTGTCTCAGAAAGAGCGGCGACAGAATTTGGAGAAGCTCAAGTTTTCTCTCATTATTGTGAAGCAGAGGACATTTCTGAAGCCAAACAGCATTACTGCAGAATAAATATGCTAAGCATTGCGGGAAGCCAGATGAAGTCTTAAATGAAAACATTCACGTTAATGTTTAACCCCTTTCACTTACGCGAGATCTCCACACAAGCGACAGAATGAAGAATGCTGTCTGAATTCTGCTGAAGGACAATGGGACTCTCTATTTATTTTTATTATGCTGCCGTCTCCTGGCTGATTTTGTACAAGGTAAGACTGAATAAATTAGATTGTAGGACTTCAGGTTTTTGCTTTTCCTTTATTGAAACACAACACCTTTTAATTTTTGTGAAGTGACAAATATTTTCACTCCGGAAAGACCATTTCACTTAAAAAAATACTCAAATCTGCAATAAGGTTAATATTTTCTTTTCTTTTTTACTTTGTCATAGATGTACAGTAGGATGGAGGTCATTACTACTACTGTTGTTTGTATTATAAAAATCACAATACTTATGAATACTTGTTATGCTCTGTTGCAAGCAAATTAATTTTTTTACAGCCCTATAACTTAAGGGTTTAAATAGCTTTCATAGTATTTGTTTTAAATTGTTATGAGGTCAAATACACAAGGAAAAAAACCATAACAGGACAACTGAAAAAATAGCAAAGATGAACAGCTAAACCTCCATAAATCTGTTGAATATGTATCAGTAAATGCCAATACAATATTTTTAAGTAAGAATGATTTAAAATTTCTAAGGCAGTATTAATTGGGTTTGATGAAGAAATTTTTTCTTTTACTTGATGCGTGTCACAACACAGAAGCAGACTCGGCATACTTACCTAGGCTTAAGCAAAAAGCAAAGCAAAGTAAAAAGCAGTTAAAAGCGCTGATTTTAACATTAAGTTTTTAAAGGACTGAATTAGTATTCACTTGTTTATAAAAATGTCTACACTAATGCCTGCATAAACACCTTTCAGACAAAAAAACAGACATAAAAAGATTTGGAAATAAGGAGTTAATGCCTTTTAACCGTTTTATTGATGAACTATTCCCAAGTAATTTGTTTCACTGAATTATCAAGTTGTATGAACTAAATTTTATCTCGACTTTAATATTAAGCAAATACAAAGAGTACAGACAAAACAGAATATTTAGAGGTGCAATGATGCAGTCCAAACTCCCACGGCAGGAAGAAACAGTGAATTGTAAAATGATTTGTTACTACAAAATGCACAGCAAAGTATATAGCTAATAGGGTCCTGATGAACTGCGATGGTCTTTCACAGGCTTATTTTCAGGCATAAACATAATTGCACTTTTCGCTAGAGTTTACCTTTTTAATTGAGATGGAGTTTAGGCTTACAACAATTTTCTGTTAAGTAATATCCATAAAAGCAGCCACAAAGGTGCCTGAAAATCCCTACAAACAGGTTGTGTTTGAAGAATGCCAAACACTACTCTCAGCACTTCTAAAAACTAAGACAACTTCATCCTCCAGATTTAGAAAACCTATCCATAACATAGAAAAGGTTGAGTTTCAGAGAGACATTCTGATAACAATAAATACCTATAATGGCACTCTTGCATAATAAAACTAAAAGGCAAGATAGTCACAGACTGGGTTATGCCTGGACAGTGGATCTTCTCAACAGTACGACATCTTGCTCTACAAGGGCAGGAGGAAATATGGTAGCATAGTCCTTGACAGCAGACAATAGCATAGGGGCTCGAGGATTCTTCTAAGTGGAAAATTTCATACGCAATGGGACTAAGAGCTGCAATTCTAGCTCTAAATCTGGTAAAACACTAACAGAAAGCCAATGCTTTCATTCTGTAATATCCCCTGAGGCTGAAAGATGTCAAATTCTGTTCTCATAGGCAAGGCTTCATCATTTAGTCATTCCCCAGTAAAATGTTAACACTGGAGAAGGAATTGTTTCTTCTTACCTGATAATGGGGTGTTTGTGTACCTTTACGCTGCCGTATAAAATATAGCTTCTAGATGCCACACAGTTCAATAGGAAAAATCCATAGCAAACACTTAACAACCTGAAACATCCCTGGAAGCTATTATTTGAAGGGTAATAAAAATTTAAGTGTATGAAACAAACAGGTTATAGCTTGGTTCCCTAGGGAACTATCCTTTGCAACCTGTCCACAAAGATGTATTTAAGGAAAAAACCTGACGAGCATGCTCATTCTGTGCAGATGTTCTATATTCTAAGCAGGTATGAAGTCCCAAACATTTCTATAGCTGCCCAGTGTCTTCATTGTAATTCTTATGTCCAGAATGAACCTTCCCTGTAACATACCATAGAGATCTCATCACATTCACTAATTCAGAGCAACCTCAATGCTCCTCCTGTAATTATTCACTCAGAATAAAACAGTTTTTCTGACTCCAGGTCCACAAAAATCTGTGCTTCCCGAACAGACACTCCCTCTCCCCAACTTCTGCTATCGGGTACATAATGGCCCTTATGCAAATCTATGCTCTGCTCTGGTAGTCAGCTGGTAGCAGGCTACAGCACTGGCGTATTTCATTTTTACTGCGAAAATCCTGGCTTTCACCTTTCAGTGGCGTTCCTTTTCTCCTCCTTTCTGCACAATATTGAAAGGTTGACAAGGATTTGATTGCTGAAGTTTTTCATTCAAATGGATGAAAACCTCACATCAAGCTTGTTTACCCAGTAAATGTATCCCTTAGGAGCTGTGAAGAAAAAATACTCATCTGGGACCTGATTTCCTAATGTTTTTCTTTGGCCTATGCATTCAATGCAGACTGAAGAGCACTGCTGACAGAACATACAAGCAAAATGGATGAACCCTCCACCTAACATACAACTCCACTTTCTGGAATGCTAAGTGGAAAAGAGGCATTCTTCCAGCATGAAATCCAGTGCATACCAGTAAGGACAATAAGATAAATACATTCTTTCCCAACAGCCTAATAAGATTTTAAAATTGTGGTAATATAGACTATCCAGTCTCTTGGTTCAAATGCTGTATTCTTAATGCTTTTTAAATTCTATGCCTCGTTTCTACTTTAACTACAATGCCCTCTTTATTTTCAAGCTTCTAAGACAGATGTATACTGAGTTTTCATTAAAAAAGTATTTTCCACTTCTTTCTAATGAAAACCTAGAGCCTTCTAACCACAATAGCATTCCTATAAAGAAACTACCTTTATAAAAATATTCTTGTTCTCTGTTCCTATGTAAACCCAAATATGTTGTGATGTTGACAGCTGCATAATGTGAAATATTTACAGGTGAAATACACTTTTTGTTAAAAACAAATTCATTGAATAAAAGAAGAGAAAATTAATTCTCTTTAAAATAAAATCTTTCTTAATTTAACTGTTAAGCTTAATGGCAGTTGATGAACCCTTCCCCCACCCCTGGTATTTTCTCTAGGAAGTTCTGTACCAAATGCTTCAAGGATAAAAACTTCATGTAATTGCTGTGGGATTCAGGACTGCTGCACTCTCATTCGTCTGACTTTTCAACAAGGTATACATAAGAAAAAAACCACAATGGAAAAACTCCTATGCCAATATGGATGTAAATTACACAGTTATCTCTGAATGCTAATACTGGCAGTAGTGTACTTATCTCAGGATATGCACATATACTGAAAATAAGAAATGAGTGCTGTCCGCATGTTCTATTTTCCAAAGCACTAATACAAAGATGTCAGAGAAAAAAAAAAAAAAAAAATCTCTCAAAGAGTTAGAAACATTTGCTGACTTTATAAGGATAAAAAACGGTGTATTTCATGGATTACATTTTAGTCTCTTCCTTTTGTTTATTTAATAAATTTTCTGCTGATTTAATTTACTGAATTCTGGTCCTCAGGCAGGACTTAAGGTTTCCCAGGCCTTAAGGAAATCTCAGCAGCAGCTGTCCCTTAGCACACAGTGCTCACACATCTTCCCTATTCTAAAGCTAGCCCTTGACCAACCTATGGCACTGTACTCACCTACTGGCACATACATTGCCTCAAAGCAGAAGAAACTTCTATCCAATGGGCTAGGCTCCCCCTTGCTCAAGTAATGAAGCCTACAAAGCCATTCTGGGTTCTTTGGACAATTTTGTTTGTCCTAGAAAGACTGCTTCATGGCTCTGCAAGTACCATTTCCAGTGGCTGAGTACACTGCAGCATAAGCATGGGCACACACAGAGTTCCTCCCAGTAACTGGAAAGAGAGTAATCTCAACATTTGTAAATGCATCACTAACATGTCATCTATTAAAAAAAAAAAAGTCAAGAAGGTTCTCTCCCTCTCTTTATTTCACTTTTCCTTTCAGGTAATCTGAATGCTTAAACTACGATGAGAAGACAGTATCTGGAAAATAAAAGATGAACCCACTTGATGCAACAAAATCAGGATTTTTAGTGTGCATTGCTGTCTGTATGTTCATCTACACTTTTATTTACCTAAAGGATAGGCTTTCTGAAGAGCCAAATGAACAAAAATTTAATGCAAATATAGCAGAGTGTGGTTTTTACCCGGATGAACTCTGTTCAGCTCTTTTTGTGGGGAAAACTGCTGCCTTTAAAATTGGAAACTTTTGTCAAAATACCTACCAACCTAAAACACTCAGCTGCATTCAGACTTCATGCAACTGCTCCATGGTTTTGAAGACTCTGCATTTTATCACAAGACCGCTGTCAGATGAAGAAGGAAATTTCTCATTGGCATACATTATCACTATTCACAAGGAGCTGGAAATGTTTGTAAAGCTGCTAAGAGCTATTTATATGCCTCAGAATATTTACTGCATACATGTTGATGAAAAGTCACCAAAAGATTATAAAGCTGCTGTACAAAACATCGTTAATTGCTTTGAAAATATTTTTATTTCCTCAAAAAGAGAAAATGTTGTTTATGCAGGATTTTCAAGATTACAAGCTGATATTAATTGCATGAGAGATCTAGTTAATTCCAAAATTCACTGGAATTATGTTATTAATCTATGTGGTCAAGATTATCCCATTAAAACAAACAAAGACATTATACAATACATCAAAAGTAAATGGAATGGTAAAAATATGACTCCCGGGATAGTCCAACCACTTCATATGAAACACAGGACACAGGTTAGTTACAGAGAATATGTACATTCTGGAATGTCATACGTGTATCCAACAAAGAATATAAAAGCTAAACCTCCATATAATTTGACAATATATTTTGGTAGTGCCTATTACATACTCACTAAAGAATTTGTAAAGTTTACATTGACTGATGCACGTGCAAAAGATTTGCTTGAATGGTCAAGAGACACGTACAGTCCGGATGAACACTACTGGGTCACACTGAATCGTTTAAATGGTAAGATGTATGTTACTTCTACTATGAATAACCCCTGGACCAACAGCATTGTAAGGCCTCTGACACGGAGAGCTAGTAAGCTCCAATTCAGAGCTTAACAACACCACTTAACTGAGGTGCATTGCATAAATATGCTAATTTCTTCAGCCTTGATGCTGTCCTTTCAAAAAGTCACATCTCCTGATGGCTGAGAAACAAAGCTTGATTCCAGAAAAGTACGACTTATGGTGCAGACCATTAGCTACAAGGCTAGAAAAATGTTGAGTAAAAAAAGAGTACATTTTTTTGCTACGTGAAAGCTCATGCTCTCAAGGAATAAAAAAGCAATAAAACTGAGAATTATGACTGTTCTTATGATGTAAATATCTGTAAGTAAATACTTAACGTGGCTACATTTAAAAAGTCTTCAGCAGTGAAAATTTTCCCTGTAATAAGTAGAAAGAAATCTTATCAGAACCTTATGTTTTTAAAGATGCTCCAGGGGCTACACCCAATGCAGACTGGGAAGGAAACATACGAGCCATTAAGTGGAAAGATCAAGAAGGAACCACACACAAAGGCTGCAAAGGTAATGTGACTTTTGATCATGAACTCAAATTTGATTCACTGACTAGCATTCATTGCAAATTACGTATCATGCTTTAAACTAGCTATTAAATGTGCCTCAGTGGTCATATATATTTTATTTTGGAAGCATCAAATAAAAGAGAAAGCCACCCTATTAAATTATTCCACTGTATCCAATCTAAATAGCTTCTGATATATTCTTGCAAAGATCATCATAGTATCCATACACTGCCAACCGTTCTTTCAACCTCCAATTAGCAATGCATTAACTTGACTGATCAGTTTTCAGTGAAGAATAGTGTTTACTTGACAAGCATGTTTGTCAGATACTTTCATCAACATTGGGTTAAATCTCTTCAATTTGAACAATAATAAAAAATGAGAATAGTGCTGACCACATGGAAAGCATGCAAAAAAATTTAATATGTAACTGTATAAACTAAACACAGTGAAGTACTGCATGATGAAACAGGTATCCAAATAGAAGTAGGAAATCAGAACTTCGGCATGCCCAACTACAAGACACAATATTAAGCAGAGCAACAAGTCAATGAAGCAGCTGGAGGTAACGTATCCATTCGTGTAAAATACAAAACCAAATCCTAGCCTTTATCTTTAAAATCTAGCATTATCCTCCAGATATATTTCAATGATGCTTTATGTGAAATCAAAAGGTAATTTTTGTTAGTAACACTAGAGTGAAACTATTTTTTTTTAAATGATTCTGTTCAGCTTTCTGCTGCTTTCAGATACTTTCAATTTCTCTTTGCAGGTCATTACATCAGAGACATTTGTGTCTACGGACTAGGGGATTTGCAGTGGATTATTGAGTCACCTCATTTGTTTGCCAACAAATTTGAGCCTGCAACATATCCACTTGTTATGGACTGCCTAGAGAGACGCTACAGGCTTAAAGTACTGCACCAGGCAGAAGTCCCGATTGAAGATCACTGGCGTTTTCAGGAAGAGAACTACTTCAACATGAAGCTGAATGTTTGAGTTTAACTAACATCTAAGCAAGTGTTCAAAATACTAACAGAAACCACCAACATTTTTAGCCATAGACTTCACTCTGTGCATTACAGCATGACGGTAAGCACAATACTGTACTACCAGTCTACCAGTGAAATAAACAGTTTTTATTTATTACAGTAAGATAAAGAGCAACAACCGCGAATGGGTTAATTCTCAAAGAAAATGACATGTCAAAATCTATAACTTACTGAAGGGGGAAGTTCATAATCCTTTAAGTGACTTATTTAACTGGAAAAATACATATTCCTCATGTCTGCAGCCAAAAAAAGGACTAACCGGTATGAAAATAGTAAAATGGAAGCAATGACTGAACAAAGATAAAATATGAAGAGCACAAGTTAAAGTCATGTCTACCGTATGTCTTATGAAATAGATTATTTTGAATAATGAAGTTAATGCTAAAATTTCAGAGCTTGTACATAAGCAAATGACAACCAGTTTCAGACATAGTCCATTTAACTGTGGGTTTTTTTTTTTTCATGGCCAGCTGCATCTCTAATTTCATCGTGTAGCATGGCAACATCACTCTTGCACTACTCAGGCTTTCCTCCTAATGAAAAGGGGTGTGTGTGCCAGTAACAGTAGCAGGGATCCTGCAATGCATGTTTACTTTTAAGGCCCTGTTTCTGAGTCTCTGCAGGAGTTTAGGGCAAGGAGACATGGGAAATTTGAGGCCAAGGAACAAAGGAAAACTGAGTGAAAAGCCATCTTTCAATCCCAGTGTACCTGACTGAGGGAAACAAAACTTCCCTGAACCTTGCAACAGTCTGGAATTGGAGATAACACCTAGCAGCAACCGGGACAAGCATCTCATTTCCCAAACCCTCTGCAGACCAAATGCAGCACTCGCTGGTCTATAGTAAGGAAGTGGCTTTAAACACACAACACAGGCAAAACCAGGGAACAGTAGTAAAAAAAGAACAAGGATCCAGCCCTTTTCCAGGCAAGAGTTGCTCTTTCCTCTTCAGGACTCTTAAATTAATCCTTTCACTTGTGCAACCAAAAAGATTGGGGGAATATAAGCAAATAGAGAGGATATAGGTGGTGGTCTTTCACATAATATGACAACTCTTCCATGGGACTAAACATCTTACAAGACCACCTCTACAGCCTGTCACCAATGGTCTTTAGTTAGGTGCTACTGACAGAAAGAGACTAGGAGAAACCTGCATTGTGAGAAGTCATTTCAAACTGTTCATCCTCCTTTAGAAGTATTTTGGCAAGAACACAGATAAAAGTTTCATTCCAGTAAATCCAAATTAACTCCCAATTATTTTGCATGAACTCTGATGGGAACTAGTAAAATGTACCTTGTTACTTGTAAGCTCACTTGATTAGAAACTACAAATTATAAATAAATGTCTAGGAGCAATGTAGATGTAAGCTTCAATATGCACCCAAAATATCACTCAGTTTTTACAAGAAAACTGACTTACAGATTAAGCGTTTTTCCAAAAAATCAAATGAATCAACAAATGACCCAACAATAGAACATGAAAGTTTCTTATTACAAACTTATTCCCAGGTTCCTGGAACCATACTGCTCATTTTCCCACATGAGTTTCTTGGAAACATAGTTTCTTTCCAATGAACTTTAACCTAAGGACAGACCATCTGGTCCCTATTTATTTACAGAAACTTACAAACTCAACCCAAAGGCCTGTACTCAGTTTCATGTATAATCCAGGACTTATCTTGTGGCTAAATCTTGCTGGAGATGCTTTTTTTATGGGGGGAAAGAAAGGAAGAAAAAAAAAAAAGGGCAAAAAAAAGCGCCATGCAGCATGTTCACGCTGAGCTTGTTGAGACTCCCTCTGAAAACCATTACTGAAGCTAATGGGTCTCTAGCATGTATTAATCATAGCAATATTCATAATTAATTTTTCTCCAAACCACACCCAATCCACTGTAGGGCACTGCCAGCATTTATCCACTCCATGTTGTCTTTTAAAACGTGGATGGAATGTTCCTCGTTACCGTCATTGCAGCAAATCCAGTATCTAGCTTTCACCTTTCGTCACCATCACACAGAACAATTGTGTATCACTTCTGAATTGAATTAAAAGGATAAATTCAATAGCAAGGCACTATATAACATGGGCTTGTTTTGCAGAAACTGAACCAGTCAAACTGGGAAAAAAAAACTGCACAAAAAGCCCTCTTAAAACCTAATTTAGGTATGCCTTTACCCATGTCAATCCAGGAAAATCACTGGAGCATGATCCTCCTTCCTTAAAGGATTTCATATTTTAAACAGAATTTTACATATATAAAACCCCCAGGAAAATCGTAATTAAACCATTCCATTCGCAATCATTAAGAAACAGTATTCTACTCGTTATTCTGAGTGACCATAACCACGTTATATTCTTGAAAGATTTTTTACTTCTAACAGCGGTAAAAAATTAATAAAACTGTGAAAGCTGAGAGCATTTAAACATACATAAAAAGCACTCGCTAAGTTCTGTACGTGTTATCATGTTATGAGTAGATCGATCACAACTTTTAGATCTCAGCAACCAATGTTTACTAACTTTTGGTGACTGTTGATCTAAGAGCATATAGTGTCAACGTGACCTTGTTCAAGGAAACACTGTGCTCTATAACATACTGCACACACATTAACTTTGTATCTGAAAGATGTATGCATAATTTCTGTTTCAAAAAGCCTGAGGCACATATTCAATAGCTCTATATCTAAGTTAAACATTTGATTAAGTGTTTCACATGGCACAGACTTTAATAGTTAGGGTACTATTTCAAGTGTCTAGAGTCTGTTAACTCCAAAAACTATTGCAAAATAAATTTTGAAGTGATACAAGAAATTACATTTTAAAATGTAATTTTGTCCTTAACTTCCAGAGTGACTACCTGAACTCCCAGAATGACTTCCACCACAGATTCAGTAACCGCTATCCTGTCTCCAAACTACCTCTAGCATACTACTACACCAATAGTAACTTCTTAAACAGGAGAGTCAACATCAAAAATTGGTAATGGTGCCTTTTTGAACCCCCCAAAAGTGAGGTTAAATAGATGCTATGCACTGCTAGGTAATTCTTTTATTCCATCATTTCTAAAAGCATAATTTTTGTCAAATAGCAGACTTCCAAACAAGCAGGCACCAAAGATTGCCCATGCAAGAATCAGGAAGCCAGTTAGAACAGAAGTTCCAAAAGATTTAATCACTTTGGACCCCACCAAAATCTACAGACCAACACAGATTAGCACTAACTTACAATCTTCAAGATCCCATCAAATAAAAAAAGAGTGAGTAGAAACAGTCTTGCTCATTCTTTTAATTTTAGTAGTCTGTTGGAGAATTAGACACAACAATAGGTGAGAACATCCTGTTCAAAAGTGCAAATTTTAAACTGACAATTTCCATGTCACATATAATTCTTCCTGAAGAACAGGAAGCAGGAGGCAGCAAAAAACTCCTGATCTTCAGGGCTTCTGCTACAGAATACACATCACCAAACTCCGCTATCTGGAAGCAAAGTTATTTCTCTTCCTGCTGATTGAAAGTCCTATCCTGCACATTTTAGCATGTGATTTAGTACTGATAGTTGAAATTTTCTCTTCTTACGGCACAAACCCTCAAAAATATGGCTCAAACAAAATACACTTCTGTGTAAAAAGGTATTATAAGTTTTATTTGTATTCATAAGTTGCTCTGTTTTAGACAAAGCTCTTTTTCAACTCTTTTCAGTCTAAATAGTTAGAAGCTTCAAAATTTGTCCCAAGCACTTTACCTAACAAGCTCACTCTCCAACATAAACCACCACTAAAAAATTCTCATTGCTCTTTCAAAAAAATCTTTGGCCAGGGAGTTTTATATTTTGGCAAGACAGTTCAAAGCATTTACTATTCAGGCAATAAGAGACAATCTCTGTCTCTCAACACTGCTACAGTGTCTGACTGTTTGTTTGCCTTAGAGTTTTCACATTTTAATGTTATTTTTTAACTTGAATCCTTCAGCATACTGCTACTTAAGATGTGAAGCAAGAAAGAACAGTGTACTTCCAAGGGAGTAAAGGCCTCTCTACTTCCAAGGCCACTTAGAAAAAGGCCTCACACATTAATTACAGTTACCTTACTAAAAGCCTCCATCCATGACAGTTTCCTCTCACATTCTTGTGCCAATACAGTCTTTTTAACAATTCCAGTAAAAGCATATAAATACATGTATTTAATATTGTCAGCTCTTCATGTAAAGTTTCTATTGAGGCAAATATGTTTTTTTTGAAAGAGAACTCTAATAGAAAGACTGCTTCATCCTCCCTGTACCTAGACTCCATAAAGCCTTTCAAATCTAGTACTACAGCAAGTACTGTCGAGATAAACCAAGGAATGTTGAGTTCTCCATCTTGGTGTTTTCCATTTCCTTGAATTAGACAAAATCTGCATATGCATTCAATTTTTTCCTAAACACTTATTTCATGATCTGCATATCACTGGGCAAACGGATTGCTTTATTTCTTGTATGAGCTGCCACAGAAAAAATGGAGAAGAAAACTGAGCAGTGAGACAACTGTCTGTGGCACTTCCCACAAAGTGGTAAGTATTCCCATGAGCCAAGTCAGAAGGCCTAAAAGGGAAGCAATCCTCTGCTCTGAGCAGAGGAAAGTAATTTCCTACAGTTTCACAAAGCACAACATTTTGTGATATGCATCTTGTAGCATGTAAATACACGTTCATTATCTAGTTCAGATGATCTACTTTAAAGTATATGAGCATGAAGGTGAGAACTGTTGTTTGGGCTGCTGGATGTCTGTATTCTCTGGTGAATGTTTTCACTGCATCATTACAGCATCTGTTCGAGGAAGTCCTTTGGGAAACCGACGCTGTTTACAATTTAGCAGACTATCAGGATTGCTCTGTAGGCTCACAGGCAAAATTAATGCTCAACAATAGCTTGTTTTGAAAGAGCTTTCTTGAATTTCACAGTAGTGGGGAAGAGAACTGGCACACAGCTCCTAGATTGACACCTCTCCAGTTTATACCCATGCTATAAACCTCATCCCCTGGGATGAAGTGAAAACACAGATTCTGCTAGCTGAAGAGAGACTGAATACACAGCGTAAACAACCAAACACAGGATTATTCTTTTTGAACTACTCTCATCACGTCACTCTCCAAAGTCACATAACAATGCCTCCGCACACACAGACGTGGCAGGGGCACACAGGGCTGGGCACCTGGGCACACACTGGCAGACAGAAGGTGGCAAGGCCATGCAAATAAGTGCTGTGGCCCACACGGATCCCATAGATTGGATTTCGGTTCAAAAAACATATTGTAATTCTTAAAACACAGCAGTTAGCACCAGTAGAAACATATGTATGGCAAGCAATCCACAACATTCAAACATTCTGTACTTCAGAAATTTTTTTTTGTTTTGAAAGAACATGTACCAGAAGAGGATTCTATTTATTAATAAACAATTTCTAATCCTAGCATATGTACAATACACAACACTTCATTTTCTTCCTTCTTCTTTAGTTCTAGTTCATTTTACTATATGCCCCATTGCTGCATAAAGATAGAATGTGCTGGGGGAGCGCTGCTAATTAGTGCTTTGGATATAAACAAACTGTTAGCTACCAGAGAGCATGGCAACCAGTTCCCCATGATCCTATTTAGAAGGGTTCTGGTCCCCTCCTTGATTCTGAATACAGAATGACAACATTATCAGTATACATCCAAAAATCTACCAAATCACTCTTCGACCTTCATCAAAGGAAACGTGGACTAAAACATGTTCTCCCAGCTGGTTACCATTGTCTTTGTGCACTAAAATCCAAGAATGAAAAGATGACAGACTAGATTATATTATATCCACTTCATTATTTCTAGAAGCATCCTTCTGAATACTGTGAAGAATTCACATATATGTGAAAACAGTTGCATGCAAATATGAGGCTATGATAAATACTGATTATTAAAAAAATCCAGAAAACATGTGGGATTCATTTAGTTTTTATACGATTACCAGACTGGCCTAACCATGGACAAAACATCTCATTCCTGCATTTAATAATCAAGTTATATCCATCTATCAACAAAAATTTAGACGCAAACAAAAAACCTCATTAAAAATAAATTAGTATCTGCCAACAGGAAAGCAGAGCCATTAGGACTAAACTGGTATTCTATAGAACAAAATTAGCACTGGATGCAGCAATAGGAGGCTAAACCTTACAATATTCCACATCACCTGCAACAACTTACCAAGAAAGTTTTCCCTTCACAGGTCTTGTTTAATACAAATATACTGTATGTTTTATCAAATATCAGGGTGTTTGCTGAAAAATAACTCTGCCTAAATGTGGCAACTATCACCACAAATCTCACTGATAATAAAAGTAGTGATAGGAAAAAAGAGAGTATTTGCAACTTTTATCATTGCCCCTAGCTACAAAGAAACTGATATAATGAAATCAAACCAGCACTGTAAAACGAAATGCAGTCAGTATTTTCTACAATAATTCATGTAATTGCTGAAAATTCTATGAAGAGTTGCCCCACCCCCAAAAGACAACAGCAAATGTCCTTTAAAAATACAGGGATCAAAACATAACCTGAAAATGTAATCAGTTTAAACACAGAGCGGACACTGATAAAACACAAACCACATGCATTCAGGAAAAAAAACCCAACCAAACCAAACACCCAAAACCCCAAACCAAAAACAATCACCCTTTTGTAAACTGAAATTATAACCAAATATTTGAAAAAAATGAAATTTCTGAAGTAGTTACTGCAAAATCAATCTGTCTCTGAGAACAAAAATATTCATTTTTACAACTACTTAGAAATACATTTTTATTAAAAAAGGCCATATAGAATTACTTCAGGCCATCATAAAATAGAATTTTTACAAGTTCCATTTGAATTTGCATATTCAGATTAAAAACCCCCACTTTACGATAGTGGATGTGAATGCAGTGTGTATATATAGACACACAGGTATGTACCTATATCTATATATCTATCTGTGGAGGTCATATGTGACCCTACTGCTACTAAAGCTGAAGAAAAACTCACCTTGTGACAAACTTCTGATTTAATTTCTTTGAGAGCACGTTCAGAGAACACACAGCCACAGTTTCTCAAGAAGCAAAACCTTCAAAGAAAAGACAAGACATACAATCATTTTTAAGAACCCTGTGTCTAAAAGATATATGTGCAGTTCTGATTTAACGCAGAAACAACACTGCAATGGGCTAGCAGGACACAGCTAACTTTCTCTTTACAAATTCTTGCAGCTAATCAAGGTATCAGCACCTTTAAGTAGGCACTTATTAATTTGCACAATGTAAGAATCGAATGAAAAATATTGGGCACATTAAACCACAACACCGATTTTGTTATTTCATTCTCCGTATAATTCAGCATAGGTTTATGACAATGTCTCAAGGGGATCTTAGCAAAACAGAAGCTCGTGAGACATTTTTGTACATTTGCTGTAGATCTACATAGGCTTCTCTGGAATCATCACCACAATCTGTTTTACTACAAAGTTACACTATTTGAATGGTTCCATCTTCCACCAAGCTTATTGGTTTCACTTACTCTGACCCAAGCTCTCCAGCAAGGCTGTAACAAGTGACCCTAGCCAGGGTCTGTTCTCCCATGTCTCTCCTGTCCACATGGAAGATTCCTGCAAGACTGTGTGAAGCAATTACTCACACAGTTCATGTGATCTCCCTTTCCTGCGAGCTACCGTTAATCTTTTCCTCTCTATCACCCTCAACTGAACTAAAAAATACTAAGGTGGCTCTGGTAAAAATGGGTTTACTTTTCAGGTTCTCTCTTTAATTCCACCTGCATATCTCCCAGCTAATCACTCTCTGGAGGAAGAAATACTTCGCAACTATCAAGCTGTGAACCTGGCCTCTTCTCACTCATCAGGGTTAACATGCATAGAAGAAGAAATGGCTAATGTGCCCAAACCAGGATGCAACCAAATGTCCTTCCTTAGCCCAATAAAAAAGCAGATACTATTGCAGGATTAGAATGGACATACAATCCATCTCCATTCTGATCCTAACACAGGGAGACGTAGAATTGCTTGATGTGACACAAAGGGAGGTCTCGTCCAATCTCCCTCTGCTTGCCCACACCAATCTCCCATGGTTTAGCCCCCAAACAACTTTTAGTCACTTTTTCTCTGCAAACATAGCTCTCTATTCTTTATTATACATAGAAATTAATTTAGGAAAGAGTTAACTTTTTATCTTTCCTCTTGAATATGAAATGAAAGGACACTTAGTAGTCTCCTGAACTCCCTCCTTCTGAAAGGAGGACAAATATTCCCCACAAAGGCTTGAGTAAGTACCTGATTTGCAACATTATCGATTCAAACATTTTTACCTGCTCTATATTCAGTTTAGCGTAGTACTCACTTCTAGAAACAAAATCCAGAAACTTACTGACCTATGTCTTCCATTCATTTCCAATCCCACCACAGGGCATATAAAGCGTGCAGACTGGATGTCATCATATTTGTCACCTTTTATACTCTCTTTATCACCACTCCACGCTGGATTATCTGCAAGGTTTAGTTCTGTTACATTCTGAAAAATAAAAATGCATGCCTTAAGCTGTTTACTAATGATTTTTGAGCCATGATAACATTCCCTAAGATTTTTTTCATTGTGGTTTACTATTTTTAACACTTTTAGTATACAGTGAGAACACAAGCAAATTGAGATTTTGTAGCCTGTTTTAACTTTCATGGCATTCTTTGATATTAGACACAACCTGTTTACCTTAATGCTCTTGATATGCGACGCAGCTTCCATAGGATTTTTATCAGCTGACTTGTCCAACAAAAATTCAATGATGGCATCTTTATTATACAACCTGTAATATAAAATTTCTTAGTAATCATATTTGATTCTCATAAATTTCTTTTATTTATAAATTAGTACCTTTTAATATAGCGGTCTACATGGAAACATTCATACCTGCCTAGCTCACAGGCTACAATTGGCCGACATAACTTCTCTTGACTCAGAGCACAGTAGTACCATCTTGCCACCAACTCAGCATTTTTGTCAACCTGAAGGAAAAAAAATACTCGCAATTTTAAAATAGCTTTTATATGTGCAAATTATTTAAACATAAAATCAAATAATACCTGAAGCATTAATCAAATCCCCAGGTATCTTACCAAACCTACTTTCTGCATTCAAAAGCTAATCTGTAAAATAAATTTAGCAAAACCTTTTGGCAAAATTCATGACCAGTTTCAAGGGTCTACCTCTATCTATTGAACACATTTCTGCATCTTGGGACTGGGACCTATCTTCCTAACTCTAACTCAGCGTTCTTATTTTTTGCCACTCCCACCTGCCCCCTTCCCTCTTTATTCTTTTTTGCTCTTCACATGTTCTCTGCTACTCTCTTCTCTCTAGTTCTACATCTCACCCCTGCTTGGGTCAACTACCAGTTCCACTCCCAGTAAGGAACGAGATAACAAGAAAAGCAAATCCGGGGATGTCAGGATGCTACCTGAACCTCCAGCCTAAACCCATGAATTTTATGACACATTAGCCATAAAAGAAAGTCTGAGGTTCACAGCTACTCTGATAGTCAGGTGTGAGGAGGAAATGGATTTTATTTACTTATTTTACATCAACAAGTGTAATTTGCCTAAGTTTTCTGCCACTTGCTGTGAGATTTTTCCTGATCTTCATCCACCTATCCACACATGTGATGCCACTATACATCCATTACCCTATCCACACGTGTGATGCCACTATACATCCATTACCCTAAAACATCCTGAAAAGAGAGCCCAAGCAACACTCAGAACACAAGCCGATGGAATGCAGAAGTGGCCAACGGTCTGGTCACACCATTAAATGATCTACGAAAAGCGTTACCAGCGGACACCATATCCCTAGGTGATGGAGGCTCCTAAACCCCGTGCATTCAGCAGAACGTTCAGCAGAATGACTTATGTCCAAAAAGCCCTCCAGAAGACAAAGGGATCTCCACTGTAGCTGCCACTAGCGCCACAGACGCAGTCACCCTGCGGCGGTACCCGCAGACCGGCCCAGTGCCGCGCAAGGGGCGCTCTCCTCCACACCGCCAGCACCAGGAGTGCCGCGCCGGGCTCGCAGGCACTGCGGGACGGGCAGGAATAACCAGGCTCCCGCGGGGCCCCTCTTCCCCCGGGCCGCGGGCCCACGGTCAGGGCCCAGGCTCACAAAGCCAGTCCGACAGCCCTCGGCCGCGCTCCCCGCCGCCCTCACGCAGCCCCCTCCAACCTTCTCGACTTTGCGGGGCCCCTTGACCAGCTCATGCCGCTTGGGGATCGTGCCGCCATCGCATCCCATCTCGCTACCCGCGCCGCTACGCTTCCGGGTCCGCTTCCCCCACAGGCTGCACACTTCCGGGGAAGGAAGCACTTCCGGCGTGCCCTGAGAGCGTCATCGCTGTTCCATAGCAACCGGCCGGCTGGGGGCGTGGCTACCGGCGCACGGGCGGGAGGGGCGGGGCAGGGCGGGCGAGTCCATCGGGCCGGTGCCGGAGGGGCGCGGAACGTGCCACCGCGCGCGGGAGGGTTGGCAGCGCGGGGCGGGGCAGCTGCCGCCTCTCCCTCGCCTGCCCCTCAGCCGGCCGCGCCGCGGCGGAGCAGGTTTGCCTCTTTTTTTGTGGGGACCCCCCGCCCGCCCAGGACACCCACTTTGGGGCATTTATGGCCAAATGAGGGGTTCCCGAGCCGGGCCGGGCTGGCAGGGGCTTGGGCGGCGGGCTGCCCCCCGCTGAGGCGACGCCTCTCGCCCTTGCCGCCCTGCCCCGGCGGGAGGGGCCGATGGCAGGTTACGAACGCTCGGTCGTTCCAGGAGTGAGTTTAATACAAAACGTACAAAGCCAACGTGAAATGCAGTTACTGCATTTGACTGTGCAAACAGTAATATTTACAAATGTCGACGTTTAAATAACGGTATAAAACATGGTGACTGCCGAGTGAAAATAAAATGAGGGAGCTGGTTTTTCCACAGACAGCTGGAGCGCGTGCACTGGTGCAGTGCGAATTAGCTGTAACCACTCACAAAACTAATTGTCCGTTTTCAGGGCAAAGACACAGGTACAACATTGCCAAGAAAGGCCAGGCTTTGAAATTTCAGATAAAAACTTTAAAATAAATTAATCAGGAAAAATACAAATAACACAGGCGTACAAACAGTCTACCTGCGCGGTTACAGGGCCTCCATCGTTGTTGTATTTCAGATCCAGCAAATTTGGGGATAAAGTTAACGAGCTACACAGACCAACGCCGCGAGGGCCGGTCTGAGAACCCCTGGGCAGCCTCGCCAGCACGGGTCCTCTGGGTGCCCAGCAAGAAATAACGTCACCTTTCCAGGTTGTAGCAAGAGCTTGTCCAAAGTCTCTGCGCATTTAGCAACTAAAATAAATTGTTTCCGTTGCACCAATGCTCTGAACAGCTTCAGGCTGCAACAGAGGATGACTGAGGCACGCTCCCCGTAGATTTATCAGGAGCCAGGACTCCTCCAAGTCAGTCTTCCTCTGTGCTCAGATAACCAGCTGGAGCATTTCCCATTAACATCTAGGCTACGTGTAGTACCTGCCAGATTTTGTCCCATAATACATTCATTACATTTGTATATTAAAACCAAAAATTAGTTTTGCAGCTGTTTAAAAAAAAAAAAATTACAAATTTTGAGTAAAGTCCTCAGGAAACAATTGATGATGGGATATCATAAGTTACAGAACATTGTGCAGCAAAATTTAAAGAGAGACTTTACATACCCGAATAGGAAAAAAAAAAAAAAAAAAGGAAAATACATTTATCTGACCTATATGTAGAAATTAAAAAATAAGAAATCATCCAGATAATAAAATAATTTTGCTCTAATACACAGCAAACATTCCTGCCCAGCCACTAAGATGATGACATTTCCAGGCAGGATCTGAACAATGGAGAAGAAAGTACAGATTTAATTCTACAAATCCTCTTCTGCATCTGCTGTTGTATGGATCTTCACCTGCTGAAAGTGCACCAGCACCCAGGGAACTGCCCGGCAGGAGTTCTTAGAGGTGGCTGAAAGTTGGTGTCACTGAGCTGCTTCTGCCCCCCTTGGCTGCCACGTGCCAAAGGAGCAACAACAATGGAGAATTTGTAAAATCAGCAAAGTGTCTTTCATTCCATCATTGCTCTAAACTGCTGTGTGTACTTAGACAGCTCCTCAGTTTGATCCTGAAGTTCCCTCACGGCATCTGCGTTTGGATATTGTATTGCAGCATTTTTGGTGGCGAGAGCCAGATTCTTCAAGAGGCTGCAAAACCGGCTGCTGCTGTGGAGAACGTCATTCCGAGCATCTCTTTCTTGAGTTTCCTGGCACAGAGAATCCACTAACTTTTGTCCCACCATAATGATCAATTTGCTATGGGATATGAAGACTTCGGGTGGCTGGTTGTTGCTCAGACTATTAGTAAATACACCAATTGCCTTGTGAAGCGCACTGAAACACAGCTTACAGTGTTCTGGGAGAGCAATTTTCTTCGCAGAGTCCTGCTTGCTTTGAATTGCAGTCTTTTTTGCAGATGGCAAAACCTGGAGAAAGGTTAAAAAAAAAAAAATAGAGTCAGCTTGGTGGCACACTGATTGTTTCTTTATTTGCTCTACCCTATATTCTTCATGTTTCTTCACTTACAGGGAGTTTTGTTAGTTAATAGTCTCCAAATTGCCCCAGCCCAGGAGTCTTTTACAATCATTTCTCCTTCCATAAAGTACTGGACTTCAAAGCGGTATTTTCTCCCCATGGCCTTTTTTCCCTAAACAAATTTCACTGAACACAATTTTAATAATGCATAGCACACAAAGTGCTGGAGCTAAACATCAATCCTTTATACAGTCTGGACTTCAAGCTTTCAGATAGTACAAAACATTCAGACTTGATCATTAATGGTGCTGACTTCATGAGGGTTATGAATGATTAAAACTGTACAATAACAAGAGAGTCAATCTTTATACCAGTGCATGACAAGATATTTTGAAATACTAACTCTCACAGCCTTATCCCGAATGATACGCAAAGGCAAGCAAATAAATAGTATGACTTCAGAGTGGTTCATTACATTTGAAGAAAATAAATGTTTTGCATGGGTTTTCAGCAGTAATTCTAAGACCTAGTTCTGGGAAAATGAACTATGAGAAAACAAATAGACGTCTATGTACAGATATGTGTGTCCAAATGCAAATTATTTTGAATTTTAGCAAGCACAGAAATCAGGGACTAGAAGTCCTCATAAGTAATAGTTTTCAAAATCAGAAATACCTTTGGTTTTGAATCTGTACTCTTCTTTGCTACTTCTTTACCTGAAATGATTTTCTGTGCCTGTTACAAATCAAAATGAAAGCAAAGTTGAAATGAGTTACATAAAATATTTAAATATAAATGTATTTTTTCTCTTATTTCCAGGGGAAACAACTCCTTGCTATGCAGCCTTCAAGTTACAGACAACAATGGTACATTTATTAGAAGCAACTGTAGGTTTTTTCCTACTAAAAATTTAGTGTCTGATCCTGCAAGATGTAAGACTGAAACCAACATCAACAAAACATAACATTTCCTAAATTCTAAGGACAAGCCAGCATTTCTTTGTGAAACCAAGAGAGTTATATTCTTACTAGACATTTCAGTAATTCTAAGGAGAATGATTCTAACAAACATCCAAAATTATTCTAACATAAATTTGATAATTCACAGTAAGAGTTTAATTTGTTAAATCAAAATTTTCTATGAAAGCATGCTTTTCAATACACCTCAAGTTAGAAAGTTAACATTTCTTGTATAGTTATGTCAAACAAACAAAATGTACTGGCAAGAGGAGAACTACTAGTCAAAAGAGAAGAAACAAATTGCTAACCCCAAGCTAAAAGCTGTCTCTCAAATGAATTTAAATGGGCAAGCTAAAATTTTTTTTCCTTGGTGCTGGCTGGCTGGCTGCCTGCCTGGGTAAATTCTCAAATGCCAGTTCTCTTTGTTACTTAAAATTACTGATCATTCTACGTGTGCCATCTAGCACTCTAACAAAATCCTGAATTCACATGAAGCCTGGAAAATAGGAAGTAGTGCAAACTGAAGTTGGCACTACTGCAAAGATAAAAGAGTGCTAATAGCTTAATATCTGCAAACAATCAAGAATATAGATAGTAAAATCCAGTTATACTAACCTGTAACTGAACATAATCACAGTCCTCAGTGGCATTTTCTTTTGGTTTCTCAGAAGACACCCGGCTTTGGTTGGGTTTATCAGGAGTATTTCTTTGAAGTGAATCTATTTCTATTCTTCTTGGCACTGTGATTTGTTTTGCCATTTTGTATTCCGGGTTCACTTTTGATTGCTTCATTTCTTGTTCCATCTCATTCTTTCTGAAGAGAAGCTTTCCATTGGCAATGATGATGGATACAAACCTCTTGATATCATCTGGAATCGTGCGGGCTACCATAACAAAGCGATCAAGATCATCTGGGTTGTTCTGAGGTTTCCTGAGGACCAAAGCCTCTAGTGACCAGTTGCAGTTGTTTAGAGCTTCTCTTGTTTCTGTTAAAATTTTGAATGAGTTCGTAAGAATTTCTAGCTGTTTTTTAATTCTGGTCTGAAGGTTATTATCAGTGAGGTAAGAGGCATTTACCTTTACGACTTGAGCAAAGGCCAAGAATTCTCCCAGTGATACTTTTATGTGATCGACTGCTCTATGGATTTCTTCAATGCTTTTCTCTAGGTGTTCTTGTAATCTCCATTTACTACTCACAAAGATCATTAAGCTTGCAACCGAGCTGGATACACTGTGCTGCAATCTAGTCACTGTCTCTATGGCTACGTCAAGGTCCAGTTTCATTTCTTTGGCAGGCTCTTCTGATGATGACATAGAAAAAGACTCAGCAGAAGAGTTTGAGGATGTAGAGAGTGTGCTACTTCTGCTGTCCACACTAGAAACAGATAATCTGTCTTGTTCTAATTTGGCATCTCTTGAGAGCTGTGGAGGAGCACTGTATGCTTGGTCTCCAGAACTATCGCTGTTTTTTTCCATCTCTTTCTTGGACTGCACAGCGGTGGGCAAACCTTTTGGAATATCATAAACATTCTCTTCAGAGATCTGATTCTCAGCCTTCGGAGCCAGGAGACTTGGGGGTACATCACAGCTACCGTTTTGTGGCAAAAGGAGCACATCCCGTGAGGATGGAACATCATAAAGATGGATATCTGGAAACGTTAATTTCCGTTGTGTTGGTGGAATATCATATAATTGTGGATTTACAACTTTGGCTTCAGTATTTGTTATTAGCCCCTTGTACCTGGCTGGTGGTATATCGTACAGCACCTGGTTCTCCAAGGAATGGCCAGAAGGGTTTTGTTTTAATCCTGTTTTTTCTGGTGATACTGGAATATCATAAATCCATTCTGACTTCCGAGGATTTGGCAAGGTATTGTAATGGCCCCAGCACTTTTTCTGAGATTCATTTTCTGAAACATCAGTTTCTCTTTTGGGAGGGACATCGTATAACTGCAACAGAGCACACAGGATTTATAAACCATGTTTTTAAACAAGCAATGAGAAACAAAACTGAATTCTTAGAGCACGTAAATGTATGCAACTCCAGTAACATCAATGGAACTGCCCCACGAACAGGCTAGCCCATAATTTTTATTTTCTTTCTAAAATGCACAAGCTGTACATGTGAAGGTTAAAATATTTTGAGCACAGGTGATTAAATCGTACAGCAGTGTCCCCGACCAGTGAAATCTTCCCTGGCTCCTTCGGGGTGGGAAACTCACAGTTTTCTGGAATGGCTACAAGAAAAGTGAAATGCCAGTTTATTAGTAGGCAACGTTAAACACTCAGTTTTACAGAATGAAGGAGATAAGACTTTATTAGCCTCTGCATAAGAAAACACTTGATTTTCCAGTATCCTCACCCCCATTCATATGCATACCCTGACAAAAAAAAAAAAAAAAAAAAAAAAAAAAAAAATCACCAGACACCACTGACTATTCTCAAATAATACAATGAGTTTAAATTTTTACTTGATACAGGTTTGCTAAGATGGATACAGATCTTGCCCAATGCGTTAAAAATATGTGTGTGTACAGCCGAAGGCTAAGCTGGAAAATGCAAATGCAGGACCGCTTCTTGTGTAAGAAAATGCAGACTAATACTAATAGGCGCTTCAGGAGAGATTGTACCTGGATGCCTTACAAGCACGAAGCACAAGCATGAGGGAGTGCAAGGAACTATAGGAGTGTGCAGCAACAAGAAACAACTGAAGGTACTGCTTTGTAATAAAAGTTTTAGAAAGAACTGGCCAGGTTGGGCCTCCCCATTTGCAGAAAATGTGCGTGAGAAGGGGAGCCCAGACAAGGGTGTTTCAGACCAAAGCCAGAATTTTCCAAATTGTCCATGAACAAAGAATTCTAAGAAAATGTTATTTTGGAAGGAACCATAAACCATGTCTCTGAAAGGAAATCTGCTCCCAGACTGCTGCAGCTGGTGGGTACAATTGCTAACAGCCATGAAGATGTCAGGAATGCCAGCTTCAATGAGCAATTGCTCATATGCCAGCGCCCCAGTTCTGGGTAGCACCAGTCCTACTGTCGCTGCTGAACAGGCACTGTGCACGACTGGCTTCTCCAGTCGTGGGGCAGCCGTGAACCTACAGCACTTCTCTTTAAATCCACAAACCCAGGAAACCTCAGATTTCCTGTGCTAGGATGGTCTGCCCTGAGGTCCCACACCTCAGCCCTGGGCATGTGTGCTAAGGAGCCTGTCAAAATTCTCTTGGATCCTAAAACTGTTCAGGAAACCTGAAATATTTGGCACTCAACTAATAAAGAGTTTCCACTGAGGCATTTTCTTTGTTGTGAAATTTCAGATCAGCCCTTTCTTCAAGGACGGTACTTGTCAGACAGTGGGGAAGAGATGGGAAGCCTGACCCCCTCCAAAGCCAGGTGTGCTCCACTCCCAAAAAGGCATAGAAGAGTGCCGCATGGAACGGGGACAGTTAGTTTCTATCTGCTTAAATATTACAAATAGACATTCAAGAATGTAGAGTATTGAATTTGCTTTTCACACTGTTACAAAAAGAAGTTAAGGCAAAAAATCTTGTTGCCTGCAGTCTAAAAAGCAAATGCAAATGCAGTGGCAGTCCTAGTTCTGGTAGGTACCCTGACTGTCCGGGAGCCAGGTAGTATTTGTCTCTTTAATATGAAGGACAAAGTACTGCACGGAAGATGTGCTGGTCTTATCCCCGCGATTGCCTCGAGGGAGGTTCAGCACACGTGCCCAACGTCATAGTAATGAGAGATTATTCTCATGCGTCCAACAAGTCTTACTTACATTGCCCACTGGTGAGTCTTTCTGGATAACAGCTCCTGCCTTTTCTGGGCTGGACGGGATGTTGTAAAGCTGCTTCTGCTCTTCCTGGAAACACTCGGTGGATCTGACCAGCACAGAGCCCTTTCGTGCGGTGGGTGGAGTGGCACCGCTCTGGTCAAAGGAAAAAAAAAAAAACAAACCAGGTTGAGTTCAATCCTTTTTAGAGCCCACTGAAGATTTCAGTGGAATCAAAGCCTTTCGGGTCATATACTGCATATCTCCTAGTTCGGATGGTGTGGGTCAAACTCAACCTGCCGGAGAGCTGCTGGAGCGCCTTCCCGCAGCGCTGCATGGGAGGGTGGTGGGCTCTAGGTGGTGCAAGGCAGCTGCCACCTACATGCCTGGCTTTGGGTCTGAGCAGGGATCACCCCACTTATACAAAGTGGGTAACACAAAGAAGTTTGTGGATAACTTGATAATAAATGAATCAGAGTGGGCTCAGCCTTGCACTGCCAGGGAGTGTAAGGTGTGCGGGGAGGCTCCGTGGACGTGCTCCAGTCCTACACGCACTTTTGTGTGGTAGGTGATGGGACGGGGCTGGGGCCTGGCATCTGTCCCATCCTGGTGACCTGCACAGGCTGCAGTGAGACGTAGAGGAAATGTGGTGACATTCACTCTCCCCAGGGAAGCATGGGATCAACAGCACGATCATGTAACAGCACGCTTCAGCGGTAGATGCAATCGAGGTGTTGCGCTTACCCTGAATGCGTCATGGTTACACGATCTAATCCCTCGCATTTTGTTGCCCAGGAGGCGGGTGGTGTGGGTGACATTTAGTTTCTTTTTGTACGTGCACTAGTGACTCTCCTGTAAACATCTTGAAAACTTCACGATCAAATGACACAGAGACAAAGCACATTTCCTGATGGATAAACCAAGGCAGAGTGGCTGACACTCTGATACTGAGAATTCATCTGTGCCCTGGAGCTCATAACAGTAAAACCGAAAATGTTTATTAGAAACGTACCAAATTTAAGACACATTTCTCTAAATGTGAGAGAAATTCAAGAGAAGACTGCTTTAGGTTTTGAACTTCCCTAAAAATATACAGTTTTCTGCCAAATTTTACGAAAAGCAAACAGGGAAACACTAGAATTTACCTTAAAATCTATTCTGGGGTCCTACAGGGTCCCAGCTGCATGGGGGGGACCATGGCAGGACTCACCTGCGTGAGTAAGGACTCCCGGCGCTGTGTGGATGGAACATCGTACACCTCACTCCTGATATTTGGGACTGAAGCCCGGCATGCTCTCGGGAGAGTAAGCAGGTGCTTTTAGGGAGAAAAAAACAATAATGAGAAAGCTGCAGTGAGCAGTAAGCTCAGGACATCTTTGAAAACTCAATTAGTTGAATAGGCCACCGTTAGAGTCATCACTCTTAAGTGATTAAAAACCTTTCAGCTTTTCACTGATGGTGATAGACAGGAACTGACCTTACAAGCAGGCATGGTATTTCTTCCCCATAATTCTCCTTTGACAGCATTTCTGCTTTATTTCAGATTGGATAAGAATTGGCACATATAAATCAAAGATGATTTGCCTTACTAACCAAGGGAGGGAAAAGATTTGGAGAAAATCCAGCTTCAGTTATCACTGAAATCTTTAGACTACCCAAAACCAGAACCACTAAAAAAATGAAAGTGGGGGAATTCCTACTTCTCCAGGCCCACAGAGCCATTAGGTCAAGCCATATTTAGTGGGAGTAAGAGCAGCAAAAAGATGCAGGCTGAGATGCGTTATTCTGTAGTTATCAGAGACTGACTCAGTTGGTAGGAGTAAACAGAGTTACCTTGACGTCCTGTCCAGCTCCATAAACACAGAAGACTGATACGGGAATTACGTTATTTAGGTCAATTACAGACCGATTCTTGTGTTTGCTTAAAACATCATTTTAAGAGCGATGACCAGATCTGTGGGACAATTAGTTAAGATGCCAAAATATGAATGTTGGGAAAGGACTTTTTAAAAATCAACCCCAAAACCATGGAGTTTTGTTCATTTAGCATGGGTTTAGCCTGGCTCTCCGCAGCTGGTTTATAAACGGAGTATTGTAAACTACTGACCCGCAGAAACACCACTGTGTTACAATAAATTATTTAAAATTGGAGGTAGTGTTCTCCATCATGTGAGTGAGTGTTGTAGTGACTAAATTTAGGAGAAATACGGTAGAGGAACAAGACTCCAGCTTTACAACTGCTTGCTTCATCTTTGTGAAAGCTCTTAGCTCTCATCTGAAGAAATGGAATGATGAGTGAACGCAAATCCCCTTAGCGCTCTGCGATATCAGCCATCTTGCTTGCAAAGAGGCATAAAAGAAGAGACTTTCCTGAGCAGAAAGGGTAAAAGATAAGTACTATCAAGAAAGCCATTCTTAGCCCACGTATGTTTTCAGATGGACAAACCTTACTCAGTATACAGCAAAAAGGAAACTCACTGAATATCACAGCGTACTATTTTTTTAAAGTACCTTCAGCCACAGTAAAGCAAGAAGGTGCCCTGTGTATTAGGCAGAAGTGACGAGGCTTTTCTACAGGGTGAAAGCACACAGGCTTTGAGAGATTTTGTTTTGTTTTATTGCTTTCAATCAGCTCCCTCACAGACTTACAGTGGCTTTACCCAGCTGCTCAGGGGACAGCTGAGTATGCCAGGAACTTTGCCAGTTGTCCCATAGGATCTACGCGGGGCGGTCTGGAGCGCTGCGGTTCGTTCTGCACTCGCGCAGGCTGTTCACCCCTGAGCCTCCCCGTGCATGTGTATGGCTTGTGACCACCGCGGTACAGTTGGTGTAGTAACAGCTGTGACGTTGTGCAAGAGGCAGCGCAGGCAAATCTGAACTTCTAAATAATAAAAGCATGCTAGGACATTTTTTTTTTTCTTTCTCCGTTAGAGTAAACAAGGCTTAGGTATATAAGCTCATGAAATGACAGCGAGACAGGAATAGCCAAGGAGCTCTTCTGTGGGGCCGTTCATTCAGATAAAGAATAATAGGTGACGTTTTCAGCCTGATTTGCTGGCACAACATGGAAAATTTGTATCAATCTCGCATTCAATTTGCAAATGCCTTCTTTAGGGTTAGGAATGTGGAGAAATCGGATCACAGCAAGTGCAAAAGGGTCTTTTGTAGCTATTACCCAGTTTGAGCTTGCAGTTATGGTAACTGTACACAAAGGCTGGATGTGCAGCTGCAGCGCTGAAAATTAGGTTTCAGTCACCACAGATGCACCGAGTTCGCCTCTTTTCCAGCACCCATTTGCCACACAGAAGGAACCAGCACCGCGGTTTCCATAACTTGCCTTTCAGCACAGTGGGGACTGAGCCCCATAAATCAAATGATCATTAAATCAGCCTAAAAGGCTGTATAGTTCAGGGCTGAATTTCTTTCCTTTTGCTATTAGCATTTCTAACGTGATTTTCACACACGGAATAAAGAGCCACCCAGGGCTGAAGAGCTCATGGGACTGAACAAAAACTTGCACTTGAACTCCCTCCCCACCTGCTCTATTTACCTTTCATTATAAAAGATTCCCCATTCATTTTATGCTGAAGAAAGCACAAGTTTTTGATGTTAAGACACTTAATGCAACATTTAGTCAAATTACATGTTCCACGTACGTGTTTCATTTGAATGCCAAACACAAGGAGCAGGGAGAAAGAAGAAGCCAGGCCAGGCCAGGCAGCTGTAATGAAACCCTGGAAAACCAGGTCTGCAATTCTCCTCCATAACTGGGGGGGACTGGTGGCTGCTCTCATCCCATACACCCTGCTCACTGTCTCAGCAGCAGCAAAAACAGGCTGGGAGAGAAATTGATTCAGGCCACACAACCAAACCCTGTGCCCTCCAGCATGTCTGAAATAGGTGCTGCTACTTTGTGCAAGCGTAGTGACAACCTTGAGTAGCAGAAGAGAGAGGCAGCAGTGCTCTGAGCTTGCTGAGGCACTGGAAATAGTAGAAACTAGACCAAAGGCAGCAATCACACAGCAAAGGGTGATTTTTTATTTTTTTTTTTAAATTATGAATCATGTTCCTGTGCAGATGGGTGGAAAGACCCCATGTGTGCCCAGAGGACTCTGGATGGATGCATTCTGTAGACCATCAGAGGAGAAAGTTCTGTGTCTTGTTATTTTAACTTTGGGGTAGGTTTGTAAATCATTTCTAGATTCTTCCAAACAAATGCTATATTCTTTACTTCCTGCCCTATTTTACAGCTGCTTTAAACTGTCAAAAAAAGTGAGGGACTACAGAATATAGAGACTCTCATCTGTTGCCCAGAGCAGCATTTCTCACATAATGCTATAAACCGTAGTAGAATTGATGGGAGTTTCCTAAACATCATTTATTAGAATGGCTTTGCTGCAAATTCCACTGAAATGCTCAGGCCAATAGCCTTTCTTATTTTCCCACTCCCAATGATTGTTTTAATAATAACATTTGTTACTTTTATAGCTGCTTATATTCTTACCTGATTTGTTGAGCTTTGGGTCCTTTCACTGAGCAGCTGTGCCGCCAAGGCTGGTACCTGATATATTACTTGGGCAGGTAGAGTAGAGACCCTAGCTGGAGATTTAACCCACCCCTCCATCTTCTCATAGGTAGATGACAACACGGTAGGCTTGGGGACGGAAGGAACCTGGTAGATGTTTTGTTGGCCTGCTGGCGACTCTGCGGAGTCGCTCCGCGTGGAAGGAGGCAGCAGGACAGCCTGAGAGGCAGCGAGGAGCTGGAGGCGGTTAGCGGGGGCCAGGCCCTGCCTGCCGTGGAGGGAGCATTTCCACCAGCCCTCGCTGCCAATGACGTTTTGGTCCAGAACCGTCAGGATGTCTCCTTTGCGGAAGGCCAGCTCATCTGAGCACTCTGCCTTGTTGTCGTATAGCGCCTTCGCCAAGGTATTCTGGAGAGAGAAAAAACACCGGCATTGCACTGTTACACCAACAAAAGTGTTAATCCGGTTTGGTGTTTATCTCCACCTTAATTTCAGTTTAATTCAAGTCCACTTGTTTTTACATTAAACAACATTTCTCAGAGCATTGGTTTCAGAGAGTTAAATGTTTGCAGCCTGTGTCTGCTATGTTCAGTGCAGTAAAAAATAGATAATAGTAATACTGCAATATATTTCTTCACCACCTTTTCCCCCAAGGCTCTTGAAGAGCAGTGCTAATGTTCGTTAGAGTTATTATTTATGAACATCCCTATATGAAAAATAGGCGTTTTTCCCGTTGGCATTCTGTGAATTCTTTGTCAGAAGCTGCAGAGAAAATGCATCACCCATCCAAAAATAAAACTCATGCTTTCCTGCCTGCTACCCAATTTATCTGAGGACTTCAACTGCACATGAAAAAGGCTAATTATTTATTCCCTGAAAAAAAAAAACAAACCACAAACAAAAAACCAAAACAAACTAACCCCAAAACCCCCAACCTTGCTTATTTTCCTTTAAACTTTTTCTTTTCTCAGGGCCTTATGAAGACAGACCTCTCAGTAATGTTACCACTGGGCACTTAGTGTTGACACCAGTGGCAGAAATACTGCTGAAGAGCAGCGGTGGGCTGCAGTACTTGTGAAGACCAGACTCCAGCTAGCTGTGTCCATGTCCGCCCCAGTCTGGAGAGTTGGATCCTACTGATTCAGAGCACCCCAAGCTAATGATTTACATGACATATTAGCTCAGGGAAAAATCTAATTATGCACACAGTGACACCAAACAAATAGCTCTGCTGGCTGCTAAGTCTTCACAGCAGGTCAGTGCATTTGTGAGCTTATCTTCAGGTAAGCACACCTGAAACAGTGTCTGTGTTTCTCTCCATCACACAGACATCACCTGCATCTGAATACTTCTGTCTCCAGTATATCTTGCAGCATCTTCATAGAGTGGTCTTATTGTAATTTTTTTGAGACAGGAAACCAAGGAAGAATAGAGTAAGCGACTTCCCTAAGACCACAGAAAATCTGTGAGACAGCAAACATTCATATTTCCCAGCTTCTTCACCAGAGGGCAGCCCTACCTGTCTCAGCTGAAGCCCATAAATTTCTGGCAATCACGAGTGTGTAGATCACCACGTTTTATTTTTACCATACTTATTTGGGGTATTTGCTTACTCATTACAAGATGACAGTTAAAAGAACGAAGAGTAGTAGCAGCAGGTACCGTTATTCACCCTAGGCCTTTGCACAAAGGGCAGAGAGCGCTGCGGACGTAGTGTTTTTCAGGACAAGATACCATTTGCTTTCAGCTTTAAAATGAGACTGACTGCTTCCCAGTCAGTGGGACACTGGCTGTGTTTCAGCATTAGTTTCTTATCAGAAAGTACAAGTAATGTCCAAAGAGATAGTACCCAAATAGGAAACGTGATGCCTTGTATTTTTGTCCGGAGCATTTGCTGTAAAGCAACAGCTGGCTTGAAGTTGCAGCAGAAGAAAACCAATTTGTCAGCTCAGCTGATGAAAATGGCCTGTTGTTAGCAGCACGCATTTCTTCGTCAGGGTGGCCACGAACAATGGCCTTTTTATGATACGTGGGCTTGTCTATCAGCAGCTGCCAGAGATGCACAACAGTCCCATTTACCTTATGTCCTAGCCTGGTTAAAACAGTCTTCTTGCCTTGAACATGGAAGTCCACTTTCTATTTGGACAATGCCAAATGGTCTGAACCACCTGTGTTGAAGTCAGGCCTCCAGGAATCCCACCACAGGGTGCAGCCCAGGGTGGGCTTGGGCTTCACACATTATTGCAATTGTAAAAAAAAGAAAAAAAAAAAAAAAGAAAAAAAAACCACACAACCCCCCCCCCAGCCAACTTTTCCTATTACTCATCAGCCACACTTCTAGATCTGGCTTAACATTTGATCCCTTGTTGTTGGGTGCTGTACAGACACACTGCAAGACAAACCCTCTTCTTCAGACCTGAAGAGGATGGGCAGAGGGACACTCTCCCCCTTTTGCAAACAGGCAACTGAAATGCGAAGAGCCTTATCCAGGCGCACGCAGGAAATCGGTGGCAGAGCCAGGAAGCCTGAACTCAGGAACTGAGCCCCTGTCTAGTGCATTAGACAACAAGACTGCCCTTCCTAGTTGCACCAACACAAATAAGAGGAAAATTTGGTTCACAGTATGGTTTTAAAAGGCATCTAAATGTCAACGTTTCCCCAGCTAAGCCTTTCGTGTGGAAATAGCATACTGAACACATTGTTGGGCCTAATTCTTTAGTCAACCAATGTATGAAACTATGCAAATCTATTTTTAAATCTCATTTGTTTTAGAGTAAATATGCTGATTTTCACTAGGTCAGAATTTGGCCTGTACACATCAGTGAGAATTTCTGCAAACAGTAACTGTAGACTATAACCCAAGTTATGCAGAGTGAGGAGATACTCTTCCCATTCAGCAACATTCAAACATGACTGCAGCAAGTATTAGCAGGATAAATTATTCCAACTATTCTCTCATCTCTTTTCCTAGACATTGCTAGGTCTGCTTTGCTGCAAAACGAGTGAAGCAAGAGAACAGCCAGGTCAGTGAAAGCAACAGGGAGGTCTAAGCGCCATTCAGCAGCCCAGCTATTCCACAGAAAGGTTGTCAAAACTCAACTGACCAACATTTCATTTGGCAAAGTCAGATGAGTATATTCAGGGGCACCCACACTGAATGAAAAGTTGAATTTTAAACTTACACCATGAAAGTCACAAACCTTTTCAACAGAGGGGTCTCTTTGCTTGAAGCACAGCACACATTCCTTTGGTTTTGCCAATAAAGCTGTGCAAACATCCAAGGGCAAGTAGTCCACAGCGAGATACCAATTCAAAGCAGAACACAGTGGTTCAAATTTTGAAAGGTGGTCTCCGATTTGTGGAGCTCACATTAGGGCATGTGGGCTCACATCTGTAGGCAACACAAATACCCAGGAACCTTTGAAATCACCTCAATTGCAAGCCAAGCAGGGGATTAAAAATAAATAAATAAATTTAAAAATCGTAGGACACTTTGGGAAACCTGACCTAGCTAGAACAACAGATCTGTTCATAGATCATCTCATATCCCATCTATAGGGCTTGAACTGAAAAATTTAAGACCTTAAATAGAGAAGTGATGGAGACAGGCCCTAACATCCAGACTATAGAACGTGAATGAATTGGAAGATTGTCAGACCTGTGCAGGTCAGCGGAGCTCTCAAACGGGGGGGGGCGGTGGGAGAAAAAAAAGAAAGAAAAGCAAAGGTTCTAAGGCAGTGCTAAATTAAATTTCAAGTTTCAGGACACATGGTCAGTACTATAGAGTTGGAAAGCATATCTCTTCCATCCACTCTCAGTTTCAGTATCGCATAAGTGCACAGCAACGTAATTCAAATTTTCATGATTTTCTTTCAGGAATACCAGCCCACCACTGATGTAGTAGGCCAGCCACTGGTACAGACACAGTTCCAGGTGACAGTGAAAGGCATTAGTGATCTAACTGGCTTGCAGCCCTTGGTGACATTTTTCAGTGCATTTTAAAAAGGGTAGAGAAACTTAGGAAGGTATTGTAATGAAGATTTTTTTATCCTTTTGACTTGGAACTAGCCTCTGAAGGAATTTATAAAAGGTAGAAACGTGTAACACAGAATATATTAGTAATTTGTAACTAGCAAACTACAGGAAAGTCCCAGGCAAAACTCTTTCAAAAGACAGCCTCTTGTTGCAGTGCAATATGAGGACGCAAAAAAAAAAAAAAAAAAATCCAAACCACTAAGACAAAACAAAAAAGCCCCACCAACATCTTCCCTGAACAGACTCTTCTGTGTATTTTCAGTGCCCACAGCCCGGCATAAAGTTGCAGCAATACATTGACAAACCAATACAAGCAGCACCACACCACTGAAGTAACTCATTTCTGCTGATTTCGAATCTCCACAAAAACACAGAAGGAGGAACTTTTCACAAGGTGTAAAAACAACAGGTCAAACAGGTCCGCCTTTACATTTTGCTCTGTGTTCTCCTTTGCTCCTCTATTTACAGGACTAGTAAGTCCCCTTTATTTCTTGTTTCCTTTCCAAGCATTCTGGTTGCTCACCCAGCCTCTCAGGACCTGACTGCACCACGGCTGGTGTGGAAGAGACTGTGAAGCATTTCTTTTATGCAGTGTTATCGCCAAAAGAATGTAGGCAATACTGTTCGTATAAGCTTCATTAGTTTTTAGGAGTCCCAGCTGTGGATTCAACAAGTATTAGCCCAGGATGCTGAAGCAGATGTTGAAGATCAGCCTAATACTGGTGAAACAAACGGTAACAAACTCACAGCAATGTCTAGCATCACAGGTGCTGATGTGTTTAGCTATTTTATAGGATATACATACAAGCAAGCGTTGAACTAGCTAGCTTTGGTACTGGAAAGTGCTGTAGTTCTGGCAGCAAAGAGCTTGCTACAGGTTAGCTGATTTTCTAGTGGAGTTAGAGGTGGTACTGAATCCCATGGCGCTAGAAAAAACCTGCTGGAGCCACTGAGCTGGCTCAGTTATGAAAGCTAGATTGGTTATATCCATGTTCCACTGAAATTAAACCCCTAGCAATACTCCCATGAGGAGGGTATGGCCATGCTGAGTAAACCAAAGCACTGCGAGGTTGGGTAAGGAACCGCCACTCTCCTGCCTGTGCCCTGTCCCTTACTGGCACCCAGCCCACAGCCGGCTCCGCAGCTCAGCGTCCTATGGGCTCCATCTGCTCGTGTTAAGAAACAGAGTTACTGAGAAGCCACTGGATGCCAAATCTGTTCCAATTTGCTTTCCAACAAAGTCTCATTTTTTGAGACACTTTTAAGAGAACTCATCCCAGCCAATTGATTTTGTGATCACAATAACAGTAGGAGCAATTTTATAGGCAAAAGTTACAGGAGGTTTATGGCAGGTGAGGGCTTGATCTGACAGCACAGACAGCTAAAGTCTACCAAGTCTATCTCCAGTCACGTGGAGTGAGGTTATTCGTAGTACAGGCTCTGGCTCATCTAATATGGGGCTATTTGTCAGAAATCGGGCCCTATCTACACTTTCAGCTGTCTAGGACATATGTAAAGAATCACTGTGGCAGCCTCTTTCTGTCATGTAAGCAGAAGCATCTCTGACCTGCCATTAACTATAAACAAGTACTGCATTCCCAGGATCACAGAGACCTTACGGGGTGCTTAGCTAGGAGGAAGCTGTGCTTTGGGGCCAATGGGATCTGCATTTTTTCTTTATTACCAGAGGAGCGGAAACTGGCTGTCTAATGCTATCATCCACAAAATGCCATTTAGGGCCAGCTGTGTGTAGTTCTTCATTATTTTATGTGATCTCGTTAATGTGTCCTTACAATAACCAACATGTAATAAGTACTCAAGCAACACAGATGAGATCAAAGTGTTTTTCCTTCTCTGACTTTTGTTGCTTCTTCCCCGTCAGCAGCCCTGAAAAAAATCTCCTAAGACAAAGAACATCTTAAAAGCCAGTTCATCACCCCATGAGAAAGCACCTCGGCAGACAGTGCTCTTGGTCTTCTCTCACTGAGCAGATTTTAACAAGACGATGACAGAGTACAGACCTAGAAAACAGAGCTTGCATCCTCTGCAACCTCTTCCCGAGACATTGTTCTGCCCCATACAGAGTCCATGACCTCGTTAGAGCAATGCAAATTACTCACATATATTGAGCCAACCGTACTGAATCGATTTACAGTACAAGATGTCTGGTAACACAGGTTCAGTTAACTTAGGTGTGAAGAAGAGTTCTTGTGTAGCTGGAAGTGTGTCTCCTTTTATTGGATTGTAGGTCAGATGTTAAGATAGTAACTCTCCCTACAAATCTGAATTTTTACATCTTTATTGTTTGTGTATCCTTATCCAGCAATGCTCCCACTACAAAACCTAACAGCCCTTGGGAGTCTCCAGAATGAAAGCTGTTAACTCATGTTTATTAATGAAGAAAGGGAAAATTTTAATTAATAGTCAGTAAAGCTGACAATTGTATAATTCTATAATATAAAATTCTATAACCTCAAAATGGGAGTACTCACGTAGACTGACATCTGTGCTCTATGTACATGATCAGTATCTGCGCTACAGCAAAAACCCCACTAAGATTTCCTGATGCCTTTCCTATCCCAGTCTCTATCCTCAGCCTATAGTACAATCAACAGAAAAAAACCACCCTCATAAAATATATGCAAATGTTGCTAGAAGAATCCTTCGCGATTATCAAATGATAGTTTGAGCATCTTCCCTGCAAGTCTGCCAAAATAATTTCTGTATCCCCCCTTCCCACTCAGTTTGTATTTGGAAACTCCAATTCAGTACTATGTACTATTTCACGTGATACATAGGTACTGTAGTACTTCACAGCATTTCAAATTTAAAAAAAAAAAGTTTTCATCTATTGTCTTAAATTTGCTTCTTAAAAAAACCTGTTGAAATAATCTTAAAAAACCAGATAGCTTTAATCACAGGAGTTTCTTTTGTGGATGAAGATATTTTTCAGCTGCATTTTGCTCATTCCTCCAAAAAAAAATCTGTAAGCACTTTTACTGCAGAAAAATTGGACTTAAAATATTTGAGAAGGAAAGATACAACTGAAGGCAGCCGGTTGTGTTTGCTAAACAGTTACGTTCATGCATCACTGACACCCTCTGACATGTTTACAGAACTGCTTCCAGTTAATCTCTTCACCTCTGAACAAAGCTGAAGAAATAAACATTCTCCATTGCCCCATTAGCTGGGAACACGCTTCCCAGAGAAGTCCCTTTTAAATAGTAGACCAAGTTGAGTCAATTCAAGTTTTGCCCAATTCAGTTAATTGTAGACAGAGTTCACATGGTCAACACCCACAGAAGAGAGAAGAATTTACCTTGAGTGCTCAGATCTTTCTCTACATGCATGTGCCTTCCTTCTAGCCGTAGGGCTTGCACGTCCCACTTGATGTGCAACATTTTCTGTGACTTGCAGAAGGTCCTTCTACTGTATTTTTTGTTTGCATATGTTGGAAGATAAGTGTTCTGGTCATACAGAAGTTTCAGATCTTTTTATATGAGCTTCAACAAGGAATGAATGTCAGGACTTGCTTTTATTGCCTATTCAACGGTTAATTGATTTTTGGAGGGTGGAACCGGGTGCTAATCAGCAGGTTTTAAATTCTGAGTGGTCAAATCAGTTTTTGATAAAATAAAGAACAACCAGTTTAAAAAATCAGGCAGAACCACTTAGAAATTGTGCAGCTTCACATTAGTCAGTGCTGCAGAGGTGGGAATTACAAGCTGGTTCTCTTAATTTTCCCCAAACTCTCTTTTCTCCACAAATGTAGTTAATCAAATTCTAGCTGTGTTAAAACCAACAGAACGCCCCCCCCCCCCCATTTTCAGTGTGATCAGGATTTAATTCCCATTCATAGCATATTTGCATGTGTGCTCTCATGCCCAAGTTCAAGGAAAAATAAACTGCTATTTCCTGATATTTAAAAAAAAAAAAACTGAATATATATGTATTTCTGGGTTTTGGTTCCTCCTACTATGCCAAGGTTTTTGCCCAAATGCACCAAATTACTTTTTCGACTTCTAAACCTTTTAGTATCTTAATTACATTTTACTACAGCATTTATTTGCAAACATGGATTTAACGATACAGAAAGTTCTGACGAGTACAAGTTTTCTCCTTCTGCCTCCTAAGCAATAGATGCTTCAGAGAGACTCGTTAGAGCGGGGTCCTTACTCTCCTTCCTCTGCCTGCCCAGGGAACAGGCAAAAAATTCCTAGCACAAGTTGTCAGGAGCAAACTGCAAATTTTTCATCTGCAGTGACTGCTGTATATTCTTCCTCCTGGGTGCACAAGCATGACAGGATGCTGTCCCTGCATCCCATCTGACCTGCGGCAGAGCTTCTGCTGATTCCCTGGACGTGGCAGAAGTGACAGCAACCGAAGAGGCAGAGGCTCAGGGGTGGGTGTTCTCTGATTCATAATGAATCAGCAGCAACACCACAACTCCCAAAGGCTGCTGCTTCCTCCAGCTCTCTCATTGCAGTTATCTGCTCAACAACATTAATTCTTTTTTAAGACCACCCTTTTGGACAAAGTTGCATTTATCTGAAATTTTAATATTTCTCTGGGAAAGAAGTGGATGGTTTTTCACCTGCCCTAATCACTAGCGTGCATCACGGCTCCCGTGCAGCGGCTATACGTTCCCCCTTCCTCTGTCATTAACACAGGGCACATGGCGACCGCGCAGACCCTGCCCTGAGTCACAGCGGCCAGAGATCAGCTGTCACGTCAGGCTGAAAGATCCAGTTAGTGCCACAGCCAAAGAAATTCTGCTTAGCACAAAGCAGGCTAATGCTAGGTGTCCGCGTGTGCTGGAAGTCTGGGCAAAAACATTAACATATGACTATGACATGGATTTGATCCGTCCACTTATTCCCCCCTCTTCCCAGAACCGAATTTCCTAAAAATGAACCCTGCCACCACTCCTTTCCTCTTTTGAGCTTCAGTTCTTTGTAAAGAGCACTGCAGGACGTGGTCAATCGTTATCCTAAAGTGCACAGGCTTTCCCAGGCTCACATAGCTCATGTTGAAATTACTCGACATTTTCTTCATCAAAGAGTGACTCAACTTGTTAAAACATTTCCATTACACATTTTCTAGTAATCAGTGTAAAGAATACCATCTTTTTTGAGATAACATATAGCTCAAGTGTTAATCATTTAAACTCATTATTTCCAAGAAAATATGGAAAGCAAAGGGTATCCTAATGGCCAGCCAGAGTCATTCATGGTAACTTTTTTAATAAGGCATATTATCGCCTAATATGCATGGTACAACCTTACCCTTCTTAACTATACTGTTGTTCTTGATAAAGTATTTTTTTCAGCTTAACTCAGATTGTAATTTAAAAATTAAGACCACGTGCTTTGTTGGTAATGTGCAAATAAGATGAACAGCACGCTTTGAAAAGGGATCATGACAGATACAGCTTTTACACTACACTTCCACTACAAAGGAAATAAGGAAAGCTATTAAATTAACTGCAACAGAAATAAAATAATCTAGTACTTACATTGACCTTCATTGTGTTGTCTCGTATTTCCCTGTTACTCCATCACCTAAGGAGGAGGATGAGATCTCCCCCAGCCCTTCCTCTCCAAGCCCAGTCCAGTGGGTTAGGCAGGAGCACTGGAGGGTCTGGCTGGAAGCCTGAAGAGCAGATGCCCAGCCTCCTTCCACCTCCTGCTGCCTGCGCTGGGAGCCCCAGAGGAGAGCAGCTATTGGGAACGAAGGGAGCTAATTACGCAGCAAAATTATCTCCATGGTGCAAGTGGGCTGCAGCTGCTGATGCTAATGAGGGCCTGGTGCAGGCCGCGCAGATGTCCCCCCTGCAGACCCCCCGGGGAAATGCCTTTTCTGCTTTGCAACTGCATCTTAACAGGAAAGCACAGGGCAGCGGGGATGAACCAGAAAGCGAGGATTGGATTTTGAAGCGTTTTTGCACCTTTTGCAGCATCGTTTTTTACTCCTGATTTTGTTTGTGCTTAAAAGTGGCTTGATATTCTTTGAAATTTTCATGTTCAGGTCTCTAGAAAACTGAACAGATCTCCTTTGTAGTTATGGAAATCACTGCAAAATAATCTCACTTTTCAGAGGCAGAAAACCTGAGGAGGAAAGCTAAACATATTAACTGCAGCTGAAGGGTTTTGTTTCTTTGATTATTTTAAAAAATTCTTTAATATTATTAAATAATAGTGTTACTTAAAATTATTCATAGTTGCTATTTGCTCAGCAACAGCTCTGCCCAGGTTATGCTTATGCAAATGCATAGGTTTTACTGCTTTGTACTTGTGAATATCTTGGGGTTTGCAGCTTTTACTGGTTTTGCCTTTGTACATGCTGCCTTTTCTCCGGCAAAAGTCTTTTCCTTCCTCTTTCCACGGTAGCTTCAAGATGAAATTAGACGCTCACTCCCAAACCCACAATCACGTAACCAGAAAAGCCATGCGTCTTGAATAGAAAATGCTGAATTGAAAATGCTTTCTCAACAAAATCGACACCTCTGGGCTGGGAGTAGGAGCAGACAAGCAGCTAATGCAGTTGTCCAAATGGGAAAGTATTCCTGGCACAAAGCAGCTCATTTGAATGCCTTCGGGGTTTTTCTTTTTTTTTTCTTTTTTTTTTTTTAAATATTATAACCAGCAGTTTTACTAGTTTGAACACTCCACGCAGAAGATAAAGAGCAGCCATTCACTTACTACCCTGGAATTTTTCAGGTGCTACCAGTATTTGAAATGATCCAGAAATCCAAGTAACAAATTGTGGCCACGAAACTACTTTCAAATACGATTAAATGTTCTCTTGAATTAATCCCAGACAGGATCCCTGGCATGCCGGGGCAGGGACACCCTCCACAGACCCTGGGTGACCCACGCCGGGGCAGGGACCCCCTAAGGGACTGTGGCTGCAGGTGTCCCACGCTGGGGCAGGGGCAGGAGGAGTGGAAGAAAATGGGCAATAATCACAAAGCAGCAGCAGCAGCAGCAGCCAGAGAGCTTTTCCCCCAGCCCCAACCTCCTGTGCCACCGTCATCTCCTTGAAGGAATTGGGGCCGACCGAGTGTACCCTGCACAAAAATAAGCCAAGCTGAGACTAGGAAGGGGGAGGCGAGGTGTTTACTTAAGTGCTTGCTTAATTGTTCATGGTTTATTCTTTCTCAGTCACCCGAATTGGTGATTAGAAGTTTATGTTAACTGGCAATAAATTAAATGAGGTGAAAATTCCCTGGGTTGAGACCGTTTTGCCCATGACAGAACTAAAGTTTTACCTCTAAGGTTTCCCCAGGAAGGCTGGGCATCAAGTCCACTTCCACCCAACTGCATCCCTGAGAATAGCCTCAAATTTATTGTCTGAGGCCCAGGAAAATGGAGACTTCACTCTTCTCTCCAGTATTTCCTCTTGGCTATTTAAGTAACTGCTTGCTCAATATATTAGCTCTGGCAAATCCTATTTTGAAACACATTATTTGCTCCCAGGTGTTTGAGATGGAGACTGGGGGGTGACAGCAGGCACCCTAGAGCCACAGGGCTGTAGGTGCACACATCCCCAGGTGCAGAGGAGCTCACAGAAACAAATCTCACGTTGTTCTTCATGCACTTGTTTGGGACAAGATGGGAATGTGTGAACCGGGCATTTTGGAAGGAGAGACAAACTTCAGATCAACTTAATGTGTGTTTAAAAAACGCTCCTATTTTTCCTTTGGCAACAGCACAGAAAATGTTGTCAAACAGTACGAGAACTATTTCCCAAGCGCAGCCTGTCATGCTAACTGTGTTTTAAATTGCACCAAGAGGTGCAACATTTCCTGTGCTGACTACGTCGCAGGTGTATACGCAACAAGAAAGAAGTAACATCATTTCTCTGGCTGCACTCATATACTGAATTCATTTTCAGAAACAGTTTTCCTTGTGAAGGTGGAATAGTTGGGGCACAGCAATAATTGCAAAGCGTTACCTGTCACAGTAAAGCTACAGATGGTTGGCACACGGTGCTTCAATAAGTCCAGATAGTAGAAAAAACACATCCTTAGTAATTTCATATTAAGTATAACACTCAAATATTATAATAAACAGTACTGCCGAGGTAGTAGGAACCTTATAAACAGTTCATAAATTATGTAGCAGAAATAAATTTTACTTTTTCAGTTGTTACTCAGCTGAATTTGACTGGGCGTGCTATGGCTGAGTCTAAAGATCTCACAGCAGAACAGGAAATCAGCTTGCTACCATTACATTTATTTAGCCATTGGCAATCCATTTAGGAAAACTGAAAATATCATACCTAGAAATAGGAACTCTCTTCTCGGCATAGAAATGAAAAATGTCCTGCAGCAATTTCTGATGACTTAACGTGAAATATAGTCCTCTTATCTTTGCATGCCTCATTGGAAAATTTTGAGTGCAAAAAAATGACTCATCGAGCTAGTACTAAGCTTTTTTCCCCCACTATATTTTGTGTCAAATTTCCAGGGGGCAGTTTATTTACAGTAAACACTGAGATCATAGTTCAGGATGAAAATAATAATTCCATTACACTGCTTATTAGACTTGCAGACAGCAGGACAATCAAGGCACTGACTTTGAATCAAGACTTCAGCATTCTCTAACCCTTATAGCTGCAGCAGGCTATTTTATCTATGTATATATATAAAATTATACTACATGCAATATGAATACACAAATAAATGTAAAAAACCTTATAAACTAGTTCCAGTCTTTCAAAAGAAACAAATACAGTACTTCAAAATTTCTTCTGTTTTTCCGTGTAACGTAGGGAAATTATCTATCATGCAACAGGTCACCTGGACTGTCACTGAAAGTCTCTGACAATATAACCGTGTCTCTTGGGTTACGGCAGGATAGCAGTAAGACAGGTGGAACCTTTAAGTTATATATTTATTATTTCACAAATGTGTTTATTCACAGGTATTTGCTATTTAGGAATCCTGCTTTATTCAGAGTCCTCCCCAACAAGTCATTTCTTCCAGTTAATAGTTTTGTCACAACAAAAAGCGCAGGGAGACAGTAGGTACATGAGCATCGTAAAGAGCCTTCCGTCCACCTCGAGATGAGAATACCCAAGATTTCCAACATCACCAAGCATCATGCTGAATTCAACCATCAAACCCTACTCTAGGACTCTTTTTTCTTAATTCTTTATACGCTGTACTCAAAAAAACAGACATACCTTTGCAGTGCTGTTGATTCTTATGTTTTTATCCATTGTTGTCATTCACCAGCGGCGTCACTTTGAGCAATACAGATAATTGCGGCAGGATGAAGAGTTCAGCTTTGCACAGTCACCGTGCGTTAGGAACTGTGTCTCAAGAAAGCACATCGGACAGCTCTACCCCTAAAAGCATTTAGGAATTTGTAGAAAAGATTCTCATGAAAGATAATTTCTGTGACAACAGATAAGATTAAAAAGAACGGAATGCAAAACAGAAAAACCCTATTAGCCTATAAAAGTGAGAAGGTCTGTCTGCAAGTGGAATTTTCCTTGATCTCTCTGTCACCAACTTGTCGCAATTAACCGCAGTCAGAAGTCTCACCCTTCTGTTTTGCTACATGTTCCTGTATTTCCTCTTTTAGAAATGTAATGAATACAAGAATACTATGTACCACAAGGGGCTGCACAATGCTTGATAGAAGCAAGACTGCCACAATCATATCAATTCAGGATTTCGAAGCCAACATTTTTGACGCCTTTCAAAGTTGTCTCAACTTTTAAGGCACCGATACAATTTTTTGTTATAAAGGGGCTTTGCGAAAACCTTATGTGTTACCATCTATACCTGGGGGTGAATGCCGTGTGAAAGACTCCTCCTAGCTGCACCAAGGCTTAAACACATACACAAGGAAACGTGTGGGCTTCAGCTCCTGTCCTGCAATATCCTGCTCAGCGAGTAGAGCAGTTGTGCTGCAGCACGTTCGAAGGGTCCCTTACAGCCACATGGAGAACTTCCTAACCTGAACTACAATTATCTTAACTACTTTTCCTTTATTGCACTTCAGTTTTTTCCTGGGATTCAGTCTTACAGGGCAGCTCTGATGGAAAGACAGCCTCTGTGTCCAGGAAATGAGAAATACTTATCCCAGACCAGTATCCCCTCTTAAGCAGAAAGTTTGAAATCTGTTTCAATGGGTGGCAAACAAGCCTAATTCCAGAAGCGGCCTTTTAGGACAGACTTTCCCTAGAGCCGTGTGCCAGTTACTGACTGCCAACTCAGTGTGCCAACAAATGCTGAAGGCTGAAAGATACAAAACCGTAATTATGATTTGTCTCCAAAGTTGCTTTGCTTTCACGTTGGCATGGCTTGGCGGCCTAACGCGTTAGCTGTGGTGTCCCCTTGCCACGTTTCCATGACAGCTTCTTCCGAGGAGAGGCAAGAGTAGGTTACGTGCCAGACAGATACAACGGACCTTTAGACAGGTGATGGAGACTTTCTTGAGGAGATGATAAATCCTGAGTGTGGCAGTGCTTCTCGGAGCGGAGCAGCTCGCTGGGATGTAGCTACCAAGACATACAGACTGCAAAACTCGTGAAGGGCAAGCAGCTGCACTGGAATTTTAATTGATCAAATACAGCTTCTAGGTGTGAAGCTTCACTGACTAGAAGCAAGCATGATCACATGAAGAATGTTTACTTAAGATACTTCCAGACTTGCACAGTGAGAAGATGTACTCCCCTTCAATCAAATGGAGATCTAACAGGATGACTACGTGTGTGCACAACCTTCTTCTTCAAGATGCGGCTACGGCTCCTCTTTACCGTACCTCCACACGTCCTTGCTCTGAACGCTGTATAGCAGCCTTGCTTCCTCTCATTCTCGTCCCCAATCAAGCACCTTCAACTACCAGAGTACCACTGGGATGTTGTAGCACTAAACTATTTCACTCCAGGGTTGCGTTATCTACCTAAATAGGATGAGTTAAGTTTCTTCCAGCCCTTATTTCTTAAACAGAAAACACCCAAACTTCCAGCCTCAAGCAAGGTGATACACAATATGAAAAGAAAGAAAGGTGCCAACGTCAGGATGTTTTCGTGTTAACAGAATAAAACTCTATTTCTGCACTGCAAGTTAAAAGGCCACAGAATTAAGGAAGCTTGAGGTGAAAGCTAGCATGCTGCTAACTTATCAACCACAGCAGTGGTTTAATACATAAACCACCAAAATAGCGTTTTAAAAATAGAAGAGTCCAAACACCAGTAGCAAATGTGTTACTTACGGACAGCTTCTTTAACAGAATTGGAACAAATGTGGCACTCCAAAAAAAAATTGCCACTGCTATCAATTTAGCAGGCTGGCTGTAATAGCAGAGAGCTGCTGTCACTGAGCGAGTACAGCATGCATTAGTAACTGTGTGTCAGGACTTCCCTTTCCCCTCCCACCAAGCTCTGGTTCTCTTTGCTTCTCCACCAAAAAAGCCACCAGCACTGCTATCTCATGCCTACCATGTTTCTAAAGTTTTAGAAACTTGAAGGGAGGCAGAGGAGGAGAGAAGAGGACTGCTAAGCCTAAATGTTTTGCATAGCAGTAGCTTTAAGAGAAAATTAAATTTCATTCTCTACCTCTTTTAAAAAACCATCCCACGTTCTATACTGTAAATCTGTAGTTGTATCTGATTCAGATGTAACACAACAAACGAATTCATCAAGCTTTAACACGTCCCCAAAGACATAGCCTTCCAATATTCAATTCATTTCTCCTTTGTTATACAGAAAGAAAACTAATACATTTCCTTCTTTATATATTAAATAACTTTTTAAAAGGTAATCTTTATTTAAATACAGACAAAACCTGTACCCTCATCAGCCCTTGACAAGACACTTCATCAGTGGTAATGGAAAGTTAATCCGGCAGTAAGAACAATCTTACATTTAAAAATCCTCATGAAAGCAAGTGCTGAATTTCTGACTGAAGGAAGCCTCCCCTATGTGAAGCCCAAGAGCACTGTACAAGGATGCTTGAATGAACACATTTAAAACTTTGCACAGGCAACTATCTGTAAAAAGAAGTAGTGAACTTTCAAACTTACAGAAGGTTTAAGCACAGAGCTTCTTAATGACCTGTACTCCTGTTGAATAGGATGAGGTCTGGGAAACTTGGACTATTAGAGATAATGGGGAGAAGAAACAGCAAGTCTGGGTTTTTGAATAATTAAAAAAAAAAAGAATGTAATTCAAGTGCTGTGTAACAGACATAGAAGGAAAATTTCTCAAAAAAATGAAGCAAAGTGACATTTCTGAGGTACATATACAAAAAAAAATATGCACAAGTTTCTTTGAGAGGATACTAAAGGTTTCTATGGCAAAATTATTCTCATTTTCACATGCTGCAGCACTGTCACATTTTACAGTTGCAACATGGATACTCCTTGAAAATACTATGAATTTACTCTGAGGTCCCACTTGTTAAGATAAATTCAAAAGAAGACAAGATTTCAAGTCTGAGCTTTAATACCAGAAGTAGAACACCATTTCTTGAATTCATCTAAACAATTTAAAATCCTGTTTCAAATTCTTATGGCACAAGACTGGCTCAGAACTGAAGGTCCACTTGGCCAATTAAAAAAAAAAAAAAAAATCCACCAAAAAACCCCCAGACTAAAAGATACAAAACAGAGCTTTACAAAGAATGAATCAGAACTGAAGGCAGCTTAAGGCTTCATTAAAATATTTGCCAAGTTCTGCTGTCACTTGTGTAATCCATTCTTTAAACAGACTTCAGTGGGATTGCACAGATACAATGCAGAGCAAAACTGGCTTATACTGCCCAGTTTGAGCAAGATACAGTCACATTATCTGTCGCGGGATTTAGAAAGACGGGAGAACAAGTTTAATCCTTCCTGCAAGGATCATTTTATTCTCCGCCCCCCCTCCTTGAGTACAATTAGAGATTACTTACAAAAATTAATGCCACACACACTAATAAAAAAATTAGTGTGGGGCAAAACTTAGTCTCAGTATTTTGATATTTTTCTGCCACGTTTGACAGAATTAAAAAACAGACACAGCACGGCTTTCATCTAGGCATCTGTTGGCAGTACAATCAATACAAGATAATATAATGAATCTGGATAATCACTGTTTTATAAAGCTGTCCTTAGTCTGTCGTTGACCTTCTGTACCAAAATCTAGCCCTGTAGTCGTCACTGCAGGTCATGAAGCCAGGATTGGTAGGAGAATGGACAATACAACGGACAATGCTGTTGTGCCCAAGAGAAAGAAGATTTCTCCGTTCAGCAGTTCTTGAATCCCAGCAGCAGAGACTTATGGTCCTTTCATCTGGAAGCAGCACATAATCTTCTGTGTGGTTGAAGACAGCTTGTGTCCTGTGTACTTGTCGTCCACTCAAACCAGCTCCTAAATATATGCAGCAAAATATTAACCCAAATAGGATCAGTTTTAGGAAGTTTCCAAAGACCTAAGAATAAGCCTCCCATAAGTATCAATTTCTGCAGTCTACAAAGGAGCCTTATTTTCTCAGTTAGTCTACCACTTCCACATACAGCAGGCGAATCAATAATGAATATTCTTTTGTAGTTATATACATGGTATATTCTAAAATTTCTTAGAGGACAGAAGATAAACTACTCCAACAGTGTCAGTCAAGTCCAACCACTCAGTATGAGCGCAATCACTTGACTTTAAGAGCACTTTTGCCTTATAATTTTTGTATGAGGCTTACAGCTGTAACTAAGGCGAAAGACCACAGACAGTAGAATACACAGATTCTCATTATCAATGACAACTTTTGTTTTTAATGCGGCACGTTGTATGGCACCTTGGCCACACCTTCCCTCCATACCCTTCAAATAAAATGTGTGTTTCATATATAGGCATTTACTTTGCAATGCACACACCTGCATCCTACCTGGTATTTTGCACAAGTTTATCAAGGAGGTGCTGCACCCTGCTGGTTGAGTGCAAAATAGAGCTAGCGTACAAAAAAGGACCATACGCATCCCAAAAGCTGATGTACAAAATTTTCAACATCCTCTCTTTTACGCTATGACTCCTAATGCTTAAGCACATTACTGCTTGACCCAAAAGCTTCCCTTGTCACACAGCTGCTATCATATGCAAAGCTTCTACATCCTTCACCATTTTAAGTCCTGCTGAGATCAAAGCATGGTATTGTCAGCATGCTCCGAGTATGACTACCTTGCACACAACTGCATCCTTGAAAAAGAAGGGAAAAAAAAAAAAAAGAAACAAACCAGCTGTAACTATTTTTCAGAATATTGCCATGGCTTCTAGAGCCATCTTTTGCACAAGAGTGTAATGGTTAAAACAACTGCCCCAAAGTAGGTTCAATTCCCCCTGTCTGGGTGGGTACTCTGCAGGAAAGTGGATTAGGTGTTAGTTTTGACCCTTCCAGTTTAAACTGTGCCCCTAGTCTAGCAATAAATAGAAAAGTCACAAAATCAAAATGATCACCAGCAAGAAAAGTCTTGATGCTGTTTTGTTTTAATAATCACTGTTTCTAAAACACACTAAAGAAAAACTAGAGAACAAAACCCTCTGCACAAATGTCCTAGTCCTTAGGGCAGTGTTCCTTTTTACCTTTCCCTAATTTAGCGATAACTTCCCTCCAAAGCAATGGAGTAATCATGTCAGAAAAGTCTCCAAAATCTACTCAGACTAAACACGTTTACACTGACTGACATACGAGAATCACAGCTTCTCTTCTGGAATTAGTCTATGTTAAGCGTTTTCAAAAATTTGGGGCAATTTATCCTCAAAGCAGCAGTCTCCCATTGCCTTTAAGAATTACTATTCTTCTGACAATATTACCACCCCTGCCGTGGGTCAGTACCTGAAGAAGAAGGTACTTGGAAGGTCACCTGCCACATACCTGTGTATTTGACCAGTGTTCGACCAGTGGATATCTCCCATAGTTTAGCTACAGAGTCTTTTCCACTTGACAAGATATACTTTGAATTTTTTGAAAAAATAGCAGAACAGACTTCAGCTCCATCATGTGCCTTCTCAAAAGTAGTGATACAGCGATTTGAAACACCATCCCACAGTTTGATGCATCCATCCTTACTTCCTGTCACATACATGTTTGCACTTGCGTTGTAATTTACTGAACATATAGCATCAGTGTGCTGATCTTGAGGATTGCAAGACACAAAACACTGGAAAGTATTGATATCATACAGTCGTAAAGTAGGGTGCTGGGTACCAACAAGTATGAAATCTCCAGAAGGGTGAAAAGAAATTGAGCGCAACATCTCTGCTTCCTGTTTGATCAAAAATACATAATTGGTGTAAGAAAGAAAAAAATATGAAATGGAAGTGTCAATTCTGGTGGCATTAAAGTGCTAAAAAACTAGTTAAATTATCGGTTAGCACAATGTGTTCTGGTTTTGTAAAATAGAAAATGCTTCCTATAGGATTAAAATGACAGGCTACCTTTAAATGTATTGTAGTTTTTGTCCCAGAGCAGCTTGCAGTGCCTGTTCATTTTTGGGATATCGCACAAAAGTGACAGGAGGCTTTGTCAGCCAGTCACACACTCCAAAGCCCACCACCACATAATCCCAAACACTCTTCCAAAACAAAGATAATATTATTGACTTCAAAGTTACCCGTATTAGATTTGGTCTAGATTAACAAACAGCAGACAGGCACTAGATTTAAAGAATATAGGTATCCATTATGCGCAAACTCTTAACACATAATTACCATAATGTCTGCAAATTTTGTAGCTGCATACTCCTACATACCTAACCACTTATAAACTCAGGCACAATTCAGCTCACTGATACCTCAGTACTTATACATTCAAGCTTTGGTTGCTCTGAACTGGCATTGTATCTAACCTGTATATATTTGAAGGCTCTTTTGGCAGAAGGTTTTGAATAATCAAACAATTTAAGTGTGTAGTCCCTTGAACCAGATGCTAGGATCTGTTCTGTTGGATGAAAAGCTAAACATGTAACTTCATCCACATGATCATACAGAGTCCGAATAACGGGGTGATTTTCCATGTTTTGCTGTGCTGTCTCATTCATCATGACCTACAAAGAACATTCAACAAGTTAGTGTTAGAAAGCAGAACATGCTTTTGACAGGAAAAGTAGGTTTTATGCTTGCCAGAGTGGCCAAACAACAGCTGCCTGTCTGACACATGACTAGGCACATAATCACTATTATCTTAATTATTTGAAGGCCCATTAGATACTGTTATTAGATAAGATCCCTGTATCTTTACAAAGGTCAACTGACTTGCTCAAGGACAAACTAGCTTCAGTAGCAGAGAACTGGTGCAAGAAAACGTTATCACCTTCATAAACAGTCCAAATCAAAATACTGCATTGCCCCAAGAATTACAGGAAGGTGTACTAACTGGGAAAACTGCAACTTTTACTCACGCAGGATACTGCTGAGAATCTGGTGTGCACTCTGTGCAAAAAACCCCCCCACTTTCAAATTGCTACCCGATAACTGTATCGGAGAAAAAAATGAAGCAAATCAATATGTATTCTGTGAAACAGTTCTGAAACACACAGCCACTGGAGGCTGTAGAGGCCAAAATTGTAAGTGGGTTCAAAAATGAACTGTGTTCATACAATATAGCAATTATCAGCAACTATTAGAAGCAATTTCTGGCTCAATCCTCTAGACTGCCACCAGAAGTTACACAGGTATACTTGCCCTATTTCTTCTTCCTTTTCTTCAAGGGTACTTTATGAGCCGCTGTTGGAGTAGGAAATACGGCGAGACAGATATTTAGTCCAACCCACTGAGCCAGCCACAAGGCACAGACATGGCATGAAACAGACAGCACCTCAAGAATTCACAAAGTGGTTACAATTCAAGTCATATTTTACCTCAATAGGCATAGCACTTTTGGCCAACATTCTCTCTGTATCAAGAATTTTTATTGAGGCATCAGCAGATCCTGTAGCTATTAACTGTCCGTCTCTGCTATACGTAGCTACACGACATGGTCCTTTATGAGATGTGACATAACAAGTCTCATATTCAGAAGCCTCAGGAGACATGGTCTGTACATCTGCATCAAATTCCAAGTCAATTCCTGTGCCTGGAGCTACCGTATCTGACCGTCCAATTGCATATTGAACAGCACTGTCATCGTTCTCCATTCCTGAAAAGAGAGAAGTTGATGCACTTAAACCAGGTTAACCTTCTCCTTGGACAGACAGGCCAGACCTATGCTACAGACTTCTGTAACAGCTGCGAGTCAGGTTTTAAGACAGGCAGCCCCTGTCGAACAAAGCTAAGCTAGCAGAGCAGATTTAGTTATACAGCAGTACTTCTCGTGAGCAATGAGAGGTACTTCGGCTACACTAGAGCAGAACAAAGCTCTTAAAATTAACTGTGGAAATACAGCCAGCAAATATTGTAGAATGTTAAGTACTGATAAATGCACTGACAATCAGTCACTGAGGCCATCGACAGGCCTCTAGTCAGCTTTTCACAGACGGAGAAACAAGCCCCAACGCTATTATATGAGATTTAAAGTAAAAAACTGAAGTATTTACCGATTCTTTTCCTTTCTCTTTTATTGCATTGAAGGAAAAACACCCAATCCACAAACAACTATCCCAGCATTGCAAATGAACACTTTTACTCCTCTTCACACCCACTCTACAGATTTTTTAATTATTTTTTTATTTCCTGGATGCATCTACAGAACAAAGACAGTTCAGCACTGGAAGTGGTAACAGGGCAGACACAAGAAGTTTCAGCTATGTGCCTAACTGTGATCATCAACGGATCAAATGCAATAGAAAAGTTTCTGTTGCTTTCATCTACAAATTGCAAGTCTAGCATTCTTATTTCAAGCAGACACAAGGCTTCACATATTTATACCCTTGGAACTCAACTAGTTCAGGCAGCAGAACCAGTTCAGTTACAATACAGAGAAGACACGATGTTATGGCTAGACCTCTTCCAGTAACTTAGTCAGCTTGTTTCAACAGCAGCTCAGGTATTTTGACTACGTACTGTGGCACAGATGTACTTCCAGAGAGAAAGAGACACAGAGAGAGAACAGGTGATACCCTTGCTGACACCCTAGACCATGAAGCTTATTTTCTTGAGACTGATATATAAAGGCTAGCGAAGATTGCCAATAAAAGGGCTTGCTCCCTTTCCAACACTGTCAGGAAGAATTATATAGAAAATATTTCTAAAGCTGGCACAGAACTGCGTGGGTCAATTTTCTATTAGCTCTGTGGACTCAGTGATCCTGTTTACTGAAGCGTATTTTTAGAAGGTTGCCAGTCACTCAGGAGCCTGAGCAGGTATTCTTACGTGTTACAGAAGTTCAAACAAACAGATTTTGACAACACTCAGTGATCTGTTTTGCTTTTAATGCATACTAAAGGATGAAACGCAGAGCTAGAATGCCCTTCAAAAAAGGCCACGGAGGCAAAGGCTGTAACTAAATATACAAAGTGTTATGCTATTACTAGACATAACCTTTGCATAAAAGATGTCTTTTCAGTAACGCTAACCTCTTAATTCACAAGGACTTAAGCTAGGGACTTAGAAACTGGACTTTTATGTTAGTTTTTTATTCCAGCTTACCTAGCTTAATTAGGTGCAGCAGTTGTTCAGATGGTGCACAGACTGATTGTGGTTTTATCTCATTTATCAAGCCATTGGCAATATTTATGTATCCATCATATAGCAGCTGACTAATTATCAGTTTATAAAGTTGCTGACGGTCTTTCAAACTGACTTTTGTTCTATACATTGTGAGCAAGGAATGCCTTGGAGGGGCCTGAAATAAATAAAGAAGAAAAATCACATACAAGAGAGTTGCATGAAACAACCACAACCTTTAAATAAACACATCCTGCTGAATTTCAGTGCAGACACCAAATACTACCATATTTTAGGTAAGAATCAGAGACATAGAAATGAAAGACCAAAAAAAAAAAAACCCCCACAAAAAAGGAAAAACCTGTTGCACTTGTTTGCTGTAGAAATGAAAATCTCGCCAATAAACAGAACATGAACTGTATTAAGGAGCAACAGAGAAGACAGGAATAATGCGGCATTAGTTAGCAAAATGATTCTGTCAGTATCTCTCACTCGGCCTCGCTAGCACCGGCGGACCGGGCACTAGGGAGACGATTAACGTAAAACGTGCAGGGAAGTCAAACGGCTGGCCACCCTCACACAGCCCCAGCCCGCTCCCTCCCTTTCATCCCGGGAGACCGCATCCTCCCCGCACCTCCTCCCGGCCGGCAGATGCCGGTCACCCGCCCGCACGCCCTCTCCCAGCCCCGGGCTGCAAGACCAATAACCGGGTCCGGGGACCAATAACCGGGCAGGGAGGGGGCGTGGGGGAAAGGGACTGAATGAGGGCGGGGAGTGCTTAGCCGGCGCACAGCGGCCACAGAGAGCGGGCTTCGAACGCCAGGGGGGGACAGGCAGCTTCGGGCGGGAGCTGCCGAGGGCGAGGCCCGGCCCAGGCAGCGGAGCCGAAAGCGAGGGACAGCGCGGAGCGGCCCCGGTACCTACCGACCCTTCCTTCTGCCTCCCTCGCTCTCCCCCTAAAATGGCGACCGGAGCCCTGAGCGCATCGATTGGCGGCGGCGGCAGGGGAGGAGGCGGCGGCGGCGGCCGCGACCGAAGAATGCTCCTCCGCGAAGGCTGCTGCATCGAGCGCCCGCAAATCGATTGGAGGCGACTCTTAAAGGAGAGAATTGCAGCATCACATGACCGTGACACCTCGCGCGCGCGCCCGGGCACTGGCAGGTCCCGCTGTGTCACGTGACGGGTGACGCGCCGAGGGAGCCCCCGAGCGGCGGGGAGGGGCCGGGGCGGGGTGGGGGGGCGTCGGGCCGGGCCGGGGCGGGCGGAGCGGGGAGGCACGGCGACCCGCCGCGGCGTCCGGGGGTCCCTCTCCCCCTTCCCCCTTGCGGGGAGGTCGGGGCCGAGGTCGGGGCCTTGGCCGAGGCCGGCAGAGCCGCGCTCAGGGCGGGATGCGGGCGGCAGGCCCCGCTGGCTGAGCAGCCCGGGGAGCTGCGGGGGGCCGGCTCCCAACGGGAGGGTGGCTGATGGCGGGGGGGCCGGGGTTCTTTTGTGTCCCAGCCGCAAAGCTCTGAAACGCTGCTTCCGCTGAGACACCGGGATCCCCAAACGCGGGGACGCGAACGGGCTGTGAAATAACAAGTTGCTGGCACTGCTGCTCAGGGCTGCAGGCCTCCCCGGCGGTTTCAGCCACTCAGGCGGCGCAGTCGCAAGCATCTCGCGCTGCCAGACTGCACGGTCTCTCAGCAGGCTGAGAGCCTGTCCCGAGAGCACGCCACCACCCTCCCAAAAGTCCTACTCACGTCAGCCTCAAGGAACGGCAGTCGAAGTGGACGCGGGTCAAGGAGGGGGGATGCCATGCTACCCATGCCCCGTGGCAGCTGACGTCTATCACATGCTGCAGCGACACGACGACCTGACATCTTCTTTTTACCTATCCTGTATTACTTGTAAACACCAACACACACACCAGGGTCGCCTTCGCGCTTGTTTTCAGCACCGCAGAGACAGTTAAAAGTCGCCTTCAAGCACGGTTCTTCAAAGGCCCGAAGAACTAAACCTAGTTTTGGCTGCCGCTTGTCACTCAGCGGCCAAGGTCCCCCTCACAGGCGTGAGCAGGACCACTCAGGCAGCCGGCAGCTGAGACGGCACAGCAGCCTCCCACTCCTTTTACGCTGCTACTCACAAACTGCGCTCACTGATCTCCCGCTGCCAGCGCCGTCCTGCTGCCGCTCAGCGTCTCCTCAAGAACCTGTGCAGCTTTGGAAGCTGCCACGGGCTGTGGGTCACCGCTGGCGTGACGCGAGGGGTCCGGGGGCCGGCGAAGGTACCTCAGGCCAGGCGTCCCCTGGCGCGCTGCGCTGTGCCGAGGCGGGCGTCCCCTTCGCACTTGTCCTCAAGAGCTGGCGGCACGTGGAGCGCTGCCCTGGGCCACACGTCCGGGCGAGCGCGAGGCAGAGGCCTGCTTCACCCCTCCGCCCGTCCTCCCGCTCCTCGGGGCTGCGAGCTGCCACCCGGGGCACCTACCTCGCCGTCCGGACACAATGGCCCCCGGCCCCACTCGCGCTCGGCTCCACGCGAGGTGGCAGCACCGCCTCTCCCTCGGCCCGGGTCGGCGGGTGCGTGTGTGGAGGAGGAGAGGGAAGAGGCTGGTGCCTCGCGGGATGCGGGACTAACCTGACGCCCTTCCCCCCGCGGCCGGCGGCACGCTGCGAGGCCTCAGTGGCTGTGAGGAAGGGATGGGAGTTGTAGCGCTGCCACAGGTGGGTGGTCTGGGCGTACGCGATTTGCGTAACGGAAGACCCGGCCAGGCAGAGACTTTGCGGAGAAAAGTGTGTAAGCGGGGCGCCGATCCACGCAGTTGGAGTACGGAAGGAGCCAGCGGCGGAGAGACGGTACGTAAAATACGCATGTAGCGCAAACACCGCCCTCGGGGCGGGCGGGTTGGACCTACTCGGGATACGCAGCAGGCTGCCGTTGCGCATGCGCCCCAGAGGCTCGCGGCGACGAGGCTCGGCCTCGCAACGAGCGGAGCGTGCGGAGAGCCAATCGGCGGGCGGGCCGGTTGAAAAGGAGCCAATCAGCGGGCGCGAACGGCGGGAGACGGGCCAATGGCGAGCGGCGGTAGTTTAAAGGGTATTTAAGGGAGGGCGGTTTGAATTCAAACAGCCGCGGCGGCCGGAGGGAGCGGAGGCCGGGGGTGAGCGGGCGGCTGGGCTCCGCCGTGGGGCCGCGACTCCGCGGGCAGGGCCGCGGCCCGGGGGACCCTGCCCGCCGGAGGTGCTGGCAGGGACGGGCTCGGCCGGTGGGAGGCTGCGAGCGCAGGCTGGCGGTTGCGGGGCAGGGGCGTGAGGCGGCGTGCTGCGGCGGGACGGCAGGGCAGGCCAGGCCGTTCCGGGCCCTGCCTCGGGGCCTCCCGGCGTTCGAATTGGCGGGGGTTGGGGGGGATCTAAGACGTAGTGTTTTCTGTGGAACCGAGCCCTGTTCGCTACGTCTCATCCGTAGGCTAAGCTATATGTAGCTCCTCTTCTCGGGCACTATGGACAAGAACACGAAAGAGAACCATTCTGGATACACTAGTCGTGCTACAAAGGTAAATGACTTATTAGGTTGGTGGGTGCGTTTCTCCTGATTACACAAGAGCTACAGGTTTCAAACCATTTGTGGTAATTATGAACTGTGCTAAAATAGCAAAAAGGGGAAAAACTGTCTTGAAACAATGTTTTCTGTGTGCAGGAAACAATTGCCAATTTTGTCTTTCAGTAGCTTTCTCTTGAGAGAACAGTGCCCAGGACTTACTTTTTTTTTTAATTGTTAATACTAGTATGTCATACTTGAATTGAGAAATCCTCCTCATATTTTAAGTATAATATGAGATCCTTTAAAGAGAGAGCAAATGTGTGTAGTCAACTTATTCCAGGTATCGCTTCCAAAAGCAAGTGCTGTGTTCATGTCACTATTGACATGTATGTGCAGCAGTACTCAAGATCACCCTGATTATGTATTTTTTCTATATAGAAACACAGGCACTTTCTCACTATTTTAACTTAAAACCAAATAGGTCCTGGTAAGGTTTCAGAATAGCATAAACAAACCTTATTTTTAATCAAGCTGTCAATACATTATTTTAGTGCACTGAACCAGAAGACTAAATAATATCTAGGGGAAGAAAAAAGTACAAAATGTTGCATAGGTATCATTAGAGGGGCAAAAATGTGAGAAGCTAATCATTAGCATTTGAACTTAACTGTAGGCAAAGTATCCTAGAACAACTAAGAATTTCTTAAATATAAGCCTAAACTACCTTCCCTTACTGGAAGCAAAAGATTAAAAGCAGATAGCTGAACCTTACTAAATAAACTTGCTTTGTTCTGCTGAACTCCCGTTGCAGTGCAAGGTGTAGTAAGAGGAACAGCGTTAAAGGAAGCAATGACTCAAAGCAGTGTATGTTTTTACAGTAAGGGTCTGCTGTCTTAATACCTTTGGCTGATGTTCTTCAGATGTGTGTGGAAAAGTTCTTCTGCTAGCTATAAATAAGTATGCTGTTGTAGAAAACTGCTAACTTTTTCTTGTCAGTGTAGAAATTTAAGAATGTTTTCATTGATAAAACATAAGGTCAGACTACCCTAACATCTCCTGTTAATGTGCTTTGTGGTTTTTTTTTCCTGCTCTACTGAATGGGGCCATAAAGGTTATAGTATGCTATTCTACAATTAATACATAATCTTTTCTTTTTGAAGATTGCTAATCCCCTTGGGGATGGCCCGAAACGTGTCCCTGTGTCTCAGCATTCTGCCCAGAGCCGGTTACTGAACAGTGGAGTTCAAGCACAACGTGTTCTGTGTCCTTCAAACTTTGCCCAGCGAGTTCCTGTGCAATCACAAAAAGCTGTACTGTCAAACCAAAAACTGTCTAATAACCAGACAACGCAGCAACCCCGACCAAAATTTCTGGTCCAAGCGACTGCTAGGCCTCAAGTTCCAAGCAAGAACAGTGAAAAACCTCAACAGGCTCCAGTACCTGGTAATTCTGAAGATGATGTATTTATACAGTTGTGACACTTGGGATACTTCTATTCTATGAAGCAGAGTGCGGTGCAGAAAACCTAAAGCTGATGTTGATGATGTGGGACAGTCCTGTAGAGAAGTACTTGGTTGTGCCCTGAAACAGAATAGCACGTACTTCACCTTAGATGTTACTGCACTATCCTTGTTGCCAGGATTACCCGTTTAGAGCCAACATGGGTGTTCAAAAATTTCCAGATACTCACTAGTCAGCTGCAAGTTAATGTAATTGGCACTCATACATCACAGTTTTTCCAGTATTCATGTTAGTCTCTTATACACAAGAATACTGTATTTTTTTGGAGGGAAACTTAATGGGTTTTTTATTTTAAGAAAGCTTTTAAAATTACATTTTGATAGCACTAACTGCTATGCTGCTTTGCCAATAGTAAGTTACGCTAGGCTGTTTAAAATGTGACTGAATGTATTCTAAGAACTGTTTCAGATACTGCACAGAGGTTAGATTTGTTCCCATGTGAATGTTTGTATTGTGTTCATGGATCTCGTTCATAAAGTTGATCTACTTCTCTATACATAGCAAAAAATTCTGAAGCAGAAAGCACCTCTAAACAGAAAAATGAAGAGACTGCTAAAAAGAAAAATGAAGAGACTAAAAAGTAAGTTTTATGCCTAAATTGTTCTAGCTAACGGTGTCCTGTTGGATTGGGCTTGTTCTTAACTTCTAGGACTTCATGCTGCAACTAAGTTGCAGCTAAGCTGAAGGCTACTTCAGCGCCTTGGTTGTGGAGACCAGTGGCCCTACACTTCACAGAGACAACATATGAAACTAGGAAAGCTTACTTTGACCTGATAATTCTCAGGAACAAGGGCTTCCTGTAATCTAAAGAAAACTTTTGGCTAAATGAGCAATAGCTCTTCCCATGAGAGAACACTGATAGCCATGGCTCCAATCACAAGATGTACACTTGAAAACAAAGCCTCCTTCATATGTGCAAGAGACGAGTCTAAGGATGAAGTTAGATTTGTAGTATGGCTACCTTAAACAGTTCTGACATGCACTAGTAACATGTCTGTATGAAATGTATTGAAATGAGCCTGGCATGGTATACACAGTCTTGATTTTGTAGTAGTGTGGTTGATGTTAGTAATCTCTGTGCATATGTTTTAAGAAGGAATAGACTAGCTTTCAGAACTTTCTTTTGAAAAGTCTCGATGCATATTTTATCCTCTTGGTGTTCTCTTAAAGACTAAAATCTAGTTCAGATCACTAAGTATCTATTGAACAGGAACATTCTAGATTGTAAACCTAGGAGTCAAAGCCCACACAAGTATCTAGCTTTTGTAACTTTCTCTTTCCTCTTGCAGAAGGCAATGGTCTCTTGATGATTTTGAAATTGGTCGTCCTCTGGGGAAAGGAAAATTTGGAAATGTGTACCTGGCACGTGAAAAGCAGAGTAAATTTATTCTTGCACTGAAAGTGCTCTTTAAAACACAACTTGAGGAAGCTGGTGTAGAACATCAACTACGAAGGGAAGTTGAAATACAGTCTCATCTTAGGTAAAGTTTAGTGACCAGTTACACTCTTTGCTTCGTTTGTGTTCAAATAAACAAAGTAACCTTGTTTATGATAACATACCCTGTTGAAGAAAAGCAAAGTTTCTTTTTAAACACATGACACCTTGAAATAGCTAGTTAGGATTCTTGCCTTTCTGCACCAAGATTTACCTTTGTCTACCTTGCAAAGAAGTAAACTCTAGTAACAAATCTTCCTATTACAAAAAAAACCCAAACCCTTGTCTGCTGCTTGGATTTACGTGGGTAACTGCAATTTCTTAAGAGTCTGAGCTTGTTTCTGGTATTCTGCTTCCTGGAAAATACGCCCAACTTGCTGAAGAAATTAGTTTTCACAGAAAGTGTTTAAAGTATTTAAGCTTAAATTCCAAAACTCATAGGAATGGGCACCTTCAGTGGTAATCTACTCTTCCAGCTGCTGTAGAAAGGTATGTTCAAGAAGATATGAATTAGCCAAACTCTTGGCTAGCTGCTTGCTAGTAGGGAGTCTAAGCTGCTGCTTTGATAAACACTGTCTGTCTGCTATGAAGCTCTCTTAATGGATATGTTGTGAGCTGAAGAAACACTTAAAGATGTTGAAGTTCCTATGCTTGCCTTGAAAGGGGGGAGGCAGAAAAGGGAAATTAAAGTTATATGGACAAATACCTTATTCAGAGGAATATTTAAATCTTTTTGCAGGCACCCCAACATTCTCAGATTATATGGCTACTTCCATGATGTTACAAGAGTCTACCTTATTCTAGAGTATGCACCTCGTGGAGAAGTCTACAAAGAACTTCAGAAGCTTACCAAGTTTGATGAGCAAAGAACTGCTACTGTAGGTTGTTCTAGCTTCTTATACATTACTTGCTCTTCATATCTGGAATATCTGCAGCATAAAGCTAGCTTTTCAGATAAAGTTCTGTATTCTGTTGTGTGAAACTGAGACTCCTTAGATGCTAGTTTGCTTGTGCACTTGAAACGAGGAGTAAGTTGGGAAGACAAATTACTGCACAGCACTAATATAACTATGTTCAGCATTGCTTAATATTGCAAGTGCTTGGTCACTTCAGGCAGAACCTGTATTGCCAGACTTCAAGGGTTTAAGGAATAATTGCTCTAACTTAAACTACTAATTATGCCTAGGAAAGGCTATACTGTAGCCAGATAAGCTAGGGTGACAATGTCGTTATACTTTAAAGATTTGTTCTCTTTCTAAATACAGTATATAACAGAACTAGCAGATGCCCTATCATACTGTCATTCAAAGAGTGTGATTCACCGAGACATCAAGCCAGAAAACTTGCTGCTTGGCTCAAATGGAGAATTAAAAATTGCTGACTTTGGATGGTCTGTGCATGCTCCATCTTCTAGGTGAGAATGCATCTTACACAGTGAAATACTTGTGTAGTGAAAATGGTAGCTTTCTTGTCACACAGTTGTGGAATGGAGGTAAATGTGAACTTCCTAAAATACTGGGAAAGAATCCTTTAAGAACTGGGCCACTGCAGCAAAGGTCTTAATAGTCAACTGGTGTAGCAGAGAGGGAGTGTTGTTATCCTGTTTTTTCAACTTGTATAGTTCAAAACTTGCTGAACCTGAAACAAATGAGGAAGGCTGCTATACTGTTGTAGGGTTACAGTGGGCCCTGAAATGACAGACCAGCACTTCTCTTCAAACATCACACTAGCAGTATACTTAAGACATTTCCTCAATTAATCTGAATTGCACCTGACAAAGGAAGACTATATTTGATCTAGCAAGTGGGATGAAGAAAGGAGGGATAAGGCTGATTGCAGTGACTAAGATGCTTTAAAGCAGAAGAAGAAAACTTAGTGCTGGAACTTCTTTACCAGGTATTCTGGTGGTGCTGAGTCTATCCAGGGTAGACTGCACTGAGGTACAGATGATTGCCAGCATTAGCTTCTATCTGACTCTTCAAATGGATCTTATAATTGCCATAATCAGTAGATGATTAACTTTAGACTTTTCTTCAGGAGAACAACTCTCTGTGGGACACTTGACTACCTGCCTCCTGAAATGATTGAGGGAAGAACACATGATGAAAAGGTGGATATTTGGAGCCTGGGAGTTCTGTGCTATGAATTCCTTGTAGGGAAACCACCTTTTGAAGCAGAAACGTACCAGGAAACCTACAGAGCTATTTCCAGGGTATGTGCCAACACTTATTTGCACTAGCTGAATTGTGCTGCCTTTCAGTTGTATCATCTTATTGAAGCTTAACAAATGGTCATTTTGAAGAAGGGCATGTATTATAACTAGAACTGTAGCAAGACATAATGATACGTGTAAAACTAGATCCCTAAAACTGTCTTCAGTCGTTCAGTAGAATGATTATAAAAGACCTTAAGATACCTTGCCTTACTTCCTTGGTTCTACCTGTTCCTGCCTGCATCTGAACTTCTACCTCTTTCATAAAGCAACTAATCATCTCCACATCTTTCCTTTTCTAAGATGAATATTTAACATTCAAGGTGTTACTAAAAATACATAAGCTTAACTTTTCCTGTTGCATACCCTAGAAAAGTTCCAGCAAACTAATCTTGTTTGAAGTACATTGAAAAATACACTAGCTTAACTTCTACAAGCAGTGAGAATCTTGTTTTCTTCAGGATTACGGTGAAATTACTTAATCTCATTTCAATAGGCATAAGGTGCATAGCCCACAAGGCTGACACAGCTTTCCTTTCTAGATCTACCTTGGAGGGTAGAGCCCTTTGTCTCTCCAGTTTGGTTATTGCCAAAGAACTTTTGCATCATCTTTCGTGTCCTTCCTTTTCCTTAGGTGGAATTCAAGTTTCCTCCATTTGTAACAGAAGGTGCGAGGGATTTAATTTCAAAGCTTCTGAAGCATAACCCATTCCATCGACTGCCCCTGAAGGATGTACTACTTCATCCCTGGATTACAGCAAACTCTACAAAGATGCCCAACAGCAGAAAGAGTGATGTTGCTGCCCCATCCAGAACATAGTCTTAGCAGGGGTAACCTCATGGGATCAACAAGAGGAGTCTTGTACTGTGACTACTGCTTACAATACGAAAAGCAGGTCTTGGAATCTAATGGCAATTGGAATGCAAATCTTTGGGTTGGCTGTCATCTTAAACTCTAACTGCAATATAAAATTATTTGACTTTTAGCTGGAGGTTGTGGAATACTTAATATACTTGAAATCCAGTTACATGTGGGCCAGGTTTGTTGATGTAAGTATTAAGCTGTTCAAGGCTCTTATGATGTGGTCTGTCTGGGTAATGGTTCATTGTTCCAACAACACGAGGAAGTTGTCGTTCTAGCTTATTGAACAGTGCAATATCCTGGAGATACCTGCCTCCTAACTTATTGGGCTGCTAAGGGTATCATAACTGTGGTGTAATCTGAAACTGAGGTGAATGCATTTCTCTAAGTGTCCTAAAAATGATGTGTGCATTATTTTTGTCTCTATTTTGTCTTAAATGTGAGCACTCAACTTTTTAAATAAAGACTTGTTATATGCTGCCACCAGCATGGTAATGTTCCTTATGGCATTATCACTTCCACTGGCTGTCTCTAACCACTTGTCTTTACCATCAGTACAGCTTGACTCCTCATCTATGATCACAAACTAAGTTTACTTCCCACCTCTGTCAAAAAGGAAGCTGGTATAAAGTTCCTGCTCAAAGTGCTGGTACCACAAAGTAGGTGTGGTCACTTACTATTCGACAATCACAACACAGGATTACAAGGTAAGTACCAAATGTGTTGCTACTTACCTTGTGGGTTTTCTACAACCATTGAAACCTAGGCCTGCTTCTTCCTTTTTCTTAATGCAGTTTTTCAAAGAAAACATGGTCTGACAGCACTTCTAAGAGAAAGGTCTGGAAAGTATTGTTATCAAACAATACTTTCAGGAACTAATGTTAACATCTGGTGGTGTAAGATGTTATTCCTTAAAATGTAGCAAGGGTCAGGCCACTCACCACCAAAACATTCAGACCAACTATTTTCCAGTAAAACACTTCAGGCAAACTAAGAGAAAGCAATTTATTGTATTTTCATTATAAGAGTATAAGTTTAAGGTCATATTCACTATTTTACAAACCATTTTAAAAAATGATCCTTTTACAAGCAAGGACTCTAGAATTCAAAATATATTCTCAAATTAATTTAAAACATACTTTGCAAAAAAACTTCATCTAAACAAATTGCCAGTAGTTTATACAACCATATTTATCTTAATAGGTAATCTGAATTCTGGTCATAATTTAAATGAAGCTCTTTACTGCAAGGAAAATATCTAGTTAGTGCTGGTGACTTTTAATAACTAAGTGCATTTACTTTAAATGATTCCTGCCTTACAGAAAGACTCTTTTTGAAAAAGAAAAAGCTTGAATATTCCTTTTCTATCAACTTTAGGACAAAACATACTTATCAGAAATGACTAGTTAACTTGAAGAAAACAAGGATGCCTCATGATTATTCTGGAATTCTTTTGTTATCCTTGGTAACAGAACATTGCCCCAAACTGATACAAAGAGAGAGCATGTAGGAAAACAACACAGAAAGGCTTCTGAACAGGAAAAAAAATAAGCCCAAGTAAAACTTTACTCTAAGAAATACTGACTGCCCACTTGAAATTTAAAAGACTCTAGCTGTTCTAGAATGTAGTAGGTCACAGAAAGCTACAGTAGTGTTGGTTGCATGTTGTCATACCATGGTAACCAACTGCTGTGTAGATAGTGTGGTTTTTAACCTATTGAACACTCGGCAAAAGCTTCCATCCACATAACAGAATATAATAATCACACAGATTAGTCAAGGGTAAAGGCAGAGATTCCTTGAGGGACACGCTCATTTGAAACTTATGCTCTAATTAGAGCTGGCTAAGAGGGCAGCAAGCTGAAGCTAGTACCCTGGACAAGCTGCCAGCTTCAGCAGCCATACAGCAAAGCAGGCATGAAACCGGAAAAACTCAGTCTTTTTTTTTTTTTTTTTGAATAAGCAACTAGTCAAAAGTGCTAGCCATTCCTGCTGCATGCATGAGTACATGAAGCAGCAGAGCGTTGTCTCCATATTCTAACAAGCAAGCCAAGCAGCTGTGTGACAAGCTCTGTTACTGACACAGCTTACAGCTCCCATAGAAGTAGGCCACACTGCAAGGCTAATTCTCAGTATGTCCTGTTTCTAAGGTTGGTATTTTGAGCAGTGTTTAACTATGTAATGCATCTTTACATATATGCTATGTATGGCTAATTTGTATTATACATCAAGCCTCTAGCATGTGTACCTGCTCACTGCTGCAACTGCTTCCATCTTAAGAAACTAAACCCTTATCTGGGTTAACAGCACAGCCCCACTGAGGTCAAGGGGTCCTTTGTTTTCAAGTGCTAGTCTCTAGTATCAGCTTGCTTCCACAGGGCAGAGGAAGTAAACTACCTCTCTTCCAGTCTTCCCTGTCTTAAAGAAAACCTCTGATTAACCAAGGGGTAGCAATAATAGAGATATAAGGATATATGTGGCTGTGATTCATCTTCCTAGAGCACAAACTCCGCTTGCTCACTTGTAAGCCTGAGAATCCTCAGTGCATCCAACCATCTGACTGGGAAAGGAGTTAGAGTGCATTTTAATGTTATAGCTGAGTGGAGTTAATAGGTTGCTCATAACAAAGAGAAATTAAACTTGCTCCTCCTTCCCTCCCTCAGCCAACTCTCATCCTAACCACATGATTCCTTCCTCTCAATTCACTGAATTTCAGCCAAAAAAAAAAAATTTACTCTGATCACCCATGTGATTTCCTGCTATTTTACTTCAGTCAGATTCATGTATGAACAGATCTGTCAGAGCCACCTTGGGGTAAGTGTAAACACAAAGACAGAGAAAGACAATGTAAAAGGAGCAGACCTGGAAGGAGGAACAGGTCCAAAAGAGTGATAGATCTGGTTTGAGCTATCTCACAGAAGCACAGTCCTAAGTCTGAAACCCAGGTTTACCACAGAATGGTTACATTAACTGCTTAGTTTTGGGATCTAGTCTTCAGGCTAACTGAGAGGTGGCATGTGAATATATGCATGTGCAACTACATTCTAATAGGAAGTGTCCAAATAAGGAAACGAAAAGCACCTCTAATTGGTACATTCAACAGTCTGTCAGACAGAAGCACAGGAATTGCTCTTGAGAAACTATGAATTGTAATGTCTGGACTTCAGGTGCAGATTTGAGTTTCATCCACAGGAGCAGAAAGCTGCTAGGGTTAGTTTTCAGATTTAAAAAAAGTGTCTTCAGTACAAAGCCAGATCTTAATACATTAAAAACCCACAGCTACCTTGCCTCTGACTTGATAATCTTTGGAATATGTTCACATAGGAGGTAATTCTGGTTACACTGATTTCAGTAGACTCAGGATTCCTTCTGAGTCTATAGGCATAAAAAAATTAAAAAAAGGACTTTAGTAAGGCTAGTTCCTAGCCTATAAATAAAGCACACTTGCAAACAATAAAGTCTTGAAACATGGAAGCACCACAAAGGAGCTATAGTTTCAGAACAGTGCATCCCCTATTCTGGCTAAAACAATTATCACTGTGCAATAATTAAGCATACAGGTATTCCCACTTGAGTTAGTTCAACATGTGTGTTGTACTGCAAGACTGGGGTCATAATATATGCCTTTTATAACAAAAGAAACACCCACCTACCACCTTGGATTCCAATATATACACTTACCAAAAGAACTATTCATATAGTAGAATATTGTTTATTCCACAGACTATTAGGAAGAGAATCTTACTCCGTTTCCCAACTACACAGTAATAAACTAATGCTGCCGCTCTATTTTGACCAGAAAAAAAAATTAAGGCCTAAAAAGCTAGATTATGAAGACCCAGAACTGTGTGTTCTAAAGAGATTGCTCCTTGTCAAGCATTTCTATTACCACTTGCAGTGGAAACCAGATACCATTTTAACAGGTTTTTCTAAAGAGGTGGCAAAAGGGAAAGAAGATAAGGACAGCACTTCTCACAGTGTAATATTTACCTGAAAGAACAAGTAAGAAATGCAAGAGGAGGTCAGCATTAACATGAATCCAAATAAGTCTTTTAAAGAAATTTAGCAATCTGAAAAGCTACATGGATGTAGAGCATTTAAAAGATAGAGTAAAAACCAGTAAGAAATCATCATGGATTTGGGGCAGGAGGTTTGAAGAAACCAATCTTCCGGCAGTATCGCACAATAAATGGCACAGAAACTATAGTAATGCTGATTCGTACTGGAGCAAACAATTTGTGAATAGCATATGCTAGCACAAATGTGCTTGTACCAGCAGCCATTTTAGATTGCAACGATGATTCACTGAAACCAAGTTTGAAGAGAACTGCAGTCATATCCACACCACTGGGGAAAAAGAAAACAAGATTTCTTTAGTTTATTTTAAGGTTGCATACCAAAAAATATAAAGTGCTATTTTTTTCAGGGAATTTAACATGGCACACTTCCAACTCTGGAATTTGTGTTCAAATTAGATTTTGTTAAATAATAAAAACAATTAATTATTTCAGCAGTAACAGCTTAAGCTACTTCTGTAGCAACAACACATGCAATATTCAGATGCACATTTTTTTTCTTAAATTGACAAGTTCCCTGTGAATGCAAATATGTTCTTAGTTTTACAACTGTATACCTGCAGCATGTGCACGGAGACTACTCAGCCCCATGCTCAACCTTCAGAGATAAAATAATCTATTTCTCTACTTTTGAATTTTAAAAGTTAGAAATTTGTGAATTTGTGTTGGAAATTCATCTTCCCAAAATTTACAATAAAGCCTGTTCTGTGTCTTGAAATTTATCACACAAATACAGGTCAACCCAAACCAAATAAGGTGCCTGTTGTTAGGCTTAGAGTGTTCTAACAGAGCAGTACAAAGCTGTTAAAATTACAAGTATCTTATCTAAAATCTAGCAAGTGAAGGAAGTGTTATGGATCTCAAACAAGCATTATCCACCAAATCCATTAATATTTTAATTCTCTATAGACATAGCAGCTTTCATCAAGGTTCCTATGTTTGGAGTAATTTTCCAAAAGAAGTTGTTACTGTGACTTTTCCCTCTTCACTTGCCAATATAGTATCTTGTAACTGGGAGTTAAATCATACCTGAAGGAAAAAATTTCCATTGTCACCCTGTGCCACAATGTAGTAAATGAGAGAAATCAGGCATTCACATATTCCCACTGAAGTCAAGAGTAAGCAGCAGGGAATGTTTTGAGAAACATCGTGTTTCCCTATCTCCTTAGGTGAAATACCTCATGCTCAACAGACATATTTATAACTGATGCATTCCCACCAGAGGCCACACACACAATTTTCCACCTGACTCCTATACAGTTATCTAGTATTTTCTTTTTTAATCTAATCCTGTTTTAGTGGCCATTGCCTTCTGCAGTTCAACTGCAGAAACTGAGTTCAACACCCAGAAAAACAAATTTATCTCTAAGCTCCAGCACTTTTGTATGGCTCTATCTCTACAGAACAAAAGATATCTCTGCAGAACAAAAATAAATTCTCTCATCCGGTTAGTTACTCTGGTGCAGTCTCTACTCTGCTGTTTTCACCTGCCCGCCATGGATTGTGAACCTACGCAAAAAGACCATGTACATCTATGTTCTCGCATGCCTGATGGGAGATTAGATCCATTTATGGCTCCATCTATACTCAAAATTCAGAAGATTACTGTGTATAGATCAAACAGGCATAGAGTACATGCCTCCTTCCAGAAATAAGCACAATGGTAAGATATTTTTCTTGGCTAAACCATCATCTAGAGGCTACAGATAAGTGTACAAACCTCACCTTGACACAGCCAGGTAGAAGATTCCTAGAGATATTAATGAAATTCCAACATGGAATGAAACCCCTACGGCACCATATTCTTTAAAAACTTGTTTCAGCTGCTGGGATTTGTTGAGTTTCTGGTTTTCACCACCGGGATCCGTGGCTGCCTTTTGGGGGGATCCACCTGCATCCTAAGAAGAAAATAATTAAAAGTATTTATTAGCATTAAGCACAATATAATATTCCAGTCAGTTGAACCAATATCAAATAATGAAAGAAGTGGCTTGCATACAGTGCTGTTCAGAATGCTTTGGAAAGATGATAGCAACACACTTTTGCTCTTTCACATCAGGATAGCAGATGGCTGTGGCAGAGCCCATGCAAGCTCCCTTTTCCCAACTATTCATATCAAAGGGATGCACTGAGCTTGCTGCAAGTTCTCACACAATGCACGTTTCATAATTAAAAAGAGTTGTTATAGTCCCAGTCTTCATTTGATCCAGATGTGTGCCAAGGCACACCCACACAGTTGCTTGAGAGATGGGACTGAGGTACCAAAGAGATCTTTGCTTACATCCACTGCTCAGCTTTATACAGTGAATTCTTGTAACATAGCTTTTTGTTCACAGGCTAAGCAGCTGATGGCACTGGAAGCCTACATTATACCACACTGATGCTGGCTTACTAACAACTTACTGACAGAAGAGGTCCAACATTTAAGTTCCTATAAATTACCCTCTGTAGATCAGCTGAAAAAAGGAAGAACTGGGGAACTGCTACTGTTGAGAGCAACAAGCAATACTGTTGCCACGGTGTAGACAATAGCTATGCAGACATGCCAGTGCTGGTGTAAACAGCCTAACTACACTAAAAATGTCTGTCATAGTAAAATTTACTGACAGCTTTTTACCTGGGTAAATTTAAAATCCAGAACTTCATACTAAAATATACCCCGAAGCAATCTGATAGTGCAACGCAGGCAAAGAAGGGCATATACGCTGCTAGTAATACGACAGCCTTTGGATACCTCCTCATACTTGCCATAGAAGAAATGCTAACTGGAGAAAGAAAACATTTCCACAAAGACCTCAGGATTTTTCTCTAATTAGTGAGTGGTTGTCAGGAAAGATTAGAAGAGTCCTTTCTTTTCAGCTGAATTCAGCAGCAGTCGTGACAATATGACAGCCAGACTAAAGGCCACTGCTGCCCACAGGACTGGTACAGCTACTGAGTGTCTGGGACAACTTTGTCCTACTGAGGATTGGTTTCAAGGCACGCAAACGAGAAGAAAAATAGTTTTGATTAATCCTTGGACTTGGCGAGATTGTAAATTAGGATACAAGACAGGCTCCTCTTGCAACACTCATGGAAGGATGAATTTGCTTTAATCAGTGATTTTAACCATACCAACCACACCACCCCCTCAAAACCCCCAAAAAACTATGTTTGCTGCTGTTTTTCTCTTTTTCAATTGTAATTTGTGTTACTTTGTATTTCATTTTGACAGGAAATCATGCTGATCCATAAATAAGCATTTAGGGAATTGTGTAGCTCAACTTATTCTTGTATTTTTTAAATTTTCAAACATAATGGATAGTTAGATTTTTTTTTTTTGGCTCATGAGCCAAAGCAATATTTGAATAGAAACTGAAACTTGACTAAGAAAGAAAAATGTCCAGTAGAAAAAGAAATCCTTTATTGCTTAAACCAAGCAGTTTTAATACTAGAAGGTAAATCAGGAAAAAATGTTCAAATATATATTTTTTAAAGCAAGCTCATTAAGCAAAAGAATGCTGTTTTAACTCCCCGTCTGTAAAATTTAAATACTGAGTTCTTGAATGGAACTAGTTGACTAAACTGAACAAAATAGTCTCATAATACCTTCTGCCAAAAGCTGTCCTAACAATTCAATCAACATCACATGCTTAGTCAAGAAAACACATTTATTCAACAGTGTGATTTTCTTAAAAGCCAAGCACGGTTTGAACGGTATTTTAAGATTTAGTAGCTTATAGTGAATTTTGCATCCAAACAAAGATGATCATTATCTATTTAAGGAGCCAAACACAAAGATTTTCTTCAGATAGCTGCCATGAAAACAGGACCTGACAATGTACAGAGATACATAAGCCTCAGAGGAACTCTGAGTCTTACAGCCATGCTTGGAAGATAGATCGTAAGGACTGAAAAATAGCTTGTTCTCATCATCCAAGTACAGTTCAATTCACTCATGCTTTCAGGCTCACATGCCAGGCCATTTCTGAATAGTATTGAAGCAAGATGTTAAAAAAGTACCATTTCAACAGATATTATTTAGACTACCCAGTACAGTTATGTCCTGAATAATACACAACTTGGCAAAGCAAGCTACCTATTTTCCATATAATTCTGCTACAATATTTCTGCTAGAAAGCCAATTTTATTCACATAATTTGGGCAAAGATTCAGCTTCTGGACGAACTAAGGCATGAAAACAAATCTGAAACATCATGTTATGCTTCGTAATGAGGCTACAGAAATTAACCTGAAAATTAAGCTGTAGAAATTAAACTGTAAATGAGGCTTTGTATGGAAAGCCCACATTCACAATCCTGGCACAAGCAGGTGTAAAGCAGGTCCCTGTCTCCTACAGAAATGCAGCATAAACATGGTTTAATAATCTATTGCAGTGTAAACAACAGTTATGTGTAAGGCCTTCATTTGCTTTTCTCCCCGAATCAATTCAAATTTAAAAACAAAACAAGGAATGGTACAAATTCATAAAAATTTTTCCTTCCCATGTCCAAAAAAATCAACTGAACGGTGAAAGCACAGTGAAACACATAATTAACCGGGTGCACGTTCTTATTTTATCTCTCAGCTAACAAAAAGGCGCAGTCAGGCACAGGACCTCTCTGCAGGCCTGCCGCCAGCGTGCCACCCGCTGCCATTTTCAGGGGCTGAAACCCACGACACTTTTCGAAAACCCTTTCAGCCACCGCCACCAAGAACACCCGGGCTTCTCTGTGTCTGCGTGAATTACGGAAAACCCCTTTTTTTATTCTTCATGACTCACTTGAAGTGGTCCAACTCTGCAGCCCCCAGGGAAAACATACACACGCCCCCGCCCCCTCACCTCGGGGCGCTGCAGGCCAGCTGAACCCCTAATCCTGAAGACACCCCCAAAAGCTGGAAAACACTTCCAGGCCAGGACACTTGTGCTTTAATTAAAGCTACGATCCGCTCCTCACCAAGATATCTCCCTCCAGAGGCGGGCCCAGAGGCCCCGCTGCCCCCTCACACAGCTCAGTACCTCACGGGGGGCTCCCAGACACCCCCCCCCTCCCGCCCACCTACCTTGGCGGAGCTGCCGGCGGCGGATCGCAGCGTTACCAGCGGCAGCGGCGGGCTGAGGCCAGCCCAAGCGAGGCGGGGATCGCAGCCCAAGGCGCGGGGGACGGCGGCGAGCGGGAGGCGGCACGGGGGGCTACGCGGGACCGCCGGCGGCCGCAGCGGGCCCAGGCGCACCAGGCGGTACATAGCAACGGCGCAACAACAGCGCAGCCCCAACTCTTGCGCGCCGAGCGGGGCGGACGACCAGACCCGACAAGCCGAACACCCGCCCCGCCCGGCGGCGGGAGCCCTCCTCCTTAAAGGGGCAGCGTCCTTAAGGACGCTGCCCCTTTAAGGAGGAGGGCTCCCGCCGCCGGGCGGGCTGGCGGTTATTTGCGGGCGGGCGGTTAGAGGTGTCGCTGCCCGCTGAGGGGAGGAAGCGCTGTGCGCGTTTAGTCTGAGGGGAAAAAAGGAAAAGTCTCGGTGTGTTGCCCCTTGGGATGGTGTGAAGCAGTCCCCTGCCTCGTCTCGGCTGGCTAAACCCTTTCCAGCGCCCTTCTGGAGGGAGCTGTAGGAGCGTGACCGCAGCAGCTTTGCGGTGTGGCCTTCCAGGTAGCTCGCTGAGGGGGGAGAATTGCCTTTTCAGTCCCCTCGGCGGTATTTAGGCCTGTAAGCGTGGAGGGGAGGTGATGCCTGTCGTTTTTTCAGAGTGCTCCCGAAGTCCGCGTGTACGTTAAAGTGGAGAGGTGGTTGAAGGGTCATCGCTGCTGCAGTTCTGGTGCATGGGCTCACAGTGCAGGCAGTTTACTTAATTACTGACTTTATCTTGAAGAGCTCTAGTAATTTCCCAAGACTTCATGGTGCAGGACAGAGTGCAAACGCAGAGCTTTTCCAGTCCCAAAGGGTTCATAGCATCTCCGAGACCAGAAGCAGCCTTCCAACAAACACTGAGAAGGTCTCACATTTATAGCCCTGTTTCTATATTAAAACCACAACAGGAAAAGTAGGAATTAAAAATACCATTGAAGTATAACATCACTATGGGAGAATTGTAGGTGTTGGGCTGGGGAGGGGGTGGGGGGAGGCTATTCCTGGCAGGCGAATCCCAGTGCCCTGGGGAGCTCTATCAACTAGTAGGGCTTTGGTTGATAGGAAAGATCTGTCCACATTGGGTAATTTTCAGGATCAGTGCATAACCGTGGTGATTTCCAGACCTTTTGCGGTGTTTCAACCATTCAATGTTAATGCTACTGAACATGGTTTAATATCTGCAAGTTGACCACTGTCCTGCACAATGCCAAGGCTTTTCATAACTGCAGTCGCTGCAGTTTTCTCAAATGGTGGCTTCTTGCCATCGCAGACAAGGCTGCTCACTGCGGGGGAAAGGGTAAATATTACATAACTGTATTAATGTACTGAAACAATGCATCTGAATGCTAAGCTCCAGCAATAAAATACTTCTCTTTTCCTAGTTGCTAAGCCTTTCCTCTTCAGGCGCGTTGTTGTTTTTGCAGTGATGTAAGCATACAGGGCTGAGTACAATAGGAGAACTGTGTCAGATAAATAGGAGGTTTTCCCTCCGGAAGAGCTTGCAGTTTAGGAGCACAAGCTGGAACTGCACAGGACAACACTGAATGGTACAATGCTGAAACGGCATGGTGGGTGGCTCTTGTTAAGTGCAAGGCACCACAGAACAGATGGGTTTCAAGGAGTATCTTGGAGGAAGAGGGGGAGAGAGCTTTGCATGCATTAAAATAGAGTCTGTTCTGGGCATGATAAACAGCACTGCCCATTCTAGGGTTTTACACTTCCTTTAGTTCTTGCTTCATAAATCTAGCCTCTCTGAATGCGTTGTAGAAGAATAGTTTCTCGGAACACAAGTTCACATATTTATTATGTTTATTACTGTTCCAAAGCACTTTGCTAATGTGTTTTCTGTGACTGTTTATACACCAGCACCACCTGAGTAGACAGATGATATTAACATGGCAATGCTCTAATCATAGTATGATCAATTTTGTCAAATTTTTTCTGAATTATAAAAAATCCCAGGAGTTAATTCTGATCTCAGTAAAGGAGATGTCAGTCAAGTTCCACTGGCATGGACCACCACTGGGCTCTGCACATAAACACTGGACACTTCCCTGTGTTTGTCTGGCAGGCACATTAAAGCCATTGCATGGTAGAGAACACAGAGCTGCTCTCCTGTGGCATATGTGTTACGCTGCTGCTGGACATCTGGAAATCCTGGGCAAGTGCAGAAAAGAGCAGGATCTTAGTTAATGAGGCATAAAAGCATTAGGGTTGGCTGTTTTGTATGTACAGTCTGGCTGTCTGCTGTCTCCAAAATCTCAGTGGGAGATTTTGCTTAGAAGCTGGAAGGAACAATACAATAAACATCAAATGATACCTGCTCATTGAAAAACAAGCAAACACCCGGGCTTAGGATAACTTAATGTGAAAATAGTTTACAAGTGCAGGGAAAAACACATTAGGTCTATCCTGCTCACTGTAACTAACTAAAACAAAGAGGAGAAGGTACAACTTTCAGACAGCTCAAGAAAATGCTTCTGCACAGACGAACATTTGTGTTATCCTGGATATGCAGGTCCCTCTGTTATTATTGCATAGTTACTGTTTATTGTCATAAGAATAAAGCTGGGAATAAAGATGAGAGATTGCCAAAGAGGCAGTAAGTAAAATGTCACCAGAAGATGCATTTGGATTCCCGTGAGGCAAATACTTTTCTGTAATGACCGTTCTTGTATAATTTCTCAGAAATGTTTGTCATGCTTTTATCAGAGCATTTATAATGAAGTAGCATAGGGGATACCCTTTATCAAGATATCTATTATAAACCCCTTACATAACACTTTCCCTTCCATAATTTGACTTTTGTAGTCAAAATCTCTCTTGGTTTTACAATGCTGTAGGAACAGTGACAGAACTGAAGTATGCTATAACATGCAATTTCTGTAACTAAAAATCCATGTTGCAGAATTGTTCAAGCTGTGGTTTGCCAAGAGAGTGCAAGCTAAGTACTGCCATTGATGCTTGTGGGACCTTGCAATGAGCTAGTTCAGGAGTTAAGTTCATTTGTAAGGATAAATGTGATTAGTAATTCAGTAACAGCTTACTTTTAATAATGTCTTAGTCAAACTACAATGATGTTTTCATGATGAAGAAATCTTAGAAGTCTTCTAAGTTTTATAAATTGCATGAGAGCAAATTCATTACATGTTTTTCAAATAATTTCATCTACAAATAATTCAGAGATCGTGAATGTGATAGTTCCAAAATATAATGCCTTCTAATGGACAAGTAGGAATTGGTTCCTGTATGAGAGTGGGATGCAATTGCTTATGCGTGAGGGAAGCTGCATCATTTAGTGTTATTACAAATGTAGTAATGCCACGTACATAAATATAATGAGAGAAGTTGGGAACTGATCATGAACCTCATTCAGAAAAGAAGCTAAGGTGAATTTTTTTATATTATAGTAAATTAAGGGCATGGCATGTGAACTAGTTTTAAGTGGCCTAGTTCTTTAGTACATTGGCTTTTTCACATCATGTTCCAAGGGTGCTTAAATTATGAAGATGAGCTAATGTGGGTAGTTGATAAGATGAACATGAATTAAAATGATATCAGGAAAGGAATATCAGGAAATTTAATTTCCTTGAAATTAAAATATGTATCTGTGAAAAGTATAACACAATGCCTGTTTATTATTTGAGGAATCCATATGCAGTTTATAAACATATTTAGTAGGAAATTTCTGTGTCATGAATGCTGGAGTACATACAGTTAGCTTTCAGGGACATCTTCCTTCTCAAGCAAAAACAGTGGAAAATCATTAAAACTTGGTATCTTCTATTCAAATGGGAGAAGACTGCACTGCTAGGATAGCTAAATCCAAAAGAAGCCAGCCCAGATATTTTTGTCTGTGAGAGGAATTTAGGATGAGAAGAATCTCCAAACAGAACAGCAAAGAAGGAATTATTTTCTTGAAGGAATTACCTGCAAATCCTTGAAGAATGGGGGTGTGTGGCCCTGTTTCATTTCAGTGCCCTGGAGATGTGTGGGAACTTCCATTGCAGAGCTCTGGTTGTCCGAGCAAGGGGAGCTATGACTTCAACCCAATCCTTCTAAAAGCTGATCTGGCAATTTATGTGATGACTTGTGGGAGCCTCTGCACAAAGATGAATTTCACCTACTAAGCAGATCTTGCTCTTTGGTCCCCTAGTCTTGTTGAGCAAAAACGGGTGTAAAGTAAAAATAGAAGAAAATAGATGTGAAAACATCCATATTGCTTGTATTTATATGGCCTGCTGCTGATTTCATGTGCCCGTCCTTGGCATGCATGTGAGTGAGCAGACTGTCACTGTTGAGCAGTGAAGGTCCCTCTCTTTCTCATGGAGGAAGCATAGTTCTTTCAGGACCTTTGTGCCTTAGTTGATACAGCAAGTCAGCAGCATTAATTGTACTCTCCACAAGAGTCCTCTCCAGTAATCTTCTGATGAGATGTTTTTTCATTTGGATGGTGTGACGTATAGCCATTTGGATGTGTGAGTGAAAATCACATCCCATGTCTCCTGCTAGGTGTGGGATTGATAGCCCCAGCAAAGCAAGAAAGTTAGTTTTTCATAGAACAGGTAAACTACAGGGAGTGGCAGCAGAAGCAGCTTCCTTGGCACCCACTAATGCGTTTCATCCTGATGTGGAGGGTAACTCAGTCTCCATGTCCAAACAGCTCTTGGCCTTTTTGCCCTGTCTCCGCATAATAATGCTGCACTGAGGACATGCACAACTCCATGGAAGTCACTGGCTGTTCTCACCTTTCAGTAACTATTCACCTGGGTTACGTTTGAAGCAGCAATAATTGCTGTACCCACTGCTAGTTCCTTGAGACATGTTGTCACGTACCCATTCACAGTTTGGAAGACAGGCTTTAACGCTTAAGTCACCTTTTTTGGTATCCAGCAAAGTTTCCATTCCTCATGTCTGTGGAGAGGTTACCATCTTCTACCCTTAGATTGATATTTATTTTGCAGTGAAGTGCAAACAGTTCATTCAGGTACCTAGTGTTTGGCATTTGGATGAGATTTCAGATGGCTATTTAATTTATCATTCAGTGCAACCCACTCTGAGGAGAGGTGTCTGCTTTAAACCCGTACCTCTGGAAAAGAGCTATCAAACTTTTAAAACAGATGAAGTCAGCTAGCCCAGCACAAGTGCAGTATCTTGTGCTGATGAATATAACACAGAGAGGGATGCAAAATGATGCTGTTTAGTGAATTCTTTTTAATATCTGCTGCTATTAAAATGGGTAAAATGGTATTTTGTGAAGTGAAAAATTATGGGGCCAAATTTGGAAGCTGAATGTTTAAACTGCTTTGCCTCCTCAAGCTGTTTCACACCTCTTTGTGGCAGGTGCACCCGCCCTGATCAAGACCAAAACTTCTTGACCGCTGAAAGGAAAGCGTTCTGGAAGCTGCGGTTTGGGGGTCGAGCTGCCCAGCGGCATGGTGACTGTGGTCACGTACACACCTCGGTCAAGGGATAGGAAAGGCAAGGGCCTTTGGTCGACAGACAAGGCCCTCAGGCAATGAAACGCCTCCGTTGAGAAAAGTTTCTAGACCGCTGACCATATATGACCACAGGTCAGATTCGACTCGGGTACACATGGAGTCCTGCCGGAGGGCAAATTGCGTCGGTCCTCCTCGGAGCAGTGGATCTGCAGCCAGGGGCTCTCCCCTTAGGTTGGGACGCTGCCAAAGGAAACTCCTTGAGGTTGAGAGCCCTTGCCTTGTTGGGTGAGTGATTGTGCATTTTGGGTCATCGTTCTAAAGCTTAGGAATTCTTAAGTCGGCTGTGTAGTATTGGTTCCGTTTGACAGACATCCAAACCTGTAGTTTACTAATGTTGGTTGGAGCGCTAAACAATTTTGATGAGAATAAATCTCATTTCGAGTACCTGCCTCATCTATTTTGAAAGATTCCGTGACACTCTTCTGATTCCCATGGACTTTCAAATCTGCACAGACTCCTTTAGATTTATTTTTCGATTTGTCTCACTACTGTACTGATCATAATTTAGCTTCATGAGAACTTAGGAAAAATTAGGCAAGAGACGGGTTTTTTGTTTGTTTTTCTAAATGTTCAGCAATTTCAAATTGTTTTCACAAATAAAAAAGCCAGTTGTCCTCTTCCCCTTCAGGCTTAAAAGCTATGTAAATAGTTGATAACATTCTGTTGTAGCGGCCCATGACTTAGATTCTCAAGTGCAAATTTTCCTGCCCTTTCCTCCTTACCAGTATTGCTATAAAGCAAATTGTCAGCCTATTTAGACGAAACAAGTAACAGTCAAGGCCAGATTCCCTCTTTTCTACCTCTCACTGCATAATGCCGTAATGAGATTCTGGCCAAACAACTCAGTGCAATACAATATTCAATCTGCAGCGTACTCAGAAAAGGCTGATGTGAATTACTAAACACACTCATTAGCCCCTATTTGTATGAGGTTACTGGAAATTGTTCCCACATCTTTCAGCTGGTTATGCTGCTGCACTGGGACACATCCTTTCAAAGTGAATGACGCACCCGGTCTGTACTCTAATACATGCAAGTGAGTTTACTTTGCAGCTTTTGAATATACACCTTTAGTTTGCCCAAGAGGTTCTGGTGTGACTGGCCATAAGGAAACAAACCTTCTGTGAACTTTCTTAAAAGCATGGGTAAAGGGGCCAAGGTGGTCCTTCACTCCTGCCTGCTCTACAGGGCCAGCACTCAGGAGCAGTGCAACAGGAGAGCCTTCTGCAGAAGGGTAGGTACCCATGCTTGTACCTCATCTCTGTTCTTGCATCAGATGAATTGCATCAATAAGTTTCCTGAGACCAGAAAAGGAGCAGGTGCAGGAGGAGAGCGTGCCTTCATTTGGTGTCTTTTGCTCTTTTTACCAACCAGAATTTGAGATACACCCAAAATTATAACTACTTTGAATGATCAAACCTTAAATAATAATAATATTACTTGCATTGATACAAGCATTTAATAGATGTGAGTAGCTTATAATATGAGCCCATAGCTAGAGAGCATTGTAGATTACAAATCACAGTTATAAGCAGCCTTTTGGTCTGCTGACCTTTCTAACAATCCCTAACAATGGGGAATATTCTTTTAAAGCATCTAACCTATCACTTATAAAAGATTTATGTCATGTTCTCAAGTGTGATTTGGTAAAGTAGGACCACTGTAAACAGAGTCATTCTGTATAGGCTTGTCAGCTTTGACATCTTACAAAATAAGGAGCCTTTTCTTGGGCTCTGGGCATGTGATCACCCTGTTACTAGCCGTATTACTAGTGTCATGTTACTGTACCTGGTTCTGATCTACTGTTATGGTGGTGCTTGTTATATGATCTCAGTAGGAGAAAAGAAAAGAGCCTGTTCTTTGGCTCTGGGCACGTGATCACCCTGCGACTTTCATATTCTTCGTGTGACACTAGTTGGCTGGCACAAGCACCCATCCGTCACGAGTCAACAAGTGTGAATGCAGATATTCTGTCTGTATGAGCGAAGTTTTTTAACATGTCTGGCAGCTGTTGCTTGAGAGCAGGCATTGTAGGAACTTGTTTGGGACCAGAGTCCAACGTATAAAGACTTTCTTTGGCAAATTATCTGCAATAGCAAGAAGGCAGAAAGGAGGGATGTTGCTTGTTCACTGACAGATATTTCTCCCCTGCCAAGCACATGCCTTACAAAGTTTAGTCAATGGATGGCACTGCTGACTTTTGACAGCTGGGCTAGTTTTGGGAGCTGGCTTGTGCAATGCATTTATGACTCATTGTTCAGTTTAAACCATGTCTGAAAACTTGCTATTGCAAAGTGGTTACTTCAATAGTAGTCATGCAGCCAACTCTGCTGGAACAAAGAGGGAGTAGATGTTGTGGGCCATTAAGGAGCATTATTAGGGAAATGTAACTGAGTCCGCAGCCAGTCCTCATTCATCACTCCCTAGTTCTCATTAGAAAAAGGTTTGCTGCACCTCATCCTGTGTAGGTACAGAAAACAGAGTGGGATTTATTTATTGAGAAGGCCTACAGCACATTTTACTGATAGGAGCTCAACCTGCTTGGGCTCTGAGATAACCAGAAGTCATGTAACTGTTCTGTGCTGAGCTAATGAGCTTTGCTGAGAAAAAGCTGTATTTCAGGCCCGATGCCATGCTAATGTGGTTACCTGACTTCTAATAAAACTTGGAGCCGCTGCTGAGCATGAGCATATCTGCTGGGAATATGGACAGATATCAACTAAATTGCTGAATGTTTTTTTACTGCTGCAGAAGGTTCTTTACTTGTTCTTCAGATGTGCATCCAGTTGCCAAAATACGCTTTCAAGAACCACTGTATAAATTCTGCTACAGTAGCAAGTCTGGAGAAAGGAGGGCTCAGAAGGTATCCTCAGCACTAAGGAAAGAGGGAGGAAAGCCATTCCGCTCTATTACTTCCCATTATTCATTATTTCTTATTAATAATGAATAAGACATTCTTCATTATTTGTTATCCTATGGGATAGTACATGAGAATTCACTTAGTATTCATGGATTTAGCAAGTTTATCTGTTTACTATAGAATCCTTCTCACTTGAGCTTACTGAGGCAAATTCTTAATTACACTGTTGTAAACCTAGACTTTTTAAAATGGGAGAGAAGAACAAGGAGATATAGCAATGTGAATTTAAATGGAGAATTAGAAAGGAGAGCTGAAAAATTGAAAACAATAAGGATCTTGGATGTTGTACAAAGGTTATTAAACATGCAAAGAAAAGAAGAAACAGAAAAAAATGAAAGGGGAAGGTTAGAAGAGAAGCTGTCTATGAACAGATCCTCTTATGCCAGAAGCCTGGATGAGTTTTAAAAAATAACCTGATTCCAAAAGTTCCTAAAGAAACTCAACCTGATAACACTCTTTGTTTAGCTGGATGCAGTTAAGTGAAGTGTATAGTGTTGCAGCAGTATAAAACTGACATAAATCAGAGAGTGATCTGGGCCTTAATTACCAGTCTGCCATAACAGCAGATTCAGTCCTATGGAAACCCCAAGTGGTTTCCATGGTACATCATCCCCCACATACTAATAGGTCACTTGCCTTCTAGAAATACTTTCAAGATAATTAACAAAAATAATAAATTGGTAGACCATTTTGATTCTAATTGGGGGTCAGATGTATTGAACCCTTGAAAATCTGAAGGTTTTGCTAATGATCAGAAGCAATCAGCATTCTATGGTACCTGCTTTGTTCTTAGTTGTTTGTGAAGTGTCAGATTTTTAATGGATGCAACATGCACCACAGGTCACCAAGAGACTATGGTTTTGGGGAAGCTGCTCTGCTGCCAAAGTGAAACTGAATTTTGTTGGCCTGAAGATAAGGTATTTCTCATCTTTGGGGTTACAAAACCTAATTTTACCTTCTATTAGAAAAGCCTTCAGCTGCCTCTGACAGGACTGCAGGCAAAGTAATTGTACTGGAGAAAAAAATCTGACAATATACATTGTCTGCTAAAATCTTCACTAGGTTAAGCAGTTCTGTTTTGTACTGACTAATAAAGTAAAAAAAATCAATGTTTACCAATTGCTGGTAACAGTCCATATGAATTCAGCTTTTTGATGCAGGCTTTGGGATTTGGAGTTCTTCCTGGATAATGCCTGAACCCACAAACGTTAGGCATGTGGTTGTAAGTAGTTTCCATGGGAATAGCATTAAAAGCTATTTAAAGAATGAAAGAAAAATTAACACATCTTTTGTAGATTTTTATGCCAAAATAATTGATCCTAAAAGCTAGTGTGAAGCAGTTCACACACTGACACAACAGTGCACAGAGATGTTTAATTCTGCTTGTGTTAGACGTGAAGTGTTTATAAGCACTTGTGACAGGTGAACACTGTGCAGACAGAAGTTGCACAAACATTTGTAATTCTGCTCTATCTTGACCTTATGTGCAGAGGAACTATATTGATGAACACTGCAGTCTTTCCTAAGCCAGTATTTAATATTAGTATTTAATTCTCAGTGAACAGAAAGAGCTTGGGCTTAGTTCAGATCATTTCCTTCTTTTTTGTTATCAGAATAAAGTCAGGAATTTAGGAGGAAATGAAAAGATAAACTCTTTGGTCTTTTTTGAAGTTGAGGAGATGGCACTGGAGTAACAAACCAGGGCATTTAATACTCACAGATACCCTAGAATAATAAACCAGCACGTAAACTGACCGTGAACAAAAAGGGGGAAAACCAGCCTGTGCAGTCCTTCTGAGTAACTCTGCTTTTACAGTGGGTAACTGCGGGGTGCAAGGAAGGGAAAGAAGAGGGTGGAACAGGGGGCAGAATCGATTTGTGAAGCAGAATCTTGTTACAGGCTGCCAGGGAATAGTGGCTAACAGAAAATGTAAATGATTAATTCAACAAGATCTGAAAAATGCCTTGTCAGTGTCATTTTGAATTGGGTCACTGGTGCTCCAGTGCAGTATTGTCATCAGTGCTGGTGTGGTGGGTTGACCCTGGCTGGATGCCAGGTGCCCACCAAAGCCACTCTATCACTCCCCCTCCTCAACTGGACGGGAGAGAAAATGTAACGAAAGGCTCATGAGTCGAGATAAGGACAGTTTAATAAAGCATAAGCAAAGGTGGCACGTGAAAGCAAAGGAAAACAAAAGATTTTATTCTCTACCTCCCATCAGCAGGCAATGTCCAGCCACTTTGCGGGAAGCAGGGCTTCAGTATGCGTAACGGTTGCTCCGGAAGACAAACGTAAATAACGAATGCCCTCCCTTCCTCCTCCTTCTCCTAGCTTTTATTGCTGAGCAGATGTCATATGGTATGGAATATTTCTTTGGTCAGTTTGGGTCAGCTGTCCCAGCTATGTCCCCTCCCAAGATCTTGCCCACGGCCAGCCTACTGGTGAGGAGGGAATGTTGGAGAGACAGCCTTGATACTGTGCAAGCACTGCGCAGCAGTAGCCAAAACACTGGTGTCTTATCGACACCTTTCTGCCTACCAATACAGAGCACTATGAGAGCTGCTATGGGGAAAATTTACTCCATCTCAGCCAGACCCAATACAGCTGGATATGATGAAACTAATAGAAACTAGGAATGTTAATTATGAACCAGGTCAGCCGTCTTTTACTATTAGCGACAGCATCATCCAGCTGCGATACCTGAATAGACTTTCTCACACGCCATTGGCAGACACTGATTTTTAGGAGCTGATAGACCCCAGATCAATAACTTACCTAATACATTTTCTGAGCCACCTACAAGCAACTTTACACATGTGAGATTGGAAAGAAATAGTCTTGTGTTTATGATACCCCATTCTCTTACAGCTATTTCCCTTGGAATAGGATGTTCTCCCCAGGCATCAGAGGGTGCAGGTCCAGGACTGCCTGTGCAGAGGTGCAGCTTTCGCTGTGCCCAGCTTCCGTGCACCCAGCCACACAGGCAGCATCTCCTGCCTGCTCGTTTGAACTGTTCTGCATTGAGCACCACCATCAGGCTGGAACTGGGCCAGGGAAAATTCACTCATTTCATAAAGTTTCCCTTTTACAATGGAACAGGTATAAAAATGTGACCCTTGAAGCACATGGCTAACATTTGCCTCGGTACGGGTTGCCAAACAGGGCAATTAGGGCCTGACCTTGTGGGAAACTCAGCATGTGATGCAAGAGATGCTTAAAAAACCTTGGGGCTTTTCAGATCTTTATTCAGAGGAATGAGGAGATAATCAGTTCATAAGATGTACTTCAGTGGACAATACCAATCAAATTGAAATTCTAAGCTGTATATTCATGCTCAGCAGTAGATTTTTTTAAAATGATGTAAAATGCTAGCTAGAAAAATGGTTTCCATCTAGGTTAACAATAGAAGCTCTTGCATAAGCCTCTGGAGTTTAAAAAAAATGCTTAAAAATCATTTCCTGAAATCTTCTAAATGGAACTGACTGAAGATAAAATTTGGAATAATTTCCTCCAGAACCTATGTTATGTTTAACTTGTTATCAACATCTGAATTGCGTTTCTGAGGCACCAACCATATGTGCTCACAAATTAGGACCTGTATTGCATGCTTTTATTTTTGTAGTTAGAAATGCTCCAAATGAAGGAAGGAACCTTTGTTATTAGGAAAAAAAGTTGATTAAAAAACCCCACCTTGTTCAATTTGTTATTTCCTGCTGTAGACTACCAGGTGCCAACTTTATATTTTTCTTCTGCAGTTGGAGCATTTGTATATAGTAGGGTACAAGAATGTCCAGCAGGGAAGATATTCAGCTTTCTGGAAATTTGTTGAAGATCATGGAACACTGCCAAATATTTTTCTCTTCTAAACATATAGTTGTACATTTAATAAATATTACAGAATTTGTAACACTACCATCCCAATATCTGCTTTAATATGAAAGGACCTGAAGGTTGCACATTCCCATGTTCAAAGGTTGAGATCCTTGGCAACTAGAAAACAAAACTAGATGAATAGCCTGTAATGAATACTGGGGTTTTTTTGTGTGACTATGGGAAAAAGTCTGATTAACAGATTTGTCGTCTTCTGATTTCAAAAGGATTCCGATTTCTTCTTCACTTTCTTTCTTAAACCATAGTGTAAGACTACTGTGTGCTCTCAGGCAGATGTTTCATTTTACCTCAGAAGAATTTGGTCACTTCTTGCACATTTCTTAAAGCACGTAAGATAAAAAGAATTATATTGATGAGCAAGTACTTTATAGCAGTATTTGGGGCTCTGTAAAAAAAGAAACAACACTTGTCCACTGTTGTAAAATATTTTGAAATTAGTTGCTTCCTCTTTCATGTGAAATTTTATTCTTATTTAAAAAAACATGTTGGCTTTATAATGTGCACTCTGGGCTGTTTGTAGTGCTGAGCTGCTTTCAACCTGCTGCTCTAACATGGGGATGTGGGACAGTTTCTTGCTGACCAGCTGCTTCAGAGAATGCAGATCCTAACCTTTAATGAAAGACTAATTATCTGGTAGTGGCTGAGCCTCAGAAGCCTGACTGTACCTTTGGGCTTTTGAGTCAAGCCTCTATGGAAGGCAGCTGCCACTTTCACGCTGTGTTTTATCTGTTGAGGTCCTGGCTTAATACACGCACACTCTTGTTACCACCAGGCCCAGAAGGTGAAGGAGAAAAACATAAATTTCCTTTAAAATTCACTTGGAGTTCAACGCGAACTTTAGGATATAGAGTTGCTAATCACCTAGAGGTGATTCACCATTATCAGATAATCTGCCTTTAGCTGAAATTATTTAAATACAGTGAGTTGAAGACAAAACCCCAATCTCCTAGAACAGAGAGAACTTCATGTAGAAATGAGCAAAGTATTTTAAGTTAATTCAACACTTTCAAATTTAAAAAAATCTGGCTGCTTTGGACTGCTCTGCTTCAGCAAAGCAGAAGGAAATCTGATTTACCATGCATTTAGATGGGCTTTCCAGCTTCTTTGTTAACGGAGTGCAAAGTAGCAGTCTGAGGCTGGTATATCTGGCTGTTAGTTTTAGCTTAACTTTTCCTCTTTTTTCCCTTAAAAAATAATAATTATGGAATGAACATTTCTTGGACTTGTTTTAATGTTTAAAATGAGCAGATGCTCACCTAACATGGCTTGACATCTATTGATTTTAAATTTTGTTTCTGTTCCATCAGTTGTATCCTGATTAAAATGGCATGGACTATCTTCTGATGTTTGATATTGGAACTTAAGTTTTGTAAAATTTCTTGGGTTTTAACATTCAATAAACCAAGAAGCAGAGAGAGCTAGTAGCCTGAGTGCTCAGGGCAGTTAGCAAAATCTGTGGACTGGCGCAACAGCTTTAATTGGAAATAACTAGACTTTATGTGGCTTTGGACCCTGACATTTATTTTCAAGGTTTTCTCACTAATAAGGTTTTTCTTTCTTTCCCTTTTGGCTTTAGATAGAAATGTTTTATTTAATGGATTTGTCAGCTTTCCCATCCTGTCAGAAATCAGACAAACAGCCGCTCATTTATAATGGAATAAGTAAGGTGAAGAAGTGGTTTACAGTATTGATATTCTGTGCACCTAAAATATCTTGAGAGAGGAAACAAGTTGAGTGTCTGATCCTGCAACTCTATTCACAGCAAAGCTCATATTAAGTCCTAGCTTTTCCATGAAGAAGTCAGTCTTACAGAGTATTAATAAATAAATCATCTCTTCGTCTTATAGAGCTGACATTAATGGATCAGAAATTTCATGTCTCACTTGATGTATCTGGATGAGAATGTAGCCTGGAAAGTGCTCTTAAAACTGCTTCTACTTCCTAGCTTTACATATTGCTGAAGGTAATGCTTATCATCTTAGTTATTTTTGTATTTATAAAGGAGTACATTGATGAGAAACTTCATAAGCTTTTGGAAGAACCAGTGATTATTTTAAGGTAATGCTTTTTCCCAGGAGCTTGACATCTCTCTTGTACATGTTCTGGACCTGAATCACCCTCAATCTGAAGTTAAATATTACTGATGAATTCTCCTTTGTATCACTTGTAGATCATTTGTTTCTTTGTCTGTTGTGTTTGATTTTCATCTTGCATTGATGAAAACTTGCACTAGCTCTCTAATGGTGGCTACCACAGTACCAAACTAACAAACAGGATTCTTCTCACTTCACATATTTGCCATTTTTTAATTTAAGCAGCCATAAAAGAACACACAAGTGGGATATAACTGTCGAATGATGACTCCCTGCCTCCTCCACATCCATTTTTTGTACCCTTCTTCCATTTTCTGTGCTGCCTGTACTTTTGTACCCTGTAATGACAAAACTGACCTCAGCAGGTTGCCAGTTCTGGAAAAGTGCTTAAAAATCACTTGCATGACTAACTAGAGAGAAATTTATGCCAGCGACTCCTTGATTACCAGCCTGTCTGGACAGAACAACATCCTCTTAATGCTGGGGCACACTGAGGTTCGGTGCCCTGGATGTGGCAGGGGAGAATCAGAAGAGATTTTGAAGAGGGATCCTTCCCATGAAGAGAGACCGGTCCATGGCCATGGAGAGAGAAGGCTGGAAGGAATTTCACTAGACTTGAAACGATGACTGTTTCTTTGAATCAAGCGGTGAAATTACTCTAAGAGATGAGGAGGAAAGAAGAAAGAAATAACCTCTGGATTTCTTCCACCCACCCTGACCCCACCATCAGGGCATTTTTTTTTTGTACTTTCCTTTTTAGAAAGTATCTGTGATTTAAAAAAAAAAAACAACCCACAACAAAACAACATACAAAACTTCTCAACTAACCCCCTCTACTAAAACACCTACTTTCTTGCTGTTATGCCTTTCTAGGGCTGAGATTAACCATGCAGCTGAAAACTTGGGGGAGATCTGTGTGGGTTTGGGAATTTGGAGGGCTGAATTGCAGAAGCATTCAGACTGGAATCTGCTCAGGTGAGTGCACTTGAGGGACCAGAAACCACATCCAGGCTCTGCCCAGGCCACACCAGGGCTGTTTACAACAGCCAGAGGCTATCCAGAGACGACTGAGTGGGTGAAGAGAATGAAAACATAGCTGCTAAGTGACTCAGAGCTGCAGTCAGTGTGCGCACAGAACATCGGGCATCATGTCATTTCAGTCATACAAATAACTCGGCAGTCCTCTAATGATGTTATGTATTACCATATAATTGCATAGCTAATTTGGCAACAAGACTAAATTAATTCCTTAATGTAAAGGTCTGCAAGATACACTAGTCTTTTATGTTGTGTTTACCTCAATTAATCTGGAAGGTAGCCAGATAAACAACTTGTGATAATAATGGTGTAATTGTTCTCTGTCAAATCTTGAGTGTTAGAAAGAAAAAGCCCAGTTTTCCTGTACTGCAGCCAGACATAGTCGTCACTCTCTTCTATGCCACCAGGTGGAGAAGCTCACCAGTGCGACTGAGAGGAAAGGGAGACAGATGCTAAGCAAACTGTGCAAAACAAGACTGCTCCTGATCAAGAAACACTTTGTTTTATTTTGAGCCTAAACCTGCCTTTTTTTTAAAAGAAAAATGCACGGATGAACAAAAGTTTCAAATATAACGTTGTTTTCTAAGGGAGGAAGATAACTTTCATATCCAAAGCAAGCGCTATTTCACAGCCCTCTCCCAAAGTAATGTTGCTTGTTACCAACACTTAATAGCCTTTCCCACCTATAATTCTGAACGCACTTTTCAAAGATGGGTAAAATCTTTAACCCTCTTTTATAGATGGAGAAGCAAATACAGGCTAAGCAGCTTTCTTGAGATACACTATAGATCTGTAGTAAAGACAGTGAATCACCCAATTTCAAGTTACAGCTAATGAGATTAGAAACACCAGCACAGGAAAACTGACAAAATAAATCATAATCCTGTATGGATTTACAGTGAGTGAAAACATGTATCATGAGCACTCCCCAAACTGAGATGCCTAATTTGATCCCCAATTAGGTGACAGTACACTATTTGCTTTTGCCGTTTGAATTTTGGGCAGAGATTGTACCCACTGAAATAACGTCCTTTGAAAACTTTGCCATGTTGTCTGATAAACCAGGTGGGGGCTGGAGGCTTATTGAAATTAAGGGATAAAGGCTTGGCTTTGATGTTGAGACTGGGTGTTGAGCAAGGCAGCCGTACAGAAGGTCCAATCCCAAAGTTATTCTGCATGTACAAGTGTGGGATTCTGGATGCTGGACTGAAGACATATCAACATCGGCAGGAGCAGACAGACGTGAGGTATCTCTGGTTATGTTAACCCTCCAGCTGCAAGTGCAGGATCATTTGCACCAGGCTTTTCTGAGCTGGCAGGACGTGAAGCTGCCTGAATGCTGGGTGATCTACCTATCCTAGCTCAGGGTCAGGGCTTATTAGCTAAAACACAGCATGAAGCTAGTGAGAATGCTGTGCCAGCTCTGTACATAGAGCATCTCTGTAAACTATCCACTTGCAGTATGGCAGATCCTCAGGGCTCAGGGCAGTGCTCTCCACAGGGAGCTTACAGGTTTACAAATCAAAGTTCTCTTCCAGGTTTCACTGTCTTGAGAGAAATGCTTGACCTTGGCTATCTCTGTTTACTTAGCTGTAGGACAGATTTTACTATAACCACTTAGAGTAGTCCAGCTGGATAGTTTAAGGATTAAGTGAAGGATTAAGCAATACATGAAGCAACAGATGATCCATAAGAATTTCTTCTTTTGAAGTATAATCCTGCCTTTTGATATAGGTTGGTTCAAACTTCAAAAGCCTGGCTCTGGGAAACTGGACCTTAACCCTACTCCTAGACTTTCTGAGTGTGTCCTGTTTACTGAAGGTCTGAATCCCTTTAGCATCTATCAGCATTCTTCTTGTTTGAATCTTGCCTTCTGTGCAAATCTCAAGAACTGAGAACATGATAGTTAGAGCATGATAGTTTTAGGTTGTATCAAGATGAACTCTGTACTTTCAATCTATTGTAATGTTTGATCTTTCTGACCCCAAATCAAAGCTATTTTCTGAAGCATTACCATGGTGATGCACAACACAGTGTATTGTCATTGCCAGAGCTTTTAGAGTTTTATTGAAATGCTTTTGAGCTGAAGAAAAAGATGTATATGAAATAATAGTACATTATGTTGGAGATTGACTTACAATGGGTTGCTATATAAAATATTTAATAGAATCTCTAGAATTATATCAAGGCAAGTTACCAGAAAATTAAAAATACCTAAGTATATAGAGCTGCAAACATAGATATTAGTGTGTGAGTACAACCAAGCCTCTCCTTCTAAAGCACTGAAGGAAGAAATGTTTGCTAGCAAATTGAGTAATTGTTTCTGAAAATTGGCAGCTATCTAGTTTCTAGGTAAGCCTTCAGTATTACCTATTCCTAAGAAACTTCTTTGGATTCACAGAGTGCTTACTATTGTGAAGCTAATAGATATGTTTTTGATGAATACATTTTTCCATTTGAACTGTGAGAGCAGTAACCTTTAGTCATACACAGACAAGATCATTTCAATTCTAGGCTTAGTCCAGCAAAATTGCTTGATTCAGAATCTGATATGCGCATTGGCTTAATTATTTTTGAGGTTTTTTTTTTCCATTGTGATGAATCTTATGTGATGATCAGATTGTGAAGTTTATTTTACATGCATGGTAAATTTATCTTAGGTCTGGTGAATTTGTTTCTCCTCTGTTCCCCCTGCTCTTTAAAAATATGTAGGATTTCTTTTATTGCTTTTTAGAACACCCTTTGTAAACATCATATTCTGTAGATCTAAACCCATCTTTCCTGAAAACCAGCAACGGGTGTTTGATGTGAAATCCTGACCTTATTCAGGATTTAGCAGGAATCTTAAACCATTAACAGGTAGTTCAGACTCCATTTAGTGCAAATGAGGGCCAAACCCCATTCATTTTCCTAGGTTAGGCAAGAGTCCTAAAGCTCTGTTGCTGAGATGTTCAAGAGTTGACTGATCTCACTTGAATCTGTGTGTCTGCTCTGATTTAGGCTGGTAAAAGTGCAGTCAATGCTATATATTTTACCTTGTGTATCATTAATTTTAACATATTTTGTCATTTCCTCTCAAAATTCATTAATGAGAGTAGAACCATTAAATTTACATACATCAATGACTACGCAGTTATGTTAACCGGATTGTTAGAAACATCAATATTACTTGAAAGTAGGTCTAATTATATTGTGCTTCACACATTGGATGTTATTTTTGTCTGAATTGTAATGTGGCTAAATTATTATTTTGATTAAGCTGATGAGTTCATTCTCATTTATCTTCTTCATTCTGATTTATTTCATTCAGAAACCTTTTAAATCTACATAGCTGTCCCACTCTGAGAAGCCTCCCACTAAAGTTCAAGCAATACAGTGCTATTCTTCACAAGGGCAGTTATTGGAAACTGGGAGGAGGAAGAGAATGGGACAGGATATTTTAAGTCATAGGACTGAACTTCCTGAGTGAATTTGGGCGTTACTCAAGAAGTTTAAGTTAATGCAAATCAATGCAAATCAGTTCAGCTTTGCATCCAGAAGCCCAATAAATAGGTTGAACTGGCAGACTTGAACTTGATTGTGCTAACAGTCACCCTGATTAGCTGCCTTTTTCCAGCAGGTCCTTACCAAGTCTGGAAAGATTCTTTTCCAAGGATTTTTATTTTCCATTATGTGTGTCATTTCCTGAGACTGATGTTCTGCTAGTTGGTAACTGCTGTCTCTCCTGAAGGAGGCACCTGACATTCGCGAGGCCATTTTCTAAATAATGGGAAAGATTGTACAAGTTCTTTCAGAATTAACTAGAGCTCTCAGTGGTGGGCTCTTGCCACAGAAGTGGCGAGGCTGACAAGGCACTCCTGCTAGTTCTTATCCTCTCTCCATCGTATGAATAAGGGCTCCATGTGGTCGGTAGGGAACAAAGAATGAAGCTAAGTGCCAGAGGACTCTCCAATCCAACACATAGTGTGTTTGTCTTATCTAAAGAGGTGACTGAGCTCTTCTTTTCCAGATCCATTTATAAGGCTCATCATTAACACTTTGTTTACTAAGTAATAATAAAAAAATTGAAGTACAGCAATCAAAAGAACAAATTAGGAATTATGGGAATTGTGGCTGAGCATTACAGCTCACTTGGTCACTTGCTTGGACTGTACCCAATCACCTCCACGTGTTGCACATCTAGTTAGACTGTAAGTACTATGATTGTACTTGTTAAGCTAAAGCTTTGCAGACATGGTTATAGGTAAAGGACAGCTGTTGTACATAACTGCTGTTTGGCCCATATAGAGCTTCATGTGCTATTAACTGGAGGCAGGTTACCAGAGATGGTGCTGGGTGGTCTACTTGTGATGGTACTGCAGGTTTAAAGGACAGTGGCTTTACATGTTACTGTTGTTGTACTGGGTTGGTGCTACTCTGCTTCGTAACACCAACGAAATGCTTCAAACATTGCTGATCGATTGCTTCTGAGCTTTGCCAGAGCTCTCTTCTTTCTGGCTGTGATGTCCGGAGCACCCACTAGCAACATACTACAGAAAAGTTACACAGCTACACTGGCTTTCCCTTCCACACTCCATGTCTGACCTTTGCACATGCAATAGGAAAAAAGGAGGAGAAATATGTTTAGCAATTAACTTTTCCATTCTTGGTGAACCGCTAGCTTAAGGGTTAACTACCAGCAACAATAACATGTTAAACAAACCAATAAACGGATTAAATACTGCATTGCTTGTATATAAAAAAAATGCTTCAGATAAGCAACGAGTGTTTCGGTTTTGGCTGGATATCTTGAGCCTAGTCCTGCTCCTAGGTTAGTTATAGCCAGGTACTCTGTGGTTGTAGGCTGTCTTCTCCCGCAGGAAGACCCATGCCTACTGCATGGGGGTTGCACCATTCTCCAGACAAGCCAGTCTTTGTTTCTGGCTTCCTCCTTGCTTGAATGCAAGCTGTGCACTAGCTCTAGCTCCCCATCCCTTTGCAGTCTGGATACAGTGCAGAGTAATTTAATTAAGGATGCTCTGCGGGGAAAAGAGAAGGCTGCGGCAGCCAGGGGACAGCACATAAAAGCAGAGCATCAGCTGCAGCTAAATGATCAATTGTGTTGCAAAAAGAACGGATACGGTGACAAGTTGGAAAAAAGGCAGTTTATACAAACTCACCTGAATCCCATGTATGCTCAGAATCAGGACACAGCACATTCTTTTATGAGCTATTGCAGCACGCAGTGTGAGTGTTGTATCTTTGTGTATTGCTTTGTGTATTTCTAACTGGGCCATGACATTTAATGAAACTGATTTTTTTTTCCCTCATTAATAATGCAAAATATTTAAACAGTATCTAGCATTGGTTTTAGAGGCTTTGCTGATAACTTCTGTTGCTCTTAGCAGGACTGGTTAGCCTCAGTAAGGAAAAAGGATGGTCTGATCATTTCTATGTGAGTTTAGAAACTGCAGGGCTCCTGTAGAAGAATCTACAGTCCTGTTTAGGGACCTAATTTTCCCACATGTTGTACAAGGAGCTTTGCTATCTTGCCAGCAGTGGCCAGCATCCTGGATGCAGAGCCATCTTGAAGGAACCTCAGGTAGGAGTGCCTAGAAGATGTGTATGTATGTTCCATCTTGGCATGTATTAACCTCTTTTCTTCTTAAGGCTTTTATCTCTCTGTGTGGCACAGGGTAGGGGGTCAGAGGATTAACAAGTCTCCATTTTATTACTTCACTTCTCTCCTAAAAATTCCTAATACCCTGAGGCTTTTAGAGGGGGAAATAACCTCATAACTTGACCATGGTTTCAAATAGACAGAAAAACAAAGGTCCACATTCTTCTCCCCACACTTGCTGTGGCAGTATCAGGGCAACTATAATTGCACTGATGCTAGTGGAAAGAAACCTACTTCAGAGTTCCCCATTGCAATGGGAATTTTGAGACTATTGTAATGCTTAAATTATTTAAAAAGTGAAGTACTGCATGCTGTTTCATTAGCTGGCATAAAAAACTATAAATCCAAACTCATTCTAATGTTAGTTGCACTGAACTACATACTGGGCTAATTGCAAAGCTTTTAGCTGTGCTGGTTGTCCATGCACTCCCTACTTCCCTGCCCAGGAGTCCCAAATTGGATATAATGGAAAAAATTAAAGCATTAAATGGTTACTGCAAGTGGCTTAGATTGCAGTCTGCCATAACATCTACGTCATCTGCACAGGAAACAAAAAGTGTTATTGTCTGGAATGTTTCCATTCATCTAAAAGACATCAGGAAGGCCTAGCACTTGACTTTTACATGCAAAATTATTTATCTTTAGATGCTACAAAACAGAAAAAGGGGTTTTTCTTAGAATGTATTTGTGATTCTGAAAGACATCAGAAAGCTGTACTTAAGGATTGTAGATTAGACGGTAAAAAGCCTGAGCAAAATAACAAATTCCTCAGTTTTGGTGGCTAACATTTTACGTACCATGTCTTGATACAGTAAAGTGATACACTATAGTGTCACTTTATAGTGAGGGGGCTTGTCACTGGAAGAGAACAACGACAAGGACTCCTCCCTGTTCCCTCTCTAAGTCCTCAAAGGAGGGGACTCACATAAGTGACAAGGCCACAAAGCTATTTTTTTGTTGAGGCCTCTGCTGATGCAAGAGAAACTGGAAGGTTTTCAGAGCAATAGGAAACACATAAGCGCCTCTCCTTTTCTTTGGTAAAGAATGACGCACATATTGCCTAGATGCAGTCTGCAAAATAGGTCTGGACACATTCCAGAGCTCCACCAAAACCGAGCTCTGGCACAGTATGAATGAGGTCATCCAGAGTTGGTCAGGCTGGAATGTCTTCAATACATTTTACTTGCACCTGGCACTGCGAGTACCCACCTGATTTTCTTGTTGTGGAGGTCAATTACTTGTGCTGCGCAACAGAACTAAATGGCTGCAAATATTTACCCATCTTTAGTTTTTCCATGATTATTGAAGTAGTACTTGACTTGAAGCTGCCATGAAGAATCATGTTTTCACCGTAATGAAAAACAAGCTACACAAATGATTTTTCTTTGCTTGTTTCTGTTTCCTGTGTGCTGGTAATGAACTGTGTAATCTGGCACCAGGTGGACACTCCAAGTTTTTCTGGGACTGCAGCAAACCAGAAATGTTTGCTAGTGAGTTATATTCAAAGATGATAAAAGCTTCCTCAGCACCTTCCTGCTCACTTCCACAGTGAGCAGAACTGTCCCTGTTGGAGGTCTGTGCTTGACTGACTGTGTCAGCTTAACCAGAATGAATGTATTTATGGTGCTCAGCAGGTATCTGAAAACAAGTTTTCCTTGAAAACACTGTGCTACATTGTGTCCTTCAATTACCTCCTACTGCTGAAACTGCTGGGAAAAGGATCTTTGCCACTGATAGTAGAGGCGTTCAAATCAAACAAACACTCCAGGATTTTGCTTCAGTAGGTCCCAGAAAAGAAGGGAACCAAGTCTTCATGGTTCTTTGAATTTTTGGCCTCTCCTGACTATTCTACTCTGTAGTTATGTCCTTATCCCTGTAGCATAGACATATCTTCATAAAACATGAATTTATCTCCTGAGTGAGAAGGAAACAGAGTGAGAAGAAAGGGAAGCATTAAGAAGTCTACTACACGAGAGTGTATGTGCTTTTCATGCTCACTCATGATCTGTGGCCTGCAACTGTCCCTATCTGTATTATAACTGTATCCAGTCCTGATATGAAACTGCTGGTCTTTGACATGAGCTGCACCATGGCATGACAGGAACTTTGACATGAGCTGCATCTTTGACATGAACTGCACCATCAACGATAGACTGGGAACAGTCGTGCTTTCCAAATAGGACATAACCCATTGGAACCACAGCTGTCAGGGTGGAGTTCATGATGTCAAAGACAATCAAAAGCCTTGGGAAGGGGCAGTGAAACGGTTAATTCTTCAGTTTCTGAAGGGGCTAGAGAGGCCTGTTGCTTTGTGCCTCTCCACTTGCTCTAGTTACTGCAACAGGAACTCTCCTGCAGCTCCTCTTGAAGTGAGCTATCTTGAACCTTTATGGAAAACTGATAATGAAATTGGGCTGATCTTTGACTGATCAGTCTACCAAATGATGTCATTAGGAGTGTTGCAAAATACCCAACCAACCAAATCCACAAAAAACACAAAAAATCACCTCCCTGCTCCAAACCCCTGAATGCTTTGTAGCTCTTGCCTTTGTTCTGCAATGGCAGTTGGAACAAGATATTGAGGAAAACAGGTCTCAAAACAAATTCAGCATGAATTAGTCACCATCTGTGGCACAGGCCTTCCTCTTTTAAATTACCAGTGTCCTGAAGGTCAGATCCTGCACATCCACTTGACAGTTCTGCTGGTCTCCCCATTCTACGCTGTTCACAGATATTACTGCTTGGTAGCAGTAATCACAAAGTCCTTCTGCGTTGCTTATTTTAAAAAGTGTCATATAATTTGGGAAACAGTGTATGAAGTCTGCTTTTGTCTACAGAAATGGCAGTATCTTTCCAGTCTTCCTTTAATTATCTGGAGAATAAAATCCCTTTCAAGTGCATTATGGCAAACCTTTAAGGGACAGCATCTCTGAGATGAGAGTGTTATCAGGTTGGTGCAGTCTGAGTAAATTGGAGTGAGCTTGGATGACCTCTTCCCATTGTTCAGAAACAACACTGTGAGCCTCACATCTGTTTTTTTGCTTTGCAGGAGCACCCCAGAGAGACGATGATAATCTATTGTGAAAAAGTAACACCTTTTCTAACAAGAACAGTAGAATTAGAAGCACGAATCTGGAATTATGGCAGCAGGTTATAAATGAGAGCAGCCAGGAGACAACCAATGCACAAATCTTTGCTTCCTGAAGAAAGCACAGGAAAGGTACAATTGGTATCAACCAAGAGAGTAAAAGCTGCACAAAAAGAAATTACTGATGTGTATAAGAAATCCTGATGCACTGAAAATGTCTTTGCTCTCATTCATTCTCCATGGCCACTTCCTTCAACATACTTGGCAATCAAGTACGGGCAGTTTAGTTTTATTCTGAGAAAGCAGTTGTAGATACTTGCATTTTATCAGCCAAATTCAGAAGAGTCTATAGGGAAATGGGCCACCTGTATTACTGTGGTCCCACTCCCACTGGTCAGTCTTTCTGGGAGGCCTCTTCTCCCAGTGAGGCTTCCAGAAGCAGTCACCAAACTGAGCCCTCTGGAAAGCATACTGGCAGTTTTTGGGAGTGGGGACATTTTTAGTAGTGAACTTGCTGTTTAGATGCTTAGATGGGAGCTGATCTCTTTTGAAAAATCTGGCTCAGCAACGTCTAAATGGCAAGCCTCCCGATACTGTAGTGTCACCAGATTTGAATCATGGCACCCTAGTTTTATGTGTCTCCCTCTAAACTCTTGCTCCTCTCTTTTGGTCTCTCTGAGTTTGACAGTTGCAAGTGGTTAAACAACGTGAGTCCATGTCACCACTGGAGCCTAACTTGTTTGTAGGTTGAGTCGCCTTTTCTTCATGGAACTTGCGGTGCTGCTGCATGCGGGCAGAGAGAGAAGGCAGGCAGCTGACTGCCTCGCTCTGTAGCAGTGCAGATCGATCCCAAATTCAGGCAAAGGAGCAGCCACAGACTGAGTTTTCAGAAATACCTTGTTGAACAAGATTCTTTGGCAATGGGATGGAGAGGCCCCTGACAGCGAAGTACAGGAGCACTGACCATGATAATTTTTCCGGAGAGGATTTTTGGTCATTAGGATTTTTGATCATTAGGATTTTCCCTTCGATTAATAATTCACCCCGTTGGGATTAGGTGACATTCTCAAGTATTTTTGTTACTGTTGTTGAAGGTCATTTGGAGGTCTGAAGCTGGCCAGTGTAATGAGTCAGGGCTTGAAGCATTTGCTTATACAGAATAGAAAAAACCCCTGCCAGTATCTCACAGTATGGTGTCAAGAAAGCCTTAATTTTCATGTGCTTGACAGTAAGAGGTAATTGATTTGTAATTTGTCTTGGGTTTGTTTTTTTTTTTTTTAATAAGAAACATCGCTAATTGTTATTTAATGTACACTGTTGCATCCAATGATTATCTTTTTCCACTTGAATGACTCTTCCCATGGTGGTGTCTAACTCTGTTTAAAACCGAGTTTTTTGTCAAAGCTAGATTCACAATGGCTCCATAACCTTCCTCCCTTGAAAGAAAGTAATTATTCAACCAAAATGTATACACTTTGGTTATTATGTCAACATACCCACTTCCTGCTGGGTATTAAACTGTATTATTCCTGGAGTCGGGACTGGGAATATGATTAATAACAGGTTCTGATACAGAACATAGCAAATGAAGGCAGAGTAATAGTAATTTTTCATTTGAATCACAGACAAATTGGCTGTTTTGCAGTACTTGTCTATGGCAATTATATGTTGTTTTGCTTCCTGATGCTGATTTCCTTCCACAGTTTATTAGCATGAATGCCAGGGAAACGCTAGCATATTGTTTTTGTCTATAAACACTTCTGGCCAGGTGGAGAAGGCAGCCCTGTCTGAACTGCTGATTAGATCTGTTTGTTTGAATTCAGGCACTCCTGCAAGATACTGCTTTTGCTGGGTGCCCGTGGTGTGGCACAGTAAGCTGCTTGCAGCATCAACCTGCTTGTGGTGGCCATCTGTGAATGGCCCGATTTGTGACAATCTGGGGAAAAGATGTGCAAACCTTCTGCAGATGTAGTGCGTACCGAAAGCCAGATCATCCTTCTCTGGCTTGCACAAGTCACCCTGCTGAGCTTAAACTGCAGGTTTGCGCTCTGCTGTGGAGCAGTGCCAAGCTGCTCGAAAGGCTTGTCATTTTTTTTGTTATTCCAAGATAGGATGTTGAGCTCTTCAGAAATGCTGACCTGCTGAGTTAGATTTGCAATCAAACTTCAGCTGGATTTGCACAGGGGACACTCAGCAGTTCATATTTTGTGGTGCGTATGGTCAAGATCCTGTACTCTTCCAGAACTCAGTGTTCCCAGCTCTCTGAAGAAATCTGGCCCCAGCATGCCTTTAAATACACAGAGGAACTAAAAAGGAGAAAAATAAAAAAGGAATTGCTTTTGTTTTCTAATTTCTCCATTAGAACAGTTGTATTTTGTAGTTCCACAAAATAAGATGATAAAAATTGAAACAGCAGTTGGATTAAGTTGACAGAGGGTCTAGAAGAGAATCGTTGAGATTTAAGCTTCCCACAAGAAGTAGGGAGTGTTAACCTTTCTAAGTAAATTGTAAAGTACAATTGTAAATTGTAAAAGTGATTGCTTTGTGCCAGTTTGTCTTAAAATGACCATTGTAAATGTGTGAATCTCATTTATTTTTCACATTTTAATTCAAACTAGCTAGATGTAAGACAGGCAGCAGAACAGAGGATGCTTAAATTCTTACTAAAAGAACACAAACAAGTAACACTTTCATACATGCAAAGAACAAACGTGACTGCAAAAACCAGTTAATTCCAGATTTTCTATGAATTGTCAGTGACTAATTCAAAGTGTGCCTTCATAAGGAAAATGAATATATGGCTTGTACATATACCTATATAAATGCATATATATATATGTAAATATATATATAAAACTCATGATGACGGGAAAGTTCTTAAACTGCTATTTTTTATTGTGAGCTACTAATTGTAGGATGTGGAAGTACACATTTTAGCTACTTAGACACCATGAATGTACAGCCAATGTGGGTCTGATTACATAGGTGCTGACACAACGGGCAAGGTGCTGTTGGATTCACAATGTAAACAAAAAGATTTTTGAAAATGAATTTACTACAACATTAACATGATCATGCTAAGCAATATTTTTCAAACAAATACATATTTTGTAATGACAATTTCTCATTAAAATATGGCTTGTTTCTAGACTTTTCTCCGCTACAGAAATTACTTTTTGCTTTTAACACATGCTCACTCATTATGCAGATAGCTTAATGATCTTGTATTCATTGCTATATCAATGTGGGAACTGTATTCTTAGTTAATTCCATCTTTTCCTTTATTCAGAAAATCTCATTGCTCAAAGCTCTTTGATGTGGTGGTTTTGATCATGGAGAGCTTTCACTCACCATTTACAGAGCTGTCTTAATGTACTTATCTCTTCAGGAAAAGTAATGTTAAAACCTTGTGTTACATGGTCTGCTCTTACCGGCTTCCAATAAAACAAAGTGGGCAGTATGTCAGTGAATTAATTTTCTAAATAGCAATATTTGTGCATATGCCTAGGAAGCTATTTACCTTTTCTGATTAGTATTTATACAACAAATTAGGAGTAACTGTCACATTAGAAGTAAAGTATTACTTCAGTATATCAGAATAATTTTTAATTAAGGAGAACTACCAAAGGGACAGCATGTAAGAAAACAAAACACAAAACTGTCACATAACTCCAGCTATCCCAGAAAATTCTGTTCCCTGAGCTGTCTTTTGGCTGTTACAATCTGGAAAATACTGTTCCCTGAACTAAATATCCTCCCTGCCAACTTTGCTAGCTTCAGTATTTGACATTAATTAAGAAATGGTCCCCTACATCTTTTCTGATTTCTTCCCTAAGCTTTACAGAACCTTCAAAGATGAAAAGTTATGAGCAGCATGTTTGGGTGGCTAAATAAGAAATCGTGTTCATTTAGGAGGGGACAACAGCAGGGAAGTACACGAAAGATGCTTCTGCCCACAGTACCAATTAAGTAGTATTCTGGTGTGTAAGCCAGCAACAAGGGAAAAACAAAACCTCGTACTCTAGTTTTCCTTAAGCAAAGCAAACCAAAAGTGTTGGGTTTGCATGGCAAGGTTTTGGTAGCGGGGAGGCTACAGGGGTGGCTTCTGTGAGAAGCTGCTAGAAGCTTCCCCTGTGTCCGACAGAGCCAATGCCAGCCGGCTCCAAGACGGACCCGCCGCTGGCCAAGGCCGAGCCCATCGGCGATGGTGGTAGCGCCTCTGGGATAACAGATTTAAGAAGGGGAAAAAGTTCCTGTGCAGCAGTAATTGCAGCCGGAGAGAGGAGTGAGAAGATGTGAGAGCAACAACTCTGCAGACCCCAAGGTCAGTGAAGAAGGAGGGGGAGGAGGTGCTCCAGGCACCGGAGCAGAGGTTCCCCTGCAGCCCGTGGGGAAGACCATGGTGAGGCAGGCTGTCCCCCTGCAGCCCATGGAGGTCCACGGGGAAGCAGATATCCACCTGCAGCCCGTGGAGGACTCCACGCCGGAGCAGGGGGATGCCCGAAGGAGGCTGTGACCCCATGGGAAGCCCGCGCTGGAGCAGGCTCCTGGCAGGACCTGTGGCCCCGTGGAGAGAGGAGCCCAGGCTGGAGCAGGTTTGCTGGCAGGGCTTGTGACCCCGCGGGGGACCCACGCTGGAGCAGTCTGCTCCTGAAGGACTGCACCCCGTGGGAGGGACCCACGCTGGAGCAGCTCATGAGGAACTGCAGCCCGTGGGAAGGGCTCATGTTGGAGAGGTTCATGGAGGACTGTCTCCCGTGGGAGGGACCCCACGCTGGAGCAGGGGCAGAGTGTGAGGAGTCCTCCCCCTGAGGAGGAAGGAGCGGCAGAGACAACGTGGGATGAACTGACCGCAACCCCCATTCCCCGTCCCCCTGCGCCGCTTGGGGGAGGAGGTAGAGAAATTCGGGAGTAAAGTTAAGCCTGGGAAGAAGGGAGGCATGGGGGGAAGGTGTTTTTAAGATTTGGCTTTATTTCTTATCATCCTACTCTGATTTGACTGGTAATAAATTAAATTAATTTTTTTTCCAAGTCGAGTCTGTTTTGCCCGTGACAGTAATTGCCGAGTGATCTCCCTGTCCTTATCTCGACCCACAAGACTTTTGTTATATTTTTTCTCCCCTGTCCAGTCGAGGAGGGGGAGTGATAGAGCGGCTTTGGTGGGCACCTGGCATCCAGCCAGGGTCAACCCACCACAACAATATTCAATACCTCTTCGCATATTGCTTTTCAGATAATAATTGAGCTGGTTTTGAATATTTCTTGTACATTCGGACTCCCAGTAATTTCCCTACTCTTAGATTCTGGTAAGGAGCTGCACTTAGGTCAAAAAATGATATTTAAAATGCAGCATATCTGAGAAATAATTAGTTCCATTTTGATTACCCTGTCTCATTAACAGAGAGAGCATTGATTTTCACTGTACTTGTGTTATCATACGAAATTTAGATTGTGGCTGTTTCACTCCAAGTAACATTGTTATTTGGTCTTGGTTGCCTTAAATGTCTGTATTTTGTAGGCTTTAAGTTTTAAAGGATATTATTGGCTTAATTGTCATTTAACCCTTACAAGTACAATATGTTTTTAGCTAACACAAATTAAGAATACCTAAATATAGAGGCCAAAGCTACAGGGCAAAATTTTCACATATCTCTTGGAGGTTTTCTCTTTCTGTCCCTTTGGGAGTCAGCAGAGGTTAGGACTAATTCCCGTCAAGCCAGCTGGAAGCTGTTGTTCCTGGATAAAATAATATGTCTTCTTGCTAGCAGAACTGAGTGGAGGCAAGTGTTCCCTTGTCTCATTTATATGATTACCTTTGGAAATACATGAGCCTGCTAAGTGCATCTGGCATAGTTTTTTGGAAGCCAGCAAAGAAGGTATTTTAATACAAGAGAAAAAAATCTTTACAACATGAAGTCATAGTGACATGTCAGCTCCTAGCGACACTACATAATAAATAATCAGAGGTGGTAGAAATATAACCTAAACCAGTTTAAATTAATATTATATGAGATGAGAGAAGAAAATGATAACTTGAACTCTGAGAACATCATGGTTTTCCACTTGAATTCATTTTTAAAAAGAGCATTTAGTAAATTATATGTGCACCATCTGATTCCATGTATACGTGATTTCATTTCAATAGATTCTGTAACTAATTACTACCTACTTGTAGAAATTCTGAAAAAAAAGGAGAAATACAGTCTTTTTTCTCTTGATAGAAAGTCACTGCCCTATGAAAATTTGCTTTTGTTTCCAATGTCATTCCCATTTCTTCCAGCTTTTGATTTAAAATGTAGAGTTTCGTAGTTATTAACTTTGTAACAGAATTTATGACATATCTGGTTTATAATTTTAAGATATGTTTTTTAACAACAAAAGAATATATGCATTTTAGGCAATAACAGTATGATAGAATTATCAAATTGCATGCCAGATCATCCATAATAAGGCTAAATTATATGAATTGGAGGTGGAAACAATGTTTGCATTGTTATTACACCCGCAAGTCAACTTGTATATGCTCTCAGTTGTATTTGCTTGTATGTGATTTCAGTTTCAACTTAGCTTGCTTAGTCAAAAGAAAAAAGCCCATACGTTCTGATCTAAATGCAGTTAGCAGAAGAGAACAATTACTTATTAGTGAAAGCTTTTTACTGTTGAAATATGCAACTGTCACTTTGTGTACAAATACACACATGCTTCCAAATTTAACATTCTCAGTGCACTTTTTTCTGCTTCATCTAGTCTGATTTTAATCAATGGGAACTTCTTTGATTTCATAAATAATCCAATATGGTGTCTTATTGACTAATCACATTTACCTAAGTTGATTTTTAAATGTTTACTTCTGTACTCTCTAAAGGATATTAGCCTATATGAAGTTTCTCAGAGTTACTTCTGTGCATGCACCTGCTTTTTTTGCACTAATAGTAATGACACACCAGCATATGAACTCTAGCCACACAGTCGTAGGTTTATTTATAGAAATGGCAGGTTTGCGCCAGTTGTATACATGGATTATTGATTTTTTTTGTTTATACCTCATCCTGTGAAGTTCCCATTTGCTACGCATGGCATTAAACAGGGAAGTAGTGTCAAATAGTACTTAGGAAACGGGGTGAATTATTTGTCTGTTCGGCTATCATTTGAGTAACAATAGCCATCAGTACAGAAGAGAAGGGTAATAGCTGAGAGACTGCATTTGATGCATAGGGTTGAAAACACTGTGGCGTGGCTGGCAAAGAGGCACAGAATAGCAATCAAATGACCAAAAGAGCATCTTCTAGTCAGATTTTGTTTGTGACTGCCTGCTGTGATAGATGTCACAGGGAGCAGCGTGGTGTCCCAATAAGCTTAAACAAACTTGAGAGAGGAATGTTGATTTTAGAGAGTTTTAGTTGATTCTGCTTAAAAAAATCTGTTTTAAGACTGCTTTGGTGTCCGCTGATGGACACTCTGCCCCTCTTTGCTATTCCCCTCCCCTGGAACTGAATGTTCAGGTCATTGTATAATGCAGGAGTTGGTATTCTCCCTTGTTTTGTGCTTTTAAGTAGCACCTGCTTTCACAATTTTGGTACTGAGAAAGACACTTGTGTCTTTCAGAAGAAACAGGCTGGGCTCATGGATATCTGTTTGTAATGGGAAGACCTCTGGCCTCTGTCCCAAGACTATGTGGTATGCTCTGACTCCTGAATGAAAAATGCCAGGACCAAGCTGGTCGGGGAATACCTTTTTCTTAAACCCCCTATCTTTTCCTAGGCTAAACAGTTTTTGCTTGTGAATCAAAATAAAACTAACCAACAACAACAACAACAAAAACCCCCGAACCACCCCCCCCCGCCCCAATTTCATTTATTAACATTTAACCAATCTGTTTGGACATTCAAAAGCTTGTGCCAGGCCTACCCAAATTTTCTTCTTTGCACCCACCAACTTTATGCAATTTTCATGGCTCGTCACCATAAATTAGATCATATGTTGATTTACTTTGCCAATGATCTCTTAGAAAAACTGGATGATTAATACCCTTTAAAGCTTGTTTAAGCATTAGACTTTCATAACTCTATGCAAATGCTTTCAATTACTGGAATTGTACTAGAGTTGTGATAACTGGTTTCTCAAATGAGGGACATGAAGGTGGTTAATGGTGCCTGTGATAGCTTTTGTGGAGTACATGCACAGCTACTGATTACACATTCTTGACTCAGAAGGAAATGAAAAGCTGTATAGTCACAAAGGCAAGAACTAAGGCCCCCCACCTCATACCTGGCTGCAAACCTGGAAATATAGTAACAGAGTCTACATAACAACACTTTCTTTTAAGTTTAGGAGCATCTTTATATGTTGAAGAACAACCTTTGTGTTATATAACATGCCTTTCTGGTTAAATAGATGGTCTAGTACATAAACATAAAAATATAATGCAGTACACTTTATTATGACAGTAGTACAGTGTTTGGTTTAATTTTTGTCCAGCAAATTGTATATGCAAATCCATTAATTGCTTTCTTATGTATGAAGATAATTTTACTGCATGCCTCATGTTTGGTCCTGCCTCCTGATTTGTCTTACCAGAAGTTTTGAATTCCCAAGTCTACCTAAATTGCTTTCATGCAGACAAATCTGAAAACAAAAGATTATCTTTATTTACTGTCCACGTACCACTTAAGAACTTTAAATTATGAGTCCTTGATTTAGAGCACATTTCCAAGTACATGCTGTACATTTTTAAGATTACTAAAGGCAAATCTTTTCACAGGTATCACGTAATTGACTGCAATGAAGAGGCAGGCAATAAAAGGCTACAGGGATTGGTCTGGTGTTTTGCCAAAACGAGGAGTAAGTTCAGCCTCATTTTGAGAGACAAGTGTTTTGTGAAGAGGTGCTTTGTTCTTAAAGGCTGAAGACAGGAGTAGCATGTAGGCTTTGTGAAATAAGACAGTAACAATGATACAGATGAAGTCTGTACTAATTAGCTGCAGACCCTTGATTTCACAGTTAATGGTTCTTATCTTCTGATAGGCACCAAAGATACCCATCCTCAGATCTTGCCCTCTCCCATGTCTCGAACGCCACTACATGCCTCCAGTAGCTGTTTTACACAGCTGTTCGGACTTTAATTTCCCATCTAGGTTTCTCTTGCCTCTCTTTTTTGCCTAATATTTTCTTAGAGGTGTTGATCCTGGTGGTGATGAAAATCTGAATTGCAATGACTCATGGAATTAGCTCATTGCATGCCGGGACTCCTGCCTGCTGGCAGTGCTATAGCTCCAGGTCTCCCAGCGTCTGGCAATCTCAGAACCAGATTTTCTGCATGATCTCAGAGGTGATGGCATAACTGGAAGGGATAGAGATGCCTCTGCCTGACCCTTTCCATCATATACACATTTCATAAAAATGCAACTTTGTAAATTTTTCACCGTTTCAAATTTGGGAAGGTCAAGGTCTACAAAGTTGGATAGAAATTCACTGTCTTTCACTGAGGTAGAGATAAAAAACTCCTTAGTTCCCCAAGCAAGTTTTTTAAAAAAATCATGCTCCTTCTCTGTTTTTTCCTGAATATAGAATTTTGCATGACTGCTTACCATGACAAAACTAGCAATTAGGTAAAAACATTTAACGTGCTAAGTTTTAGCAGTCCCTGTCAGCTCCCTCTGTAGCTGAAGTAAGTTGTTCCTGGCATAGATATGGTGAAGCAGTGGCCTAATTTGACTTTTCTAGATGGTGAGTAAAAGAGTCTCACCCTCTTCAGTGACTGCTGAAGAGGAACTTCCTTGCCTGCAACATTGGCCTTTGGGAATACTCACCACCATGCGACAAGGTATTATAAAAAGAGAAAAAGAGTTACATACACTTGGAGCTGAAGAAGTCCTGAGATGACCCTCACAGCTGTACGCTAATGGCAGAGGGAGTACTCTGTTTCTTAATGCACTTACTCTGAATCACACTTGGATGCTTTTCTCAGCGTGCACTCAAGCAGCTTTAAGTCATACACACCAACACTCTGCAAAAATCTGTTAAGGTGTAATATGAACCCCTAATGAAAGGAGTGCTAATAGGCCCTCACTGCCTTTTCTCATCCCAGGAAACAACTGGTTAGACTGATTCTCCCGGCTGCACCTTTTCACTGCTTTGATTAGCAACTCACTCAGTGTAATGGCCCCTTTGGGGTAGGTTGTTCCAGCAGCGCAGCTTTTGAAGGTGGAGAGGCACTGCAATTGCTACCCAACTGCTTGTATAAAATGGGGTTGTGTTGAGTGAGCAAACCTGAATGGGAGCATGTGTAATAGCAGGTGCGTATAGGCAGGAGGTCTGTAGTTGTTCTGCCTCACCTGGAGTTTCTTGTACCTCTGTGAATATGTAAGTCTAAAGAAACATTCATTGCTCAGGATGTCTGTAGGTTTACCTGTGCTTAAATATTAATTCAAGTTAAGTTAGTGAATTTGAATAACGGGAAGTGTTTCTGGTTCAGTGTATGGGTGTTTATTTTAAGAAAACAAGCCTTCATCCTGTTAATTTAAACTATATTCATTGTTATATCATTTAATACCTGGTTATAATATTTATATGTTAATATAGAGTAGTCTCAAGTCCATCATGTTTGGTCTCTGGCTCTATGGCTCAGTTGCAGCTTACCCCCAATGTAGTGATTATATCAGTAATGTGTTGAAAGTGTTGTGCTGCTTATTATACCCATTACAGCGAATGAGGACTCCTCTCTATATTTTATTTTTTTTCTAGAATGTTCATTTCTGACCTTGAATCAGTAATAGATATAGAACAAACCAAAATTGCATCAGTTAGGCTTGAAAGTGAATACTGACTGTGTTTATTACTAATGGAGATAGTTTGAGCAGTAGAATCATGGCTTTATGGATTTTCTAAGTAAATCTCACTTCAGCAGTGCCTTCTTTGTTTGTAATCACAAGAGAGAAATAGCCTCAAACAAAAGCTGTATGTTTTTTCATAAAGAAATGAAAAGTGTAAAACAAGACAAAAAAACCTTGGAAATTCTTAACTGCTTAGGGCAGTGGCACTACGAACATTCATACCAGCAAAATAGCAGATGATAAATGGATTTCCATCACCATCCCAGAACAAGGAGGTATGTCGTCTTCTTGTGCATGATCATTTAAATGGGTAGGAATAGAAGTAGATCTACTTTTGTCATTATTGTTTTCAGAATGATGTGACTATTATATAAACTTATCTTAACTCTTAAAAGTCCTGGTTCAAGTCATCCTGATAAAGCATATACTTCTGGACTTCTGCCCCATTGACCAATACAGCATTGCACAAACACCAGATTTACTGTGTTCCAGTCTTTATGGTTTCTGTTTCAGAGGCATTTCTAACTCACCTGTGACATACAAGCCTCCTCATATCAGACAGGTTCGGGGCTACTTTGCATAGCACTGAATCAGTGGGTGTGTTGGAAATATGCCTTTTGCTCGAATCAGCACTGGTGCCAGTAGCAAGGTCCTGTGTTGGTGCCTTACCCAGTGATTTTAGGTTGACTCTAACAGCTGTGTATTTTGAGAGCGATGAATGAGCACAGTCCTGTGCTACAATTTAAATTGCTTATGAAATATAATGACTGTGATGATGTTAAGGTGGTGGATGGTTATGAAAAGTGGATTTGGAACAAGCTTCCATATGCTTGTTCTTCCGGGAAAAATTAATTTTAAACAAGAAGAATAAAAAAAAATGCTTGTTTTCCAAGCAGATTTAAAGCATCAAAAGCTATGTTTTTCTCTTTGGAGCGAATCTGATGGAGCTTATTTTCATTCATCAGTGGAAAGTCTGACTTGAGCTGTGACCCCATTACACGGCAGCCTAGGAAAGAACACAATGAAATGTGCAGCTGTGATGCTGCGCTGCTCCCTGTGCAAATGGGCTTCACCCATAGCTCTGGCCTTAAGAATCTGCTTTATCTTCCTTCCTCAATGTGTCTGTCCACTTAATGTACGTTAGTAATTGAAACACTTAAAAACAAGGCTGTATTTTAACCTTTTAAGTTTTAACCTTCAAAACTGAGCAGAACAGCACCATCTGAATGTTCTTCACAGAGATATATATGAACGGGAATTTTTATTAATCTTTGTCATGCTCTTTGAAAGCTGTTTCTTTCCTCTGCCTTCCACCTGAAAGCCTATTGAACACGAGCATTGTGTTATAGTTGTGATTAAAAAGTTAGATCCATGCCTGTACCCAGAGCTCTTCTGAAGAGGGAACACCAGAAAGCCCTGTTGTGACTTGGTAGCAACATTTACAGTGATACCTGGAGTTGACCTTCAGATTGCTAATACAAGCTGTATGAGCCCTCCTGCCCCTGCCCTGCACCCTGTAGCCCACTGAATGCTGTCCAAATTTCTATGCCTTATTCAGAAGTGATCATCTTATATCAATTGGTCTGAGTGCAGCTTGCCTCTAATCTTGGATGGTGGAGACAGGAAGGAACAAGCTGTTCTGGAACTGTTGCATCTGCTGTACCCATGCTGGGTGTCTCAGGGCCCAGGTTACCTGGTTTCTCTCATACTATCTGAGAGATGTGGAAATGAGATTGGGCTGGGTTGCCCAGCAAAGGGGCTTCCAGTGTATGTTGTGAACCAGTATTCCTTTGTGGATGAGCTTCAAAATCACCTTAATGGTTTAGGTATAGCTACCAAACCAAACAGCTAACCCTGGTCCCAAATTAGGCTTCAACAAATAGAAGCATCTTATTTCAGTGAAGAGGTAATCAAGTTATTTGTACTAATGACCCTACTGATGACCTTGGTTGACTGCAGAATTCTGTGCCTGGACTTTGTTATTTATCCATTAGGACAAATGCTTTCAATTATAAAATATTTAGACATTTATTGATGGGAAAATTGCATGCATAGTGCTGAATTTTATATGAGAGAAGCAAATCTGGCTGTAATTTGCAGAATATGCTGTGTTGAGTTGACTTAGCAGGATAACTCATGCTCCTGCAAATTCAAATATTTGTCTGAATATATGAGGGTTTTCTAACAAGTCTTTGAGCAAATGGTAGTCCGACACTGCTCATGAACTGCCTGATTTTCTTGCAGAAAAACTGAATCGATAAAGCCATATAAATGGCACCTTTAGATGAAAAGGATATTATCTCATTTCTCATACCATGAGAAATTTCTCATGACGTTTCTCATACTATCTGGGGAAAACTGCATATATCTTGTTCATCCCAGCACTCTTACCAAGGAAGAAACATTTCTTATGAACAGATTATACATTAGCTTAATAGTAACAACTCTGAAAGTGTTCACATTTCACTGCAGTTATAAATGGGCAGATTCTCAGCAGATAGAAATGTTGCTCTGGTTACTAGCATATGTTAAGGACTGCTGCCCTGTACTAGCGTGTGCTGCTGTGATGTCTTTGTTCTGCTGTATGTACACATCTATAGGGTGCACTGCTGGGAAATGATACTGTTTTGGGGGGCTTCTGCTGATGTTCCAGTCCTTGTGTCTCTTAGATGAGTCCTGACTTGAGCCTCGGCTCTGTCCCTGAGGACTGAGGATGGCTGAACACCACTTCCAGGACTCTCTTCTCAGTGGAGCATTAAGATCTGTCCCACAGTAACTGATTGCAGTGACATTTTCTTAGAGTGCAGTCCTGTTCTTCCCTTCACTTCCATTTCACACCTGGAGCTGTAGCTATTAATATTCATTCACTACTTCCTATTGCGGGGTTCAGTCCCGTGGAGACTGTTTTTTTCCCTTCCCATCACGGACAGGCTTGTGATGGCTACCATCCTTGCTCCATGCAAAAGACTGCACCATGGATTTCCAAAGTATGAGTTAGAGCTGGGGATCTGGAACCGGGGCTGGACAAACCCACCATCCATCTCTGTGGACAACCTGTGGGGAGAAGCCGCACCTTCACCGGCTGGTGCCAGAAAGTGTGAGAGATCTTTGAGGAATTTTGTGGATTCTCTTTCCATCATGTTTGCATGTGGGATGGAGAAGTCTGGCTCTCTTGCTCATTTTTGTGTAGCTCTGTGGACAGCATGTAGAATTAGGAGATTTTTGCCCAGTGTTAGACTCTATTTCTAGTTTTGTGAACTAGACCGCCAGGACTGTGGTTTGACATGGCATGGTGCTCTGATAGAAGCAAACACGATTCTAAGTGATGTCTTCAAGTTGTTTTATTCAACAGATGTATGTTTTGCTTAAAGGCAAAGCACAGTATGAATCAGTCTTGTCTAAAATCACTTTTAAAAAGAGAAATAAGTAGGACATCAGGTGCAATAAAAGCTAGATACACAATAACCTGAGGCAGAATATCATGGCAAACCATGCTCCAGAGCATAAAGGTACATAACACTGACAACAGGTAGAGTTTTTTACAACAAGTAGGTACAGTCTTTCCACACCATGAAAGGCCAGTTGTGGTTTCCTATGCTGATTTGTTTCAGTTCATCTTAATGTGCCACATCAGGTGTTGCAGAAGTAAGACAGGCTGAGCTAACAGACCAGATCTTAGTACTGCCTAACTGTAATTTGTGAGGCACAGATAAGGCTGAAAGCACTCAGGTTTAGCTTATTTGCCAGTTGTTGGGATTTTCTCTGGTCTCTACCTGAAACGTGGGAGAATTTTCATCTGTGCCTGTTCTGCCATACGCTCCACAGGGACCTTGGTGGGTTTTTTTAGTTTAGTCCTTTTAAAATTAAGGGTTATAAGATTAGGTAAGTGTTGGAAGAGTGGGAGTGTTGGGAAGGTGGAAGTCTGGAGGATGGGATTATGGGAGGAAATGAGAACTTGATTAGGGAATTTAGGGTGTGATCAGAGGGCAAGGGAAATAGGGAGCATGAGGGTGGTTTGGGCTGATGGCAGAGTGTGGCTAGAGCACAGGGAGACATGGTTCTTGGCTCCATGAAAATTATACACTCCATAGGACTGGGAAGTTAGGTTACTCCCTACATAGGTTGTAGGATGGTGAGAATAACACACAGTCAAACACGGGCCAGTATTTGCAAACTGTGGGACATGTCTTCCCCATCGACAGTCAGAGCTGGGTTCTGGAGCCAGTAGCAGTGAAACACCATCAGCCTGGGTTGTACCAGGACTAGTGTGTGAAGGCAGAACTGGAGGCAGAGTAGATTGGGAAGCTCTGGTCTGGATAACTGCTCCTAAACTGACAAGAGTGGAGCCCCAGAAATAACAACAACCTAACAACTCCGCTTAAATCGGGGGGGAAGTCTTAGGTCAAATGAGGTCTTTTAGATGTTTGAAAGCAATAGACAACCCCGAGGGTTTCAGGTTACTGCCCCTCCTAAAAGTGAGATACCAGAAAGGTGCTAAGCAGACTTTAGAATGGCTTAGAGTTTTCTTAGTCTGGCACTGTCTGTGATACTGCCTGTATGTTGTCTTATATACAAATCGCATCAGCCTTTGCTCAGTTACAGTATGCTATCTGAAGGCCAGTTACATGGTTTATTCCTATAAAAAGCAGAGGCAAAGACTAAATTATTGTAGCTGAAGTTGCGTGCTTTACATGCCACTAACTTGCACACAGAGTTTGAAAATGATTGCAAGCAGCATGTTGCTTTCTTGTTTCCAGTGCAGGAGTGTCCATCCACCGAACTCAGTGTAAAGCTCTTTAAGTAAAAAGAGACTGACCCGTGACATATATTTCTCAATGCATAGAATTCATATCTGCCATACACATCTTATTCTTCCAGGTACCTAACTTAGCCAAATGGATATCTCTAAAGACTCCATGCAGCTTTTACACAAAGTTAAATTCAAACTACTCTGCATTTTAGCTGTTCCTTATGTTCAGATCTGTGTAGCCTTCAAAATTTTCTAGGGATGGGTCTCATTGGTGACAATTTATCAAAAGGAGATTTCTGTGACTTATTTTATTAACATACAAAATACTACATTGATCAGTGCATTCCAGTTTAAAAAAAAAATTAAAAATTTGAGGATATAATATTCTTATCACAATAAGTAATGTAAATGTCTTCTTCATTTGAGTCACTTCTGTCAGGCAGCTGTTTAGGTCACGCTATCACTGATACAGTAGCTGTTCCTTTTCACTTAACTGATTTCTGCTGAAAGAATATTTCAGTGCAAGAGGAATGTTTCACCCTTCAAAAATTTTACTCGGGTTGCTTTATAGCAAGCAGCATAAATGTCAATCTATTCCTTTAATAAAAGGTGGAGGCATGGGAGTAAGTGTAGACCAATGCTGTTAACTGCTGGTGTTTTGATCTGTCTTGCAAGTGAATAGCTTTCCATAGAGATTACTAATGGAATCTTTTAGAAAACACTGACTTGTTGATAGTGGCACAGAGATAAAGCAACAGGTGCAAATGAATGGTAGAGAGAATATTATTTCAGTCTCTATAAGGTAGTATTCCCTTTCAGGATTCATTTTTCCAGAAGGTTTCTTAAGCTATTTTGTAAGCCACTCTGGATTTCCTTCTGTTATAACTATTTGAATAATTTCAAATAATTTAGTTGAATGTGGTTTTCATTTTGAAAAGTATGAATCAAGGCATCAAGTAGAAGGTTATTTTTTCTTTCCTGTGCCCTTCCTTCAAGCACTGCTTTTAAAGTGGAGCTGCTATGTGTCTAGATACATATATATATTCATACACCTATTGCGTGTATCCTCTCTCTCTTCTCAACACAAAGCCAGATGTTTACAGCATGCACTGTCCCACACTCATGCCGTAACAGCAACACACTATTTCTTTGAAAGTCTTTCTCATTTCCAGACTCCGGAAAGCATAAATGAGTGGATCAATTACTGAGTTGCACATTATCAAGACCAGATAGGTATTGAAGTGTGAAGTGTAGCAGACGCAGTATGGATTCATTGGACAAGAAATGATGAGAATGAGGTGCAGGAAGAAAGGTGCCCAGCAAACAATGAAGACACCAAGTAATATAGTGATGGTGACAGCTCCCTTCATGCAGGTACGCTGGTAGGGCACCCCGTCCACGGGGAGGGCTGCAATCCGCTTAACATGCAGGCGTGCAAACAAGAACATGTGAACATAAAGGGAGGCCATGAGAAAGAGCATGGTAAAGAACATGGTGATGAGACAGACAATGACGGTTTTGCTTTCTGAGTAGGCAATGAATATGATGCCACAGATGATACAAGCAATCCAAATGACCACAATCAGGGTTAAAGCTTTCTTCACAGTCATGATGCTGTGGTAACGGAGAGCATAGAAAATAGTTATGTACCTGTCAATGGCTATAACCAAGAGGTTGCAAATTGAGGCTACCAAAGAAATACAAATCATAGAGTCAAAAACATTGTCCATATGCTGAATAAAGTGGTCATCAATGATCAAATAGCCGTTGCTCAGGATTGCAATCATGATAGTCTCCAAGGCATTTGACATGCTTACTAACATATCTGCCACAGCCAAGCTACAAAGGAAAAAATACATGGGAGAATGTAGGTTTCCATTCTTCAGTACTGCAAGAATGACAAGGATGTTTTCCAGGAGGCTGATGATTCCTAAAGTCAAGAAGACCTCGGCTTTTATGAAGACCTGCTCACAAAATCCATCGCTGCTTCTGTTGTTCAGAATTGAGTCATTGAAGTCTTCAGTGACATTAAGCAGCACAGGTTGAAATGAAAGTGCAAAGTGTGTGGTATTCATTGTCAGCAAAGGGATTGAATTCACAAGTGATTACAGACCTGATAGAGCACAGGTTAAAAAAAAGAAAAAAGAAGGGGAGAAACAAAAGAAAAAGGAAAAGAAGTCCTTCCAAGTTATTGCTGTGCACATGGGATGGAATCAAGCAGGACTTTTCTTTAGTCACTTTTACAAGTAGAAACATAAAAAAAAAATCTGCATTTATAGTGAGTTTTGTGTCAGTCCCAGGCTGCTCTTCTCCTTTATAAGAAAGTGATCTTCAAATCTTGCAGGCATCAAACAGTTTTCTCTGAAGGGAAAAATCATCATCAGCACATTGCTGGTTCTAGCTCTCCTGATGATTAAAAGCAGGGAGTTTTCTCATCTGCTATTGTCTGCTGGGGCCAGTGCAGGTTTGTTGCCAGTGTGTTGCAGCTCAGCGAAGTATCTCTTGCTATTTCAGCGGCAAGAAAGGAAAAGAGAACTAAGGGATTTATACGTGCATGAAAGAAAAAACAACTCCTACTTAACCCTCCGTGCAGAGCATTGGCCATTAGAGAGCAAGCACCTTTCTGACTGACAGTTGCAAACACCAGGTACAGCATCCCCACCGCTGGCTCCGCCAGCAGATCTGAAACTGTCTGGCGCCCTCTGCAGATAGCGAATAGGATGCATTTGCCTTAAAATTCATCTGAAAAAGGGGATTTTCGTCCAGCAAAACTTTATGCCTGTTCTCGGCAGTCGGGTCCTGCCCATGGGAGTGAGCAGGGGCAGGCAGCTGAGGGTGGTAGGTGTTCAGGGGCAGGCAGGGTGCCCATACGCTGTCCTGGCCTCTACTCCTCTCCCGCCTGGAGCCAGAGCTCCTCTTGCCTGGTTCGAATGAGCTGGCTGAGCCCTGAGCTGAGTCCAGACAATGCCTCCCTTGAGGATGTCCTGGGCTCACTTCGGCTTTGGACCTTGTGGTTAAAGACAACAACCTGAGCGTGAGCTGTAGCACAGATGGGATGTGGGTGCAAATAGTATGCCCATGATATAGTTGCTGAGGTGCTCCAAAGGCTGTCATTAGCTAGATAATGTTGGTTTCATCGGAGACAAGCTCCCAGGGTTTTCGTTCCTTGCCCACAAATGGTTTGGGCTTTGTTTGTTTATTTTGGTTCCTAAATTCCTTGCTCATAAGTGAAGCAAAGTGCAGGTGGGAGTCTCCACACTGTGCTCGCTCTGTCTCATGACTCTCCAGCTCTGCTGAAGGATCTCAGCCAGCCTAAAGGCTTAACCAGCTCTTGCAAGCTGATCTCCCTGCCTGCCCCCCCCCCCCCCCCTCCCCTTTCTCCCTGGCTGCAAAAGTGTGCTGTGATGTACTGCCAGAGAAGGGTCATCCCAGGAGGGCCAGACGCTCAGCTGGTTATTAAACCAGTTACATGGAAGTGAACTTGTAGCTGAATTCAACTTCCAAACCATCTCTGGCAGCATTGGTTTCAAGGACAGAGTTCTTCAAGTTCAATTGCTTCAGTTAAACCTTTTTTTTTTTTTTTTTTTTAAATAATGTTGCCCAGTTCATGAGAATGGACACTTAATGTTGGTCTAGTTTCCTTGGTGGCATCTCCAACAGCCTGAAGCCTTCTGACCTAACTGCTCTTGAACTTTCTCATCATCCCTTAAATCTCTGAAAAGTCCTTTATTCCTAAGAGTAAAAGCTGAATACATGGGACTGCTTTGGTATCAGACCTATTTTAACAAAGGTTCTTCTAGTACCCTTCATGGGTAGTTTGTGTGAGTACAGAGCTGTGGGGTGAGTTGGTCTGACCCAGCATGTTACTGGGTCTGTCTCCAGTATTTCAGCAGGCCCCTGCACCCTTGGGCACCTGTACTAGAAGAGCTGCCCTGCTGGACATCTCTGCTGGAGAAATGAAACAAATTTCCATATGCCCTTTCCTTTCTTTACTCTTTCAAAAGTAATCCTTCTCACCAGCAGCTGCTTTTTCTCACAGGAGCCCACCATAACTGATCTTAACTGGAACTGTACTGATTTTAAGCCTATGCAGGACCAGGGAGATTTTCAATTATCATATATTAACAGGCAAACATAAGGTAGATTTTCCTTGCACATTATTCACTCACACTGTATCTCTGTAGTGAATTTTCTTAGTTTGATTTTTTGAAAGCACTCACTGATGTCTGTATACTTCATGACTCGAGTTTTTCCAGAAGTACTTTAGAATCAAAGCCATACAATGTCACGTATACTAATGTTTGTGGTTTCTATTACACGTTTGTTAGCTCAAAAAGTCACAAATATTTTCCAGTTTCATTTTGAGCCCACAGAATTATTATCATGCACACATAATTCAATACCAAGAAGCAACAAATCTCAAATTCAGACTCCAGATGATACCTTTACAAGGACAATATCCAGTGCAGTAATTTTCATCTGAAAAAATAGCTGGGGATTTGCCTGCCAAGTTGTCCAGTTAACATTTTAAAGATCTTAACTGGTCTCTCAAAGTCTCTCCCTAAATTCACAGTGATGTATTTTTAAAGCAGATAGCTTATAACAACAAACTATCTCTCCCATGCCTCTAATCCCATGGCAGGGAAAAGATATTCCCTCCGTTCAAGTGTAGCAATTATGGATTTAAGCCTAGAGCAGCTATCTTTATTTTGTGCAGTAAGCCCCAGTTGCTGCTTGCCAGCTTTCTCAAGCTGATGGAGTGCACTCAAGATAGTGATTTCAGGACATAATGACTATCCCTGGCCTTGTAAATGTTGTCTTTCCAACTGAGGAGGAGCCCATCTTTGCAAGCCTAGACAGATGTCCCTCCTTGCCAGCTCTGTGCTTGGGTACTGTCTTGTGAAGTGGCAGGCGGAGGTTGTACCCTCGCAGGGTGAGGACAGGATCAAAGGCAGAGTGTCACATTCATGGAGGAGAGCTCACCCTGGAGGAATAGCATCCTTCTGGGCTTGGCTCTGGATTACCTGCTGATGGAGGAGCACTTATGTTTTAGGCAGCCAGATGTAAACCAATTCATAGGAGTGCTTTGCCATTTACATTCCAGTCCTGTCTTCCCCATCTGGTTAGTCTCAGCAATATACTGCATTAGTCCTGTAAATATTGACTCCAGAATGCTCCATCCCTTGTTGCCACACTGTTTCAAAAAGACCACTACAGATTTCTCTGCCTTTCAGCTGAATCTGAGAAGAATAAGTCATTAAATGTGTTGCATGAATTTCTGAATGTATCTGACAGCAGGAATCAAGCTACTATTTGCACTGAGATGCAATTATTTGAAGTGGAAATTGAATGTTGTATACCAAAGTGGATTAATGGCACTATTAGCTTTGCCATTAAGTGCTAAAAATAGTGGACTAGAGCCTCATGTATCTGATTGCAAGCTCAAACTGACTCTAAGGTCTTCACAAAAATGGGAAGAAGCTGCGTTTGTGCAAAAGACAGCAACATGTTAGGCCTTATTTTCAAAAGGTGTAAGGGGATTTCTCTGCTCAGCATTGGAAAACCTACGTGATCTGAAATTTTGCAATATATTTTGCAATAACATACAATAAGTTGCTGCCCCTCAGCTGTCAGTTCCTGCTTCATTTCCAGAGATACAGTTAGTGATCGTGTCTGTTGCAGTGCAAAACAGACAGGTTACTCTAACATCTACTGCAGTGTTGCAGTGGATTTGCATCCTGGCAATTTTACTCTACATCTGAGGAGTGGCAACTTATTAAAATGTACTAAAATGACGGTAGACATTCATATCCTCAATCTCCTAGATAGTGAAGTCCACTTGTCTTGGGTAGGAGAGCAGAGCCATGGCAATTGTTGCAATCTAGGGCATATAAAATGAAATAATACTTGGTTTAGGTCCTCCCTCCACCAAAACCTGGTGAAAAGAAGATTGGGAAGTTAGAGATATGAGACGTCTGTGTGTACTCGCCAAGTTTTGCCTTGTGCATAGCTGTTCCCATCTCTTATACCCAGGGCCTCAAGGGAAAACTTTAAACTGCTGCCTGGAATGTGCTCAGGACTGTTGTTCAGAGGAGAGCCGTGATGGAAGTCATGCACTTTGAGTGGGACCAGTCAAGGTTTTGGATCTTTGGGCTTTGCTGGGTCATGGTGAGCCAGTAAGCTCACGGCACATCTGAATGTTTCATTGCAACTCTGTTAATGTACAGGAAGTGTCATCTTCTGTTTTAAATCAGCGCATAAAATACCCCTTCTCACCTCTTGTCTTGGGCTCTGCAGTCTATGACTAATGTTACACTTCATAGCCGCCTCTCCAGCTGTTGTGAGAGTGCGTTTATTTGACACCCAGGGAGCAGTGTCGTCTTTCTGCTGTGTTCTTGTTTATTCCCTGGACTCAAAAAACAAACTCACTGTTGAAATTATCAACTTTGTTTTTTAATCTCATGGTGTGCTGAATGAGAGAAGTCCTTGGTTTCTGTCCCTGTAGTTGCTATGCAACTGTCACCTACCCTGTAGTTCCTGATGCCATGTCTAAGTCAGACAGCAGCTGGGGCCATAGGTCAGAGGAGAATAGGTGCACAGGAAGGGAGAACATCTCTTGCAGCATTAAGTTCAGTCCCTTGCTGTATCAGCGATCATTGATAATTATATCGCCTCCTTCTCATGTTTTATTCTTTCAGCTTCCAGCCTCAAATCCCCAAACTGTATTGTTCCTTGTAGATGGAGAGGAATCTGTGTGTTTCACCAATCTGGCATGACTTTGATTCAGTTAGGCTATCATATTTGTAATGATCAAATAGGTAGTAAGAAATCTCTGTGGTTTTGGCCTCCAGAATTACCCTTCTCTTTTTCTGATTTTTTGTTAATGTATTTCTTATGATGAGTCTTCACAAACTCAAAAGTATATAGAGGCAAGCAGTGATTTTTATGCTTGTTTTGTTATGAGAACTTAACCTTCCGTACTCTGATTCTGAATACCGCAGTGCTTTTCAGCCTCCAGAGTGATTTACTGGAGGTGGATTGTGGAGATGGTCTTCAGGGGCTCACTTAGCTGAGCAATAGAAATCTTTCAAAATGCACTTAGAGTTCAAATCTTGTATTGGTTCTGTATACAAATACCAGCACTTGGGTAGACTGCTACAGTTAAAACCAATTCTTTGAACAAGTGTGACCTAACTGAGACAGTTTTTACTGAGGGAAACGCCCTTCTGTGCTTCTATAAACAATAATTTAAAAACCCATAAAAATGAAAAGTTTTAGCAGCTTGAAGGCCCGATTGCAAAAATGAACATTGAATTTTGTTACGAAAATATCTCCCTAACTGTGGAGTCATTTGAACTCAGTCAGCACCAGCATTTTGACCCTGAAGATTTCTAGATACTAAAGATTTCTGCATCTCAGCCTGTGCATGTCTCAGGTTTGGCTGATAGAGCTCCTTGTGCCTAAGGCTGACCAGGATGTGTAAGCCAGCTGGACAGACACCTCAGGTACTCTCTCCTCACTACACTCTACCTGTGACCAGATTTGACAATAGTTAGCTGTGGCCACCTCCTTTTAGAGTGGGTTCAGAGGAAAATTCATCTTTGCTGTTTTGTATTCTGGGCTGCTGATTAGAGCTCTTGCCCAGGATGTGCAATACCTAATTTCCATTCCTTTCTTTGCCTGAAAAGGTGAGACAGTTTATCTTCAGGTTCATGTTTTCACATATCACCAGCATAAGCCTTGATTTGTCAGGGTTTTGCCCTGTGCTGTCAGGGCAGCATAGAGCTCTGTGAACTAGCAGATCATTTCTTTAACAGTATCCTCTAACACACACTTGCCATCATCTTTGCTTATCTGCCAATGCCAGGCCATCCTTCACTATCTGAGGCTTCCAAACTTAAAATTATTATCTAGTCCATGAATCTGTAATATTGGTAATGAATGTTATGTATGCTTCATTTCAAGCAGATGGATCCTTAGAAGGATCATGAGTAGCCCTTCCAAAATGTCAGAGCAACCCACCTAAGCCCACAAAGATGAAATGGGTAAAATGTGGAAATTAGATCTATCAGGATGTCACTTACTGAGGAGGCTTTCATTCATGTTCTTTATCTCATGATTTTACCCTAAAATAACTCCTTTTCTAAGAAAAAAAAGCTGTAAATAAGAGGATGTCAGCACAATTAATGAAATATTGGCTGTGATGAAGTCAAAAAGATTTAGCTGTTTTAACTACCAGCAGAAATGAACCATTTTCTTTGGTAAAAACCTCAGTCATGTTTTACAAAGCCATTAATATGGTAAGGTGTCTTTTTTTTTATGTAATTATTACTCAGTTGTTTCTTCACTAGTTAAACTATGTAATCTTCAGGGAAAGGTAAAGAGAAAGTAACATCTACTGCTAAGTGTGGATAATGGAGTTTTCTAGAGAGAATTCCTTTGTGAGGCTGTTGAATGAAAAACCTTGTTGAACACTTGTCATGAGATTCAAGCTGATAATGGCTGATAAATGCATATAATTTTTCTTTATTTTCACTCTTTTTCAACAACAGTTTGTGCCAGACAAAACTGGAAATTTTAAAGGAAGTTAGAGGATAATAAACAGATAGTTGCTCCCATGCGGCAGGTAATTACTACTCTCCTGCGGTTCCAAGTAGCCAAAATAGTGAGTGAAATACTCTCCTCAGTTTTATCCTTTATAGGAAAGGACTTAACAGATAAAATATTTTGTCTTACCAAAGCAAAAGCAAAGTACACTGGTTTTGAATTCTGTGCACATTTGTGGAGTGCCCATTACTTTACAGGCTTTGATTTGGAAATATCTGTAAACATGTGCTTGAATTCATCATCTGGGCACTTCATGATGGTTACTCAGCTCTCTGACATGCAGAGTTATTCTATGCTGAAGAACTGCCTTAGTAGAGTTTTAGTTTTTGATAATAGAATACTTGACAAATGCAATAAATTAAACTTCAGATCTTATTCACCATATGACTTGTAGATCATGAACCTCTCGAATATTGACTTAGTTCAAGAAAAAAACTGTTTACTATTTTTCACTGAAATCATGAAGATATCACTAGTTATAATAAATAGTGGAAACATGGCTTGGGCTGTTTTTTACTTGGAGATTATCAAACTCCAACAAAACTGGAAGTAGGAGCCTCACAAGAATCTGGCAAAGAGGACATACAATGACACCGCTGTAAACACTCAGATGATTAAGCGCCGTCTACTGAAATGCTGCGTTTTTCTTGAATGTCTTAGGGTAACAGCTTTCTAAGAGCATTTTTAGTACTGTCAGATTCACAGACTGCAGAATCACTTACAATATTAGATATCAGATGGTGATATTGGATATTGGAATATTGGATATTATTACCTATATAGATATTGGAAAGATTTCAGTTGTGTTCTTCCAAGAAGTTGTAGCATACACTTCACAGTCACGTCCATAGCTAATAACATTATAGTCTGAGGCTTACTATGATCTGAGGCAAGAATGAATCTGGCATCAGCTGAGGTCAGTGGAAATTGCATATGTCTGTACCAGATTACTGGAAGAGATTTTCAAATTGAAAGAGTAGATCCTCACCTGATACAACCAACTGAAACCCTGTTGAAGCAGAGCACTAGCAGTTTGCATTATTTAGGATCTGACCCACTGAATTTTCTTTCAACCCTGGCTGGAGCAAAAAGCACCAGTACTGCAGATGAAGAGGCATCCTGCCAACTTTTGTGATGAGTGAGGAGAACGAACAGGTAATAGTGATTGCGATGAGGTGGCTTTCAGATGAGTGTTTCTATAATTTGAGCCAGTTAACAGGTTAAACAGACTCAACTTTTGGACATTATATACAGTTTTCCTTCTCATCCAAGGGTAAAAGGAGACAAAGCAGACCTGATTGCAAAACACTTACCAGCACCTGCAGGTGCTTTGGCATATTCAAGGGATTTTAAGTGCTTTAGACTAATAATAATCAGTATCAGTTTTGTCCTCTCATTTACAGAGTGAAAGACAAGCAGATGTGATTGAGTCAGCTGCATTCTGCTACTCAGCTTCATCAGTGCCAAGAATCCCTGGAATATCTTCCTCATCTCCCTGGAAGCCCTTGTCTTCATAAATCTCATTGCCCTGCAGTGCTGGGGCTGAGCAGTGGGTGCATTTGGCCTTTTAAAGCCTAATAACCTAATGCTGCTGACTGACCTCATTCCTGGCACTATAGATAACTGTAAGACTTTGGAGACTGGCAAGCTTTAAAGATGATTTTACTGAGCTGTCAGATGCTGCGGGTGGATGGATATTGGGAGAGATTTTTCTGCTGATGCTTAGAATGCCTCAATTTGTTGCTGTACTTGGAGTCCAGTGTTGCTTCCTTGCAGACAAAATACTCATACAAGGACAGGGAAAAAAAACCCCAAAACCAAAAAATTGGAGCTTTTTTTTCCCTGATGCTGCCACTCCTTATGTGCTAGAGATGGATTGTATGCTGTGCCTCTCACCAGCCACTCCTAGACCTGCAGAAGTACCAGTTTCAGGCTGTTTAAAATGATGTCTACTTGCGTGTCTGCCTATTGGTGTGTGGCCCCACGTGAAGATTGCAAAAGAAACATCCTTGGCTGACAAAGCCATCTTGAAGAAAAACAAAAAAAAAGAGGAAACAAAGTGGGGAAAAAAGTTCCCCAAGTGTTTACTTGGTTCTCAGTTCACATTTCAGCATATGGGTTTTTCCTGAAATCAGTGGGAAAGGCCGTGGGGTGGGTGGTTTCCTCTTTCTAGCTGCAGAAGAGCGCTCCCATAAGACTACTTCTCTCTCAAAGACAGTGATAAGAGCTATCAGAACCTATCCTTTAATTTTAATTACCAGTTAGGTCTAACTTTTGCCTTGTTAATTTGCTCCAAGAATTTCCTGTTCTACTCTTTTTGTGTTTGGAAGATACTGTCCTATGGTTGTAAAAAATTCATCTTCAGTGCTTTTATCTGCATTGCTTTTTGTAAATAACTTCTAGAACAGTGTGGGGCAATCTTTACTTACTTCTTATGGTTTAGGGGTAGCTGGGAATAGCAAAGGCCCCTGTCCGTCTATTAAACCAACCGCATGTGCACAATCATACTGCGGCCCTCGGAGATGTTGCCCTTCAACAGTAAAATGGGACTTAAACGCTCTTCAGGGTTAGAGAGATTCCCTTTTCTAGATTCTGAAATTTGCAATATGAGCCAGTTTTTTTGAGTAATGTCAAACTACAGAGTGTGAATATGGAATTTTTTCTGTTAGAAACAGAATCTTCTTGATTTGGAAAGCAAAATATATTTGGAAAGCAAATATGGCTCATGAAACCTTGTATCCATTTATTGTATACCATTTCTTGTTCCTTTTTTTTTTCAGTTCAAGTGCACAAGGTTATTTACGTATCTTTCTTTGTATTTAATAATAACATATGGCTAGGTGTTTCTGAATAGCACATTTTCCTGTTTAACACAAGAAAACAAGCTGATGTTTAAGTTTTTGTTTGTACTGAATATTGTCTTGACAAGAAAAGGTGTTGTCATGAAAAAGCTACATCTATTGCTCATCTTACACAACTTCTGATGGCAGAAATAATTAAATTTCAGTTGAATTCACCAAGGGCACTTTTGTTGACTGCTTAGAAACTTCTCAAAACGTTTTGTAACCTTGCTTTTCTAGGCCAGTGCTTCAGAGGATGCAGGTGCCAGAACCCTAAACCAGCAAAGCCTGACCTCAGGAGCTCCCTCCTTCATAGTTATCTGAAGGATATTGTGTCACTGCCCAACAAACTTTTGCAGAGGGGCAGAGTGAACCTTCAAACCCCTCCTGCTTCCTCTGACTCCAGTCACTTCAAATCTGTGCTTTATTATTCCCTTTGTCTTGTGGACTGGTTGTTATTAATTAATTTATATACATACACGTAATAAATGTGTCTAAATACAGTATATTAACAATATATTGCCATAATATTATGAAGGATTTTCTTTATGTGAGCCAATGCTGCCTTTCCTCCTCCAAGCAATGCCAGCTTGAAAGGGTTGTGTGGACTGTTTGGAGAGACTGTGTGCTAACAGGGTGTCCGGAGATCTGTCACTGCTACAAATACACACCCCTGCCGAGTGGGTTATTGTTCCTGCACTGGCTAATTACGTGTCAGAGCAGGAAGGGGAATAAAATACTGCTTTTGCCATTTTGCAGTCGACATACAAGAGTCAATGCCAGGGTACCTCATTCCTGTATCTTAACCACAAGATACTTTTTTTTCCAAATGTAGTTCTCCTTTCCCTCTCACTCCATGATAAGCAGAGAAGTAAGCTCATTCAGTCTGTGAATCTGAGCTTCATGTTTTCTCCTCTATAATTGGGCAGGTATTTTTCTTGAAATCTCTTCCTGCGTTTTTCATATGAGGTGGGAAGCGATGACTGAATACAGCCAGGCTCTGCAGACTTCCCCTTGCTCTTTCCATTGCCCAGCAAATAGCCTGATGATGAATAACTCAGTGACACTGAGGTTGGAATTTCAAAAAGCTCTTAGTAATAACCTGCCACGGGCAAATATTGGTGGCTAAGGTTTCTAAATAACAGCTATGGCTAAAAATACAGAAGAGAGTGCAGCTGAGTGCTCCCTACATTGTAAAATAGAGGATAATGATGAATACTTCCTGGAGGGAAGATTGGCAGGGCAGGGTCTCGATTTAGCCCATTTCAGTTTTCTGTTGCTGCTGCCGCCCAGGACTGTGCCTGTAGGCCTGTTTTCTTGGGGATGCTCTTTCAGAGGCTGTGCCAAAAGAGGCTGCCCAAAGGCAAGTTTTATTTCAATGAAATTCCTCATTCGAACACCAATTTTGTCAATCATTTTTAAAGCTAGCATCTAGGAATCTGGCTTGTGTTCGCTGAGTTTAGTGACGTGTAATAGCCCCCTCTTCAGAAAAGCTGGGCTTGCAAATGTGCTTGCTGAAGTTTTGGTGATTCACTGCCTTGCTTGAGTTTAAAATTACGCCACTGTGCATCTAAAGAAGGGTGAGGATTTTAGTGAACGCTTGGTCATTATGTTTGCAACACTCCTGTCTAAAGCCTGCAATGGGATTAACTGTGTGTACAGCACAGATGGACAACTGCGTGCACAGCTTCAGCCAACAATATCACTTACCCGAGCACAGAAGTTGTGTGTGCAAGCCTTTTGCTTTATTCTTACCCTGTCTTTTGCTAACCAAGAGTGAAAACAGAGGAGGTGACTGTATTAGAGCTGTCCCAGGACACGGTGCAGTGGCCAGAATCAAATAAGGGGAAGGTGAGGAGGCAGCTGCAATCTCCCGTCATCTTTTTTTAATATTTGCTTTTGTCAAAAACAAAATTTCTGTTTTGATTGATGAAAGGACCGAAGTTTCAAAAGGAGGTTGCAGGAGAAGAGGCATCCTTTTGCCATAGAACTCTTTCCAGGATGAAAAGGCCATCCTGGAGTATGGAGGACCCTCACTCCTCTATCCCCTTTGCACCTCATTAAAGGGGTGGTGCAGCCGTGTTTCACAGCTTTCAGAAGAGTGATCCGACTGGTGCCCTCAGAGGCTTTCAAGAGCCAGGATTGCTTTAGCTCTCTCTTTGACTCCACAGCCAATTTCTTGCTATTTCAAACCCTTCAGCTTTTACTGCTTGCCTGTGCTGTGCCCCAGCCATTCCCAAGAGCTGGTGGACACCCTGGACACAATCGCTGGAGAGTCCATCATATTCTGACTCCTGTCATTTAAACCTGTATATATGGCTCTTAAATTTTAAACTGCTTTGAAGGTCCATTTTTTTGATAGCATGAAATTAAGGTAGTGTCTGGTGCCATCTTGTGTCACAGAGGAGTAAATATATAGAGCTGTCATTTTTTAACTTGGAATAATGTGGGTTTTTAACTTGCTTATCTTTAGGGTGTGTCACTGGATGCAGCATCAGTATTAACAAGGCAAGATCACCAGTGACATTCAGAGGGCTAGAATTTTGCATGCAATACGTTGTAAGCAGTTGAAAAATGAGTTAAAATATGAATCAGTGTAGTGTCACCAACTTCAGCAAAGCTTTCTTGACTGTAAAGTGCAAGCTGTGGGACGAGCAGGTGTGGGCAGTGCTGGCTAAAGGCCACTGAGCTTCAACTAAACTTGAGAGGAACTTTTCACAGCAAGCACTGCTTGGTTTTATGTTACTTCATCACAATTTTACAAAGTTGTCTTTGTCAGGTTTAGCTCACCCCTTTCAGGCACGGGATTTTGCCTCTGTCCCCCCATGGCCCCTCCAGACTGTGGGAGGCAGAGGGGACGGCGGCTGCAGCGGCTGCTGCTGGGACAGGGACACCCGTGGCGCTCTCCTCTCCTCGGGTGCAGGGTTTGGGGTCAGTGTCATCGTCCCATGGAGCTGAGCAGCCAGCTAGGATGGCAGGTCCCCTCCTCCCCACCGAGCAGAGCCTCCAGAAGGACCAGGGCACCGCAGGGATGCACCGGGAGCACTGCTCTGACATTTCCTTTATTAATGTTTGTTGCACACAGTGGGAAGCTCAAAGGAAATTGCTCAAGTAGATGAAGAACCGTTATTTTTAGAAACATGTGGGTTGTTTCTTTTCTTTTCTTGATGGTGACAATGAACCACTATCAAAGGCAGAAGACTGCTGGAAACATTTTGTTGTTCAAAATTCAGCAACTAAGTAGTTTATGCATTACCAATTCACAAAGGAACAACTAATAGCTCCGTTGCTAATTACTGATTTGCTTTATTTATGTATCAAACTGCCACTATGCTTTGCAGAATGTATTGTACAAAAAAGTGAAGAATGAGAAAAGAATATTTGCTTTTATAAAAGAAGCCAAAAAATGACACCTCCATCAATTAGGCACTGTGTACCCACTTCTTCATTTTAATGAATAGATGTATTATCTCTGTCTTCAGAATGTGCACACTGAATTAATTACAAAATTAACTCAAATTACCTGAAAAATTTTAAACCTCACATTTCATGGGAAAATATTTCTTTTACAGTATTTCTGGTGAAACATATGGAAAACGTTTAAATTTGCCACATGTCCAGCGAGTGTGGCTGGCATGGGCTTCCACTGCACAACTCCGGTGCCTCCTTGCACGCTGATGGTCCCCGGGGGTCCAAGTGCCCTGCTGGGTTGGACATACTGCCATGCTGACAGTCCTGTCCAAGCATCTCATCCCTCCCAGCTCTCTCCCCTCTCCCTTGGGCTTTATTTCAAAATCACTGCTATAAACCAAATAATAAAAATAAGATGAAATTGATACATTTTGGTGCTCTCAGATCTGTGGCATGCTCTCTCTTGACCGTGCCAGGAAAGGCTGGACTGGGTTTTGGATGTAAGAGTCTGATTTCAACAGGAATAGTTGAACATAAACTGTTCATTTTTCATATAGAAATACATTATTTCTGCTTACAGTTTAAGAAGAAATTTACAGAGACATAAAAGAAGCTAAGATATATGAAGCTGTGTACCTTGGGAAGGATTTATGCGTGAAGAATACTGCAAAAACTGGCAGAATTTGTGCGAGGATCGTGTACTGAGCATCACTAGATGTCACTCTCGACCTGAATTTAGTTTCACAGACTCACTCGCTTGTCAGAAGTTTTAATTTTAAATTATTAATCTTCTATTCACCCCTCTCCCTTTTTTTTTTCCTTACATTTAATGCACAGGAGATCTTCCAGTTCAGTGTAGCATAATCTGTTGTGCATAAATATTTTTCTTGCTTAAAACCACGATCAAAATTAGGTCAAATAGAAATACCTAAAATTTGCAATACCATCAATTTCTGTGCTAGATATTCACTGGGGAAATAGAAAAGGCAAAACCCCCTGAAACAGGGTTTCCTTCTAACATGTTTAGTTGGTTTTCCAGTTTTATTCAGAACTTGTTGGCACAGTCACGCTATCCATCATGTGAAATGAAGAGGAGGGTGTCCATTTCAGCCCAAAAGATCTCCTTTGCTTCAAAATACTGGATTTTTGCTTATGTTAAAAAGCAGAGGTGATATTTAGGTGATTTATGTGATTTAATTTAATAATGTTCTCTTTTGAATTGCTAATAGTTTCTATTTTGATACTTCTTGGCTTCTTCATTGAGCCAAATTTCTTCAATGAATTCAAAGTACATTGACGGGGCTCTATTCATCCTGAAAATCTAAATAATCCCTGCAATATAGCCCCAAATGTTCTCTGCCTCTTTAAAAATAAAGGTGCATGTAAGACAATGATCACTTTCAGGTGTGAAAAGGACCAGGCTGACCACTCCTCCCTTATCCCCTGTCCCATCAGTGATCCCTAGCTCTGCTTGTTGGCATCACTGACCTCAAAGGAGGCACAGAGGATTTGGCTGAGGGTGTCTCAGCCATGGGCTGGAGCACCCTGGCAGGCTAGCTCATGTACTAAATGGAAGGTGTCAGTCTCCCAGGGTTGCTAAACTGGTAGCTTTAAAATAGCAACTAAAATAAGATTATTGAAAGCCCCAAATAATGAAATTTCCATGGCAGGAGGAGTGAGAGAGTGAGCACATGGGAGGAAGGAAGGACGGATGGACAGATGGATGGACGGCTGGATGGCTGGCTGGCTGAACACCAGTGCTTAGCCAGCTAATGACCGCAAACATTTAATGTAAAGCGCAAGCCCAGCATCCTACAGGTTAGTTATCTTTCTGCTGGTCTCCTTTGCACCTAGGAGTGTCTCTCAACCTGCTGTCTGTTCTCGCTGTGGAGATCCAGGCTGTGCTGAAGGTATCGTTTTTCTCTTTCGGTTTTGCAGTTCAAGGCACAGTCTCTCATTCAGTCACTGAGCAGTACATGTAAGCCCTTTATCATACCACCCTTAATGTCAGGTTGTTTTTTATCCAGTATCTCAGTTAGTTCCTTGATGTACCCATTAACCTAGTCTGAGAAATGACACTTACAATTGCAATATGCTTCCTTTGGAGCAGATACTCTACCCCTTCTGGTCCTTTCAGTCTTTTCTTCCTCTTTCCATTAGAAAAATGAACTGTTCTCTCTTCAGTTACTCATCTTTTCCCCCCCCAATTCTTTTTTCTTGATTTACCTTCAGCATGTCTCCCCACATCACTTTCTGCTGATTAACACCCTTGGTATGCTCACTGTCGTACTAGGTCAAAACCCCACATTACATGATGGAGTCATTAGGAGCTCTGGCTTCCTCTCTTTTTCAGCACTGTTCCACAGTAAAAAAAGAAAGAATCCATTTATAAAACAGGTTTAGGCAGTAATTTTGAGGTGAAACAAGTTTCCAGTGAAAGGCTTTGTTTTCAACTCTAAAATATTTTGTGAGAGCATTCCAGCTCTGCTGAAACATTCGTGCTTGAATGAGAGGCAAAAATGTTTCTATGAAGTTAATGCTTTTTTTTTTTTTAAAAGAATAATTTCATTCAAACTCTCATTTTTTAACCTGAAATGACTTATTTCATGATGTCCTTGGGTATGAAAATGTTTAAGAAAATTCTTTAATGAAACGAAAAAGGGACACACAAACATTTTTTTGACTTTTGCCTATTAAACAAATATTTCCGGTTGATTAAAAACATATTTGTCATAGGATTTTTTTTTTTTTTTTACTTCCATAAAAAGCACAAAATAATGAGTTTATACAGGGTTATCCACAATATGCTATTAGAAAACTCCTGGGGATTTAGCATTTTAAAAAGCAGGTAGGGAATTCTCTGATTTCTGGCATGTGAAGTCACTCCCAGGGCTGCGAGGGCCCTGGTGAACAAGAGAAGTGAGATAATGCAAACCAGGAGGCTGACAAGGAGGTGTTCACACCTTGTGGTTGGATACAGAAGCGAAGGAAGTTTGGAAAAAGCTGTTCAGAATCTCTGTTCGTAAACCTGAAACACCTGAATTGTCTTTTTAGCCTAAAAAACATAAGGAAAGCATGGCAGATACGCACTGGTGGGAGTGGGACCAGCCTCAGGGATCATGGCCAGCGAGAGAGGTGGGCAGTAGCACTTTCAGAGAGGTCATGGCAGGCAGGGCACAGTGCTTCTCCAGGCAAAAGACCCCCCTGCTTGGCAGCAAACACACCTAGTGCAAGTACTAAAGAAGAGGGAAAAGTGGTTACAGAGTCATCTTTGACGTGGGCTTTTTTCCCTATTGTCAGAGTTGTTTGTGTTGTTATGAAGTAAAATATACGTTGCTGGTACAATTACATTTACCCTGTGCATCAGTCAGACAACGCACAAAGTATTCGTGTTCTTCCATGCTGGTTCAAAACCCTTTCCCCCATTCTTTTCGTCTTCACTGGAGAGTAGTTTATTTAAGTACCGAATTTTCCCATGTGTTTGCTGCAGCACATGATTCTGGTGTATGTTTGAATCGATTAACTGAGAAGAAAAAAAGAAAATTACAGCAGAGCCTTTATTAAGGGAAGGTGTAATTAACGACTTCAGATTAATTGAAAATGTTTGCTCTAAAAGTAGCAATTGAGCTCCATTCTGATTAACTGCTTTCTCACAGACTTTGTAACCTTGCAGAATGTGCTGTTCAGCAGGCAGTGGAGGGAGAAAGACCATCTAATATCTCTGCAGAACCTTTATAAAAGAAACCTGTCATTTTCCCATTCTAAAATGTTCTGTGGTGCTCTAATCACATTATAAAAAGAAGTTCCTTGAGATTCTTTAATTTAGAAAGAAAATCATAGTTCCTCAAGGGCTGAGGACTCTAAGGGGGAATAGGCCAATACTAGAAATTTGATTCTGAGTGAATTAGTTGCTATTTTATTTTAACCAAATGACTTAAGACAACTGTCAAAGAAACATATTTCCCATGATTTCTTTTTCCAGTTTAGTGAAAAATTTCCATCGTGTCATGCTGGACATAGAATAGTCAGGACTGAGAGCACTGAAAGAAAGACAATTTTTTATTAAATATTTCTTTAGGAGATCTGGACTTAGTCAGGCCCTGTTACATTGTTGGCCTTTGTTAAGCTAACATTCTTTCAAAGAATAGGACTTACTTTTAATCAGTTCAAACGATTAAAACCTGTTTATATTGGCATATATTGACCTTCCTTTTCATTTGTATTGCTTTAAGTAATCTTGGGAGAATTCATTCCTAATCCTTTCCCTCCCACACATTTGCTATTATGGTCTCTCTTGGGTCCATCTATGGTGTTTAGCTTAAAGGCTCTTGACTGTGAAGCTGGTGAATCCTGTAAAGGCTGTCAGAGCCTGCTCTCGGGCACAAGTTTCAGATCTGTTTCTGGCATGTCGAAGACCTGCCTACAAGGGGAATGGGTTGGCCAACGCTGCACCACGTCGCTCTCCACAGCTTGTATCTGGCTTCCAGCCTGAATTCAGGCTGCCTGTACTTGGTCTTACTTTTGCAGCGCTGGCTTTTGGCTGAGCCCTGGCAGATAAATCAGCTGAGCTCCTCAGCAAAAGGTCCATAACTACGTCAGCTGAAAGAGCAGGTGGGATTTATACGCGTGGGTACGTGGGGCTGGGCCAGGGAGCCCTGCCCTTGCGCCCAGACTGGTCCATCGACACCTCTTCTGCACTGAACTTCTCAACTTCCTCTCCCTGCGTTACTTCTGTTAAAAAATTGCTTCTAGGTTAGTAGAGGAAGGAGACCCGTCATCAAAACAAAATGTTTCAATTCCTGTGACTTTTTAAAAAATTTACTTTGCAGGAGATACTTAATGGCTTCTGATTTTTCCCTTTTGCCTTTATTTGGAGGAGAAGAAATTTCAAAATATGAAGAGTCCACCTTCCAGTCATGTCGATTCAGAACTTTTAATCTCTGAATTAATTTCGATATGTTTTTGTGTCATAATAGAAGTCACCATATATAGGTGGAGAAACTAAGGTATATTTTCTCTGTAGCTGCTGAACAATTTTTGTCAGAGCCGGGGTTAGATTTCAGAAATGCCTTACAGTTAATTTCCTCTTCTAATCACTAGGCTCTCTTCTCCAATACAGATAGCAAAGGCAAAGTTTAAAATGCTGTTTATCTTTACGGGAATCTTGTACATTAACCTGCAGGTGCCTTTGTGCTTTCATCCAATATGCACATATTCATGCTGGAGTTTGAAGACATATGTTAAAGATTGCTGCTGTGCATAAAAATATCGCTGTGAAAATTGAGCATTGTATTTGTAATTCCTCAGGCAAACTTTGTTACATTTAGTATGAAATTTGTTTTGGTAACTAACATGTTGGGTGTTCAGATAGATCCAATGTACAGTAATAAATCATAATTTCAGCATTCATGGCTCAGTGATTTCAGGAAGTCACTAGAACATAAATATCAGTTCAGCAAAAGCAAACAAACAGCTTCTAGTTTTTTTGTCTTTTCACAGAGCTGCCATAAGGAAACAAAGCATCATTATTGTTTCTTTCAGTACTTAGCATAAAAGGAAGTAACACTTAATAAAAGCCATTGGCTGCAAGATTTCGTGAGAGAGAGAGAGAGAAGCAGAGAGAAAGAACGAGAACCGTGCTGTGGAAAAGCAGGTGTGATTCATGAATAAACTATAGTTTGCAACCCTATGGGATACTGATGAAACAAATAGAATTTTCACAGACATGGATAATACAAGAACACAAGACACTTTTTCACAGGTAAAGGCAGAAACTGTTACGGCTCGTGTGAAAGTGCTATTTGTTGTGCGTAACTGAAGAGATGGCTTATCAGAAACTGAAAATGACTTTGTATTTTATTGGCAAGGAATTTGCAGTAGATTGTTCAATGTAATTGATTATTATGTGATATGAGCTCAGACTGGTCTAATATATCAGAAAGTGTTTGCAGAAGATGTGTATGAAACAATATTTTTCTGTGCTTTATTCTTAAGAAAGTTGCAATGTGCGAGGTTTTCCTAATACAAAGAAAGGGACAAGGAGAGAAAATCAGTCTTTCTATTGCCATGCTAGAGAGGATTTATTAATACTATATATTATCTGCACTAAAAATTTCCATAAGGTAATTGGAGGGGAAAAAAAGTGGTTTATATTATAGGCAAATGCAGTCTTTTGATAATCATACTGGAATTTGAAGTGATTGATATGCCGGAATTGAATATACATCAGCTGGCAGCACTATTGAATTTGTCTGAGAGTGCCTGCCAGATATATAGTCATTGTAGCATTCTGCTTGTTTCAATACTTGCATGTTTGGAAGTCTGTTATCTGGAGCATTAAGCAGTGGAAAACTCCTCTCTAACTAGGATAGCTGATGGCATGTATTGGCGGAGGTTCCCTGGTGTGTGACTTGGAGTAAAGAGCAATTAGGAGAAAGAATGATTGTGTTACGTGTAGGCTGAGAAGGTGTGATGGAGTGGTCTGAGTTAGTCCTGGGCAGCTACCGAGGGTGGCTTGGCTAGCAAAGCATGAGAGCTGGGGAGAATCCAGCCCTGTTTGCATGATTCCCCTTTTTCACCCAGAAGTACGAGATGTTCATTGAAAAGATTGGCTAGGCAAGGCTCAAGACAAACCCAGAGCAATTGCATAAACCAGGGCGAAACCTTTTTATTGCTCTTTGATTTGTCAAAGAGGAAAAAGGGCGCAGGACAAATTGCTGCCTTTGGTTACCTCCATACAACATCAGCCTCCTTGGCCTTTGAAGATTTTTGTCGAGGGCAGTGTAACAGGTGATCCAAAGACGGAGTCATTTAGCTTGACAGATATTAATTGCTGCACCTGAAGTAATAGCACCTGAAGTGTAATAAAATTGCAGGTCCCATCTGGCACTACGCAGTATAACGACATGCTGAGGTGCTGGGATCTATTTGGAGAAGCTGTTGATGACAGTGGTGTTGAAAAGGCACAAATACAGTCTGGAAGTGTTTTCCCTTTCTCTGCTGTCTACAGCTCGTGTGTTTATTGCTTGGCACTGACGCACAGGCCTGAGTCGCAGCTTATGAATTATTGCTCTTATTTCTTACTTCAGGTACCGCCGGGGAGGTCAGGGGCAGCACAGATGTGGAAATAACCAAATGTTTGCTACCAGAAAGGGCTTACATGAATGAGAATCAGAAAACAGGAAACCGTAACCAGATGGTGCCACTTTTCCCTTTCTTTCACTCCCCAAGGCCTGCAATAAAGCATATGCACAAAGCTCAGGTTGTACGATCACCAAAATATTTGCAAAGCTAAACTGCACCTGAGAAAAATGTGCGTGTGTGTGTGTGAAACTTTTTGCAAACTCCTTTTAAAACTTGACTATATGTCTTCCTGAGGCTTTCCATCTAAGTCTTCTGAGAGCTGATAAGACCACAGTGCAAGGTGGAATGGTTGTCAGACCTTTTGCTTTTCCACCCTGCTTTACTTTAATCAACGACTTTAAAGTACTTCATCCCCACGGCTTTCCCATACAATTTTTGTTAGACTTTTTGTTAAAGGTCACCTCTCTTAGGTGACTGATTTTTTTTTTTTTTTTTTTTTTCCTTCCCCCCCCCCTGCCCCGGGTCTTTTCCAAGGTAGCTTAAAGCATATTTTCACTGTATATTTTCCAAAGGATCAGTTGCATTTAAATAAGGCCAAATGATTCCATATCTTCTGATATGTATATTCATGAACATGTACCCAGCCTCAGGAGCAGCTCTTGTAGCCTCCGAGATGGGCTATTGTTGTTAGATTACAAATCAGAAATCCGACGTTCTGCTGATCTGCTGGGGCTTCTAATGACTTGACTATACTTCCTGGGTGATCAGTCCAGCACAGATGTGGATTCAGAACAATTTGCTTCTTATAGTTATCATCAAATGTCAACCAGTGCAGAGGACTTGTGAGACAGTTCAGCTTCCTTGGTCCTGCTGGTATTTTGAACCCGGGTGTTTGTGGTTCTGCAGAACTGCTGGATGAGATATGCTATATCAGTGCATATTACTTTGGGACTGCACCTATACTTAAAGCCAGAATCACTTGTAGGCAGACTAAAGCATCGATATGGGAATCAGAGCTCACCTTTCCTTGATCCATCTAAAAACACCTCAAAGCTTGGGAATGTGAAGATTGAAAGACCCAGGGAGGCTGCACTGAATTTTCATATGTTTGCTCCTTAGTGGGAAGTAGCCCATTAAACAAAGAGGATAAGAAATGCCTGTGGGGCAGGGATGAAGTACATCCTGAGGTATGTCTTCCTCATCAACCATACAAAGGTGAAATCCCTCAGTTAAATTTCCTGCTGCTGAGCCATTTGGAGCTCCATCTGTCTTGTTTCATTCTCAATATTGTCCAAGTTCCTGAAACTGGGAGCACAATGAATATTGCCAAGCCTCTTTTTGCAGGGAAATTATTTCCTGAGTTTAAGAAAGGACTTAAAGACCCAGCATAAATAGATGTCCAACTAACCGATCCTGAAGAAGTTGACCTTGTTTGGAAAATGTAGTGTACTTTTGTAGGGAAGTATTAAGAACACAGCAAAAACATTTGTACAGACAAAGATTATACTCTGCTAAATCTGTCAGTTTAGGAGGAGAGTGGCGAGGAGAAATAGCCCCTTTTTATCTAAATATTTTGCTAGGATGATTTATTAACAAACCAGAATCCTGGGGGAAAAAAAAGTTAGGTCAGAAATGATACATCAGCAGATGGATGCTCATTGGGGTTTTTCCTTAAGCTCTCAGACCTTGTTTTGATTAGAACATAATGAAGAGTTTGTTCATTAAATGTTCCAGCTAATTAATGTAAAATTCATGGACACCCTGGCTTCTCAGCTAAACATGCATGAAATCAGTGTTGCGTTCTCTATATTGCACTTCATACTTTTTGCTTAGCAGGTGTTAACCAATATGATCTAATAAACCTCAAGTATAATGAAATGAGTCTTGTTCAGCATTTAATAATTTTAGCAGCCCAATTCTTGCTTGATATGTATCTTTCTTTTACAAGACGTTAGGGCACAAGATGAGATTGTAAGCCTGTGAACAGAAAGATGCATGTTTTTCTCCAAAATAATTAGATGTGACTGTTAAGTAGTCTGGTAATCTTTGTTTCTTCGCAAGATTAATTGGACTATCACTTTAATAAGCAAATATGGTAATCCTCGCTAGTTCTTATCACTGTGGATTATTTTAATTACTGTAAAGGCATAGAACATTATTTTAGTAACAAACTGAAATACTTCTATATGAACCACCTTCTTTATTCTATTTCAGTCCATTTTGTAGTATAGCGTTTAAGTTATACCTCAGTACACCAAGAAATTACTAGGTAAATTCACACTTAAGTATTGTTTTGAAATCAAGTATCATTTAATATATTCAGGATATATATACTGCATGTTTCTGTGGTGGCAGGGCACTGAAATCAATGGGAGTTTTACTCTTGTACTGAATGTGTCTAGTATAAAACTACCCCTGAATGCTTTTGAAAATCTTCCCATAGTAGCTACTTCAAAGGTAAACTGCCTCTATTTAGGTAATTCACATTGCACCCACTTAATTCATTTCAGCTGACAGCAATGTTTAGCAAGTCAGTCTCTAATCACATAAAAATCTTACTTTTTTTTTTTAAAAAGGATTAACTTTATTTACATTTTTTAATGCAATTTGTCTTTGTGGGGGCCAACGTTTGGAGGAAAACAAAGTGACGGTGGAAGAGGGTGTAAACCTGATTTAATGATGGCTTAAGCATGACACAAAAAAATGAAAACTGGACATGTTGGCTATTCATTACACAAACCGTTAGTACAAGCTGGAAACTAGTTCACACTGGGAACTCCTGCATTTTTATTGAGGTGCCTGCCTCCAGCCTTTGTAATACCAATTGTAATGTAAAGCTTTCTGTATATGTTTTCCCTGCCCATTCACTGTAGCATTCTGATCAGGTGTACTTCTAGCATGAATGGGGCAGTTGATGTTTTCACCATTGCAATCTATAGGAGAAATGGAAAGGTTTCACTGTTCGTTGTATGGTGCATACACTGAGGTCTCTCTCTGTACATACATATATATAGAGAGAGGAATCTCATGGTATGTCAGTGTATGACTGTAGCCACACCAGCATGTCAATTGTGCACTTTTCAGGCATGGAGGACTTACTATCCTACCTAAAAATTCTGCAATCTTAATTTCTGTTTTGAGTACTACCTGCAAAGATATTTTGGTAGGTATTTGAAGCAAGTCACTAGCAGGTAATTCAAATACCATGTTAAGATTACTTAATTTAATATTGCAGCTGCTTAACATGAAGTAAGTGAAGCAGCAAAATCACAGCATCCATGAATTTTTGCGATATATCATGCTTTTAGATAGCCAAAGTTCTCACTTATATTTGTAAGCAACTGGATTGAGATATAAAGGAAGTGTGAGTGGAAAACTCATAAAAATACTATTCAGAGACTGCTGTGAATTTTTATTTGAAGATGTAGAAGTGTACAACTGTGTCTTTATACTCCAAGATCACCCCTTGGAAACATCCACCTTAGCTTTAGTTGTCAGTACTAAATAAACGCAATAGACAATTGTCACCAAATGGGTGTGGGGTGGAAATAAGAATGACCATTAATATGCTGATCATATTTGATCTCCATCAGTATTGAAGAACTGAAGCACTGTAGGCTTGGCTCTGCACAGCCAAGGGCGTCTGCTTTCCTGCCTTAGATTGCCCAGGCCCTTAGTACAAGCCTGGCTGAAACAGGACCTAGGATGTGCGAGTTAGGATTTGGAAAACATCATTGTATTTCTTATGAGGTGAGGCTTGCTGCAAAAGGTTTCTCTGTAGGTCTTGCTCTTTGGTACTTCATCACAACAGTAATGCTGAGGCTGCGTAATACCCAACCATGCACTGTCAGTTCTGATGATAAACTAGCACATGGTCTCCTGAAAGGAGGGGTTTTCAGGGAGCATCTCTGCATTGGAAATAAACTCTTGTAGGCTGGATGAAGTTTTCTAAAATCTTTTAAAACTCTGACTGCCACTTTCCCTGAAAGCGATGCTTCAAAAAGCGGTGAAACCATCTGTTCTTTGCACTCAGGCTTGGACTTAATTAAAATGCAAAACAAGTGTGCAAAATATGGGTCAAATAAGAAGGAGGTTAGGTACGGCACAAACGTAGTAAGGCATCTATCAAAGCACCATCCAAGAGTTTTGCATCCCGCAGTATCCATAAAGCTTTTTGTTTAATTCTTCTTAAAGACGCTCAGTAATGGGAGATTCCGTAGTCTTCCCTAGACAGCTCAGTGGTTAATGTTATCCTTACTGTTTTCAAAATATCTAAGCTGAGCCTCTTTTGTTGTAATTTAAATTGTATTTTCTTATCCTACCACACAGGGAGCTACCTGCTCCTTTCCTTTTTGCAGCAGCTGTTTATGTACTTGACGACTGTGACTCCCCCAGCCTTCTCTAGGCTGTGAAATCCCAGTCCTTCCTCTCTTTCCTTGTAAGTCGTGTTTTTCCAAAGCTCTGATTACTCTCATTGTCCTGATCTGGACTCCTCCAACATATCTAACTCTTTTCTGGAGACATGGAAAACTTCACACACTATTCCAGCAGAAGCCTTTATCAGTGCTGAGTACTGGAAAGATTACTTGTGTTTCGCAGACTATGCTGCTGTCTATAGCCTCCCAGTGGGATATTCGCTTTTATTGCAACAGCATGACGTTGTTAACTTGTGTCAATTTGTAAGCTGCTATAACTTCTGGGTCTTTTTTCTGAAGAAAATACATTCCTCAGCCAGTCCTTGTGAAGCTGGTAATTCCTGCTGAACTTTTTCAAGATTTTTTTTTTTCCACTTGTTGAATTGTATATTATTGCTTCTCTCATTTGTCAAGCTTGTTTTGAATTTGAATCCCCCTTGCAACCCGCTTGCAGTTCTTTCCACCTTTGTGACAAAGTCTGCAAATTTAATAAACAAAATCTCTAGTCCATCACCAGATCATTAATGAAAACACCGAATAGGACAAAATGAAGTCAGTCTCCTGTGCAACACTACTCAATTTATCCTTTGAGTTTTCACAGTGAAACTCTGCTAATTACTTTCCGAGTGTTGTTTCCTGAGAAGTTCCAAGTGCTGTTAGAGCAGGAGGGTCCATGCTGGTCTGTGAAGTGGTGATCAAGAGAAACTAAAGTATTTGCTTCGTGTGAGACCTATAAATTGTCAGTTTTTCAGAGGGAGCTTTAAGAAATGTTTAGGCATTGAGATTCCTCAATACGGCAATATTTTCAAAACTGGACGTAGGTAGACTAGTTTGTATTGTACGCTGTACTATATACACGGCACTAGGCACCAGTTTATATCTTAGGTTCCTAAATATTTTTGAGACTAGCTCTTTGAGATTTTTTTGTTGTTGTACTTAATCACTGTATAACTTTATACCAATAAAAAAATAAATTATAATAAAATATCTTTGGGCTCCAACAGCTCCTACTGAAAGTGGCAGAATTTCCAGTGTTTTCAAGGAAATCAAGCTACTGTTTGATGAATACCTTCTTCTTTGAATAAATGTTGACAGATATTATTCAGGCAGATATAGATCTGAACAAATAATGCAAAACATTATTACAGATGGATAATTTATTTGACGAATAGCAGCTCTGTTTGACAAATAATATTGGTCTATCTCTATGACTGGCTACAAAAGGTGGTATTGCCACATAAAAATAACACATCAGTCATCTGTATTGATATTTCATGTAAATTACAAGTGAAGGCTTTTCAGATACCCCAATCATAGAAGACAGTCACTCCCCTGTAAATATATGGGAGCACTCAGTACACTTTGGGCCAAGTTCAAACCTGGTAGAAGTGAATACATTAAGAGATGAAAGTTGATAACACCAGACTGGAACTTTTAAGGCAACCCAGATTGTGTCCACTGTCTTTAAAATCACTTAAATGACATGTTCAACATGCAGGCAGAGTGCAGTTCAGCATAATATTGTGAGGAAGACAAATATCCATAGTAAACTAAGCCAGTGCCTTTGATTTAAAAAAAAAAAAAAAAAAGAGAGAGAGAAAGAAAAAAGTGTTTTCTTTAAAAGCACAGCTTGAAAAAGGAAGTTGTTACTTGAAATTTCATCACAGGTCAATCACTGCATTATATCTTGGCACTTATTTTTAAGCTTCTACACTGTACTTGCTTTGCAGAAAGTGTTGTGCACTCTAGCTGGAACGCACTGAGTCAACAGAAAATCCCCAGAAGGCTTTACCTCAAAGTCGCTTTATCCTGCTGTTCTGGATAGAAACCAAAATCTTCTGTTATTAAAAGCTGTATTTAAAAAACTGGACTCCAAAATGAAGGAAGATATGACCCCATGCTGGATAAAAATGTCAGGCATGTATGTTAAAACAGCGTATTTCTTTTTGTGTGGACAACACTAGCATCCAGTCAGATTTATGTCCAGAAATTAATGAGATCTCTGTAAAGCAGTATGTCACCACTGCTTGGCTCTTCCCTCTTGGATTGAGCCCCCTTGTCCCTTGGAGCATTGATCCTAGCAGTGCTAAAAGGAAGATGCTACTGTGGAGTGCAGAGGATGAGGAAGAAGCCCTTTTGGTCAGCCTTCCCTTCTGGGTCCCATGGCAGCCAGGTGCTGGTTTGTCTCTTACTCCATGCAGCAAGCAGATGAGAATGTTTAACACTGTTAATGTTTAATAAGGACAAGTGTAAGGAATGCTTAACAGTGAAAAGCTTGACTAGACTTGAATAAAAATTTCTTCTCATTTGTATGGGGAGCAGGATTTCTGCATGACTTGGTTCTGTTGTCACAGGAAATGATGGAGCTTGGTGCGTATTAGCTATGATCTTCACCTAAGTAAACCTTAAATAATGTCTCGCTGAATCGTGCCAGTATTTGTGATAATTGAGATCATATGTATAGCTGACTGACAGCCAGATTTCTTGCTCTACGTCTCCATGGGTGTATGTGCACATATTCCAGGAGTCTTTTTGCATTAGATTGCTGTCATATTATTATGATTCAGGTAGGATGGTCCACAGAATAAGAATAAGCTGAGCAAAAGCCATGTAGCTCAAATTCCTCTGTAGGTAATGGAGAGAAAGAGTTGTCAGATAATGAGACAGGTCTTACATGCAGTGAATTGCCACCTAGAGAGGCCCAGGTATCTCCATTGACTGCACAGGAGTCACAGCAATCCTGTGGTTGATCGGGGAATGTGAACCAGTGTGTATTAGAGGATGAGAGTCAGAAGAGACACAGGAAGATGTTAGCCTGTCTTATCCTTGAATGGTTACCCGTGTTCTGCATGCTTTCCACTGCTTTGCTCAATCAACTGTAAATGACTCGGATGACGTGGCTTTAACCCCTCTTCTTGGTTGATGCTCCGGTCTGGGGACCTTTCTGGAGTCATTAGAGTAATATTTCCACAGCATGGAGACTACATGCAAAACCTCCTCTACCTCTTAGGGCCTCCTGTGAGACTGTGCTGGGTAAACGGAGAGTGGCAGGAAGCCCTGGAAGGGGTCATGTAGAGTACTGTGTTGGCAGCTGCCCAAGAATAAGCCAGAAATCTCCTATCTCGCCACTAAACACATTTTATACCATGTCTAGATCAAAAATATAAAAACCTCACCCTGCAGAGTAATGGATATACAGAGAATGCCTGGAGCCCTATGCTCTTCCTTCAATTGTGAGTGTTGATTTTTCTTTCAAATCACTTAGATGGCTATAGGGAATTTTGGGTGGGTGATGAAAATTTAATCTGTATTAAACAAGCTTCTTTAACCTGGCAGGTAAACAAATGCATTATTAACGCAATCTCATGTATTTCCTTAATGTGCATGCTTTGTAATAGAAGCATTTAATTTTTTTTCTAAGTTTTGTTATCCAATCTTGCAGAAAAACATTCTGTTTGGTTGCACCAGTCGCATTCTATTAGGCAATATAACACGATCTGACTTAGTGGCATTTTGGTGGATAATATGACAAAAATTGTTTCTTTTTAAGAAAAAAATATAACCAAATCAAACACAAGAATGAGCATTACAAAAACTGTGACATGCTGAGAGAAAAGCCCCACAGATACAAAATGATAAAGGTCAGGATCTGTTACTCAAGTCTTGTTTGCAAGTAAAAATACCATGCTAACGAGCGGCTGTCAAAAACCTAAGCAACCCAGACAGACTTCTGACAAATAATTTTGACAGTTCTCATAAGCTGAAAAGTGCCTTTTTTGCCTCTGTTGTCTTTTGAAATGCTTCCCTCCTGCTTACACATGTGCAGAGAGAAAGAGAGTTAACTGAGACATTAAAACAACAGGGTGCTGTTAAAAATAACCTGTAGCAAGCACCGTCTTTTGTGTGCTCTCTGGGGAATGCATTAACTGTCAGTAGTCTAACTTACTTACTAACCTTCCTGAATTTGCAATATACAAAATGATTTGCTTCTTTTTGGCAAGCATTTTTCTTCATACATTATTAAGCAAATTAAGAGATGTTCCCTGTTGTTTTCATGTCTTGGGCAGAATTTCATTCTAGTCTAAAGGAGACTTTGGTGAAGGTAAGCAGAATGAAGAGTTGAATACTTCACAGAGCCAAAAATGCATTCCCTTCTGCAATTTTTTTGTAAAAAGTTAAAAAAAAGAAAAAAAGAACTTTTGAAAATTTTCAGCAATGCAAAAGAGAAACACAGTGAATTACAAGAAAATGTCTTGGTTTTAGTAGAGATGTTGTGGCAAGGTTTCTTGGTCCCAGATAGAATATTTGGCCAGAAAGACAGACCTTAAAATACCCAGTGCTTGGGGCACTGCAGAGTACGAAGCCTGCTTGCACGAGAACGGGAATGGTGACCCAAATCACCTATATCCTAGGAAAAAAAAAATTCAAAGCCTCATGTTTTTCAAGTTGCAACTTTTGTTTTCTTGGCTACTCTTAGGAAGCATCCCTGCAGGTGTGCGCAGTATATTGTGTAGCTGGACAACACCATGAGATTCACATGAGAACTGAGCTTGTTCATTGAATTACTTGTGTACTGAAGCGAAGAAAATAAATGCTTCTCTTGTTTACGTTAATCAGACTGTGCCTTTGACATAAGGCCATGATGTTATCGTTATGTTACCATTGTCATCCCGCTGCAATGGTACAGCATTGAACCCTTCTCCATACAAAAGGGCCTAACAGTTGCAAAAATACTGTCCAACTTCCTATCAAGAATTGCTATCCTGTATAAATAGGATCTTACACTTTAAAGCTGGCAGAGCTTAGCCTTAAGGAAACTGTATTTTTCAATTCAGATATATCTATATTCTTGTTTGCTTACACAGTGCCTGTTCAGTGGGGAATTATCTTGTTAAGATCTAATCGTATACAGTGTATGTATGGTGTAAATATATGGCCATTTAAAATTCAAATACAGAAAGTGGAGGTCATTGTAGGAACCTTCTGTGCCTCAGCAAGTGTGAATGAATTATCAGACTGCTTTCATTCTTTCCTCACTGTTCACATTACTATTTGCAGCCGGGAGCTATGCCATAAGTTACCTTTATATTAGCATTGAAAATTCCAAGGCTTTAAAAACAAAATATTTCTTCTTTTACTCTCAGTTTTATTTGTAGGCTGTAAAAACATACAATGTGTCTGTCGATAAGAAACTGGTTGAGATGTTAGAAATTTGGTAAGCTAAAGTGCGTTCGGTGTAGTGTGGCTCAGAAAAAGAGAGAACTGTGGATTTACTGGTCCCTGACCTCTGTGGTGTGACTGGTTATTTTTATGTTGCCCATCAGACTTGTGCCAGGTGACTGTGGTGCTTGGATGGGTGGAGGGGATCTTGTTCTGCTGCAAGGCTGCGTTGCTGGGGTTTTTAGCAGAGAAGCTGCTATATCTGTGGAGAGCTGTAGGCGTAGGTAAAGCAAGCAGCTGGTTAGGACAGGAAGGTGCTGGGGGAGGCAAAGCAGCTGCAGCCCTGCTGCCTGCCCTGCCTGCCCTGCCTGCCCTGCCTGCTCTGCTGCCTGCCTGCCCTGCCTGCCTCAGAGGTCTGGGAAGCAGCTTGGTGGCTGCTGCTGGGGGTAGCAGTCACGAGTCTCAGGTGGCAAAACTGGCAGCTCTCAGGAGCCCCGATTTCTACCCACCCTCCCCATCCCAGGCAGCAGACCTGACTCTCTAGGGATACTTGTCTTTAGCTCTTCATCCTTTTCCTATGGCAGGAACAGCAAAACCCACTCCAGGTCTTGGTGCCTCGTCCTTGGGGTAGCCAAATTCAGGTTTGCTTGCGTGCTGAGATGCTTTGAGCTGCTTGCTCGGAATGTGTTAGTCTCCCGGCAGCTCCAGCAATAGGGACGCAGGGGAGGCCCCCTTCCCGTTCCCTGAGACAACTCTCCTGCCCCTTCCCCTTGCTCCTGCACAGCCTGGGCAACACTCCTGGGGTAGGCTCTTCGCCTCGGTGTCCACGTGGAAGAGTTTGAAAACGATGATTTGAAAGAAGGATTTTACTGTAGTAACTTATCTCCTGGTGGTGAAGTCATTCTCCTGGGAGGCAGGAAACATCGTATATTGTAGCTAATTGAATATCGTAGCTAAGCTACTGGATAAAAAAATCACAAGTTCCTGAGCTCCCTGCTGGTAAAACCTACACACTCCTTCCAAATTCCCAATTCTGCTACTGTTGAGGAATGGATATCCCACAAGGGAACTCTTTGGTCTGTCTCAAAGGGAGGGTGTTTATTTTTTCTACAAAGTCTGTGAAAGAGCTTTACCAACAGTGTAAGCGGCTGTAGTTCTGGGTCCCTGGTTACTCCACTTGCCTTTTTTTCTTTGCTTGATTCCTGTTTGGCATTGCAATCCCCACCTGGTTCACTTAAGAGCGACATAAATTTGTGTGTAAGCTTATTGACAGTGAGACCTCCTTTTCTGGTAAAAGAAAGGGAAAGTGTAATGCCGGCTTGTTAAAGTGTTTAGATAAGTTCACGTGACAGCTGTACCTGCTGGTACCAACATCAATTTTTCCCCCCTTCACCCTGAAAATTTCGAATGGTCCTGATTTTGCTTTCATGTTTTCTGTATGCAGTACTTTACACTAAGGGTAAGACATAAGCAAGCATGCAAAATTGATGTTTTCACTTCTTGCCAGATTTTCTAACTAAAAAAGATTTCCTCCTGGCAGTTCTATCTCCAGATATTACCAGCCCATCTTCTAAAATTGTAAAAGCGCCTGTATATTTGATATCTTGTGGACTCTCACCAGGTTTCAAAGGGAGATTATATTTGCTGGGCAGGTTGTCGATAGAACATAAAATATGAATGAAATTGTAATTTTATGGCAGATACCGTAGCTGTAACTGTCGCAAGCACTCTGTATCCTCAATAGCCAGATGAAAAAACAGTCTCTAAAAACATTTGATTGACTTTTTTTTCCAGTTAAGCCAGGAAAAAATCCTCAAAATTATGAACATGGTGAAAAATAAAGAAGTGAGCATTGAAGGAGCTTTGCATTTGGCACAGAAAGAGGTGTATGCTGAAAAGGTAAAGTCACTCCTTTGATCTATTTTGCAAGACATTCAAATGTATGAGCGTGTTCTGGAAAGCCTGGTTGAGCATTAGGAGCATGTCTATTGCTTTCAAAGATGCAGTCCCAACTTGTGTGAACACATACACTCCAGTTTATAACCAAATATGTTAGGTACTAACGGCTAATGCTACCTGTATCCTCTGTAATGGACATCCCATGTAGATGCTGCAGCTACACTGATGTCATTATCTGGATTAAGTAGTTTAAATCTAGATCAGATGTATCCATATGAGTTTTGTTATTCTGAGTGCAGCATCAAGTACTGTAACAATAAATGTAGGGCAAAATCCTTGGGGTGACACCATGATGCACCTCAGGAAAACAATGGATCTAATCTTTGAGGGGTCTTCTAGTGCTGGGTTGTCCTTGGGGCATGACTGGTCACCATAAGAGGGTCTGACATCTCAACGTTATGCATGGCCACAAGAATGGCTGGATACAAAGTACAAAGCCTTGGCCAGTGTGACTTCAATTCTAACATTGCCTATGGTTAGCTCTGACCTTCCTTCAGGGAAAAGTAGAATCAGCGTAAAGGTGGCTTAAAACTGTTTTTGGGTCCTACAACAACATAGCTTTGCTGAGCATAGGTCAACGAGACCAAGAGGTCTAGTCCAGAGACTTCTTCAGGATCAGACTGAGAAACAAAAATTTCATTTTTCTGCTGTTAAAACCTTCATCTCTTCACTGACAATCAGAAGTGGATTATTAGCGTCTTTTCATTTTATAGAAATCATGGAAGTTCTTTCCCGGGAAAAGCAGAAATTGATAATGGTGAGTGAAAATGGTTTGAGAATGAGGAGTACATTAATTGTGTACATTAGTACATCAGCCTTGTACTCCTCTCCGTAATCCCTGTCCGGTATCTCTCTCATTGCAATCTCTGTCCATCATCACAACAGAAGTGCCAGCAGAGAATTCTTTGGAGAAATTTTCACTATCTATTTCCCCTTCTGCTCTGGATTTTTGAACCAGCCTCCCTATGGGAGCATCTCCAGGAAACAGTGAAATCTTATGATGTGCTAATGACACAATCTGAAATTTTTTTGCACTGCAGGGGCTGATAGTGATTTTGAGATAAACCTGGTGCTTTTCGGAATTTTTAAAAATAACTTTCTGAACTGCTTATTAACTTTTTGGCTGGAAAGAAGTAGAAGGAGAAGCAAAAAAAAATACTAATAAAAAAGCAGCGCAAGTTTTGCAGAAGGGCTGCAGTCAACAAAAATATTAAACTCAGCAGTGCAAGACTACATGGAAATATATTCTCAGAGTAAGAAGAGAAAGGATTCCTTTTCTACTTCTGCCATGTTAAAGTTTTTATGATAGCTAATTATTAGAACTAAATCACATTTAATATAGCTGGATCATGACCTTCCCTTCCCTGCATTTTGCTGAGGATTATAAAATTAGTCATTTTCCATGCACACAGTATAGCTACTGTAAGGGACCAGATAACAAATTGTGTACCCTCATATAATACCAAGGAACAAAGATCTTCCATTTAACTGCACCGCATTCAAGGGTTTGTAAATATTTTTCTTTAAAGTCATATGTAGTTCTTGTTTGCTACTTAGCCCATTTAATAGACTGCTTGTACTCATGTATTTTGAAATGCATTTAGTACAATTCCATGGGCTCTGCTCTTCTCCTTCCCATCTTCCTGCTTTCTGCTCTCCCTTTCACCTTCCATCCCAATCTGTGATCCCTTCAGTAGTTCAGCAGGACTTGTGGATATTTTGTGCTTGTGAAAATCAGGTCAGGAGGATGCTTCCATGTATCTCCATGTGGAGTTCTGCAAAGCCTCCAGTGCTGTCTGAACACTGTTCACTGAGGGAGATTTCGCCTGAGAATACGATTGGATTTGAGTGGACAAAAATTAGCACAGTGTTGGACATATTGCTGATTTCTGTTCTGTTTTTCAGGATTCACAGGATTTGCTAACCAGCTCACAATTTAACTTCGTTATCTACAAATACAAACACTATCGGTGGCAGAAACGAATTTTGCAGGTAACTTTAAAAATTTTCACTTTTGAAGCAATATATAAAAAATATGGGATGCTTAGGTTGCTCAGTAAATGTTATGAGGTAACTTAAAAAATCCTGTGGTTCAGTGACCTATCAGAGAGGTATAAGATATTGAACAAACTTTCTACCTTTTACACCAAAAGTATTCTGGGGGTAATATCTGAAACTCCCTCTACTGAGTCCCTGGGAAGGCTGTAGAATGGACTTGATGATCTAAGAGGTTATTTCATCTCTAAAAACCATGATTCATCACAAAGATGATTGATTATAATAGGTTCTGCCTGGGAGTTGTTCTTATTACTTAACTACTGTTGTAGTTAGCAACAGTAAATGCATACAAGTGATGTAGACATACTTCAATATCTGTCCGTTTTGACAGGACATCACTTCAACTGCACTCTCTAAAACCTTGGGAAGAAATGTTCCTGGGGATACTCAGAAGGTTCTTTTGGCACACCATGCATTTCATCTCTGGTTACTCTATCCCGTGAATTCGTTTTTTGACATTATGAACCCTTAAGGCTTTATTGACTTGCACGATATTAAAGCAAACTTCTGTCGATAACACCTGATGGTGATTTCCTGATTCCATGAAGTCAGTGACAAAGGTTTCATGTTGTTTCCAGGAACCTGGATTTCACTGGATTTTTCCTGCAGTTTGGACAAAATTTGATAATGAGCAAGTCCAAGTCATACATGCTAGAGGGTGTTTTTTTGTTTACTATGTCTTAACTGTAGAAAGTATAATCTCCTTATTTCCCTCAATATCCACTGTTTTTTGGAATTAAAAGATTATTTGTTTAGACATAAAGCTGATGGAAAAATGGAGACGGCTATATTAGATATGGAAGTTGTCAGTCCGGGAATCTGGAGCAGTTTAATTCCAGTTCCCTAGTTACCAGCAGCCTTCAAAAGTCAGAGATAATAACGAGAATGGTTCTGCTTTGGAGATTTCCTGCTATAAACAAAACGGAGGGAAAGGCCACAGTGTTAGCATTTGGTTGGCGTGGTCTGCACTATAGGAATGAAAGGTGCCAAGAATCATTTATGAGCAAAGGTAAATATCGAACTTAGGTGAGATCTGAGACTCTTCTGAGTTTGTCTTCTCTGCGAGCCGCATTCACTGAAGCTGGACGGTCAGGTAATATTCACATCTTACTGTATCAATAAAGGTGTGTCTGCTGAGCGGGGACTGACACACAGAACAGATACTGGAATCCGTCTGTACTAGTTTTTAACACTGCAAATATAGATTGTGCAGTGGAAGAAAAGTAATCTTATTTTGAAGCAAACAATTTTTAATTGTTATAGCTGTGAAACAGCAAGAAAATAACTTTATTGGCTATTATCATCACTCCCTTCACCTGTATGTACACATATATGTGTATGTATACATACAGACAAAAATCTGTATTAGATAAGATCTAAACCAAAACACAGTAATATTTATATCAGAAAGTAATCTCTCAATAGTATCCTCTTCCTGACACAGAAGCGGCTGTTATAAAAATAAACACCTGCGCTTCATTTTAGTACTGGGGCATAGGTTGAACCAGTTAGTAATTGAATCCCTGCTGAGATTGTCATGCCATTAGTTTGTGCTACCACTACTGCTAAGTGGGAAGTTTTTGCACTGGGTTGTATAAGACAAGGAGAATTTAAAAAGAAATAATATTTCAGAGTGATAAATTGATGCATATTCATCAAAAGAGATAGGGAAACACAGTTACAATGAATATCTGTTTGTTTTGTAACTGAAACAAATATAGTACAGTATCTTGATGATCAAATGTTGGTTTTTTTTCTGTTCATCGGCAAGATAGATACATATTCTAAGCTGGTCCTTTATCTAAATGCCCTTGCATGGTAATATTGGGGATGCTGTCTTTCCCTTTCAATGAAGAGAAGCGATGGAGTCAAGTAATGAAGAACTTTCTATTCCAGATTGACTTCAACACAAAGACCATTTTTAACATTGAAAAAGGAATTATTAAGAAACAGTTCCCTTTCTCACAAGTCAAAGCCTGTGAAGATACTGAAAGGAGGCGCTTCAGCATTGTGTTTCATGGGCGACAAGATTATGAGCTGGAAGCAGTGTCTCTTGATGATAAAAGGAAGGTAAGTTTTTACAATGTCATAGACAGATTGCTATAAATAACAGCTAATGTTATGGTAGTACCCAGCAGGTCCCAATCATAAATGGGAATTGTTATGCTGTGCATTGTGCAAGCAAAGAGGTAGGTATGTCTTTATTCCGTGTATGTTCGTACATAGAACAAAGGGAATGTGAGTTCAGGATAAAGTTTGGCCTTAGGATTTTGCCACAGTTCGCTAGGACTGAAGATGTAAGGCCAACTCAAGACGCGATAAGAAAATGGATGCCTTTCTTCAACTACACCTTGAATGTAACTGGTCTGGGATTGTATTAAAAGCAGCAAACAAAACTGATGACATGCACAGTTGAATCTTAATTGAAATTTTCTAAGCAGTTTTTTTTCTATATATAAGGTATTTATTAAAATGCATGCTTTTAAGAATAATGAATGAGGCCATCCTGACACTGTGAAAAGAAAAAGACCTAGTAGTTCATCTTTTACCATCAAAATACACTGAAATTATAAAATTATCAGAGGAAGACAGCCTACGTACAACTAGGTATTTGTTTAATTAAATCATTCAGTGTTGCAAGATTTTGTATGAGCTGTTTCATTTTGAGGTCTCAGCTCCTTTTGAGTTCTAGGTTCAATTAAATATTCAAGTAGTATAATTAGACTCTACACTGAAACTTGAGAAACTCAAGTCGTGGCATTAGCACTAGCTTTTCACCTGAATGCAGATATCCCGTGTGTTCAGGGGTGATCAAGTCTTGGAGTCTGTGTCATCCCACTGCTGAGGTGCTGAATCCAGCTGCACAATTTAGGTTGAGATACAAACTCAAAAAGCATGGAAGAGTTTGCATCCAAACTTCTGCTGTGACCCATTTTTAAGGGCTTTTTGCAGAGAGATTCATCCCTCCTGAAACTTAATGGTTCACTCCACATGCAGAAATTTTTACTGCAGATGAACAGTACCTCATGGTTGATTAGCTTAATTTTCAAAATAGATTACATTTAGGAGAAAAGCTCAAAAAGGTACATGTATTCTGTAGTAAGAACACTCAAATACGGCCCTGTATAACAAAAAGAGTGCTTTAAATTCACACCCACCTTAATCCATGCTATTTTCAACTGTAGGCAAGCCTTCATTTTTCTAATGGGTTTGTTTGAGATTTCAAGCTAAATCAGTCAAATACTACTTGGGTTTGAACTGAGCTGAACAGAAACTTTGTCCTAGATTGCTTTGTATATGAATTAAAAAAGTAAAATTATGTTTTACAGTAAGCCCTCCAGAATAAAATTATATTCTCCTTACACTGACAGGTTTAGAACTGTGGGCATAAAACCAAATTGCAGTTAAGTAAAGTAGTTTAGCATCATAGAAAGACCCTAGTTATTTTACGTTAATTTATTCTACCTATTTGGCTGCTGCTTACAGTGTTGTCTATCATTTTTATACTTGAAAAATCTACCTATTAATGTCTTATTCAAGGGAATTAACATGGAAAATATACTCTCTCTGCTGCCACTTATTATACAGATAACATACCTTCTGAGCAGAGTTATACAGAGCAATTCGTACAAGAGACCAGCAGAGTCCTGCTCTGGAAGACCTGCAGAATGTGACGTGATACATGAAGGACTGCTGGATTTGCAGCAAAAGACTTTCACATCCACTGAATGGGTGAAGTACGAACTGCACTTTCGTAGACCTCTGAGTTGTGGATTTTGTCGAAATTTCTGATAAATACTTTAAGATTTTAATTTGCCGATAATAAGTTAATTATTTAATTGCTTTTTAAAGTTAAAAGATGCCAAATCTACATGAGAGAAAACATTGAAATTAACTGTTAGTGCAGCAGTGGTATCCAACAAAATGAAGTTCTGGTGTGTGCTAGAGACTGCTGTGTGCATTACTAACACAAATATATAACGGTGATGGTGCTCAGAGTGATTTTAATGGTGGGGCTTCTGTATGTGACCTCTTTACTTTTTACTCCATTTTCAGTCATAAGGAAAAGGAGAACAAGACTGGCAAAGCAGATAAGGAGTATAGGAGTCCTGCTAGAGAACACTGACTCACACTGGCCAAATGGCTGCCCCCAAATTCATAATTAATTCTTGTAATGTTCTGAACTTCCCTCCTGTGGGGGTGACCAACCATAGCGGCCTAATGGGGTGGTGGTTTCAGAGACAGGAATCATTATTCAGTAGGAAACGGACTGTCACCGCCATTTCATTCAGCCCCTAAACCATCACAGATAAGCATGACTTCTGCTTCCACTTATTCTATTACTGAACTAGTGAACCAGCCACAGTGATTTTACATAGTTTCCTACCCATCCTACAGACAACCCACCCTTCCCCTGAGCCAGCTCCTAAAATACCTGGAAATTTTTTATACTATCAAAGGAGAGAGAGAGAAAAAAATCCTTCTAGCAAAAACTGATGAAAAAAAATTTAACACTGTAATTATCTGCACAGGGCAATTATCTCAAAAGACTTCACAGTTCACAGAAAATGATTTTAATTGTTTTTAAAAGGCTACCGCTGTATGTCTTGTAAACGCTATCCTCAAGTGTGTCCCAGGATTTGTTACCTTGCAACATTTAACAAGTTTGTTAACAAACAAAATTGATTTTTATTTATCTTGTGAAGCAAAGCCCTTGTTGCTTTCTTCTTGATATTAATCCTCTCTTTTTTTTTTTTTTGGCAAAGTAAATAATGGTGGAAACATCTGGAGATCCGATTAAACTATAAGTCCCTGCTTTAAAGAAAGGAGAGATCAATATAACTGCCAGCTCCATTAAACAATTCTTATCACTTTGACTGTTTATGTGGGGATAGATGCAATTTATATTTTATGTTTAATTCTTCTGGAGCAGCTAAACGTATTTAAATTCCTCATAGAACACCTTAATCAACTAGCCACACCTTGAAGAGAGAGTGGAGGAAAAGAAAGGTCTGATAGAACTGTCAGAATGATAAAGAAATGCAGTAACCCTCAAGAAAAATGAGAATGCAAATGCTTAAGTAAGAATAAAAACCACATACAGTAAAGCCCCACTTGTTGTTGAATGTGGGACCTTTGTTATAAGCAGCAGAGCAGAATCCTAGAGGAGAGACTGAAGCAGAAGATTCTGCTGTAATAGAAGCTGTATATGGTCAGGCAATTTCTGCCAGGATTAATTTATCGTTTAAATAGGCAATACCCAAAATTTGGCTCAGCCACTTCTGATGGAACCCCTTGAGAGCAGAATACTTTGACCCTTTCCTGCCAAGCGACTCGTGGGAATGAGGGGGGACCAGGATCAGTCCTCATGGAGTAAGAGCATGTGCAGAGGCATTTCCAAAAGGGAGAGTTACTGGACTATAAGATTGGGCACTAACTTATATTACGGTGACTTGTTTAGAGCTTGGTGGCAGTGAAACCTGGAAGACACAGAAACTCTAAAGCCTTGTCATATTATGTGCTGCTCAGTCACATAGTGAATTCCTTTAAAAGCTCCTAGTCCAAAAGACCCACCATCCCAAACAAACAAGAGGAATAAATGGAGTGGGAGGGACAGAGTGTGGCTAACAAATTAACAGGACTTGGGTGATTTTTAGTTGATAGTCAGATCTCCTTAGTTTTAGCGCTCTCATTAGGCATGGCAGGATGGAAGTTCATATTTTATGTCACAGTTTACTTATGTGTGAGATGAGAATAAGAAGCCCTTATCTCAAAGGTTTTATGCTTAGTATTGATATTTTTTGACTGTTCCATGGAAGATGCTATAAAAATGCGGAGACTTACTGATATTAGAAAATGCTTTAACAAAGGCAAGGCTTGTGTAAGTAAGTAGTTGGTGAAGAATGAACTGTATCTCCATTCCTTGTCCTTCAGGTACTTGGTACAACTACGTGAAGGAGAATTGACTTTGTATTCCATAGGTCTGGGAGGACAGAACAAGAATGCAGACCCTATAACAAATACAATTAATTTGTCAGGTGGTAATGTGAGTGTCAGCAAGGAGAATGGATGCAGTACCTTTTCAGTCCAGACCAAAGAACACAATTATTTGTAAGTATGGTTGGTAATTAATAATTTGTTAAAGCAGAACAACTGAAAACAAGGTCAAGCAACAGAGAATCTTAATGTCTCACAACAAAATACAGCAGTGGAGAAATGAGGCCATCAGAATTACATAGATAACCCCTTCCGTTGCTATGCAGTGATTTGATGAGTATTTTAAGGAGGAATCAAAAGTACCACATTGTGGAATTGAGAAGATACATTGAAATACTGCCCACAAAGACTTGTCTAGTTGTCATGTCAGGAGCCAGTGAAGAGATGTATCATTCAGCTTGATAGGACAGATGTGTGAACAGGTTCTGACTAGCTTGTGCAACAAGCACGGTAAGACATAGCACACTGTTCACCTTCCCCCAAGGTGGAGAAGAGAAATTACGAGGTAACTGCACCACAAAGTCAATATATGGCAAATCTTCAGCTCTCTAACCTTAGACACGTAAGCAATTAACTCTGAAAAGGTCAGAGTCAGCAGCACTGGGCTCCTTTGACAAGTAAAGCTGCTGAACATCATTCTGCTTAAATAAGAAATATCTGTGGCTATATTAGTCAGCATGTTATTTACACTTCCTTGGGCTTATATATGACATTCTTAAATTTCAGGTTTCGAATACCCTTTACTGTCCAAAATAACAGGACAGAGGATGCTAGCAAGCTCCAGAATGAATGGGTGTCTCTCATAGAAAGGTACTGTCCACTGTGCAAGGGTGCCTCACTGCCTCAGGAGGGATCACAAGGGTGCATCTCCTCCGAACCAGATTATGAGGATTTTACTGTACCTCTGAATGAACAGAAAGAGGAGGCCCTCCACTTTAGTATGAGTTCTGCAACAACCAGTCTGAACAAGTCTTCAAGCCCCCAGACAAAGCCTGCAGAGGGGGAAGCAGCCCCAGCATCACCATCTCTTCCACTTCCCATAAGTAAGGCAGAAGTACCACCAGCCCCACCTGCGTTCCCGCCGCCCTGCAGCCTCTCTCCATTGACAAAGAGAACCAAAGCCTTTCACTGGGATGTTGTTCCTTGCGATAAGGTGAGGATGAAAGTGGTGGTAGCTGTTAAAGAACAAAAAATATTGTAACCTGTATTACATGTATAGTTATCATAAAAGTACAGCTGTGCCACAAAACAACCTGGATGCCCTTCTGTATGTTTGGATGGAACAAAGTGACTCTGTTCTTTTGGCTTTTTGTTTACCCTGTCACTCCTATATTTTTAGATTCAAAAATCTGTCTGGGGATCATGTGACCCATGCAAGAAAAAAATAGACATATCCAGACTCTGTGATCAGTTCCAGATCCAGGACATGACAGTATTTTCAGGCAACGAACCTTCAGTGAATCAACACATCATGTTAGATCGAAAAGTTGCACATAACTTCAGTAAGTGTATTAATAAGAACTGTGTACTCCTCTCTGGAAGCCTGGGGTGAGCACTGCATGCACTTTCTGTTTGTACTTTCTGCCATTCCATAGGCGAAGGAGACAAGCTTGTGTCTAAATCATCTTTTAATTCAGTGCCCTTCTACTCATTCATAAAAATAGACCTCATGGCTCAGTTGCTCTAAATGTGGTCCTTAATGATGTAGAGTAGAAGCACCAAGCCTCTCCTCCTCTTGTACAAAACACGTAGATGTGCTATCGAGCTGTGATGCTGTCGTCTTAGGGCAGACATGTAAAATCATGTATGATGCCTCTGAAATCGATGTTAAGACTCTGACTTCAAAGACTTTTCAAATTTTGTGGGCTGGCCAGGTAAAAGAAGTCAACAGAAACAGCTCAGTAGCTAGCACTTTGAGTACTGTGCTCAGTCTCTCTCCTACATTGAGTTCAAGAATATTCATGTAGGTGTAGATGGGTTGGTGTAAGAAGCCTTTGAGACAGCTACAAGCCAGGTCGCAGGAACTCTCTTGGCTGTTCTCTGGCCAATAGCTTAGACTTTGAACAGCTGTCTTGAATGATCATGAACAAGATATATGCAAGAACCCTTGCATATCCAGGTATGATTCTGCCAAAGGCCCGACCTAGAACAGTCCTTCACAGCTAATGAAGCAGTTTAACACATAGTTCTGGTCTTGCTAATAAAATGATGTAAAGGTCCTTCAATTACTTTGATGAGAAGTGGTAGCTATTAAAGGAGCAAGAGTAATTGTTCTTCAAAGACTACTCTGATTTCTATTACAGAAATGGCTTTCCAAAAATGTTCTATAACCTACTGCTGTTTTAAGAAATGTTACATGTGTAAAGAATTTGGGGCAGTTAATGTTGAAGTTTTAATGATTTCATCTTTATGAATATTGATAAGAAAGAATATACTTTGGAGATCGTGTAAAATTTTAATTGGGAACTGTAAATGGAGATAACTTGTTGGAATTACTGCATCCATTGACTAACAATTTGAAGGGTTAAAAGGAAGTGAGTGACACGAAAGTGCTGTTGCAGATAAAAAGAATCCTGTAACAGCACTTTTATGTAATAAATTATTGCAGTTTCTTTGAGGAAATTTATTTCTTTTGGTTTGCAAATAGCACCATTCTTCCTTTTGGTCCTATTCCTCTTACAACTTTTTTCACTGAGACATTCTACATTTGCTTCTTAATCTTATCCTTAAAGTCCCATCAGTGAGATTTTTGGCATATACTTATTATAACGGACATTACTTAGATCAAAAGTTAATTTGATCCTGAGAATTCTGATTAATCTTCCTGCAAGTGCTGCAAACCACAGTTCTTAAATTAACGAATAAAAAGATGAAGCTCCAAAACACCAGTAGGTTAAAATTTCTTGAGAATTTGAGTGGGTTTCTGAACACAGGAGAAAAATGAGAATTCTAAGAGAAGTTCTACACACTAAATTCAAGCCCAATGTATGAGAAAATGCAAATAAAAGCTAAGTTATCTAGTGGCTTCTTGTAGACAAAATAAATTTCTGCTATACAGAGAATAGGTATCAGAGAGACAAAAAAACATCCTCAGATTTCCAATGAGAAAGTTTTGGGCGACACTATAATGTATATGTTAGTCCAAGACTGTCAGGTCTAGTGGGTGAAAAACTGACTTAGGAGTCAAAATACCAGCTTCTGCGACTTGATTGGTGCCTGTTTCTCTGTATGAGACCCACTTTCCCATATATACAATCCTTATTTTGCCTAGGAAAATAGTTTGGCCAAGTCTGATGACTAGAATTTATTCAGCAGCTAATTTCAACTACTGAAAAAGTTCAAGAAAATATTAAATGCTTTGTAGACAGGTGGTGAAAATTTTAAAATCAACATTTTACTACGAGTTATTCACTCTGTTACGGTCCGTAGACATCGCCCCACCTGAAGAGTTACATGGTTTAAAAGGCATAGGGACGCAAAAGATATAAGGCATTAAAAACATAAGAAGGAAAAAGGGAAGATTCTGCCAGGCTTAGCACTAAAGCTAGATCTTATAACAAAATTAAAAGGATGAAAAGTGTGTCAAAGGAAGAATAAATGGTATATACTCCATTGTCCAACAGTCTCCTGAGAACCATTAATAGCTGATTTGGGCCACGACAAGTTCCTACGACCTGAAAAACTCTATTGCTTTTTTGAAATGGAGAGGAAAAAAAAAAAAAAAGGGTAGATCATATACATCCTTCCTGAATTCTCCTTCCCCATCCCCTTGTGCTGCTCAGAGGAGTTCTGTCGTAGCAGAGACCCTAGGACAAGTTTCATGCCAAAACTGAGAAGCATTTAAACCTTTTCGCTTTCCATGCTGATGCCTTCTGTTCAATTCCTTGTGCTTCCTTTTTTACCTTCATCCTTTGGTAACGATGATGGAGACAGACAGTAATTAAAGAATAACTGGCAAGACAAAGTAGTCTTTTTGGAGCAACAGCCTTACAAATGATTCTTCACCCGTTTGGGGAAGAGTACAAGAGAAATATATATGAGCAAGTACTTGAGTACCTTCCAATAGCAGTATCTTGATAGTTCTCTCTTAAGCATTGACTGTGTTCTGACAGAAATATATTTTTGCTAGACTACTGCTATGTATATTTAAAGAAAATATGAAGACTGAGTTTTTGCCTTAGCATTAGCAGCTACTAAGTGTTTTGGTTTTTTTCTGTTTTTTTCTTTCTTTTCTTTTTTCTTTTTTTAAATCTGGAAAGTGAATATGAAATGTTTTGGTGATTTTCCTTCCCTTGAGCATTTTCTTCCAAGTAATCTAAGAATCATTTTCCTCCAGACATTTTTCTTAAAAGTTTCCGTATAAAACCAAGTGAGCTGAAAGAAAAACTATACATTGTACATGAAGAGAGTGGTGGACTTACAGATGAGCAGATTACAGCACTAAGAAGGTAATCTTTGAGGTTCAATTGTTTGTTTATAATATATGCTACCTTTTGGAGAAGGCATAATCTTCTGCAAATAACACGAAGTTCAGGGAAGATGCTACTGAGACATTGGATCTATCCTGACTGTGAATAGAATATTAGGGTTGCACACAGAGATCTCAGTCCTTGCAACTGAGATTTTAGAGTATGTCCCCAAAATATCACTTTTCCCCATGTTGTGTAAGAAGGGGGATTGCAAGAAATGACAGTAGGTCTGACATGATTTTGTGAACTGGTTACAAGGAGCAGAGTTAGTAAAAGAATAAGTTGTGGCAGAGAGCAGGTGTAACTTGATGAGACGACTTTACAACATCTCTTACTACAGCCTTACTGTCTATTGTGGGATCAGAAATGAAAGAAACAAAAGGAATCCTTTTCCCTATTTAAAACTGGTTTGCAGAGGAGGAAGCCAGACAAGTGTTAAAGGAGCTTCATGGGATGAAGGGATATTAAGAATATCAGTATTTCTGAGTGGCAGAGATTTGTGGGTTTAAAGCAGAATGCAAATTTCAGTATCTTTAAAAAAATTGAATTACTATATGGACAGAAATAGATGTCAGGAGTGTAAGCAAACTATTGTCATGTGAAATTTGTAGGAACTGGATTGTATCTCTTTGAATAGTTTAAGACATAGAAAGAAAGGAAAGAAGTGGGATCCTAGAGTAGTGTCCATTTTACATCCCAGTCCCCATGTGATACTGTACCATTTCATTAGACACATTCATATGAAAATTTCATGTGCAATTGTTTCTTGCTTCAAAATGAGAAAACATTTGAGTTTTTTGCTAGAGCGAGCTTGGAAAAGATGATGCTGGCAAAGAAAATGAGGAAGGAAATAATCAATTTTGCTACTGATGTGTCTACCTCTTGTGGAATGAGTTTAATTCTGGCCTTAAAATCCTGATCCTAATCAATACATCAACAGTGATTTTAAAGTGTGCAGAATCATGTCTGTACTTAGAAAGTGATGTGAACAGGAAGAACAGACAGGTAACGTATGGAATTAATGTCATTGTGTGAGATTTGTATGAAGCTTGCCTGAAGTATGAAGGGATATGGACAAGACATTGAATATTTAAATGTTTTAGAATCCTAGAATCATAGAATAGTTTGGGCTGGAAGGGACCTCCAAAGATCATCTAGTCCAACCCCGCTGCAATAAGCAGGGACATCTTCAACTAGATCAGGTTGCTCAGAGCCCCGTCCAACCTGACCTTGAATGTTTCCAGGGATGGGGCATCTACACCCTCTCTGGGCAACCTCTTCCAGTGTTTCACCACCCTCATCGTAAAAAATTTCTTCCTTATATCTAGTCTGAATCTACCCTCTTTTAGTTTAAAACCATTACCCCTTGTCCTATCGCAACAGGCCCCGCTAAAAAGTCTGTCCCCATCTTTCTCATAAGCCCCCTTCAAGTATTGAAAGGCCGCAATGAGGTCTCCCAGAGCCTTCTCTTCTCCAGGCTGAACAACCCCAACTCTCTCAGCCTTTCCTCATAGGAGAGGTGTGCCATCCCTCTGATCATTTTTGTGGCCTCCTCTGGACCTGCTCCAACAGGTCCATGTTGTTCCTGTGCTGCGGACTCCAGAGCTGGGGTAAACGTACCAGTGCTCTGGAGGAAGCATCCATGCTGCCCCAGTGCTTTACCAGTTATACCCCATGCTGGTGCACAGCAGATTATGAGCTGGTGAAAGGTGCACAGCCCCACTGAAGGTAATGGAGCTCCATTGTCTTTCAAAAGCTGACCTTAAAGTCTTCATTCAAAAAAGAAAGATCTTACTGCAGTACTGCTGTTTCTAATTGCAGTGGTGGAATTGGTCAGGAGATAATTGGAGTGAAATGTCTTGGACATCGAGAGTGCTCCCAGTTACACATGTGGCTGTCTCTGGGGAAACTAATGGTTGGAGCTGGCAGAAGTGAGGAAATGCCTCCAGTCCTGCAGCACAGCAGAGTGCTTGGGGTCTGGCCATGCCCAGGGCCAGCCTCTGCCCTTTACGAGGGCAGCCTCTGCTTACATCTCTGTTTGAAGGAAAAGACTGAACACACTCCGTTGTTCAAGCCCTAATACAGCACTGCAGATTCAGTCCAGGATCTCCACACTGTTGAAATTAGTGTAACACCACTGAGATCACTGATTTATTAGCATCTGGGCTCTTTGCCATCAGACAATAATAGTAATAATAATGATGGCAATGAAGCTTGAAAGATTTTATTTTTTCCTTGAAGATTTCAGTCTTCCTTTGATAGCAATAATGCTGAGAAAATCTTTCTAGCAATGGAATGTGTAAGAGAGATTGGATGCTGCATTGCTATGTGCTATATAGGATCAAGGATTCTGTTCCCGGGATTCTTATTTATTGCCAAAATCTAGGAATGCATGTACAAATCTTGTAGTGAAAGGAAGCTTATTTTTCCCCACCCCAACAGTTTTAAAAATGTTACTGAAATAGATGAGATGCATTGTGGAATTGGCATGATATGAGTAGCGGGACACTTAGCACTTTTGAAGAACTTTCTGCTTGATTTAGGTGCCATGGTTGAAAATTCTACCGTTGAAAACTGTGTCCTCTAGTTAATTGAGAACCTGTGGTTATGATAGGAGTTTAAACAGGATAGTCAGGGACTGGAAAATTCATCTCTGTGCAAATTATACCTGTCATATTGTCTAAGCTGAGCAGGAGGTCTAAATTCTACTATTGTAAAATGAAAAATATTTAAAGCCAAATCCAAGATTACCTTTTCAAGACTGTGACCAGTGAGCAAAATGTTCTGCTCATGTATCCAGTGAAGGTTAGTGGAGCTGGTGGAATATTATTAGAAGCTTCAGGACTTATTTTGATATGGAAACCTTTCCATAGTTCTCTGAATGATTCTTTATCCTGATGTCTTAAAATCAATAGCAAAGCACTCTTTGTCTCTATAAACTTAATGTTTCAGAACAGTGTGAGATTTTTCATTGCACGAATTCCTTTAGAGTTGCATTAATGTAAAAGGATATTTATGGAATGCATTCACATATTCTTGTGCTTCCTTTTCCATGGCTTCCATTGTTTAGTGCTTTAAGCGTTAAACCTAGATAATCTGTTAGTTTTGTTTCATATACATAATACACTAAAATAATTTGATGGAATTTCAGACTTCTGATTAAATGAAGATATTTGCTGTCAGCTTTAACAAAAATGTTCTTTGAATTTTCTTAAGAAGTTAAACTATTTTTAATGATAAATAAAAAAGCTTTCACTTGCCAACAGATAACTGTTATTTTAAAATGAGAATTCATTTTTTTCTTGATGGTGATGAATAGAATATTTTGTAATCTGCTTTAATATAGATTTAATAATTCAAAACCCAGCAATTATTCAATTGAAGTGTCATATTAAATTATTGACAACAGTAAAAAAAAAAAATCTTATTATTTGTCCTCTATTTAACATGTTAAAATTTTTGCTTTATTTTTTCCATCTTTGAAAAAATTTCCTTACTTTTAATGAAAACGTATATCTATCCCCATGAATGTTAAAGCACACTTGCTACAAATTTAGTAGGTTGTCTGCAGAGAAAGAAGAGAAGATAGTAGACCTGAATACTTATTTAAGATTCTTAACACTCCTCATATGTTAGCTATAATCGATTTCATTTTTCTTCTTTAAGATATGCTACGAATTCCCATGGTGTATCAGTCAGACAGATCTCCAAAAGTGGGGAACTGTGGTGGTGTGAGTTTATTTTTCCAAGTGGAGGCATGTTTAAGGACATCAGTTTTCTAAAAATCTGCAGCTCTGGACGAAAGTTGCGGGTCTGTGTTACGTGCTATCACAACAAAAATGAGAAATGGATCTTGGATGTGATGCAGCACTTAGAGAGACAGAAACACCATTACCCACTTTTGTTTCATTGGCAATTAAAAAAGTTTTAGAGGTAGGAGTCGGTCAGACCATGGGGCCCACTGGTGAATCACACCATAGCATGAGCCTGCTCTGCTTTTGTGCTGGTGTATCAAAGAAGATATTGCTGGAGACAAGCTGAGCCAGCATGGCCATAACTGCTCAAAAAGTGTATTGTTTCTAGGTGCTTTTGGAAGGTTCATCCAATGTATCTGCAGATCATTTTTGCTTTCCATCGCATAGTTGGAATGTCTATAAAGTTCCAATGGTTAAAGAATAAATATGCGATACGTAAAACACACTAAACAGTAAGAAATTCTAATGCGTGGAACAGAGTGATTGTTTTATGTTACAACAATATAGAACAAAGAGGAAAAGGACATCTAATTTTCATTTACTGTTTTACAGATACATGCCAACGCCAAAAGACGCAGAAAGGTACCAGTCATTCAAGGGGTCTCCTTCAGAGCTGCATGTGGTTGATCAGTTTATGTTAGAGGTAAGAAGGCACAGCATTAAAAGACACCACACGCTATTTCTAGCACACTCTCTTCTAGATAAAACCACTACAAGAAGCTGTTGTTTGAAACTTAAATTTACAATTATCTCAGCCAGAATCAGTAAAAGAGCATCTATCTGATAAAGAGTCGAGACAGGTAGATACCAGGAAGAGAACTGTATAGATCCGTTTGCTTCTCCAAGTCACACGCCCTCCCCTTCCTCCAAAGTAGGAGCTGATTTATTCTGAGTTAGATTTCCACAATCTTTAAGCGTAAAATTATATGCATTTAACTATTCTTGTTCACTCAAGAAGTGAGTGTCATTGATTTTAATAGTGTCTGGCCCTACTAGCATACAGTGTCTTCTTGAATTTGCACATGCAAATGACACATTCAGGTATGTGATTTTTATACTTGCCATAGTATATCTACAGACTTAAGGCCTAGAAAAAAATTAATAGATGAGCACAGAAATTGGGAAAACTATAGTGCAGCTGAATTACTCAATAACTTATGAAAGATATTGTCATGGACAGATATATATGCATGTTTTGGTATAAACATGGGTTTTGATTCCCTTTCTGTTCAATTCTATGCAGATGTGTAAAATCCCCCACTTAGGCCAGAGGTTGGATCTCCTGCTTACCATACGTGAGCTCCCTGTGAGCATGAGAGATTTGGAGCCTGTAAGTAACATGACTCCTTCATAGTGTGTTTGTAAGCAAAATCTACCAGTTAGATAGTAGAGGGCCAACTGGCCTCAATGCCTTTCAAAGTGCTGTAGTTGCGGAGGTTTTGTTCTGGTTTTGCCCCCCCCCTTTTTTTTTCCCTATAGCAAAGTATCTCACAGTCCATAATGTGAGCAATTCATAGTGTAATAATCCAGGCAGCCTAGTGTATAAAAAAACATTTCATGGCACTATTCAAAAGTAACAAGCAAAAAGATTAAAAATATTTTAAAAAATCTCTCTAGGTCATGACTTTGATAGCCAAGGGATTGTAAATTACATGAAACTGTTAGAGACAGGCTACATTTGAAAAACAGTGGCACTATTGGCTGGTGCACTTGGAATGCTTTTGGGAATCCAATTAATTTTACTGTGTTTTGTTAACGAAAGTATTCCACAGCACTGGTTCAAAACAAAACACAGTAAAAAAAAAATGGAGACAAATGAGGGCTATGATATGCATGTATATGCATGTATGTGCATTTAATATCATCCTTATTCCACTAAGGTTCAAGAAGCAGTTGCTAATGTGCCTGGCAGTGGAACAGACATCCACAAGGGAGGGAGAAAAGAACAGGAAAGGATTGTCAAATTTTTATTTGGGGTTGTTAAACTTTCCTCTTTCTTTGGCCAGTGATAAGACAGAAGCAAATTTCACCATTAAAATTCAATTCCTTTTGTGGGGAGGTTCTTGCCCCACAAGCTGAAAGAATCAATCTAAAGTCACAGATACTTAGAGCAAGTTTATTCGACCAGCATCTCACAGACATTTACTATTTTCAGAAGACTGAAGGAGGCTGTTCACCCTAAGGATTACAGCACTGAATTGAAATGTTGCAAACCAGAGTTCAAGTCCCTTTCTGCATTTTTCAGGATGACCTAGGGGTGGGGGGATGCAAATAAACAGTGTTCCAGTCTCACGGATTGCATCTTTCTGTTCCAAACTGCTGCCTTGCCTGCCAGAGTTCGTATATGCTTTGATTCAAAGCAAAGTATTTCAACACGATTCTGTTTCCATGAAAATGCTCTCATTATGCATGGGAATGAAAACAAAATTTGAAAGTTCTGCAAGTCCGAGTTGTTACCCTTTGTCTGGCTGTGATTAAAACCATAGTAACAGTGAAAAAACTCAGAAGAGGAACAGATGGAAAACACTGGGGAGATGCACAGATTTCTGACCCTGCCTGGTACAATGCTTCACCTTTGCTGTCCTCCACTGAAACCAAATATTTGAATATTTGGAAGCTATTATATGTGCTGTTAGCTTTGAAGGATATTTAACATTCATTGAAGAGCTGATTAGTTGTCTAAGTATTTTCGTACTTATGCACACTAACGCATGTTTGTAAACCATAGATTATACACCTAGAATTCTATAGAACAATCTGACTATTGGCTTTCAGCACCCTCTGGCCCTGAGATGCGCTATGAATGTTTTAACTATGACTTTCAGCTCTCCTGCATGTTTCATCCTTTCCCTGTTTTTAAATTTGTGTGTTGGTGACTGATGAAGAGAGGTGTGGTGCTAAAAAAATAGAAATTTCCTAATCTAAAACAAAACCACCTCTTGTATCTATAGCCCTAGAAGGGAGGTGGCTTCACTGGGAAAACAGAAATTGATACTGAGTTTGATTACAGGAAATTATTATTCTTCCTTGTGGGGAAACTGTGCTAAGAATTTTGATAAGATAACAGTCTTCAGCTGGTATAAACAGAAGGGAGGGAGGTGAAGGATGGAGAACCTTATACTGCGCTTCAGGCTATCTGCTTCCCCTGATGCCTGATATTTGGTGCAATCTGGTGCATTCAAACAGCAAAATACTTTTTCTTCAGAAGCATTTCTAAGAGATGAAGTCTTTTTGGCAGGGCTGGTTTGGCAGCCTCCATCGAGGTGGCCTCCATCGAGGGCAGGGTAACTGTGCCCACAGTAGCTTTGTCTTGGTGGGAGACTTTTAAGTGGTCCTGCCTGAAAGCCCCTGGCCCGTTCCCCCAGGGCAGTTGAATAGGAAGCTGAAGTGTGACTTGCTTCAGGTGGGGACAATGAGGCTTTTGGCAAAGGGAAGGTATAGGCACCATTGCTTTACTCACATTTTCAATTTGAACTGAAGGAAGATTTGTGTGTTTCAGCTAATAAACCAGAAAATCCAAGCGAGTAAGCAGCTGCAATCCAGCCAGAAGTTTGTTGCTGTCTTGGAGTACATTTTAGCCATTGGGAACCTTTTAAACGAAAAGGCTGGAAAAGAGAAGGCTAAAGGATTTCGATTGTCGTCTTTGACCAAAGTGAGTAAATATTTTTCTTGCCATTAAAATCATCGTATTATAGGGTGTATTAACCATTAATATTAACTCAGTTTTGCCCTGAATGTGGGGAAAGGCAATCATTTTTAATGAGTAGCTAACATTTTAACATCTGCTCTTGGTTACACTAGAAACAAAATCCTGTTTAACGATGTATTCTTTAATGTGTGTTATAACAAGATGCATTTCCCCATTTTAGGCAGCAGCACTGGCTAGATGGGGGCATTGTGGTGTTGAACACACTGTGTTTCTAATGAGGTAGAACATCAAAATGCTGACTGCCCTGATATTAAGATCCCCTGGCTAGAAGAGGCGTCTGAGCTGCAGGCCCCTGGTTAGATGCAAGTTTAGATAAATTGTACTTTGCAGTTTTGTGCAGAGCACTGTTGTACGGATCCTCTTCGTTTCGCTGTGGTCAGAGGCTGTAACTGCAGCATTTCTTCCGCGGCAGTTGCACTTTTTATGGCACTGGAGTAATTTCTTAGCGCTTCATTTTACTCCAATGCAAAGGTCTTTTGCAACAAGTGGTACAACGACATTTTAAGGTAAAGTTTCAAAAGTAGAATGTAAATAAATTAATAAATTGAAAGGAGGTGAAGTTTGACTGCAATGGTTTTAACCCACCCATCATTGCTCTGCTGGATGATTGAATAGGGGATGAAGGTGGCAGTTGTGATCTTTACTCTTTCCTGACAGAGATCTGTTGTACAAGAAGCATTGTCTAGCTCTTAGTTCTCTAATTGTCTCTTCACTGAGCTACCACTTGTGTGACATTAGGCTGAGTTTTCCATTAATTTTAAGGAAACTGCTTTCCCCTCTTCATCAGAATTTGCCATCAGAAAATGCTGCTACTGAGCACGGGTTTTTTCCCTTCCTCCAACCAACAGTGGCAGAGCATCATATTCTTATCCTAAAAAATAAGAAATAGATACAAATTTCCTAAGCTGCCTCGTACCTTTAACACTATTGTAAGATTATGCCTGATCTGTAAATAGAAAAGAGAAGGATTTTTATTTTGTTTTTGTAAGGTATCTTTCCCATCTGGAGACTTTAATATATGAGTGAGTGATTTATAACTCCAGTGACAATTCTGAGACACAACTTGCATTCTTTTTGTTTTTTATATATAATGGCTGTAATACCACATCTATCATAAAGAAAAATGCCTGCAAAATCATTTTCTGCCACAGAGCATCTTCCCAGATTCAATTAAGGAACTTTGCTATCTTCATGAACACAGCACGCTGCTTTTAAGTGGAAAGGAGTAATGACTGTGTTTGGAGGTCCAAAATCAGTTGCAATCAATTAGGATACCTTAAGTTAAAAAAGAGCCATGTGAATAAGACGACACAAAAGAACAAGGAAGGTCAACAGATATGAAAATGTAAAGCTGATCTTAATCAAGAATGTCTGTGAAATGGCAGATTGAAAAGGAGAAGTTGAATTTCATTGTGTTTGTTATTCTTGTCAAATTTACCTGGGAGCTATCAACATCCCTGCTGTTCCTTTTTTTTTTTTTTTTAAGTACAATAGCTCAGTCTGTTAATTGTTGCTCTATTCTATTTGCAGTTGCCTCTGTTGCGGGGTAAAGAGAGGACATTCACCTTGCTTCATGCCCTTGTGGAACAGATCTTCTTACATGAGCCTGATCTGGCTGAATTTTCTCAGGAGTTGACAGAATTTGAAGCTGTTCCCAATGGTAAGAGGAGGGAGGGGAAAAAAATAATCAACAAATAAAAAAATGAAGTCCTTCAACTTCTGTGGAAACTCCCATCCTCACAATATGAATGATAGTTATTAGCATGTTTTTCCCTCTCTCTTCCTTTCCAGCTTCCATGAAGGGCCTCAGTGCTGAAGTTGATGGTATGTAAATGTGGTTTCTAAATTCAGAGAAAGATTTTCATACATTGTGCAGTCATTTGGAACAGGTTTGCATTGCACTTCTGCAGTTGTAAAGAGAGGTAAAGGTTCAAAACATTGAGGTAAAGTGTTGCTATGGTGATACTTAACCTGCCATGTTACTGTGAAGAATTTAAAAAAAAGAAATATTAAAGTGTGTCCAGGTGGTTTAGAAATATAAAAAATATACTGCCCATGGCAAATAGAGTGTATCATAAACTACAAATGTTAAGTGATATTAGTGCTCCGTCAAAGTTACGGCTGTAGCGGAGTCTACAGGAGCAGACAATGCAGCAGGAGAAAACTTCCTACACTTCAGTCCTGAAGTTCAAGAATTTCTTCGAACCAAGCTGGTCTCCTTCTCTAGAAAGGAGTCCAACGCTAGTGAAGTCGACAGGAGGGAACAGAATAAGGTTGTTCCAATGTAAGATAGATTTTGGGAGACATTCACAACTTACCATTGAACAGTATCATAAAGTGACCAGTGAATTCAATGGATTTTAGATTGAACCCTTTGAGAGCTGATAGAGAAGATGTACAAGTGGATGAAAATGACTTGTATTATGTTGAAAGTTTATAAAAACCTATCTTTTGAAAATGTGGCATGGGTGTTGACTGTAACTACAGACCAATATATCCTATTTCAGCCTTTGATAACATACCTGAATGACAGTCGCTCTCAGCTTTTGGTTTGAAAAACCCTTGCGCCTATTCTGCTGGGCTTTGGGAGTCAGCCAGGCATGTAGCTTGAGGCTACTAGAGTGTGTTTTTATTCTGTTCCAAGAAATTCTAATCAACTGTTTAGGAGACATAAGTAACTAAAAATAACACTATTTACCTTCAGTCACTTGTGTTCTTCGGGGACAATGTTGGTAGCAATTCAAAATCACTAAATATTTTAAAGACAGTTTTGGAAAGTCACGGGTAAAGCAGTACAATGGACACCAGCGGACAATGGTACCAAAAACTGTTGGCAGCTGTCAAAGGTGGTGAATTGTGGGAACTGGAGATTGACTGGCCTCTTCCCTCCGTGCATTCCTGATGGGCCCAGCATAGTCACTCTTATCTTCTGAGTCCCATTCACCAGGGCAGAGAGGGAAAGAGATGGACGAAATACCACTGAACCAGCCTTTCTCAGCACGTAGTTCAAGGCACATCCTGGGGCTCATCTGCTGCAAGTGTTGCATGAGCACAAGGGGAGGAAGACACTACACTGCAGCCTGGTCAGTTCAGGACCGAGCCCTTGGAGCCAAGGCTGTATCCGCTTCTCCCCCCATGTCACACCGTGAGAGCTCCCACAGGAGCAGTCCGATGTAGTGCTTTGTGCCAACTGACAAGATTTCTTACTGTTACATAGAGTAGATTTTTTGTTCTTTTATCTTTAAAGGAACCCTGAACTTTCTCCACAAAAACGTAGGTTTGAAGAATGTTATTTTCATTGCTGATCCCAATGCTCGAAGCTAGGAAAGGTCAGATTTACGGCTGCTGCATAACCATACTATTGACCTCTTCATTATTCTGCAGTTGCTGTGATGTGATCACATACTATTTATTTCCATGAGACCCATGCCTCTTTCAGGATTTCTTTTTCAAACCAGAAAGTTAATATTCCTAGATGAATGTATTGTAGACCCATATTCTCCTAAATTCTCCATGTGTCCTAAATTAGACATTTGCAGTCCTTTGGACACAAGTGCATGCTAGTGAAATTTCTCATTTTCTTTCTCTTTTGTTAGTTTTAAAAAAAGAATTGGAAAATGTTATTCAGTGCAGGCGGCTTATTAAACCCAAGACAATCAAGGCAACACCCCAGGAGTCACAGTTCTGCAAGGAACTAAAGGTAACATTATCACAACCTTATTGTGGGCTGGAGGTAAAAGATGAGTAATCTGCTTAGTTTGTGCTGAGACCTGCCCTGACAAAGCAGTCAGGAGCATTTGAGGGAAAGTGGCCTTTTATTCCCCTCTGATAGTGTCTCATACTATAAGCTGCAGCATGGGAAGGGCTTTTCAGAGTTTCTGCGTCTCCTGCTTTTGCTTCACAGGCAAATGGGCTGGAGTGGATGAGGAATAGGTAGCCCTATGGTTGCCCATAATAAGTGCTTTGGAATGATAGTAATTTTAGAGCATATATGAATTTGTAATAATTTCCTCTGCCCTCAGGCAGAAGGGAAAATAGCATAGAGAACCACAGAATCATAGAATCATGCAGGTTGGAAAAGACCTTTAAGATCATTGAGTCCAACTGTAAATCTAACACTGCCAAGTCCACCACTAAACCATGTAGCGCCACGTCTACACGTCTTTTAAATACCTCCAGGGATGGTGACTCAACAACTTCCCTGGGCAGCCTGTTCCGATGCTTGATAACCCTTTCAGTGAAGAAAATTTTCCCTAATATCCAATCTAAACCTCCCCTGGCGCAACTTGCGGCCATTTCCTCTTGTCCTATCACTCGTTACTTGGGAAAAGAGACCATCCAAGAAACATCATCCAAGGGCATGCCTAAATGGTGAGTATAGGTTGATCTAAGATGATTCTGCCCATGCTAGTGGCAGAACAAGATGGGTTGGAGGGCACAACGGAGAGGTGGCTGAGTAGGCTGTAGAGAGCCCAGTTCTGGCCAGGAGTCAGCAGAGCCAAACACAGGGCTTATTAGCTCAGGTACAGGGAAGTTCATTAACGCTCAAGAGCACTGTTGTGCTAGTTGTGAACAGGACTACTTCCAGTGAAGGCGTTTCCCACTCTGTGGTGTGGACACGTTCATCTCTGCTGTCTCAGATATCTTTGTGCTGTGCTTCACTGGCTAGTGTTGGCATCTGCTCATTCATACGTTTCCTTCTCCCTTGGAAGAGCTCAACAGGGTGCTTCTTCAATACGTATTAAGTTGTCGAAAACGTATATGTTACAAAGGAACCATGATTAAGAAATTTTATTTCAAAAGTTAAGTTTCTAAGGCCCTGTTTCTGCCTCCTTAAGAACTAGCAACTGGGAGCGTTTGCTTCACACACGAAAAGGCTAGACTTTGCCAAATGTGGGTAGAAATTAGGACCTTACGATGCTTATCTAGTTCTGCCAGTTTTAATAGATTTAGGTAGTGTCATTGGATGGTACAGTAAAAAATTCTCTAACATTGATGTTTCTTTTTTTGTCTTTGATGTCTTAATATTTGCAAGGAAATGTGTGCGCTTGATGTATGCTTATCTTTTGTGAAATGTGAAATTTTTGTGGCGTGGAAATTTTGACTTGAATTATCTTGTTTTCACTGCTGTTTAATTCCTGCTTTAATATTATGCTGCTATACCAAATTAAGAAGTTTTATTGTATTACAGGATTTAATTCAGAAATATGAAGGGGATCTATCCCAGCTGTCAAAAAGATGTGATGAAATGAAGAAGCTTTATAGCAACATACTGGTACATATCAAATTAAAATGCAATGAAAATAAATCTACATTTCTTTAAAAAAAAAAAAGGGGGGGGGGAGAAAGAAGTGCAAGAAGTTCCCGTACTTCCACATGCTTTATAGTTATACTGTCCGCAGAAACTGGAAAAAGATATCACATCTAACAGTGGTGGAATGTTTTGAATGAAAATCTGGCTTTTATTTTTCTTGAGGTCTTACAGCCCACTGTTTAGAGGGTCTGTGGCTCAAATATCAAAAAGAAAAGTAGATGTTCAGCAATTTTATAAATTCAGTGAGTTTCACTGTTGAATTTTTTCAACATGTTACAGAAAACATGTTATGGAAAACCGCATGTTTTCTGGTTCCTACCAGCAATCATGTCTTTGGCTGGTAGGCAGCTGCAAATCTTCTGTTACTTGGGCTGAGGGGTTTTTCTAGTGACAAGCTTATAGTCCAGGGCATTGATTTAGCTACTGTTATTTGAGTGAGAGGGAGACCGAGATAGAGATGTTAGTAGTAGCACAGATCTAAAAATGAGCAGAGCAGAAAGGAAGCTCCATGGGCAGAAGATTTCTGATAAAGAAAATGTCCTTGTTTGTTCCTATTATATTCCCCCACACTTGCACTGGAGAAGCACCTAATTTTCTCAATCATTTTTTCCTCTGAACAGAAGCAACCCATCTAGGTCCAATACACTAGAAAATGTTTTTTGGGTCAGAGGGTCAAACCAGAAGGAATGATAAAAGCTCCATGCTGCAATTTTTAACGACATAGCGTGTAGATTCCTCATTTAGTACAATGTTCCTGGAGTGTGACAGAAATTCAGGAGGTCTCTGCTATGGTAACTATTCTCTGGCAGAATAGTCACACTAGGAGGTTTTAAGGAAAGGGACAGATTTGCTGAAATGGAGTGCTAATCTCTAAAACTGGAATAACTTCCTGGTCCTGGGATTAGGACATGGCTTTAAGTGGTGGTGGGTTTTTTTTGTTTGTTTGGGGTTTTTTTTCCCTTTTTTATGAGAGAGAGGGATTAGAAGTAGAGAAGTTTTATGATAGGCAAATGTTACGCAGAAGATGCAGCCAGGAAGACCTTTGGGGACCTATCTGAACAGACATTGAAGATTAGCAAGATGTTTGAGCATGGAAATTTAATTGGTAGTGTTTTACTAAAAGTAATATTGTAACAATGTGCAAGGGTTTCTTTGTGTCTCTTGCAGCCTTTCACAAATGGGAAAAAAGCCTCAGTGTAGGGTAGCAAGCCAAACTTTTATGTAGCACATAGATGAAGAACTCTGTCCCAAGCCTTCAAAAAAGGTTGAAGGACTGGGATAAAGCAAGAAGAAAAAAAGGTGGAAAGAATAGTGTAAATGAGAGAATTAACAATTGAGTTACATGAGTGGAAATGGTTGAAAAGTATTCACTAAATTTAAAAGTGGGGAGATTTGTGCTGTAAAACCTTTGGGGGGACACTTCTTGCATGGAGTATGGAAGAATCTGACCCATTTTACCTAAAAGTCATCTTCAGAAGGAGTTAGTGTTGTGTGGCTGGTCCTGCTTGCAGAGCTGTGTCATGCCCAGCGAGCGCTGGATGTGCCCTCCTGCATGCGCGTACTCTGCCATACTCCTTCTGCACCGACATTGTTTCTCTCCAGCTGCGTACATTCAGCCAGGAGGCATTACGCATGTGATGCTGTGCTACAGATACATGTGTGAGGCTCTTTGCTTTCCTTTCTTGTATTGGAAACTCTCATCTGAGACTCTTATTTGCATCTGAAGAGGATTTCATTTTCCATGTAGCTGGAAGTTTCCTCAAGTTTCAACCCAGCTGCTTTTTGCCCTCCCTTCCCCATTATTCTCTAAAGTTAGGCATTTGATATATTTCTCTCCCTTAGAATGGATTTTTTTTCCCCTGAATAATGTTCTTGCTAGACGGATCTTTTCGCATATTTATAAAGCAGCAAAAATGTAAAGCAAATATAAAATAGGATGAGTGATCAAAGACCAGGCTATCATCTCAACAGCACTAGGAAGGAATAGTCCAGCTTACCTGCGGGAATATCTGATCTGGAAATGTGTTGTAGGTAGCCATGGAAATCATGTTGCACATAAAACAAAAATCCACAGGCCTACCTTTATGATTTTATATTCTGCTTATAAAATCAATAATGACCTTGGCATGTGACGCTTCTATGGAATGAACAATAAATTGGGGATAACTGCCTGTGGTATAGCTGTGGGCTATCAACTTCTCACAGATGGTCATTAGCTCCACGAAATGCCCCTCTCATTACTGTTCAACTGATGGTACACCATGGGTGAGTGGCGAGGCATGCCAAAGATCAAAGGCTTGGAGCACGCAGGAGGTGCAATTAGGAACACAACAGGCAAAACTATTAATCAGGTGTCACTGGTTAATGTTAAAGTTTTTGTGACTGGATTATACGTGAGTGGTTTCTTTTACTGTGTTTCTGATTTCCAGGCAGAGGGTTTGCTCCTAAGAACATGTTAGATGATCTCCAGGTGAACCTGTTTAGATAATGACAGATACCTGTCCGAACCTTTCCGTGTACTTCAGTTGCAATCTGAAATACAACTTCACTGCTGTTCAGCCTTGGGAGAGCTGTATCCCCCAATTACAGAGTAGCTCTCAATTACAGCCAAGATAAGAACTTGTAGCAACACAAGATGCCTTTTTAAACCTTTTGATGAAGCCTTTGGAGCATGTTCTCTAAATTTGTTCTGCTCAATTAGAAAGCCGTTGCAGGCAGAGTTATGTTCTTTAACTCATTGATCCCATTAAGGGGAAATCTTTGAAAATGATGACAAACCTCTTGAATAAAACCTTAGCAACAGATTTAATATGAAAAATCCTTTCCTATCCTAGAACTAGAGAACGTATGTGGAAGTGATTTTAGTTAATGCAGGAATCGCTCTCCTAGTACTGAACTTTGTAGCATGAGTGCCTTTCACCTCTTGTTTTATAGCAGAGCAGACATGATGCCAATATTATTCATGTCTTTTTCAAAAACTTTCCATCTGTTCACCTTTTTCAGGTGAAGGAAATAAGAGAACAAGGCAAGGTGGCTCTTTGATAAATTACTTTTTCTCCCAAAAATGTCTGCTTCCCTATGAATATTTTTGTTTGTTTGCAAAGCAAAATGACAGAAGAGGAAAACTTTTTGGCTTGAACATGCTGCTACCATGCCCACCGTGGAATATAAACCATTTCCCTAATGTCTGCATTTTCTTTTATAAATGGGTTCATCTAGCAAACTGCAGAGCCTGGAAGCTTCATGATTTACTGATTTTGCTTCTCTTCAGCTGGAGATCTATAGTCCAGCCAGAGAGGCTGGGTTATACAGAAACCCGGGTGTCGTGGTTTAACCCCAGCCGGCAACTAAGCACCACGCAGCCGCTCGCTCGCTCCCGTCCCCTGTGGGATGGGGGAGAGAACTGGAAGGGTAAAAGTGAGAAAACTCATGGGTTGAGATAAAGACAGTTTAATAGGTAAAGCAAAAGCTGCCTGCACAAGCAAAGCAAAACAAGGAATCCATTCACCACTCCCCATCGGCAGGCAGGTGTTCAGCCATCTCCAGGAAAGCAGGGCTCCATCGGGCATCACGGTGACTTGGGAGGACAAACGCCATCACTCTGAATGTCCCCCCCTTCCTTCTTCTTCCCCCAGCTTTATATGCTGAGCATGACGTTCTATGGTATGGAATACCCCTTTGGTCAGTTGGGGCCAGCTGTCCCGGCTGTGTCCCCTCCCAGCTTCTTGTGCACCCCCAGCCTGCTCGCTGGTGGGGTGGGGTGAGGTGAGAAGCAGAAAAGGCCTTGACGCTGTGTGAGCACTTTATTTTCAGCAATAACAAAAACATCCCTGTGTTACCAACACTGTTTTGAGCACATATCCAAAACACAGCCCCATACCAGCTACTATGAAGAAAATGAATTCTGTCTCAGCCAAAACCAGCACACCAGGTTACTGAGGTAATTCAATGACAACTCCTGGGGCCACTTTTACTTGGGAAGTTTTGGATCTCAACTTGCTGGAGATTTTAGCCGGCTCTAGGTTTTCTTCTTCTTCTTCGTCTTTATTATCAATAGTGAAGGTGTTTAACTTTTCTCTTGCTCTTTTAATTTCATTAAGATGCTGGACATGGCTTAGATTACTTGGATATACTAATGTTAAATATTCTTCTCTTTCAAATTTACAGGTAAAATTTGGGGAGCCGCAAGACCTAGACTCTCAGGAACTATTTGGATGGATATCTTCATTCATTAGTGAGTTTAGGAAGGCCTGTGCTGAAGTCATGCCATAAGGACAACACAAATCTTGTAAAGAGGTGAGGGAAAGAGAAGTCCAGGAAACAATATTTAATTGGTTTGAAAGCTTCTCTACTAGTAAGTAGCACATAAACAGTATATAGTCTGTACAGCAGACTTGATTTTGAGAGATATTCAATTTATAATGTGTAATTTGTAAGTGGTATTTGACTTGTAGGATCACAGATCACTTATGAGCCTCTCCCTTATTTTTTCCGATGTACATGCTTTTGTACCTTGAGATGCCTGTATATTTAGAAAGGAGACACTTTTGACATTTTATAATTTCTCTTTTTAATCTTTTACTTTGATACCCAGTCTTCTGACTGAGTTTTAAATATTACTTTCAATGAATAAGTTCCTGTATGATGATCTAATTTTTAATTATTTTTGCTGTAGTTTTCTAAATAATATTTTACAAGTTTTATAATGAAGTGGGGAGCTGTTACCCACAGAGGAGAATATTTAGCAAAAATTCTTGTTTGTCTTTCTGCTATTAAAGCATTGCAGCCTTAGTATGTAATGGAGAAAGTGTCTGCCTGGGTGTGGTGTTTTTTTTGTTTGGTTGTTTTTTTCTCCTCAAAGTAGTACAATCAAATAGTGCTTTTTATGGCTAATATGTCATGTATTCAGGTGAAATACTATAGAAGTCAATCAATATGTGAGATTTGCATTAGCAGGAAGAGAAAAATATCAGAGAAGCAAAATAAAAGCATGTCATGAGGCATCTAAGTAATGGATACTGGAGGTAATTATCCGTGGTTTTCAAAAGAGAAAATACTTTTGTTGCATTTGTTGGCTTTTACGTATTTTTAATTAGAATAATTATCTGGAGCTCAAATATACAAGAAGAAAAGGAGGCCTATAAATGCAAAGACAAAATGGATGTGTTTAACACTGAAAGCAAAAAATAGTTCTAAAAGCTCATTGATAAAATTTGGCATTTTCTCTACTAGTTTTGCAAACAGTGTAGTTTGAGAAAAAGTGTATTACCTGACTTATTTTGGGTCTGACTGCCCAGGTCTCACAGTGTTTGGGCTTTGATAGAAATGCTGAACACTTTCCCTGACTTCAGTGCTAAAAGAAGTTAGGGCTAACACCTCTGAAAGGCTTAGATGCACTTGCATTCAAAAATTACATTATCACAACCCTCTCTCAGCTGGCATATAAAATTTCCCTGTATCCAGCATTTCATTTGCTGTTCTAGATGTGACCACTGCTGAACATCTGGGTATTTAGAGAAAGGTCCAGTAAAGAGCCCAGGCACCCGCCAGCTAGGTGCTGCAATACTTAAATTTTTAGCGCTGGTCATGTCAGACAGTGAAGGACAGTCACCAGGAATACAGCGATGCTTGGACACTGCCTGGAAAGCGGAGATAAAAGAAGTCCAAGATTTTTTTCTTGTCTTGGCCTCAGCACTTTAAAGGGCATCGCAGGCTGCAGTTCCTGGGAGCTGACCGCTTCTGATGTGCCGTGACTGGCAGCACACCCCTATGGGAAAAGGCAGAAAAGCGTTCCTGCAGCTAACGTGCCCGTCACCAAAGGCAAGGGCTTTGTTTCACATCAACCTCGATAAATCTGCTGAGCGAAGGGGGTGCAGCTGAACCCCTGCCCTCCACGGGTGCTCCTGTTTGGAAGCCAAATCTGCTCCCGAGGGCAGGTATACACAGCTTCTGTCTCAAAGAAGTGAGCAGGGATCATAAGTGCTTTTTCAAAATGATAGTTCCCACCTCTATTTTGAGGAGTCACTGAGGAAGTGGAATCCTGCCCTGAAGGATTCAAGCCTTATAATCCGCCTCTTAAAGGAATGCTCTGGCCAAAAGGTGTGCTGAGCAGGCAGCATCTCATTCCTGACCAGTGAGCGATAACTCCAGGGAAACGTCTTCAACAGGAGGCATGAGGTGTTAAGGAAGTGCACTGTTGAGCAAAGAAACAACTGCTCTTCCAGCTTTGTGAGAAGCAAACCTGGCACCAGCTGTGGATGCCAATGGGTCTCACTGCTTATCTTCTCTGCCTTAAATCCACCCCTCGTCTTAGCGGATGCCTAAAAAGATCTTTGAGGAAGAGGCTCAACAGACTATGTATTTAGTATGTTTGATATCATCTTCCAGGCACCTACCTATCATATATAGAAACTGTCTCGCGTGAGGTAGAGGATGCCTGAACTAGAGCTCCCCTCAGCTTTGCACCGCCAGTGTCGCTGCCATCCGTAAGCTCTTGCATGTCTGCACTAACATCATTTTGGCTTCTCAACAATCTTGTCAGGTCTATGCTTCCAGTTAAGAACATGCAGTCATGTTTCTCAGAGGCAAAAGGAATAAAATAAAAAGCAAATAGCAAAATTAGTACCCCTGATACTTATTTTACAGAAAATTATTTACAGAAGCAAATAAAGGGATTTAATTTTATGGAAAAATATTGGCTATATTTGCCTCAAGTCAGCATCAGAGCAGTGACATCTGATTGACCCTGAAGTCAGTGGCATCTATCTGTGTATCAGGAGCTACAGCTTACATCACTCATTTCTGATTGAAAGAGGAAAATTAAATTCCTTTTTAATTTCTTGCATCTCTATACCACAATGCCCTATACAGCGCATGTACGTGCACTCTAAACAACACTTGCAGATTTTGATGTGTGTTGTTACTGCTCCAAAACCTGAACCATCTTCATTTATATTTGAATCATGTAAGATAATCCTGAATACAAGTGCCATTTCCATGGTATCAAGATCCCTGCATCCCTGAACAGCATTCGTGATGGTCATGATAAGTTTCATGTTTTTCTACCATTACCTTAGCTCAGGAGTCCTGGGAAGTCTCTTTTAACTCAATAGTTTTTTCTCTTTTTTTCCATGACTCACTTTTTTCCCCTAGTCTTTTTTCTCTATTATTATATCTAACAGCTTGTACTTGTTTTATAGCTCAGCTGGCATGGCCTCTTCCAATTAAAAATATATTCTACACAGTAGTCGATATCTATGTCTTTGTGTGAATATCCTGGAGCATTAATTTAAAAAATTAATGTCCGAATACCTTCTTGGCACGAAGTTCTAGCCCCTTCAGAGAGCATGAAGCTTTCCTACGGAGTGGGAGCTTACTGAGGAGACGTTTCAATTTTCTCAAACAAGCTATTTCTTCAGTGCCTGTGAGTTTCAGAGACCTCCTGATTTATATGTAAAATAAATAATTAGACCTTGTTCCCTACCTCATTCTTTTTCCCAAGTGTTATTTTGCATAAGACTGGGTTTTTCAAGTCTCTTAGATTTAACTATATTACTAAGATTTTTGTGGTATAAAGAATAATAGTTGCTACGCCTCAACTTTTATTTGGAATTATATAGACAAGCTCTAAGTCTCTGTGTGGATAATGTCCTTGGAATCCATCCTTAGCAGCTGACAGTTTTATCCCGCAAACCTGTAGTCATAAAAGTCAAAGCATTGGGTGAGCCTTCTGTTTGTGGAGACTAATACAATTGGGAGCACTCTGACAAGTAGCAACCTGCACGAACTGTAGTATTTTTACATCTGGGTTATTTGTTTCCCTACAAAAAGCACAAAGCTGACATTTGGCATATTATGAAATATGAAAGCTTAATGATGACGTTATAGAAGTAGTTCTGCTCAGTAAAATTCATCTCTATTCAGTTGTGTGAAGTAAGGCTGTGGGTCAAAGGCTGTACTGATTTTTCTTTCATGACAGCTCAGCTGTGTGAGAACTGCTTGCTCCAGAAGGAAACAGACATCTCTTTTGATAGTTTGTGTCCTTAAAATGCACACTATTGGTAGTATGTGCAGTACTTCAGCAGGAACAGGAAAGATGATTTCTGCATCTCCTATTGGACATCAGTAGTCTTCAGCAAAAACATGACAGAGCGAAGCCCTGCGCTCCGGGACTGGAGCTCCTGATAGAAATCCCTGACTTTATCTGCCTGCCCAGTGTCCCAGTCCATTCAAATCTGCCCCGAGAAATGCTGTAAGAAATAGAGCTCGTATAGGCACAGGTCACTGAATTAACTTGAGCTCCCTGAGGGGCCAGTGTTACATGTGTACCAGCCCTCACACAGGTTTTCCAAGAATTCACAGTTTGAAATACAAATATCTTATCCCAGAGGCAGAAATTTCCCAGAGTTTCCTCAAACCAAAAATAGAACTAAAAAGCTGAGATTATCCAACACTAAATTCAGTCAAAAAAAATTAACTTCCAAAACTGGACAATTATATCCTAGTACAGTGGCTGAACTTTGCGTTCCAGTTTTCCTATTTCTTTCCTATTTGAATCGGCAGAAGACCAGGCGCCAGGCAGGGTGCGCCTGCTAATTTCTATAAGTGAACAGTAAAGCAAAAATAAAAACTGTGGTCGCTTGGGAAGTGTTCTATGCACAAAAGCTTTGAAGTCACTTACGTATGCTGGTCTTCTAGCTTGAATTAATGCCTTTCAAATACAAACACCAGTTGTAGGAGAGAAAAATTGTATTGGACAAAGTGAATAAAAACATGGGGTCTCTAAAAGGGAACCTGTTGGGCACTCACTGTACAACAACTAAAGCCTGAAAGTATTCTTAGAAAATACTCACTCCTGTGCTTAAGAAGTTGCTGCTAATGATGACTCAGAAGAACCACAAACAAATTTCAAGCTGCTCGCCTTAAAGAAGAATATATTAAAAAGTTCAAACTGAGGGGCTGCTTCGACGAAGTGCTGAGGTGCTCTGACTCAAACAGGGACTCAAAAAGCTCTTGGTGAGATCCTTCCCTGCATGGCTCACAGAAGTTTTGCTGTGGATATTCATAGAACCAAGATTTCATTCCCTGATTTGACAAACATTTTCAGACTGCCAAAATGCTCAACTATTAAGTTTTCTCACCAAATTAAATGCAAATATTCACTTTTTCACTGTGGCTGCTCACTACCCAAGTAGAATGTACCAAAAGTTGAACCATCATCTACCTTATTCCTAGAGTAACAAAGAAAGGGAGAGCCTTTTAATGAACACTCCAACTCAGACTCATGCAGGTATGAATACTTTGTGCAAATAAGATTTTATTTAGCATTAACTTGAGTATATCACATCACAGCATATTACTGCAGCTGACATGATACGTCTAAGAAGCAGACTGCGCTTTCTTGGTATACATTGAACTGATTGCAGGGGTTGCAAAGTGTGCTTAAGCCTTACGCTTGCTGCGTGTTTACCCAGGGATGAATTTTGCCCATTGAGAATGTTTTAGTCAAGGACAGTCAGTAGTAATTAAACAACAGAAAACTACAAAGCAGGTAAATATTGCTTTAAGCTCATTTTACAAATAAGACATTTGAAACAAAAGGTTTCAGATGCAGATTTTAAGTCTCTGGATGCAATTTAAAAATGCTGCAATGTGTTTTGAAACATAAATAACTGACACTCTTTTGCTTGCACAAGGATAAATAACTGGTGATGTAGGCTGTGGTGACGACATTTGCTCATGAGCATTGCACTAAAAAAAGAAAATAACCCCAAAGGTTATTGTCCATAAAGATCAAGTACTGATGAGCATATTTATACCAAAGGTCTTCTTGTAACTCCTAGAAATTTTCCTGAACAAGCTCTATAGGACTTGGCCTGAAATGATGTAATTATAAATAGAAATTTGCTCAACTCAATTTCAAAACAGGAACTTTTCTCAGCCAGTAAATAATTCCCAGATATTATCCCAAGTTGCTGTCACTAACGCCTAAATTGAAGTTTGTTATTTGGAACTCTGCTATTTAAAACAATCTGATGTCTCACTTTGTTGTCAGGAATTTAAGCTGATTAGGAAAATTAAAACCAAACAAAATCCTTTTGATTATGGATTTACTGAACTTGCCCTGCAAAAGGACAACCCGGCTGTGATGACTCTGCTCTCCAAGCTGAAGTACAGGTCTGGCTGCATTTGATGAAACAGCCACGCGGAGCCAGCCTGCAGCATGCCGAGCTGACGGGCACTCCTCTGGCTCTCGCAACTTCTCATTTAGAGGCACTTGACTGTGCTACGTCCGTGCGGGTGTGCTGTGCAAAACAGACTTTTTAGGGGATGAAATTTAGAAAACAGTTATGATTCATTTCAGTCGCTCCCACCTCTTCCCCTTGCAGCTGTGCAAAAACCGTCAAGCGTTATCGAGCTGCGCACAGAATGCGACTGTCTTGAGACTGGGACAGTCAGTTGGAAAGAGGAAACCTCAGTGCCAGTCACTATTTCAAGAAATGTTTGTATATTTTTATATTGAAAATCCGTTGGTTAAAATAAAGAACCACCATTGGTACGGAGGCCAGAGCTCCCATCTACCTCTCTTCAAGACAAGGCTGTGGGCTATAGACTGAGGAGCTAGAACCCCTAGAGCCTATGAACGTGGTGACTACACTTGGATTTTGGGTCCAGTTCTGGGGACCAAATGCACAAAAGTTATGCAGAGCCTGTGTTTTAGGTGTGTAAATCCTTTCTACCAATTTGTCTCTCCCTTTCTGCAAGCAGGAAGGCTGTTCTGACGCCCTCCTCAAAGGGCTGGAATACTTGCAAAAAATAGCTTCTGTGTTTGTTAAAGCTTTTTTTATCTGAATCCTTTAAGACTCAGATAACTGCTTACTAGCATTCATCTTGATGAACTCATCCTGTAAAAAAACTTTGAGCAGCCATAGAGAAAGCTCAGCACAATGCAGTGCTGAGTGAAATTTTGTTACCTGCTGAAAGAGAGCCAATGTTTCAAGCTGAAAATCCCATAGATTGGGATTGACATAATGCTGGGAAGCAGGACACTGCATGTTAAGAAACGACTTTTGGAATGGAAGTCTCAGAGAAGGACACCCTTGTCAAGTGCTTTGACCTCAGAGTGATTACTGAATACTATCAGCTTTTCAGAAGTACTTGCTGTTTGGACATTTGTTTAATTTTCTTTCTGTTTTGCCTAGTATTTCTTTTACATATTTTGATAGCTTCATTGGACAGAAAAAAAAAAAAGGAGTTTTATCAGAATCACAGAATGGTGGAGGCTGGAAGGCACCTCTGGAGGTCATTTAGTCCAGAGCAGGGTGCCCAAGACCGTGTCCAGTGTGGTTTTGAATATCTCTGATGATGGAGAAGATGGAGATTTCACAATTTGTTGGTGAGTTTAACATTTCTAGAAGTTACTAGCTGAGGACCAAAAGAAAGAGAGAATGTGAGCTCAGGAGCCTCGCTTCCTTAAGAAAGTGGGTTAAAAAAATGACAACAAACTGTCACTTGGGAAAGACACCTACCAGCCAAGGGAGAGAAATTGATGGGTTGGAACGACTCGATTCCTTATTACATGTATTCTTTTCTTCCCTGCATCTTTTTAAAGCATTCACTACCACAAAGATAGATAATATATATTTATTGTTCTTGACAGCTTTGCTTGGACAGAATCAGAAAGGTCTGGTTAAAAATTACTCAGTGACACGTCCAGGAAATTATTCAAACTTAATGAAACAATACTTTTAAAAGACTTGATATTTTTCCACCCCAGAGGTGGCTGCAGCTCATCTATGAGAAGTTCTAGAATACATATGGTTAATCATACAACGTTGGGGTCCTCTGGGATGAATTTGCTTTCCTTAGAAAGTTTAGAGGGGAACTGAAGGAGGACTTCTAACCCAGCTCTTGCAGTGCTGTGTGTTTCCCGTGCACTGGCTGATCATCTTCAATGGTATTGTCTTGTTTGGCCCTCAATGGTAAATGTGTGGTTTCCAGGATACTTTCTGTGGGCATGGTTTGTAAAGTATCATCACATACGCTTACAAATAATAGTGAAAAGTGCTATTCATGAGCAATTATGAGAATTTACCTTTTGGATTAATGGACAAGCCTTGCAGGACACATAGGGAATGTGTTTTACCCTTCATGCTGCTGGCACAATTTTCAGATTAAGAAAAGATGGAAGGATGGAAGATGGAAAAATTAATTTACTGCTTCTGTACTGCAGTAGTGATGTATGCACAGCACAGAGGAACACTGCAAATGTGGTGTCAAGCTTTATAGAGGGTTGAGAGTGCTGAAAAATAAGGATGTATCTAACACGATCTTAATATTTCATTCAAACTTCAGGGTATGGGATTTTTTGTTCTTATGCATATACGATACTTCAACGGGTATATTTGGAGGAGTCTAGTATCAACATCTGGTGGATGACTGCTTATGTATGGCTGTCTCTTGCAAAAAACAAAACTAACAAAAAATAACAAAGTGAAACATTGTAATCCCCACTGTTTTTCTTGCCACATAATTTCTGTGACAACAACAGTTTTAAACATTTATAGGGACACACAAACAGAAAGCTCAAATGTGAAATCATTTAAACTGTTTTAAATACCTGACCAAGGAGAAAAACACTCTTTTATTAGCATTCCATTTTAGAGAGATGCAGGAGAAGCACTAGTTAGGCTTGCTGGAGGCAAGTAAACCTTGGAAGAAATTCTTGCATTGCTTTGCTTTGATTAGAAATCATCACAATATTTAACCAGATTACTCAATTCCCACCTGCTACAAAGGTTAGGCTACTCATACTTTATCTCTAAATATGTTGCTAACTTACAGCTGAAAATTATTACACCAACTAATGACGTCAGAGAGAAATTTAAAAAACCAAAACCAAGCACCCTTTCTTCTAAAATTGTCTATGAAGTTTTACTTCCAGACCACTTTAGGTAATGGTACAAATACAAGAGAAAGTGAAATTTGGTCCTGAATCCTCAAGCAGGCAACCAAGAGACACAGGTACAGTAAGACTCGCTATTGAAGCTGCCTGAATAGTTGGAGAAGTTACATAGTATTATTTCCTTTCTCTGATTGAAAGATTCATTTGCTCATTTTCTAACCCACTACCACTTGTGAACTGCAAATATGTAGAACTGAATAGACACTTGGTGTTAAACATTTTGCAGATTTTAGTTACATAATATTACATGCACTCCCTAAGTTAGCCCCACAATTTGTAAAACCATGCCTGAATGACCCCACATTTAGACCCATGTTCCTTCCCCTTCCCTCCTGCTAAAAAGGGGAAGATCTTCCTGTGAGGCTATTTTTCTGGTTTTCTGACCATATAATCTGATTTTATTCCATTTGGGCAAAAATCACACTTCTTGCCTCATTAAAATGCAATTGAAAAATCTAAGACCATTGCATAGGTCAGCACAGCGCTTTGCAAAATTATTTATTTCATCAAATTGCACAAATGTATCAGGTAAATTAGTTGAAAACGTGAAAAGAAGAGGTTTTTTTTGTAGACATGAACTGAAATGCAATAGTAAAACAAGAATTAAATTTTACTTTATAACAAGTTATATAGCTGCAAGTACCTCCTATAAAGGCAGTTAATGTATGTATGTTGATTTTACGGTCATAGTCCACCAAAGCCCTGTTTTTACAAGAGGGTTAAACATGTAAATTAGAAAGAGATTTACTGGAAATATTTTGAATAAAAATAAACACAAGAAATATTAAACTATTTGTGGATAGCCCAGACAAGATTAATGATGACATTTACTGGCCTATTGATGTTGCAAACAACTGACTCCTACCTAGGATCTATGGAGGAGTAAAAAGAACCTACAGGGTCAAATTTTGCTCTCAGTTTTACACTGATGTAAATCCAGACTAAGTCTGGATTGGATTCAGTGTAACAGCGTAACAAGCGGTGGAATATTTCCAGACATCCATCAAAGAGTAACTGCAGAAACACGCTGCTGTAAGGAGTTGCAGAATCTGGCCCTGAGCATTTCAAACCCTGATTTGCACTTTGTGCTTGGGCTTGAAGTGTGCTCAGGTTTGCAGTGTTGGCCAAATAGGAGGTTTGGCTGCGTAAGAAATGCTGAATAAAGGCCTCAAATGCCAATGCTGTCAGCATATCTCAACAGTTTTACCTTTACACACATGCAGGCATCCTGCTGACTTCATTTTCTTAATCACCTCTAAGATTCACACAGAATTTTAAAATTCTGTTTCCTAAGATGGCCATCAAAACACAAATTTATTATAGCAGAGTGTCAGGGAAATTAAAGAAGCCCAACAAATATAAGTAGACAACTGTTTTTCACTGGTTTCTCTGTTCTGCTACTTCAGAAAGTTTAAAAAAATATTTGAAGATGTAATGAAATGAAGAGAGGTACGTTAAAAATAGGCAAACATACAGAAAAAGCTTACTTAAAAAGCTGAGCAAAGTTGGCTTTTAGGTTAAAATAAAGCAAGGAAAATCTAGGCTTTATTCTGCATCCGTCTGAATTAAACAGCAAAACCTTTTGTTCATTTTAGTCATTCCAGCCATATGCATATGTATGGCTGAAGATTTTATTGTATTCCTATAGGATCTCTTTACATTTTATGCCTAAATAAATGAAGTGAAATTTACTTTATAAAATATTTATGGAATCTTCTTAAGAACCATTAAGCTCATTAGCCAGGTGAATTCGTTTTGGATTCAGCCAACAAACTGTGTAACTAGCTGAGAGCCACAGGGCCAGCTGTCTAAAAGACAAGTTAGTCTGTATGGGAGCCAACAGCCAGATGGAGACGACAGCCAACTCAGGAAACACAGCACTCAGCCTGAAAGAATGTCAAAAGATGGGAAGAAGTCTGACCACTGAGCTCCATAAACCCAGGTTTGAGCTGTCATCAGTATTCTGCCTTTGATTGCAGCCTTTCTGCCCCCCTCTCCTCCCCGCCGCTCCCGCCCAGGTCCACCTCGCACGTCCTCATTAGGATGGGTTCAGCAAAAAGCCAAGGAGAGCAGCACCGGAGCTGGGGGCTTAATCCTAGGAGGAGGCTGATGGGTGCTCAACCAGCTCACTACAAAACCGCGTTACACATTCAGCAAATGGAAAGCTCAGCTTGACAGAAGGGAAATAAAATTAGGATAAAGAAAAAAGAAAAGGAGAGGAAGGAGAGCTCCTGTTACCGAGGGGTTAGTAGAATTCATAAGGCCTCTAGACACAAGCAAGAAGCTCAGAAGCATGAGAGGAAGTCTGAGGCAGATTATTTCTCCCTTTTGTAAGGCAAATGACTAATTATACAAAGCAAGATGGTTTTTTCCAAAGAGGTTTGAAAGGTATCATGCAATATTGATACAGAAATTGTATTTAATGCAGGTTTACAAGCCAAGAGGTAAAAGAAAATGTAAATGTAAACATGGTGTTTTCTCCTTATTCTCCCTGTGGCTCTTCCCTTTGTCAGAAAGATGCCTAGCACGCCTGCCTCAGTGCAGAACGTTCCCTGTGAAAGGGCAAAATAATTCCAACTGAAGGCAGTTGTAGGCTTCCACAGTATGTGTCCAGAAAGAGAAAGAAACCGTGAGCTTAATCTAACTGAATTTCCATTCTTGAGCATTGTTGCTATTTATTTCCTTCTTCAAAGGAAGAAAAAAAAAATCCCTGTTAGAGGGAGCTGGATCAATACTAAGAAATTCTTTGTCAGATAAAATAAGAATGATCATTAACCTTGCTGCTTATGAATTAAATGCAAACTTCACTTTTCAACTCATCTTTCCCACAGCAACGCCAGCAAACTTCCCTCATTTTGTTCAGCAATTAAAACCCAGCCCAACCACCCGAACAAACACAGTTACTAATAACCTTTAAGCTCTCTTCCCGCTGCGTGGAGGGGGAAAAAAGGAGGAGGTACTTCGTGATATGGTTCAGGTATTTTGGTGACGGGGGCTCTTCAGTCTGTTTATTTAGGCATGGATTTGAGGCTGGATTACGTCTATTATTTATAGATCCAGTCTCTCTGGGAGTGTCATGTGAACAAAGTCCGTGGCCATGCCAGCAGCTCTGCACTGGTCGATGCGTGGGATCCCCCTGGCCAAGACCAGGCCCTGCCTTCTTCATGCAGCTGGCTGCAGGATCAGCCGTAACAGCCCGGGTACCAGCTTGGAAATTATTGATAGCAGGCTCTGGTCTCCATTTAAGGGCCTGATCCATCGCCTCCAAGAATTCATTTAACTGCCACCTTTACTCTCTGAATTGTGATTTGGTGCCATGTCTGAGCGGTGAAAAGAGACTTTGTCTACAGCATCGTTGAGTGTGATGCTTTACTTTTGAATGTCCAAGAATGCTAACTTTATTGTAGGTGATATTAATTTTACTTCCAGGAAGAATTCAGTTTGTATTTTCAGTTCAGTTCTTTTCCTCCCAAAATACACTTTCCTCGATGGTCTCTATTTTGCTTTCCTTTTCCCAGAGCAGAGGAAATTTATTAGGATTTCCTCTGTGCTTGTAGGACTTGGCTGTTAAATTGTGATCAGGGTGTCGAATTTTGCTCCTCCCGTTATTCTGCTGCCTTCTCTCCATCCTGCAAATGGCTTATTGCTAAGGAAAAGTTTTAATAGTCTTATTCATCTCTTGAATTCATATTAATAAATGTAATCTGAAATCTCAATACTGGTTACCCTTCAGGGAAAAGAATACTTTACTGAAACATACTGCCTTCCAGTTCCAAGCATGGAGTAAAATTTCTGATTGAGCTGCTACTGGTTTCCACAAGGGAGGGAGCTGCGCCGTCCTCTGCTGTGTACCAGCTGCTGCAGACAAGGGCCAGCGCCGCTGCACAGCCTCTGCTCAGGCCCCTTCCCTCAACTCCGTAAAAGCTGCTAATTTTACTGAGCTATAATCAAGCCAGAAACATATCAGAGGCAGTAGTACTCTGGAATATGTTTTAGACATGGAAAAGGAAATGATGAAATGATGAAAAGGGTTTGCCCATACCCTTTTGTAAATAAGACAAAATGTCCCAAGTCAAAGGCACCGAGGCAGGAATAGGCACCCTAGTGTCTGAGATTTTCCCCTCTCCAACACCGCAACTCAAAAGGTCTTTCACAAAAAATAGGAGTTTCAGACCGGAACCACCTACGAGCATGTGCCCCGCATAAATGCGGGCAAAACACAGGGGCAGAATCTGCTCCCTTCTTCATGTTATCTTTATTAGCAGCCTCATTTAATTGCACTTCCTTCAGATTAGGATACCACTGATGTCAAAATTTAATGCCATCTGCCCAAACATTTTTAGAAATTGTTGACATCTCTGAAAATGTAATCCACGCTGCAGGACAGAGTCCACTTCAGTCTCCTTTCGTAGGTGATGAGAAGTATGATGTTAATCATTAATGTATGTCTTATGTTATCTGTGCAGACTGACAGGTAGTTCTAAGAGAATTTTTGTTATATTTTCTGATTTTTCTAGAATAGATTGTACGAGATGAGGAGCACTTCACTTTTGCAGACTGTGATCTCAAAAGAAGGTTTATAACTGCATGCAAAATGTGTGTGCAAATTCGTTGGTAACTTGCATTTAACTTTATCGCAACTGAGCTCTGAAATTAAGTAGCTGTGTTCACAACTGGCTGTAATTAGTTAGCTGCATACTTACTTACTAATTTGTTCACACAGCTAAAGTAACCTGCATGCACGGAAATGTATGCACAACTCTGGGAGAGAAGCACAGGAGTGAGAGGAGCTTCTCATCCTGACTTTTTCTGCACTTCTGCGTCTGCTCTGTGCAAAACAGGTCCTTAGATACACAAGTGAGAAGGGGAACGGGAAAATGGTGTTGCCAGGCCTGGCTTAGCAGGTGCCTGCACCTGCAGACAAGGAAACAGGAAAGTCAACTGCTGAAAAATCTGATTCAGCTTATACCTTATCTTGCTGATCAGTTGGGTTTTTGATGTTACTTTCCTTTTTTTCAGTTTCTTCATCTGAGTTTTGGCTGTGTTCTTGTTTTTCCATTTTTTCCTCACTACAGAGACAGTTGATGTCGTTGTCCACAACAAAATGAAATTAAAACAACTTGTCTGAAGTTATTGGAAAGTTTTTAATCTCTGACGAATGATTGATCTTTCAAAATTGTCAGCAGTTTCAAATTTCAATCTAAATTTATGTACATGTTATAAATATATTTGCTGTTATTTGTGTGGTGTTAAAAGGCTACTCAGCAGCATGAGGTACAGAAGAGTTTTTAAGCACAAGATGTCGAAAGAGTGTGGAATTATTTATACATTTGTATTTATTTACAAAATATTGTGGCACAAAATCTTTTCCTGTTTCATACAGCTTTGTTTTGCAAGAGTCCTCCAGACAGGTGCTCCTATGCATTGGCATAAATCTTTTAATCTGCAGATCCAATTTCTACAAAAGGGACAAAGTTGTGCTGCAAGTATTTGCTTTATTTCTTGCTTCCTTTCCTTGTTTACAGCAAGTGGTACTTCTCAGCTTGACTCTTCTATCTGTCTTCGTTGGTGTCACTGAGTAAGAGGATATTGATGCATTCCTAGAAAACAGTAAAATTTCTTTTTACCTCTTGTCCGACCAATGAGATTCCTTAAAATTTGAGTCTGGCTTTCTGAATTTTAGAGAGCATTGTATTTGTTGCTAGCTAAGAGGACTTTTGGCTGCTTTATGGCTTCTCAAAGTCTTTGCTGAGTTCTGTAGACTTAATGCTTCACCCTCAGTTCTCCACATCAACTGAAAAACAGTCCCAGCTCACATTTGCCTGCAGAAAGCCTTGGTGTTCAGTAGAGAGTGGGTTTCAGTGCTTTTTATTCCTCCTCTTAGTTTCCTCTTGCTCCTTTAATTTCTTTCGTCTGTTAGATTGTCCAGATTTATGGCCAGCATTTGTTAGCTCACGGAGCTGAGGTGCTGTGTGAGCTGTCTGTATCCCAAGCCTCTTCCTCTACAGAATGGGAGGCAGCAAGATGTGCTGGCATTCACAGCTCCGAAACAGGCCAGCACCTTTCCCAGCTGGGTTTGAAAGGCAGAAAAGCTGCACACAGATAGAGATGCCCCTGGGCAAGAAGTGAATGAAGGCTGCTGGTGGTTAATGGTTGACGTGGGACATATTTGTTGCAAAGCTGTTATAGGCACAAAAAAATTGTTGTACTGAAAGGTATCTATCTAAAAATCATATACTCAGTTTCTTACAAACTAGTGGCACTTTGTTGTTGGTTTGGATGGAAATCTGTTTAGGCAATTCTGCTTCTGGGAGCACTGTATCATTTCTGCCAGTCCCTGAAGAGGGTTTAGGTTTCACCTTGAGACTATTTCAAATAGGACCAGGTGATGCAGGAAAGATCTTCTCTAGAAGCCATCAGCAGCACCAAACCAGTCACATTTTTAATAATCTTGAAATATGTGGGAGTACTAAGCTAAGGTACCTGCTCCGTCTTCCAATCCTTTCAGCACCCATCAAAAAAAGAAAGTAATACTAGGCAGAGATGTCAGATCAAAACATTACCAGAAGCTGCCATTTGGCAGCACCATGAGCTGGTACCTGGCAACATTAATCCTCAAAGAGCAGTCGGTGAAGTCCTATCAGTGATCGGAGTGCCTGAGTGACTGGCTTTGAGGGGGGCTGCTTCCCCTCCGGCTGCGTAATGGGGACTCAATGGCAGCATGCACAGGGTCGGGGTGTCATGCCCAAACGCAAGCCACAAATAGATGCACAGGAGGTCTGTGCCCTGGGAGACTCCTCCAGGTTTAGATGCCGCCTTTCAACCAGGCTGCAGTTCTTTCCCCCTCCTCCTTTTCAAAATAGGGGCCGTTGCAATGTTTTGTTGCTCTCCCTTTGGCTTCGTAGCCGCTTAAAAAGTTGCCTGGGAAGAGAAGCGTGTGTGTCTGTGTAGGGGGCAATTCCAAGAGGAGGGTCTCTAGTAATGAAGCGCTGTATCTGCCCAGCTAGGTGAGAGCTGGGCAGGTTTGGTATGACATAACTCTTTGGGGGGGGGAGGGGGGGAATTGTAACAGAGAGGGTGGGGGGAAGAGAGAGAAAGAAGTGGAGTCTGCAGCACCCCGGCAGTGATATCAGACACAGGATCTGGCAGCTTTGGGGTAAGCTACCACCTCTCCACTCCACCACTCAGAGCATCCTGGATCTCCAGCTCGAAGGGGAGAGAGAGCCAGCAGCGGCAATCATGGCAACGTCAAATGGTTTTATTTCTTCATGACCTCTCTCTTCTCCTCTCTCTCATCAATAAGTCATCTGAGGGCTTTTTTTTTCCCATCCCCCGCTTCTCACTCTCTTTTTTGATGTGGAGAGAGGGGAGAAAAGGGGGCACCGGAAAGTGTGTATTTTGTTTGGCAGCTTTTTGCGGCGTGTTTTAAAGAGCTCGCGAAAGGACCCTGGGAAAGAAAGAAAGAAAGAGAAAAAAAAAAACCCAGGCACAAAGTGGTGGCGGGGGGGAGGAGGAGAAGAGGGGAAGGAGAGAAAAAAAGAGACGGAGGGAAGAAGCCGGAGGAAAGAAGACTTTCAGCGCGGCGTTGCCGGGAGGTGCGGGTGTGGGTGCGTGTGCGCGCGTGTGTGTGTGTGTGTGCGTGTGTGTGTGTGCGGGGGGAGCGGCTGCCGCTGCTGCCGGCGGTGCCTCCCGCTGCTGCGCGGCGCGGTGGCCGGAGCGGGGCGCGGAGCGGCGGCGCGGGCGGCCGCGGGTGCGGACCATGGGCTGGCGGCTGCTGCCCGCCGTCCTGCTGGCCCTGGCGCTGGGCGGCCCCGCGGCGCGGGCGCAGAACGATACGGAGCCCATCGTGCTGGAGGGCAAGTGCCTGGTGGTCTGCGACTCCAACCCGGCCACCGACGCCAAGGGCTCGTCCTCCTCCCCGCTGGGCATCTCCGTGCGGGCGGCCAACTCCAAGGTCGCCTTCTCGGCCGTGAGGAGCACCAACCACGAGCCCTCCGAGATGAGCAACAAGACGCGCATCATCTACTTCGACCAGGTAAGCGGCGGGGCCGGGGGGGGATCCCCGCGGGGCCGGGGTGCCCGTGCCCCCCCTCGCCGGGAGGCGGCCGGGCGCGATCAACAGGTGCCGCCGCCGCCCGCTCGCCCCGCGGGGGCCCCCCCTGCGCCCCCACTTCGCCCATTTCCTTAATTCCGGCACAAAGTTGGGGTGCAGGGGGCGGCTGCCTGCGGGGAGCCCCCGCGGAGCCCCCGCACCCCAAAGCTGGAGAAACGGAGGGGCCGGGCGGGTCGCGACTGGAGGCTCAGGGGGAGCCGGGGACAGCCGCCCCCGCCGAGGGCATGTCACGCCCGGCAGTGGTTTCCCCCTTGCCCCCCCGGGGATGGGGCCGGCGGCGGGGGAGGGCGGAGCGGGGCGCGGAGCGGGGCGCAGCGCGGTGGGGGGCGGGCGCCGTCGGGGCCGCGGGGGCCGTGCGCTGCCGGCCCCTCCGCACAGCTCCCCGGGGGCTCGGGCCCCGGCCCCCCCAGCCTGCGCGGCGGATGGGTCCAAGTAAGTTATTGGGTGCAGGGGGGGGCCCCCCAGCCCCGCGGCGCTGCGCCGGTCCCCGAGCGGATCTCCGCGGGTGTGCGCCGCGGGCGCGGGCGGCGGGCGAGGCGGGGACAGCAGCCAGGGCTGTGCGGGCGTCCGAGAGGCAGCCCTCGCTGAGCGCCGGGCGAGGACGTGGCCCCGGGAGGCTTGGGGGTAGGGTTTTCTCGGGTGCAAGCAGCCTACGTAGATTTCTAGACGGCTTGTGCAGCCGTTGAGGCGGGAAAGAAGAACGAATTTTAAGGAAAAATAATTTAACTTTTCTGTAACAATCACAGTTTCGTAGTACAGCCTCTCATCTCAGTCACTAATGTTAACGTGCAGATGCCAGCACACATTTCATATACCAGCTCCTGTCCTAGGGCAAGTCCAAAGTAATTGAGACTGATGGTTATTTTGCTTCTTATATCATATCATAATGAACAGTAAATTGTCGTGACAACTGAAGCCAGATATGTCACGTAGCTTAATGCCAGTAGTCTAAATTACCCTAAATTCATGGAAATTCCTTGTGGCTTTCTAGGGCTGTGTCTGTCATAAAGGAGCCTGAAAATATCAATTAAAAATAAAGCATAACTAAGTGGAAAGAAAGAAAAAAAATATAGTCATTAAAGAAGATATTTAGCATATGGACGATGCACTCATTTTATATGTTCCCTTCTCTTACTTGTCCCTGTTAATACAACCCAAATTATTATTAGTGCTTACAAAACCAAATAAAGCAGCAAAGGCTCACAGCCAGTTTTTGCTCAGATATGCCAGGTATTTCAGGAACTCAGTCTGACTATAAACTGGTGAATGAATTATATCATTCATGTACATCCTTCCTCACAGCTTGATACTTTCAGGAAAACAGCGTTGACTTGACCATTGCTTTTTAGCCAAAACCAGTATGTCATTCCCTGAATTACCGTTTTCCTGTCATTTTCGGGGAATGATGAACAAAAATGCCTTTTCTTAATCTCCTCGAAACATGTATAGAAGAAAGGTCTTGAAGGTATGATATAGCAAAGTAAGAAATATTTTCCACTCTAGTTTTATATTTATAGTAAAGTTGTACTATAAATATAACTAAATATCCATTTTTATGAGTAATATTCCAACTTAATTGAGAGAACAATGAATAAAACAGCATAGATGTAGATTAAAACATTTCCATGGATGAACGGTTTCTAAAGTTAATAGTCTGTATTTTTTATTTAGCACTGAATACCTGTACTAATTCCCATGCTATATTTTTTGTTTGTAGATCCTAGTAAATGTGGGCAATTTTTTCACGTTGGAGTCTGTCTTTGTAGCACCAAGAAAAGGAATTTACAGTTTCAGTTTTCACGTAATTAAAGTCTATCAGAGTCAAACAATTCAGGTACGTTCATCAAGTATGATTATAAAATCTTTTAATTGTTTATTTACAAGAGGAACTTGACTGAACACAAGAGTATTTAACACACTTTGAAGGAAAAATAGCTTAGTTTAAAACAACCTGTGGTGTAGAGTTCCTAGCAGTAGAGTGAATACATTTAAACTGAACAGCTGTAATAGGGCAGGATCCTTACCTCGGATAAATTGCCATAGCTTCACTTCTATACCATAAGAACTGAATATCTGGCGTGATATAAGGTATTGAGTAGAATGAATCATCCAAGAGTAAAACAGAGCTCTAAATTTCACTTAACTGCATAAATACTATTGAAGAGTCATATTTTGCTACAGGTAAAACTCAGTGTCTTGAACAGGAATTCTGGGGATATGTACCAGATTTGATTATTTTTGTAGCATTTTGTGACCTGGCTGACAGCTCATGATGCCAGGTATCTGTTTATGACACCAGTGTGCTGTGGACCAAGGTTAGTTAAGGTCGTCTACTTGTTCTATACTACACCGAAATGTTATACCTCTATAGGGATGTCTTCTAGGGAACCTTTATAGCAGTTTAAACTTTTTTTCACCATATAATACATAAAAGAAGTGTCATATATTAAAAAAAAAGGAGCAATTCTGCACTTTCTTCTGTAGCTTAATAGCAGCTGAACTACCTAATTAAATACAAGTATGTACTAGCTTAGAGGAAAAGCCTCTAAGTTCCTGAACATCCCCTTGCTGAGCCAACAGTAAATTCCTTGAAGTACATTCCTTAATCTTCATGCCAGGTCATGCAATGTCTATGACATACATACTGGCTTTCTAGATCTGGAATAACATCTGTGGCTTCCCTTGTTCCCACCCGTGAGACCACTAGATTCACAGAAGTATCTGGTGCTTTTCCCCCCATCTGTCTTGCTCCTGAATATGGTTTTCAGCGTACAAGGCTGCAATGAAACGGATTTCTGCAGGACCGATCAGCCATTTCTTTGTGGCAGCTCTGGCTCTGGGTTGCCGGTAAAGCTCCTGAGAAAAGTGTAAATGGTAGAGGTGGCAGAGAAAGCTGGTGCGAGACACATTCACATCCCTGGTGAAATTCGCCTTGGGTTTACAACAGGAAATCATGGTTCCATTCAGGTCAATGACAAAAGTCAGATGAAATATTGACCTCATGAAAATCTCTATAATGAGCTTATAAGCTATTTAATATGCTCAAGTTTTGTTCCTTTCACTCTCTTAAAAGCTGAAGGCTGAAATGGCCTAGAATAACTGTATGTCAGCCAGCTTCATCATTAGATTTAAAATACATATTGCCAAGAAAGAGGTCAAGGCTTGGATTCTGGAAGCCCAGTGCCGATTTTGGTGTTTCACATACCAGGTACTCAAACCTGGGAGTCTGGGGCTCGTAACAGGGAATGTTACAACCTGTGACATGGCCTGAAATCTTTCATAGATCAAGAGTTTCTGAAGTGATGCACGGGTTTGGTTGGCTCCCTTTTGGCATAGTTAACATGAAACCATCTGGTGCAAACCTGTGATGTGTCTTCTGCTGCGATTAAAATAGCTGTAAGATGATCTGTGGGGCAATCTGACCTAGAGAGGTGGTACAGAAGGAATGAGATAAACCAAAAGCAAGCAATGAGTAAACTCTTGATGCCCTTTTTTCGCATGTGTGATAAGTAGGGGGGAGGACCAAAAGCCGTTGCAGTGGAGCAAACCAGCTTGAGTCTCAGCCACATGCAGACTTAAACACCACTAAATCACCTGAAGGCTTCCTACATAAGTGATATTACTATGCCCCTGGAACATCTGTTAGTGCCATTAAATATCATTAAACTGAAATTGGTTCCCTGGGGACATCTGATTAAGTGGATTTCCCAGATAGGCGAATCCCAAATCAGGGCCAGATTCTGCTGCCCTGACTTATGCTGAGCACTAATTTATTCTGTGGCGACTCCCATTAAAATTAATGGGAGCATATGCAAGGCCAGCATACTTGATATGAATAAGCATTTCATAATTCACCCCTCTGTGACTGCATTATAGCCACTTAAAAAGCAGAAGAAAGCTAATAGTTTGCCATTGGGGAAATGAAAAATGGCTGGATCTGTCCATTCCCCCAGCCCCTGCCCATCTTTATTTACAGAGTGTCTGTGTGATGTTGCTTTCAGAGCAGAGGCTGTGCTGACTTTCAGAAGTGTTTTATAGAAAAATGGATTCAGTACCAAAACACAGTGCAGTGGTTCATAAAGCTAAAGGTCTGTTCTAGACTTTAAAACTGAGCTGCCGTCCATAATGGAAGGGACGTATATTTTGCTCTGAATGAAGTGTAAGCTCCCAGCCTGCTGCGGTACCTTTGACATCTCACTAGGTGCCTACATCGCATCTCTGGGTGCCTAAGTTTCTTGAAAATGTCTTCTTTGCGAGTGCGTGTCTAAATAACCCGTGAGGTAGGCAAAGTGAAACAAACTGAGGTAAGACCTCACAGGTCCATATTACCAGAGACTTACAACAATTAATGTGCCCAGGCAACAGACGAAAGCAATGTCGTGTTACCTTTCACACTGACTGAGCCCGGACCGTGGCAGTCAGCGGACAGGGTCCCACCGACTTCACTCAGCTGCAGGTCAAGCCCATGAAACATGAATGTGCTTGTACACGCCAAATGAACGTAATTATTCGTTTAAAACAACAACAACAAAAAGCAGTGAAGACTGAGACCTTAGCAGACCTCTTACACTGTAGTTAATATTCAGTGATAGTTCTTGATGTTTTTCTGTTAATTAGAGCTTTTCAGTGGTTTTTCTCTCGTAGGTTAATTTGATGCTAAATGGAAAGCCAGTCATTTCTGCTTTTGCCGGGGACAAGGACGTCACACGTGAAGCTGCCACGAATGGAGTCCTGCTCTATCTAGACAAGGAGGATAAGGTTTACCTGAAATTGGAGAAAGGTAATCTGGTCGGTGGATGGCAGTATTCTACGTTTTCTGGCTTTCTGGTCTTTCCCCTGTAAAGTCAATTTTCCTGTGACATTCATCCAGGTGTGGACTCATCATTGCCTCTGTTACATGAAGATTATTTTATCATCATGGGATTGATGTTTCTTTATTGGTTTTTCATGGGTGAATATGGATTCTCTTTATGGATTTTGGCCCCATCTGAACTACTCAGAAGTTTCACAGAATTTTGTGTGTTTAAATACAATATATTTGGATTGAGACTAAAGCAGACAATAAATATCTATGCTTAATGTTACAGTCTAAAGCTGCCTGCAAGATTTATTCAGATTTCATTTACTGGACTTACTGGACTCATGGGAGAAGTGGATTTTCTTTAATTATGAAAAGACTGGCAACCAGGTCTATAATTTAGGAGAGTCTGAGTTCAGACTTCAATCAAGAGTTAGTGTGTTGCTGCCAAAGAACTGTATATTGATATATTGGTCATACATGTTTTTGTCATTGGGACTTAACTGACATGATCTATTCCATTGTCTTGAGAAAGGTAATTATTATTGATAAGTGGTTGACTTCAATTCTCCTCTGCGTGTAGTGTGTTGGATGATTCACTCATATATTTATGCTCTGTCGCCGGTCGCAATCAAGTCTAGCTTACATAAAGCTAAGAAGTTATGGTTGTATTTAAGTTGGATATGTAAGGTATTCCTCTTTTCCATGTGCTGTTTTCTAAAAAGAAGAGCAGATTATAACCATTAAGAAAAATATTCTTACCAGGGTTAAAGGTGATCATTCAGGCACAACTTTGCAAAACAGCTTTGCCCTGCAGGAAATCTCACACTTGTTCTTCAATTTTAATTAACATGATTGATAATAACTGCTTTATTAAAAACCTAAGGGATTCCTTCCTTAGACACAACCACTTTATTAGCTGGAGATGAGATCCCCTTGTTTGTAATTATGTCTATTTTTCAAACCTTCTGTTGTGCTAAAGGTATCATCTGGTTTTGCCTTAACTCCACAACTGTATATAATTTTAGTTCATATGTTTAACAAATATTAAATCCAAATAGCCGGTACCTAACTTGGTGCAATATCTTTTTGGCTTTTTGTACATATGAATTCATAAACTTATTTATTATATCATTGTTACATAATAAAGATTAATATATGTTAGCTGAATTTTTGACCTTTGGATTTTGGAAGTCATTCATACTATTTTTTTATTGGATATAATTATTATATGCAAAGTGTAAGCTTTTGGGATTCACAGAAACAGTCCTGGGAGGCAGGCAAACTGTCATAAGTTAGTCTGGCAGAATCCTAGAGGTAATCAGAATGATCTAGAAATAACCTATGCATTTTATTTAAAAAAACATTTAGGCAGGAATACTGGCTTCACTGAAAGTGTTAAGAATCACATTGATTCCGAAGGATTTTGGATGAGACCTGTGCTTTAGGTTTTGCCATCAGCATTAAACTCCAGTGCCATCAAACTGAATATCAATTAAAAATGATTTTCACATGAACCTTCATCTCTCATGCCAAAATATACACTGAATTTGATGGATATTTGTGCCTTGCATATCATGAAGGATATGGTTCTAAATTAAAAAACACTACATATTTGAGAATGTTTCTGGATGGAAGCATATCCAGCAATCTGGGACCTTCTCTAAAAGCCAGTTTAGGCTTGGATTTGCTGTTTTAGGTAATCTGTTTCCAATTTCTTCACTTGTTAGCCAAGTGCAGCGATATCATATTGCTCTAACCGCTGTAAATGGATATTTCACTGATTTAAATTCTTATGCATGGCTGGTTGATGCTCCTGATAAAAATGTCAGGAATCAGTGGCACAGAATTGTGCCCAAATTCCTTATTTTTCTGGACCCAACATACAGGATTTTTTGGGGAATTTCAGGAGGATAGGTGGGTACATTTGCATCCCTATGAGATAAGTCAGATGAGGAGGTAATTTGGTAGACACAGTATCATTTCTGTACAGAACACTGCAGTTTGGGAGGAAGTGGAAAGACACGGCAAGAAGGCGAATGATTTACATATTGCTGAAAAATATTAAAAAGTTTTCCATTATGACTAATCAAAGTGTATCACCAATGTACCACAAAAATGTGTGTGTGTGTGTGTATATATGTATATCTAAAAAACCCTGGGATTGCAGCATATAGTATGCATGATATTATAAAAAGGTTATTTGTCATAAGAGTTTATTTCAGAGGGGAACATCAGTATTTTGTATAAAATTGCTAAAATCTGAAAGCTCACCTTACGCATTGATATATATGTAATGTAAAGGAAACGTTCCTACACAGACAGAAGAAGAATGGCATTAAAGGTGTCAGTATACTTTTCAGCATGATCAAATGTAGCTAACTTCCTTAGTTTGTAAACATATGATCTTTAAAAGCTGCCTTTAGCATTCAGCAATAATCCTGAACTATCTTAATATACTGTTGATTTCCCCTTGGCAAAACATTTCTGATTGCTTCAGAGTCATTAACAGTTATTTAAACTTTAACTAGAGAGTCTAGGAAGTTATTCAATTAAGGAGATATAGATACATTTTGATGGAAATGTTCTAAATTTTTCTCCTCAGCCTCTAAAATCAGAATTACTAACTAATTATTTTGCTAGTTAAAGGGAAAAAAAAAAGTTTCACAGAAGTCACTGTAAAGCAGCTTGTGTTATCTTCACACAATGCTGAGCACTGACTCCACTCAGACGTGGCCTCTGGAGATGGGCAGTTCTCTTAGCTCACATTTAAACATTTAAATAAGAATGAACTGTGGTTTTTAGACTACAGTTTGAGCTACCTTCCAGATTTTGAGCTCATTTTCACTGTATTGTCCCACACTTCAGTTATGTCAGTAGGAGTTTCTCCCAGAAGAGATAAGCTAAGCTAGCCTAGATGGAGCTGGGTCTGGAAACGACCGTTTTTTTCCTCTCTCTTTCCTCATTCCTTTTCCTTCTGTCTTCCTGTGTTACTGCTACAGTAGTTTTCTTGTTCAGAAGCAACAGCTCAGGAGACACTTCAAAGTTCAAAGGATGTTTAAGAATAGAGGTTTGATTTTTTTTTAAAGAACTTAAACCTCCATTGAGCTGCACAGTAAAGTTTAGAGCTGAATTTCTGATCCTGTTGAATTTCATGATGCTATTCTTACTGATTTTGGTGAGGGCAGAATTTCCCATTCTGTGCGTATCCCTGCTACAGAATATGCTGAAGATCCATACCCACATCCTTCAACATATACCCACTTTGCAGTCAACTTTGTAGCTTACAAAGTTTGATCGTGCAAGAAAACTTTCTGGCCATGCATGGTAAAGATAAAAGAAAAAAGTTACTTTCTGAGAATAATGTACATATTGTTATTACCAGTGATCTCTTTACAAAGGAGATCAGTATTTTTACCTTCTTATCTGTGTTCTATTTATATTATATTTTATCCATATTTTATTATAAAACTAAGGAAAAAAAAAGAACTATATTGTCCTCCTTAGGTCATGTAAATGTTTTTGGTAGAGCCAGGAATACCCTGGTCTCCTAGATCCATCCAGTGTAGAAAGCTTCTCTGTTCTGTTGAATACTATTTGCTATGAAGAGTTTAGGCTACATATGCCAAATGACTGCGGAGCTGAAAAAGATACCGTTCAAAAAAGCGTGGGTAACGGAAGTGTTTTTGGAAAAGGCACTGAGGTAGCTTTGAAAATTTCACAAGCAGTTTTGTCTTTACATAAAAAGGAAAAACTAACTTTGAAGCATAGAGAAGGAAAACATATTTCTTACGTTTTGTATTTGTTTTGTGTTATGTCATTTTCTAGTAGTATCTGAACATTTTCTGAGTGTTAATTAAATTACTTTGGCCAGGTCATGGCAGAATAAGTATTACGACCTCAGTGTTACTACTGAGAAAATGGAGACGGGGTTTGGGAAATGACCAGTGCCATACCCAGAGTGCCAGCTCATCCACTCCTGGTGCTTGGTCCTGTTCAGTTTGCTGGATTGATCCTTTTTCTGATACAAAGCATTTTTTTAAAACAAAGGATGTTTTTGGAGTAAATGGCATACTACTGTATTTCCTCTTCCATATTATTTAGATGTTTATTTCTAGAAAGATGAATGCAGTGAAACAGGAGAGTTTTAAATGCCCTAAGAATTTCACAATTAGCTATCAACTCTGTCTTTTTTTTTTTTTTTTTTTGCAAGCCCCCAAAGGAACACATCTGCAGTACGTATAGTATTTTTACAAGCAGGTTTTAGGATAGAGAAGATAAATGCAAGAAGCAGTATGTCATAATCACAACAAGGAAGCTGAACCATTAACATGAAATATGGGCTGAAGCAGAGAAGCAGATATATGTTCTCCTCCTTTTATAAGGGTTTCTGAGTTGGTAACATGTTTTACCTTAGCAATTCATTACAGTTGCCCTTCATATTGTAAGAGCTCTTTATAATATTCAAACTCTTTGTCTTCTAAAGACAATGTTAACCAGATGACTCAATGTAAATAAATGACAGTGACAGAGTTTATTGGCTGGCACATGCCACAACAACATATTTTTTGTACTATTGCTGTCCAGACGGAAAAGGCTCCTTTGAGAAAAGACATTGTCTTAAGACACTGAGCTAAAGTTATTTATCTGTTGCTGGTTAGGAACTGGGGGGGGGGAAACCCTTCCTACTCTAGAGCACTAAGGGGAATGCATACAAAGAATAATGATAAAATCAGTCACTGTTATATAAGTGATGATGAGAATAATGGAAATGTGTCTTGAATAGTCTGTTTAGTGAAAGCTGTGATCTAAGGCGTTTGATGGAAGCAATCACTATTTTAATCTTCACAGTTTGGGGGAAGGGAAAAAGCCAGTTGCATCATTTTTAACAGGTTCTTTTCCTTTTTTTTCCTTTTTTCCTTCTGCCTTGTGGTTCTGCTTAGCTGCAAAAAAAAAAGTGATCAGAAATGATCTAGGAAAAGTTCATTTCTGAAGAGGGATGGGGGAGGGTTTTTTTTTTGCCAGTATCCGATGTGGGGGAAAAAAATCAAGCAGGAGAGGGAGGGAGGGAAAATTACAAACTTGACTTAACCTAAATACATTCTTGACCTATCGTCCAGTTCAGTGAATTGCCTAAATATGTTCTGCTTATATGCGTAATACTTTTCTACAATGCATGATACTGACCCATCCTGTTAAGGCCACCATATTGTAATCTGATGGCTTTTAATCCTGCTGGAGGAAACTAGATGTAGAAGTGTAGTGCAGAGCACTGGAGATCGGCAAATAAAACAGCTTTATCTCTGTACTTACACGTGTGCCTGGATTTACTCCTACAAAGCAGGTCTGTCATCCCTAGGGCATTTGGTGCAAAGGGCCAATGTGTGTATGAACATTGACACACTCAAAACCAAGCTGAGAGTATGGATATTTCTGAATTACTGTTGACACAAGGAAAAAACTGTACCCTAATCTCATTGTGAGGACATTTAAATGCGCTGTATGGTCCTAATGCTGAAAGGAGGCAGATCTCCATGGCACCTGGGCAGAGTGACCAAAGCTCTGTGGAGGGGACAAGACCTGCCTGCACAACTGACCCAAGTGTTGGGGGCCTCTGTAGAAGTCTTAGAGCAGTGTTATGACAGTCAGGCATGCTGTTAGCTGCCCTGGAGTTTTACTCAATTTAAAAATCAATGTTTGGGGTCTTATTTTATCCCTTTCTTTGCAAACGAAGGTCTATTTACAGTGAACATATGGGATTCTCAAACAAAGGCAGTCTTTAAAATTAACAGTCTGAAAATAAATTTGGGAAAAAGTTCTTCTAAGTATATAGCAAGGCTAAATTTCTCTTAAGTTGAAGGCATGCAATTAAGTAGCAAAGCAAATTAAAATAAAGATACATCTGTGCTCTACTACACAACAAAACATAAAGGAGCAAAATTGATTCTGGCGTCTATCCCATGTACCTGCAAAACAGCTCAGAAGCTCAGTACAACAGCGTAACAACTCATTATGCAGGCTATTCCCACTGTGCAGTAGTAGAAACAGCCACTGGGCAGCCTCACCTGGCAGTGGTGGTACAGCTTCTGCTAATGAGATGCATTTTCAGGAGAGGAAGGTTAGCGCTGGTGTCAGAGCATTTTCCTGGAACAACAGGGCTCGATGCGGCTCCTCCAGAGCCTCTCACTTAAAGCCTCTCATTTAGAGAGCCTTTAGATTTGCTAAAGCATACAAAACTATCTGTTGAAAAGTCTGCACAAAGATTTCATAAACTGTGCTTTTTTTAATTTCAGAATGTATCTTTAATGTCATGGGGAACGCTGTTTTCATCTTCAGGGAGGATCAAACACTGCAGATTTCCTCTGTTGAGAAAACCCGAATCATGTTAAGCACACCTGGCTTAAAGATTTCACTAGAGGCTCATATTAGTATTCAAGTTCAGTGAAATTTTCATGAAGACCTTGACACTTTAGGGTCAGGGTGTAGAAGAAGGGGTCCAGCTTTCACATAAAAGACGATTTTCTTTGTGCCTACAACCTGACTCCATCTTCACCCTCAGTTACCACTTCCTAATATCATGTTGCTGGCCATTCTATTTTATTTATTTAAGCTTTTTCATAGGTTCAAATTCTGGTAGTCTTGCTAAATGCTCAGAACTGGCTAAGCGCTGAGTGTCTGGCCAAGAATCGTAATCGGTCCCTTCAAAGCTTAGGAAGAGGGACATTTGTCCTTTCACCCTTTGCACGTCAGGCAACATACTCCTTACATTCCTCTCCTCTCTGTGGACTTGCGGCCAACCAGAAATATTGATATCAATATTGATATTGAAATATTGATAAACATGTTGGCTTCGTTCAACAGTTATTGGTACTGGTGTTAGCTCAGTTAACCAACCACTACACGATTTGGTCCTGTTGGGCAATTTTTTTGACTTTTTTTTTTAATAAGGTAAGACAACCAGAAGCCTCTATGGGCACTGAAGAAAGACAGTAACCAACTGCCTGAGAAGGCATTCAACACCAGGCATGGCAATTGCAAAAAGTTATACAGAGCAGTTGTAGTCATCAGTATACAGGTGGAACTACTCAATGCAATGCAGATATATAGCTAGAACAGCAGAAGATAACCTGATGTACATGTAACCTGTTTAAGGATACCTCATTTCTCATTTCTTTGGGAGAAATAAGCTCTGGTTCATTTTTAGAAAGCAAAACTGTGATCCAAATAATGAAAAGACTTGAAGAATGAATACCTAAACCACAGGAATATTAAGGAATATCACTGCTGTATAAGAGAAATGAATTCCGCAGTGGCATCATGTGTTTTAGTTTTTGTGGACTGTTTAAATGGATTCCTACAAAAATAATAAAGGCTTCTGAAGAAGATAACTGCAAGACCATCTATCTTAGTTGTCTTGAATTCAATACAGGTTAAGTAAGATAGTCTAGGTTTAGTCTGTTGTAAACAGTGATTCACTGGGCATGATTCAGCTGTCATGTACTTTTTGTACAGGAATTACTTAACTGAATGAGTATGGAAGATACTTTTCTTCAGGTCTCTGAGAGACAGCTGAGGGTATATAACTTTGATCGAATAACAATGTTAGAAACAGAAAATATGTTGAGTTTAAAATTCTGACTTGCAGGCTGCAATCCAAGTCCCCAATTTATATAAGTTGTATTGAAAATTATGCACATACATCTAGTGGAAAAGGCTGTGAGGGTTTTTTGTGCTTGTCAGTGTCAGTCCTGGCTAAGACATAGAGTTAGCTTAAATGGGGTTTCCAGTAGTGATAGCATGCAAGATAACAATTGTGAGCATTTCTAAACTCTGATGATTTGTCAAAAACTCACCCTGAGATGAGAAATTTTACTGAGCGCATAGTCTAAAGGTTTCAAGACAAAAGACTGCTCAGTAGAGCTGGACAAAATGTAGCAAATGCATTTTATGGAGAAAAAAAAAGATGGCTCACAATATTATTTTCCTTTAGATGCAGGAAAAAAACCCTGATGTGCAACAGCACCTGCAAAACTTGCAAAAATAACATTCGAAAAGCCTTTTGAAAAACACCTCTGCCTCCTGGAACATCATGATATTGCCTAAAGTTAGGGCCACCCAACTGATATATGTAAGAGTCAGGTTAAAGTTTCTGCTTTGCCCTGAGTTTGTGTCTTCCAGATCTCAAATGTATTCTTAAATCCACTAGGTTACTTGGTGGTAGGTAAGAAGGGGAAAATCTTCAGAGATGTAATGTCCTTCCAGATCACCGGAGCATTCACCTCAGAGTGATATGAGATAAAGTTACAGCCTTTCCTGGTGCTCCTCTCGGCTATTAGAGCATACGCTTTGCTGGAGGTTTCCGCTGAAGGCGAGAAAGCTGGCTGCCTTCCCCTGTTACGGATGATTGTCAATAGAAACGTCCTCATCTCATACATTGTTAGTGACAACGGGAACATATTGTTTAAGTAGTAAATAAATCAGTAACCGTTTAAGCGCTGTAGAGTTGTGCAAGTTCAGGGGCAAGCCAGGGATGCCTATAAGCTTCTTTTTTTTCTCTATAGTAAATCTGAGTTTAAGGTGTTCAAAAGGCATTGTTAGATTTTTTTCTGTTTTCTTCTGGAAAGCTCAGCTAAGGAATTTGGTTTTCATGATGCCCCTTAGGGTCCCCACAAAGTAATAAGTCAGCATCATTTTCTAGCTGCAGTTGATAACATTTATTGCTAATTCTTTAAACCCTTCCTTAAAAGAAAACAAGTCTGCAACCTGCATTGCACCCACAGGAATAATCTTTCTTTTCCTCAGTTTGGTAATTCAATTGTGACTTGTAAACTTGTGCAGTTGTAGCAAAAAAAGTATACAGTCAACTCTAATCTATCTTGAGGAAAGTAAAAAGTGCTTACCACTACTGGTGTAGTAAATCCTGGCTGCTTTATTAAATAAATGTAGAATTTCACTCAGAAGCCTTAAGGAAGAAGAGTTTCAGAATATCTGAACAATTTAGCACATTTTGAAGCCGAATAAAGATTGATTCAATTTTGGAGTGAGATATAAACTGATGGCATACCAAATCCAACTTAAATTAACTTGAAAAGTATAGGCATTATTTATGTCTTCTGAATTGTGAAAGGCAAAGCAGGCTACTGGAGAAATTCTTGAGTATCATAATCTTTCTGGTACTGGAAAAATAAAGACTCTAAAAAAGATCCCATAGCTATTTATAATTGTAAGTCAGACCTTGAATAGTCTTTACATAATCATTACACACGTAAGCAGGCCAAGATCCAGCAGACAGTTAAGCACATGTATAATGCTAAAAGCTGAAGCGATTTCACGGGCTTTGATATACTTGCTTCCATGTCTGAAGTTACGCGTCTGCTTAATTCTTTGTTGCACCAACAGAAGAGACTTTACAGGAATAGCTAATGCTCTAAAAAGTAATCTGACATGCAATCAACCAACCAAATTTCTCTTGCTGTGCTAAACTAAGGACATTGCTCAAAGATGAAATCTCCTCCTCTCTTTCAGGAGTCTCTAACTGAACTGTAATAGTGTGGGTGGATTTGGGCACCAGACCCTGCCTTCAGAAAAGGACAAAGTCAAGATGACTCACATTAGTATTCATAAAAAAATCTGCTGTCTTCTAGCAAAGGAAGGGATATGACAAGATGATAATAAATATTAAAAACACACCCCCTTTAGCCCAGGTGGGGTTATGGGAGCAGATGTTGCTTTAGCTGCTACGCCGCAGCCCCACCTGGGCTCTTGGCTGGGAAGAGGAGCAATGCCCAGGATGGGACTTGTGGCAGTTCCCTGCCCTTTTGCTGGACTAAAGACAACGTCAGCTCTCCCAAGGTTGTTCTCACAGAGTAGAGCTTCTTTCTCTTGAGCACCAAAGGAGCTGATCTCCAGAGGACAGTGTCCTCCAGTCAGCGTTGGTGAGCCCTCCCTCATTTGGGAGTACTCCTCATTGCCCACCTGGTGGGAAGATGGGCTCCAAAGAATTTCTCTTTGCTTTATCTTGAGGCCATTTAATCCGTCTTTCAGTTTTCAAGAAGACTACAGTGAGAATTTTTTTCCAGAGCACTTGGTCTCTTGGATGTACCATGCCTAGAGACTTTTCCGGGGATGCTCCTAAATCACTTTGGGTGCTCTTGAAAAGACCTGTTTCTAGGTGGTCTAAGAACTGGGTTTGATCCTGGTGCATGTTTCTGCAGCAACAGGATCCTCCCGTTGGCCTGGGTAGACAGCTGCCAGGCTAATGGCTGCCACCCTGCTTTTCTCAGTGCAGTCTGTGACAAGAAAGTTTGCTCTGGCAAAGCATTGTGAAATGGACCCCTACAAACTTATAAAAGCCAAACTATTTTGTTCAAAGAGAGAAAGAAAGGGTAAAAGCAAATATTCAGAAAGATTTCCTACAAGCAAAATTTACTATTATTTCTTCCTTTGTATTATTGCAAAAAGATGGAGAAGTTTTACAGAAGAGTCTTCCTGTTCTTTGAATGAGTCATGGTAATAATACGACATTTCATACTGCTTTCTCCATCTGTGGAAACTCTTAACTCAAAATAGTCTAACACTGCAGAGCTGTCCTTATTGCAGCTGTAGAGAAAGAGAAACTGAGTCATAGACAATTTATTTGCTTGGTTTGTCCCCAGTCACTCAGGGAACGATTATCAGAAAAGGACACAGAACTCAGGTTCCCAAAATCTGCCCCCCAGCTCTAACCAATTCCTTTGTCTTTAGTAATTAGAACTATTTTAGGCAATGATCTTCACTGTGATCTCACATAGCTTGGTGTAAAGAAGGGAAAGCTCAATTTACATCGAGTTACACAGTCACACAGATGCAAAAATGCAGTTGAGAGCTGAGCAGGGTCATGGCTTGGAAAAAATGTATTTATATCACATAGGGGCATGCCAGAAAACATCCAGAGGAACAGGAGCGCAAAGTCTGTCTGGTCAGTTGAATCTGACCTCCTGCAAATTCACCAAGATGGGTTTTTAATATCTTTTGTTGATGAAACATGATCCAGGTGATGAAGCAGAGTATTGTCATGTACATACTGGGATTGACTGGACTCTGCAAGAGTGGGAGTCTGCAGTTCAATCCTTCCTGTACAGTCTAGTCCTGTATTTTATATAGAGACACACTAGATTTGATTCATCTGAGACATTATATAGGTTTTGGAAATCTATATTTGTTTTACCATCTCTAAACATTTCACATATTTTTATTCCCCCAGATAACCAAGGTTATTGCTGGTGCAGAAGTACCAGCATGGAGTGGGTTACAAAATATATTATCCTTTAATGTATTAAAGATGCTTTCTCAAAATTCATACTGGCATTGGGAATACACAAATTCCCTTTGGCATTCCATCTGATGTTGTCAACACAGATTGAGGCGAGTGGTTGGCATTTATCTTTGAAATGGTTAGGAACTGGATTATTTATGTATTTATGCATCATGGTTTCTAGATGCTTATTCTTTACCAACAGATAAGGAGTCCCAGTTTAGACTTAGAAATGTTAGTCTGGGTGAAGTTGTAATACTGCAGAATATGACTATACTGCTAGGAACTGTTTTGTAAGCAAGATTAATTTATGTGGCAATGAGCTGCCAGGTCACTGGCCTTGAACACAGCACTGTGGTTAAAATGTAGTTAAAACAGTACTTTAGAGACAATAATGAATGGCTTTCATTGTTGGTCATATGACTGCATTTAATTCGCCTGCAACATGAGTTTTTGATGGGAGGAGGCTGGATATCCTTGTTAGTTACATAAGTAAAAACCAGAACTGAAGACCTGAAATGAAACAGGATTAAATCATGTTAGTTTATGGCCAGACTCTAAATTCAAATCTCCACATCCATAGGAGTTGTAGTAAAACAATGTCTGCCCTTTAAACATTGAGTAATGTGTTCAAAGGCAATGCAAAATGTAGTACACCAACAATATTTTTTTTTCTCTTTGAAGTTGGAGAATTTTGGAATTGGTCACAGAGAAAGTGAGAACCAGACAGCACAGGGACATTTCTTTGCTCCCAGCTTTCTTCCCAGCTACTATTTTACAAAAATATTACAGAATTCAACAGTGCAGTTCAGCAAAGTTTTTCTTAGCTCTGTGCTCATTACTATGGTTCTGTAGGCTACAGAAATGCCTGTAAGCCACATAAATAAGTGAATGCACTAAGTGAGGGTCAGAGCTCAAAGTGCTTAAAACCTGGTTCTACTTCAGTCCAAATTGCCTCACAGGTACAGGACTGATGGCTACAAAAGCCATCGGTGTGAGGGGAGCTGGAGAAGGGACAGTTCAAGCTGAGACTCAGACTCACCTTGGTTACTTAATTTGCAAGCCTTGGAGGATTTTTGGCTATAAAAGGAGCACAACTGACTGCCGAGTCTGAGACTGGAAATAAAGCAAGCTAAAGAAATGTGTGAATGAGGTGGCAAGAGCCTCCACTACTGGGTTGGGGGTTTTTTTTGTAGTATGGCCTCAAGCACACAAAAATAGGAAAACCTATGCTTTATTGCAGTGGTCTGGCCAGAACTGATCTACTCAACAGATGACCTATGTGTCCAACAGATCCTTAAAATACAATGTTCTTACCTGATATAGGAAACTCCCTCCAGAAAGTGGTACATATTACAGAGTGATGTGTGAAGAGAGTTCTAAGTTGCAATCTCAAATTTCAGATTTCTAGGGATGGGGGAACGGAATTCAACACACAGAGTCCTAATTCACCCCTGCGATTTTAGTAAAAGTCATATCCAAACCCAAAATGGAATTACTTCTACAGAAATTGTGGGAAAAAATCATACATATTTCATACTGGGACTTCAGCATGATTAATTCTTATTCCAGTTTCTGCATATTTACAACTCTGCAAAGCTCTCAGAGTGGACTGGATGATTTGTCTTGAAATATGTAGGATTTGTCAGCAATTACATGTATTTGAGACACTAGTATGGATGTCCATTTACACCGCCTTATGCATCCCATGTCTTCGCTGTGAAGCAGCATGTTAAAGTCTCAGTGTGAATGCTCTGTTTAAGGGTAAAATAACCTTAGATGAATGTAGATGAATTTCAGAGGAGTCTGGGAGGTTTATGCTATCCCATACTTAAGGCACTTTTCTCCTGAGCAAATGCACTAAACATTTTTAGTGCACTCCTAATTTATAAACTTTATATCTTTGGTTGAGTCTCTTAGACTGTTTCTTTGCAAAAAAAAAAAAAAAAAGCCATAAGTAAGCAGCAGCAATGCAACTGGACAGCCTAGTGTATCAACCGGTTGTGCAGAGTGGTGCCGGGTGGTTCCCCGGTGCGCAGAGCTGCAGGCTGAGCAAGTCTTACTCTAGGAAGCAGCGGTCAGGGGCAGAGAGCAAACAACTTCTGTAGTTAGCGTGGCCAGTAAAGCATGAATGCTGTGACTGAATCAGGTATTTGGCTCCTTTCCAGACCAACAGCTAGCTTGTTCACGATAGCTGTTCAACACTTTTAAATGCAAGACGTATTTGCAAATACAGAGCCTGATTCACAAGAGTCTAACTTGCTGATCCGTGAACTGGGCCAGCTCTGCTTATTTCTGCTTTCCATTTGACATGGCTAAAATTGTCTTACTTGCTTTCATGAGACTTTGGCTAAAGCCTTTCATTTACTGGGTCTGCAATTTCTCAGGAAGAGTGTGAGATACCTTCTATTGAATTTGGATCTGAAACCTGTATAGACTCAGCCTATTCCTAACCTGGAACTGAACTGTATTTACTTTCTCCAAACCTAGATTTGATGACATTTCAGCATCACAGATAGGATCTTTTCTTAGTAAGAAGGACTGCAGAGCCTATACAATGGAAGTCAAATTAACAGACTTAAAAACAAGGACACAGAGAAGTATCTTCTAATAGGGCATTTCTGTCTAGTGGGACTGGCAATTGCTTTGACTGTATGGTGATAGAACTGTTTGCCTCGTCCTTTTTGGATACTTCAGGCATTCAGTATGCGGCCACAGCTTAAAAAAGCCGCACTTCAAGGAACTTGGTTGATAATTCTTCATTCTCCAACACAAAGAAAGCACAGGAACAAAATTAGTCCTGATTGTTAACAAAGATATATCAAGTCACTGATGAGCTCAGCATCCCCCTTGCATCCTGCTGACTGCTTTCATAAAGTTCTACTCACTGCCGTCTGCCAAGGTTTTCTGAATGTGTTGTGTATGCACAGATAACACAGTCTTAAATAAAGAGCAGATTACTGTGATAATCTTTAGCCTATTTACTAAGGCCACCCTCCTTCAGAGCTGCACACTGAAGGAAGGAGTGGGGATAAAGAGTAGGAGAAGGCAAAGAGCGTGCTGTACAGGACAGGAAAGGGGTTACAGAAAATCGGCTCCAACTAGGAATCCAGCTTGTTTCCCTACTTCCATCAGCTCATCGCTCAGCGTCTTCAATGGCCAAAGTAAAACCATAGGTAAGCACATCGCTACGTGTTTGAGTTCAGTCGACAGAGCCATAACTACTACCACATGCCTGACAGTAAGTAATTGAGGCTAAGGTAGCTTATAAATGACTCTACTTACTTATGGGAATAGATATTTTCTTATTTGAGAGGGATTGTAAGTGCTATGAGGACTATGAACAGAGAGAGACCTCATGTGACAAGAAAAGTTGGTACTGATACAATATTAGGAAAAATATCCTACTGCTAACGGAAATCATAATATTGGATCATAATCTGCATGTAGTCCAGATCTAAACAGACAGATTAAAGGTCAAAATAGAAGACTAAAAGCAGAAAAATAACATTTCAGGGTAAGCAGCTAAAACTCTTTATTAAGAACAGCTCAAAGTTGTAGGTATTTTCTATAAAAACCTCTGGTGAAATCCAGATGCTAGAAATCTTCAAGCCAGTGTCTGAAAAATACCAGCGAGCGAGAATCTGGAAATCTGAGTCCTTTGGAAGTCATTTGTTCAGTCAAATGCTTAAGTTGTCACCCATCTTCTTCCTGTCCTCACCAGCGCCTATGGATTTAGCTGCGTAAGGTCTTTAGGATTCAGCCCCCTGTTCGAAGCCGCAGCCTGTCTCCATTTGGGTAAAAATAAACCACGTCTTATTGTCTTTTATGAAGCAGAGCAGCAGCAGCAACATCTGGCAAAACAGACACCGGCGTGTGTCATGTTGCAGCTTTTTCACGCGGTGCTATCTCACCCTTCCATAAGATGCAGAGAAGTTCGTTAACACGTAAATTCTCCCGTGAAAACCTGACGAGATCTTTTTTGCCTTGCAGTGCTGTAAACTGGGCCGTAACCCAGTCCATCCATGCAGCTGCCTAATAACATTTAATTGCTTTATAACTCAGAAGCAAATTGTGTTGATTTAAATATATATAAATATAACTGTGTTATAAAAGAAGGCTTTGCTATTATTTCTTGCAAAGTGCAAAACCCGGCTTGCTTTTTGAAGCATTTACTGTCTTTTTTAAATTTCAAGTTAATAGCTTCTCTGACGAATGTGAAAGAAATGTATTTATGACATTATCATCTCAGTTCTTATATACCTCAATCTTGGAATGTGTCATCACTTTTATTCAAGTGTTAGCTTTTGTTGTAAGTTTTCCTTATTCTAGTTTTAATGAAAATTTTAAGAATGTAATGAAAATATAATCTTGATGCTTAATTATGGCATAAGCCTAGTAGAGTTTATGCATAAAAAAAATGTCAAGGCCCCTATATTCTGCTAGAAGCCCTTACTTTTAAGCCACACAATTAATCACACTTGAACATCCTGGAGGTTTATTGCTTCAGATAAAAGCATTCAGAGCACCTTCTTTACTATTATTTCTAGAAGAAAAACAATGTAAAATAAAGATAATTGAAGTATCTTTGACAGACAGGGTTTTTTTTTAAGGAAGTGTGTTGCTTTAATGAAGAACCTCCTTAAATTTATGAAAAAATACTTTGCATACAAAATTTTGGTTTATGTCAGGCTAAGTCATAATTTACTTTGTTCTGTGCCTTTAATATACCATTGTACATTTACATTGGTGATCTGGATGCCAGTTTAATTATCTAGTGTCAGCTTCTATAAGACTGATAAAACTATTAAAACAGAAATTTGGTGCTAGGGTGGAATGGTGCTACTAAAATTGAAAAATAGCCCTTTAGTTCTGTCAGCAATACTGGCACCGCTAAATTTCCTTCCAATATAAAAGGTGTTTGGTGTAAGTATTGCTGAATGGAAGGCCACGACCATATTATGAAGACATACAGAGCTAAATCTGAGGGCTGTGCCTTCAAGAATTGTACTAAGCTGGCTATTTTATTGCGGTTAGGATTTTGACACTAATTTGATTGACTGCTGTATGCATCTTCTGGAAGAGGAAAAAAAATCCATTAAAACGTTACACTTAAATAAAAGCCCCCAGCAAATTGCTTGCCGCAGAGAGCTGTTTGCATGAGAAAGAAGCAAGGACATAAGAAGCTTTTTCAAACTAGTGGCATATGTTTTCTTGATAAAATGTGTAATTCTCTGCTTCTCATTGTGCATTTTAGTCATCATGTCTAGCTATAAGAAACTCACACTGATTTTTATCAGTTTGATTTAAAAACAATGTATTTTTCCAACAGCCAGATTTAGTAATAGTTTCTTATGGAGCAGCTTTTATTTTGTTTAATCAATGATATTGATTTCCCTTTAAATATAAAGACTGCACAGTTCAACACTGGATGCAACAACAGTATTTTAAAGACGAAGTGACTGCCTGGTTTGTTAAGGTCTCTTCTCAATAAATCACCCTTTGTTTAACAATTTTGTTTAGAATGAATCTTCAAGAATTAGTAGGTTTTGATCCTTAATAGTGAAAGCTTTATTATATGTTAAAACAAAGGTTTTATCAGTGTTCAAGGCCCCCTATAGACATTCTGGATTATTTTTTCTAATTAACTTTTATTTAAGTAAAATACCATTGTACAGATTTAATTTTGGGTGCATATCACCAAGTCCTAATCTTCACCTCTTTACCCTGAGTTGCAATTTGTCATCATCTCAGGCTCTCTTGGTGCGCAAGCACTTCTCAGAGTGCTAAGGGTTATGGAATCCGGCTCATTACCACGTGTATAAATAACAGATGCTGGGATGAGGGAGTGTGGCTACTGCCGGGCCAGGCTGGACTGAGTGCCGGGCACTGGCAGCATCCTCCTGGGGAGCAGCTCTGAGCCCCAGCAGCTCAAGCTGGGGGTGCAGGCTGCTGGGGGCATGGGGTTGTGATCACGGGTGGAACACAACACTCTTAAAACAACTGCTTTTTGACAATAAATTATGTTTTTGAAGCTTTTGCTTTGATCCCCCCTTTTCCTGGCTATTCAAGAGAAATATCTACTGCATTCTGTTGTGGGGTTTTTTAATTTTTTGTTTGTTTTGTTTTGTTTTATAAAAGCTATGATCTGGAATTCCTGGGCTTCTTTGGATTTGCTTCTATTCTTTTAAAATATTCCCTCTTTCCTTATTCTTGAGGGAATGACAAACAATTAAGAGCCTATGAACAACTAAGAACAATTAAGAGCTCCTCCTTGTCTCATTTTTCTAAGTCTTTCCCATAGAAAATGTTGGAGGAAAAGGTCTAAAGCAAGCAAGCTCCAAAAAACTCCAAACCCATCCTTTTATTATCTGTTAAGTGTTTTCATTCAGAGTATTTAAAAATATTAGTAAGTAAGAATGCATTCTGAGCCAGCCCCAGTTCCTCATCCTTTTTTTGCTTTCTGCCAAGTTTTTTCTGCAATAAAAGAAGACAAAAAAAAAAAAGAAAAATATCTTTACACTCTCCTTGTTTCACTTTGTTACAACTTTCTTTAAAAGAATATAAGAAATGTTAGTGGTAGTGGTGAGGGGAATCTGTTCCCCAAATAACTCCCATTTTCCTATGTAAGAAATTAAAAAGATCCAAGTTTTTAATTCAAATTATTAGACTGGAATCCAGCTGAAAGAAGAATACTTATTTCATTCTGGATTGAAACATTTGAGAAACCTTTAATGGAAAATTTCTGAATGGATTTTGAACACCAAAAAGAATTATAGGAAAAAGAAAGCGAAGTATTTGACCATCTGCAGCATGAAATGTTGAAGTCTGATCTTTTTATCCTTTCTGTAAAGAAAGGCTGACATCTCCTCAGGAGAGGCATTTCTCAGTTTCTGCTGTTCACTGCTTCTGTGTGCTGCTTTTACCTGAGTGCAGAAATCTGGAAAGCTGGTGAGGCTCATTCTTAAAAACATTAATATTTATTAAATGCAATTAATGCTTTCACACACTGTTTACACCTAATAGAAAAGATCTGTAAGCTTGCCACAATGTGTGAAATGCATTTATTTATAGTATCCAAAAATATCCTAATTTCTTTCTTAGCTACTCTGCATAGTCAGCACCAGAAAAAAGAAGCTATAAGAAACCAAAAAGCCCCTGCCCAAAACTCTTGAATGAAGTTCACTCCTGTACAGAGGGGTGGGTTAACTGGGGATTCAGACACAAAATCCTTGCACTGGTGCTACGCAAAGGGGTAAAATTCATGATAGGAGAATTAAGAGGAAAACTATAGCACGACTTGAACTAATATATAGGAAATTACGCTGCTACATGTCATGGAATATTTAAACTCCAAATGATACTTCTAACGTAAAAAAACCCGAATGAACCAAAACATCTGTTTCTGACAGAGTAAGATACTAACAAATTATGATGGCAACATGAATTACTGAATATTTTTGCTGGAGATAAGACAGGACAGGTACAGAGGCTGGTCCACAGGTTATCATCCTTTCCCTTGTAGATATTTGTCTTTGCTCAATATGCTTTCTCCCAGTCCCTTTGCTCCATGTTGTCCTATATAGCGCTGAGCTGATTATATTCATCTGAGAATCACTAAAAAAAGCCATCAGTAAGACATGAAGTGGAGTTGGAAATGTTAGCTCTCCGTACTCCTTGATTTGCGAATATCTTCAAAAGGATGACCGTGAGTGAGGGTTGCGCTTTTGGTCCCAGTCATCACGAAACACACACAGTGATGACAGCAGACTTACAGGATGAATGGCATATACTTATTAGAACAATTAAGCATGTCTCCTTTCACATTTAGTGTTCTGCCTATTTTTATGAATTCAGTGAAGCTACATGGATTTATACCACCTGGAGACCTAGGAACATATGCTGTTGTACAGTCTCAGGAAAGAGAGCAAGATCCTGTAGCTCAGGAGTTTCTCTAGCTCTCCATTCATGCTTGTGGCTTCACGTCTTTCCACTTCGTCCTGAGACCCTCAAAATTGTCTTTCCAACACCATTAAACCCTATTAGTATTGCCTCTATAGCATAACATGTTTGATGTCCTATGATGCAGTAAAAGTCAGCTGGTCTACATTTGACATCTGAATTGTATTAAGAAAGGAAAATCATTATAAAACGAATATGGTGAGACTCCAGTACTCTGGGTGATACCCTACTGAAGGCTGCTCATGTGCCGCTGAAGCCAAGGAGAAAGAAAGGACATCATAAATGCCATAAAGGGTTTTTTTTTCACAGTCACAGTGCTGGAATATGAGCAAATTCTTATTTACTTTGTTCAGTGCCACAATTAGTGAAAATCAAAGTGTCTGCAGCTGCATTTTATACTATAAATTATTAGGTAATTAACCTTAATGCACCCTGCTCAGAATCTCCAGCTTTCCAACATAGCTGAGAGCATCTTTCAAATGCAACAATACATATGACTGCATCACTGCTTAATTATAAATAAAACGAGCCTCTAATGCAATGTGAGGGATTTGGATGGTGCTAATGGAGAGTGTACAGGAGGAAGAGGGAAAACGAGAGCAGAGAGAATGAAATCGTCTTTCGTCAGAGTAGAAAGACAAAGATTCATATCACAAAGATGCAAATAAAAGAGCATCCAACCAAAGGATGCTTTACTTGCACACTGATTCATTTTATTACATTTATTGTCTTCCACAAGGGATTGTGTTTGTTCTCTTTCACAACCAAAAATGTTTTATGTTTACAAAAACAGGGATAATAAATGAATAAACCAGATTAGCTATAAATAAAACTGAGATTGTTGGAATCTATATCAGGGCTACCCATTTCTGTTTTTATGGCAGAAGTGGGCCCTAGCAATGTCAGGGACCGTAACACCGAAACCGGTGCTTTCACTTGTATTTTCACGGAGTGACAGCTAATGCGATTAGCTTGCAAGGCTTGATAGAGGATCCTGCCTCCCAACAGATGGAGTTTGCACAAAGCAACTGGGACCGCTTAGACTTCCCCCAGCAACAGAGTGCTGATGTACTCCTGGAGCTCTAAATATTTTCCACCTAAGTATACCAACTGTGTTCAACAGGAGAAAGACAATATTAATTCCAACCACTGGAACATGTAGATACGTGTATTAAATAAAATATTATCCTTTATGTTTGAGGACATGTGGGGAAGAGAGCTTTTACATTGCTGCTGGCTATAGAAACTTGATTTAAGTTTGAGGCCCTGAAGTTGCAGAACCAACACTTTACCCTCCACACCAGAAAGCTCAGGCAGGACAGCTTAAGACAACTTTGCTGGCAACAAATTTCCCCGCTCCTGGGACAAGATAGGGTTTGTCCTCTAGACCGTTTCCCTTTGCATTTCCCCTCCGTGATATTTGGAGCACTAGATAGACTGGTGATGCAGAATAACCCAGAAGGGATGTATAACATCCATAGGACAAAAGTGTTACAGATGAGGTTAGATGAGCTCTAGATTAGGCAGCAAATCACTGTCAGAGGCAGAGTCCAGGAGAGCAGACCCACATTCTCCTACTGCAACCGATGTACCTTATCTTAGACACATGCTCCACCCTGTCTACGAAAAATCTCATCCAGTTTTGCCAAAAATTAGTGTGTTACCTTTTGGCTTCAGCCTTGCAGCTGCAGCTGTTAGCAGAAAGTAGCTAAATTACAACTTACTCCCCAAATACTATTAATACGAGAAATGCATTATTTTCACAGTGAGTGAAACTGCTGTGACGTATTTGTATGGAAAAAAGAGAAGGAAAAAAGAAAAAGGACACACCTAGTAACATATTGCTGGTTATGTGACTGTTTCAAAAAAGCAACTATGGGTTGTTTTTGCATCATCTGAAAGGGGGGGAAGGAGGAATAGGTCTGCTGACACAAATGAGATCAGTCATTAAATTGCAGCATTAAAATAATACTCCAAGATTTCTGTGTGCACGAAAAGAACTGAAAGGGCTATTTGTCTCTTCATGGGTGTGAATAACTCCTATTGACATTAATGTGATAGGTTTGATTTATGTTGAGCACAGCTCAAGGGATGAGATTTGTTTGCGCTGAGTAAAAGTGGTGAAGCTTATTGGAGGAATATGAATAATGTGAGAGAAGCTTTTAAGTTTAGCAGAAACCTTCAACTCCTGTGTGCTGTTAGCAATGACGTGCTGTCTTAGCTCTCCAAAGCCGAGTGAGGACTGCAGACTTCTTAAAACAAAGGAGTTGTGGCTGCAGTTCCCCCACTGTGAGAGCATGTATGTATGCAAGTGTCAACACAAGAGTACAGGGCTACAAGAAAATAGAAGGAAACAAGCCTTTATACAGTGGATTTTTCACCTCCTGTATTGCAGCTTTCTATCGTGCACTGGCATATAACATGACTGCAAATATTGCACAGTCCATGCTTGAAAAATACACTAAATAACACCTATAAAATTGTCAGCACTGAGAAACAGAAAGAATTAGGGATAAAACTCAGGGCTGTTGGATGTGGCTCTGCTCTACACACGGACGATGTTGCAGACGTTGGTGCTCTACGTGGCAAGAAGAGGAATGCAGGCTGGTGCCCCAGTACCAAATAACAGAGGGGATGAAGGCTCCCATTTTCAGTGGGAATTTTCTTTGAAGTTCCAGGAACGTTTTGAGCCAAAACAAGAACTGTTGGAAGGGGAGAGGGAGAAGTGGGGTGGAGGAGTTTTGCCAGTTCAGGCAAACAAGCAAAACCACTACAACCTTGTAGGAAGTCTCTTATGGCTTAATACGAAGTGATAATTTTCCTCTGTCTTTTCAGTTGTCACTAAAAAGCCAAACCCAACAAACAGAAGCACCTTATGAGTCACAACTTTAAAAATGGCTTGTTACAAAAGAGCTATTTCTCTAAAAGTTGAGCAGCGTAGGTCAGATCCAGACACTGGCTGGGGCTTTTCATCAGAAGGCAAGGAAGAAGGAAGGAGGCTTTTTGCTTGTGATCTTGATCCAGAGTCAGCTGGATTTCTGCTCTGCATAAAAGAAGATACCAGACACGCTGTCCTTCCCCTCTCCTGCCTTTCCCTCTGAGGCTCAGCATCATCCTCAGTATCAAACACAGCATCCTCCCACCTCTGAGGGGAGCAACGTTGTCCACCTATCTACTCCACACAAACAGTTATATTTCTGGAACTGCTGCACCAAGACCAACAGCTAATATTTCATTTAGAGGTAAACAGGCAGAGTTTTACAACTGCCAGGCTACGCAGCTCTGACAGTCATGCCATTTTACATCCATGGAATATCTGAACCTGATCATTGACTTTTAGCACATGTAAAGGGAATAGATTTTTTCCATCCTTTTTTTTTTTTTGCTTGCAAATGAGGTGTGGCTAAAAATATCCATATTCATGAATGACAGTTCAGCAGAAATGTATAATATTTTATATAAACACTAGCTTACAAACCATTATAAGAGGTAGCATCCTCCATGCAAAACAAGGAGCACAGTGACCCTCACCAAGATGAGTCACACAGAAAAAAGAAGCTACAGAACTTTAAAAATAAAACATACAGATTTCTGAGAATAATCACCGTTTCATGTTTGCTTATAATTATAATTTAATTATGAACCCAATTTTGCAACAACTTTTTAAAGTAGGTAGTTAGCCTTAAAGTACTTTATATGCAATTATCTGCTGTTGAGCTTCCTCATTATACAACGATTGCTACATAAATTTTCCTGTTGTTTAAGCATATTTTTTGCCTTTTGCAGATTTCACTTGTAATCTAATAATACAAATCATTTGATCCAAGATCAGTGGTCCTGTTTTACATGCCAGATTCCAAGAAACAGTTGTTAAATATTTGATATAATACATATTGACAGAGAAGCTCTTAGTCTTTCCTCTTGCAGGCAAATTGACAAGTAGCAAAATTTTGGATATTGTAATAGTCTTGCCCACTCCCATAACCATCCATCTTAAAAAAAAAAATCTAATAAATCAGAGGGTCACCCCATCTGAGGTCCCCTACTCTTGAGTTAAACTTCTGTCCCCGGCTGGGGAATCCTGCATTAAGGACAGAGGCAGATTGGAATAAATGATCTCGATTTCATGTGCTTCCCAACTGGTGCAAAACATTGGACTGACTTCAGCAGAACCAGGGCAATTTATGTCATTTGAGGATCTGTCACCTATCTTCTAGAAAGGAAATAAATTTCTGCCTATCTCACAGGTTGAACAACTGAGACTCCAAAGTCAGCAGCGGATACCCCTTTGTGAGAAACATTGCCTTCTTGTGGTGCAGATGATGTTCTGGTAGGTAACGTAGTGGATTCAATATGTAGAAAAGGACTTTACATTTCACTTGTCATATTGACTCTTTCACAATATGACAGAGGAAACTATTTCATTTGAGCTCACTGAGAGAAAGTGGAGGAGGTGGAACGCGGATTTTTCTCAACAGGCTTTCCCCAGAAGTCTCTGTTTTTTTATTGTGTATCTGGTTACAGCTTTGGCCAATTTTAGAAAGTGGCATAAGGTGTATCTTCTGGGGAAAAGGAGGAAGACATGCTTTCACAAAGAAAATCAGAACATACCAAGGTATAAGTGTTTGGGGATAGTTGTAAGCACATTTTAAAATTAGGTGACTTTTGCCTAGAACTGCCACATTGTGGTCTACAGTTCTGGAAGGTACAGTGGCCTTGGTAGGACCCAGAGCCATGCCAGCCAGCGCAGGGCTGTTGGGAGGTACCTGAGCTGCGCTAGGCTACGGAGAAATTCCTCATGCCTTTCCAGACATTCAGCTGTGCTGGGAGAGGCGTTTGGCGAGGCTCCCAGACATGTCTTCAGTTCTGTGGGAAGACCCAGGTAACCCGCGACAACAAACGTTGCCAAATCAATTATATTTGCAAGCAGAGAACAGCAGGGAGAAAGGAAGGACTGGGTTTCCATGTGGCATATGCTCTTCAGGTTTCCTTCTCTAAACTGTCATGCAGAGTGATCTAACAGTATTGCAAAGACTAAAAGCAATTGATTTAGCCATTAAAAAAATAAGAAGAGCTCTCGGTGCTGTATCAGCTGTAGCTGGAAGGAGAGTTCAGGCTGGCACTAGAAAATTTATTAAATTGTTAGAGTCCACAGAGAAGATGAACTTACGAAAACTCAGTGGTTGATCTATTTTAGTATTTTTGGAGAGCAGCAGAGTGCTCATCTCCTGAAGTATCAGCAAAGTATTCAGAGAGATTTTTGTATAACCATAGTTCTGCTTTGGCAAGATGATTAATACTAATGATATAGTTCTACAATTTTCTTTAATCCAACCTATGAAAGGCATGATTATCCTGGTCCCAGACTGAGCCACATCCTTTGGCTTCCTAGAGCGGAGCTGGAATTGCTCCTAAATTCCACTGGGACAAATCAGAGAACAAATCTTTAAGTTTTGAATGAAAATACCCTCTGTTCAGTACGGTTGCATTTAATAGAAGTAGAATGAACTCATGAACATACTAAGCTAGGGTAAATCAATCTCAATGAATAATATGTAAATCTTTGAAGTGAGCACCCCACTCAGTTTTCATATCTATTTACACTGATACATTAATTAATACTAAGTTATTCATAACTGTAGTGATTTGATGGCAAAACTTTTAAGTATGCTGAAAAAGGCAAAAATACTAAATAAAAAGAGATGAAAGTTTTCCAGTAGCCTGAACTATTTTCTATTAATAATTTCACTTGAATGTAAAACATTGCATAAATCTAGCTAGCCAAGGAATTAACAGCTGGTAAACAGACATACATTCCTCCTACATCAGGAAAAAAAATGTAGTTGTTACACAGAAAGCCATAGTAACACCCAAATAAACTTCACTGCCATATTAGTAAATATAGAAATGTTATTCTAACAGCATTATAAAATATTCCTAGATTAAATCTGAAGAGGTAGGATGCAAGTTGGTATGAGTCACCAGGTCCCTAATTTCTTACGTACTTGAGTCACACTTGAAAATGGAATATAAGCAGAGATTTCTTCAACTCCTGCATCTTTAGACACTTTTAATGCTTTCCACTCTAAAAAGCCCCAAAGAAAAAAAGCTCTGTCCTTTGTATTTCCCATTTTGTGTGAACACAAATGGTCTTCCCTTGGATTGATAACTTATTGATACAATTACCTTGCTATCTTGTGAAGCCATGTCAGCTGAGTTCATTTTAACAATGCTGTTCACTAAATCCCTCTGATCTCAGAGAGAAAACAGGGCTTGAAGAAATTAGAAGGTAGCAAAAGCATCCAAATTAGAGAGAGCAGCTGATCTACGGATGATGAATGTCCTCTCCTCCAGGTCCTTCTGGATCCACCTTGAGCAATGCAAGACATGGACTTGACTCTGATTGTCTGAATAAATGACCACCACAGGGTTTTTGCTTCAGGAATAGCTCCAGCCGTTTTATAATCACGTACTACAGATTTACGAGACAGAATAATATGGTTGATACAATCATCTTCCCATAGCTTTGTTCTTTCATATTTAAAAGCACAGCTGGAAACCTTCCGGGGATGAAAGATATAAGATATATAGAACAAAATACAGGAATCTTAAAGGTATGAACTAATACTGCATATATCACAGAACAGTCACTGGCCCCAGAGTAGATTATTCAAGAGACTGATTTCTGTGAAGTTAAGCTATGCAGTTCATAAAATGCATGTGTAATTGCTTTCCTAAACTGATTAAGCAATTCCCATGTCTGTGCATCCCAGTCAGGTAATTGCAGACCTAAATATCCATTTGCATATTTTCTGTCACCCAGTTGGCATATACAATTACTGTGCATGGAAACTAGGAACATTATTTTGCATCCTAACAGTCTGAGAATCAAACCTCTAGGTCTTTTTCTTATCTAACTTTTGTAATACATTTCACATTGTTATATTTAAAGTGGATGTTGGCCATTCCTCATTCAGAACAAATAATGTAAGTTTTTCACTGTAAACAGATAATGAATCAGACAGTTTCTGGAGGGGTTTTAGATAAGTATCTCATGTAATTAATAAAGCTAAAAGAACACACACTTATCTGGTTACTTCTTGACCACTATTGATAACTGTAAAATATAAAGTTTGTGAGGAAAATTGAATATTATGTAGGAAATTAATAGAAAAATAATAGAATACAACTTCCCTTGTTTCTCATTCTTTTCATGTCTGTCACCTTCTCTTCCTCTCCTGCACTCTTTTATTTGGCTTTATTGGCCCCTTTTTTTACTGAATTAATTATTAATTATCTGTTTGCTTTATCACCTAAGGCCTCAACTGCACCTGCCCCAAACTGCTTGCAGACAAAAAGGAGGTGGTGGTTTTGGCACATGATTTGGAAGCAGAACTGCTCTCCTCAAGGTAAGATTTTACTCCATCCCACGTAAGCATTAAATCTTTCTCTCTTTTTGAAATGTGAATAGTTTCAACAGGCAGAGTGAGACGAGCACTGGCCTGGGAACAAGGGCATGTTCCTGGGAGCTCTGTCTCGGCTCCCCAGGCGGAGGGTGGAACTGAGCTGGGTGAGTGTGCTTCATCCAAAGTGAACTGTGGCCCTGCTTCCCCTTGTTTATTACAGCAAAAAATTGACCCTCGCTTCCTTTTAAGGAAAAAAAACGAAGGAGTTTTATGAGACAATTCCTCAGGTGATGACAGAATAACAAGTAAGATGTGCAAGTGCTGGTCGTTCTCTTCTCAGCCAGCACTGGCAAGCCCCTTACTAACGTACTGCACCTTGTGAGACTTTGAGTCGTTTTGTATCTCCCCTGCATCACAGAGGAATGCATGCACGAATCCACAGGGGACAGCCACCAACAGATCAGATGCTGTGATGCTTTGTGGTGCCAATGCCCTGTGTGGACGCAGGTATTTTTTGTCTTTTCAAAAGCAGTAAGGAGAATTGCTCTTCTCTGAAATTATTTAGGTAGTTCAAGATGCAGTTAAAATGACACGGTGTTTTCTGGCCTCTAGGAGAAGATCCAAATTTGAGATCCTGATCCAAAAGTGTTAAGGTGGTGTAGGTGTTATTGAGCTTTAGCATCACCCATCATACGCATAGGCAGGAGTCAGGTTCCTACCCTCTCCATCATCAGCCTAATGCACAAGAATCTGAACTAACATCAGTCAAAGCTGCAGGAGATTTTTATACACGTCTAATTTTACCAAGTCAGACTTTATGGATAGAAAAAGCAAATAGCATCATCTTTAAAGGGGTCTATATCTCCAAGATAGGAAATGCCTAAGCCACATTAATGTCAATGGAAGTAGCGCACATGCATGCATAGCAGAATAAACACATTAAGTGCTGTTAATCATCACTTAAACAATCTCTTTGAATAAGAACAGTGCTGGCAGCTCCCCTGACTACAATGGTTTGGGATGCAGAGCCAGAAATGTCTTTCACTTTTTCACGATTTCTGAAATTATGTTATATTTTTATGGATTAAACTCTTAGAAAGTATGAACTGACAAAAACTGCATTAACTTCTATGGAGTAGTGCCAATTCATTCCTTAAGACAATCTGTCTCTATATAAGAACAAGAGGTAAGATTAAATATAGTTAATATGAGAGTATAACTTTTTTCTAGATTTGTTAAAAATACACATATTTTCTCACCATTTTCATGAGGAAGTAGCCTTTTGTGCTAAAAGAACTTACACATTTTTTCAAGAAGTTGATTTTATTATATCATAATCATATAGAATTAAGACCGCTCAAAAAAAGCTTTTGTATCTTTGAAAGTAGCTGCCATCTTGAGTGTTCTTCTTTGGACAGAAAAGTTCCTATGGACAACATTTACAGCTTTCCAAAGGTCTATTTCATTGAAAATAGCCTACTTAATCCAAAATTAACCTCATGAACCACAAACAAGAAGCATCACAGATCTAGTGGTTATAGTATCTGGGAGCTGCAATATAAGGAGGAAACCTCTCAAGCCAGTGCAAGAGGAGCAGGGACTTTATAACTGTTAGCGGCCTTGAATTTTCTCCAAAGCCATATCCTAATATATGAATTTATGCTTCTTATCAATCATTTTGCATCATAGCGAAACCCTATGTGAACAAGTGACAGGAGTGACACTATGCTTCAGATCCAGTGACCAGCATCAGACACCAGAGTATGCGCTGATTCAAATAGGTTGTCGACACCCCATATTAATGTCCTTTGAAGAGCTGGAGTTTTCAATATACCTATGATGACAGCAAAGATTCAGAGCTGGTAGGTCCAATCACAGATTCTGCAAGGACTCATATATCAAATATTATTTCCCACCAAGGCCCAAAGTATGGAGACAGAGTTAAATTCAGCATCTTGCCTATGTCCATGCTGCAATCTGGTTCACACAGCCTAGTAGAGAAGGACATTCTTGAAAAACCCATAGAACCACTTTTAAAAACGCTTTTTTTAGTAGCATACTTATCTACTGGACACGTACTTTCTCCTGGTTTCTCAACAGTTGCTGGCTGGACTCCTTAGGAAAAGTGCTAGAAAGGCGCAAGACACAATCCACAGAACTATTCATCCAGCTCAGCTTGCATCTTGTTTGCTCTTGAACTATTTCTGGGTGGCTTATTGAAATACGCGACTGCAAAATAACTTTGGTGCCCAGCCTATGTTTTCAAACCAAAGAAATTATACTATTTTGCTATATTAATTATACTCTTCTGGGTGAAAAGGTGATACTGTAATTAATTTATTCAGACCAAACTGTGAAAGTCCAAATTACGCAGACCTTTCAGACGTATTTCTCCCTGTTCAAAGTTGTCCAAACTTAAAATCATTAATGTGGTCAATGTTAATTGATTCAGACACTGCAGAAAGAGAATAAAAATTTTGGTCTTCTGAAACATTGATGTCATCTGGAAGCATCAATTGCCACTAAAGGAAATACATTCCCAGATAAAACATTTGATCCAGCCTTACTACAGCCCGCCAAGTTGAGAGCTAGCTCCTTCCAGATGAAATATTTCTGTATTCTGTGACATGTTATCAACCTCCAGCTCTTTGAATGAAGTTCAAATCAGACTAAGACTTTGTCAAACATGGAGAAACAAATGGAGTTTCAAACGCAGCCTTTCTATTGCAGCCCTGGACTTGTCACTGCCAGCGCTGAATGCTGCCACTTCCTCCTGCAAGTCAAATTGTCTCATCTCTAGTCTCAGAGGCTGCTTTTCTTCAAGGTCAATCCATATTCAGAGTACAGCTGGGCACCTTATAGGGCTTTAATAATCATCGATGGTTTTTGAGGGAAAAATACAGCCTTAATGAGCTCTTGGGTTTTTTTCACTCAAAAGATAACCTTAGCTACAAGATTTTCTATGCAGAGATAGTAAATAATTTTTATGTTCCTTTTCCTCTGATGCCTTTGGTGATCCTCAAGAGCAGAGCCCTGCCAGGGCCGCTGTTGTGATTCTGTGTCTCCAGCAATATGAGATGAACATACCTTTGATACACTCACTGTTTGGAGCATGCTTTATTGCTAGTCTGCACTGTGTATTTTCTTGCCAGAGAAGTTATAACACAACTGGGAGCACCAGATTGACTGTTTTATGAGCAACCAGAATTCAAATATGGTTCTGTTCCGTTGGGCTACTAAGGAAAGAAAGAGAACGAAATGCCTGCTGGAGTGGAGAGCCAGCATTTCTTGTCTTATACAATCCATTTATTTCTGTATCATTTGTAGGAGGTATTTTAAAAGGACAAATATTTTTAAAGCCACAGTCAGTATTTTATTGCATTCTCATAACTTATTTAGTGCCTCAAATCAAATGCTTTATCCTACTACTTTACAAAAAATATGCAGAACACAGCTATATATCATCTGTAGAAATGCCACCCACTATTAGTTTCTTCTATTAAAATGCATCTTTATTACCTACTGTAATTATGAGAAATTTAGGCTGGTTCATATATTTCCCAAGGTACGGAAATTAACAGCATCTTATTTTTCCAGCAGACAGCAATGCAATGTGCCTTTCTCATGGCTAAGTCTATCATTATATACTAAGACTAACCAGTGATGTCAAATACAGAATATAATTTTAATGAGATTCTTCTAATTTTATTATTAATGGCTTGAACGATCACAGCAAATTCCAGATGATGTGTGGTAGTAACTGCTTTTCTGGTTCAGATATGAACCATCACTTAGCCTAAGAATTCCTTGCAGCTCAACTGTGATTATATATACAGAAGCAGAGAAAATAGTACTTCTATTAGAATTAGTGACAAGCTGGCATAAGTCATTGGGACACAGGAGCGAAGATCACTCATATGAGTAAAAGCTTTCTGGATTGAGTGATAAATCTTTAGGATGAAATTCTGGCCCCACTGAAGTCAAGAGCTGATCCAAATTGTACCTACATAGTACAAAGCAGCTTCTCACAAAGAAGATATTTATTTGAAACCTCCTTTGTTTTAAAGTCTATGTGCATTTTGTAAACTCCATGGAACAGACTGAAGAGAAAAAAGATTTTTAAAAATTGAACTACTAAACTTTAAAACTTTTCCAGACCTCATGCAAAGAGAGGTTAATATAAATAAAACAAGACCTCACTAACTCTGAATTTTGTATTATAATAAAATGTCTTTCACCGTGTTCACAAGCGCAAGGCAAAATACTACTCTCAGTGATGTAAATAGGAATCCTTTCAATATGCATAAAAGGTACTGACCAGGACCTAAACTCCTTTTTTTCATTGGACAAATCTGATCAAAAAAGCTGTTTTTAAACCTCATAATATATTAGACATGACCATCACAAAGCTGTCCCCTGATAATCTAAAAATATTTATGAGAGTTCTGCCTCCTGTGCTAGTACTGCAGAAGTACCCCCAAAAAAGTTCTCAAACTTTTTAATTTAAAAAATGCTTGAAAAAAATTTTTTTCTTGACTTCAATGTTGCCATATTTGCCTGCTGTCACTTCACTAGCAACAATGTCCCTGAGCAGACGGTGTTCAAAGAGTCTGACACACTTGTGCAAGCATTCAGGAATCGCTCAGAACCACCATGCAGCTCATCCTGGCCCGCAGCGCAGGAGGAGGAGGAACATTGCCCACATCCCTGGTGGGTCTGACTGCTTCATGAACATTGAAGGTAGGAGGAAGGGACAGGAGGAGTCTATAGCACTTGACCTAAGCCTAAATAAAGCCACAGATAGTTGCTGAAGCAGGGAACTAATATTAGCATCTTATCACTTTGACTGCGCCTGTGCATTCCTATACTGTCTAATAAACACTTCATGGGTTAGACGTGTAGGTACACTGGGATCCCATTTTTGATGTCTCGGATATGTGCTCTCATTGCCAAGTATCCCAGAGAGATAACCACCCAACCAGAGCTCCCACTGGGCTCGATCAGTGAGAGGTGAGAGTGCAACTGGGTGGAGGGGGGAGTTGGACAGGCTGGTTGCGGGTCTGGGAGCACCAGGCACAGTCCTTCTCCAGGACATGAGCCAGAGAGATGGGAGAGGCAAAGTCTGGTAGATCAGCAAACATTTAAATGAACGAGGGACCAGACCGTGTACCCAAACAGAATCGCCTGGTTAGTATCCAGAGAGGAATCTGACTGCAGCTCTGACAATTTACTAGATCCTTAATTACTTAAATGATTCATTCGATCAATTCAGTCCATCTGAAATCAAGGTGCTATACTCTAATTTTTTTTTCCTGGAATCAAACAGAGCTGTAATAGATTCTTCCACTTTGCATTTCTAACTCATAGCATTTGATTTAACAGAGAGAGGCAAAAATTATATTAAAGCAAATCAGCTATAGCCCTGATTTCCTTTTTCACTTTTTCAGCTACAGAGAAAAAAATGTTGCTAATCAACAGGAAATGCAACTTTGACTGGGTGAAAACTGCCTCTTGCAACTCCAGGCAGTTATAACAAGTCTATTGAAACATTTGCACTCTTGTACTGTCTTGCACTCAGGTACTGTCGAAACGCTGATATTTTTCAAATTACACACTAGATACAAATACTGTATCGAGCAGCCTTTTCCCAGTACCTTGGGATGGACTCTTATACCCTTATCCCTGCTGAATGGGTATTTTCTCCAAGAGCAATGCTATTGACTTCAGAGGTGCTATTTGCAGTATCAAGTTTTAAGAAACTCAAAAAATCACCCTGAAACTATTTTCTCCCCTTGATTTCAGCTGGCTATTAGGCAGAACTGAGAAGGGGCCCAGGACCGTAACACCCAGAACAGTATCTAGAGCTCCCTCAGCTTTTGCCTTTGCTAATTCAGAAAGTATTTCAGTCAGCAAAACCTAAATTTTTTCACTTTTCTAAAGTCGGTATGAAAGTTTTCACACTGGCCTAGCAATTAAACTTCCTCAGCTGTGATTCAGTAGGTACCAGAAACTGGTGCCTGGCCGGTTTTCAGTGCTGGGAGTGCTAGCACAGGTCCTGCTGTAGGCAGCTAGAAGCAGGACGAAGCCTGTGATCGCTGTGCTCTGACACACCAGCACTGAGAGAGGAACCAAACTTCCTCCTGCTTTGCCCACAAAACAGTCTCTTTAGGTCCAAAACGGTGGGAGCAAAAGCTGCACTGCTCTTCTCCCTGTGAATAAATTTCCTGATTTTAAAAAAGCTCATTTCCAATGTGATTAATTTTAAGAATATGCTCAACTCCCATTGCATTCAGTGGGTGCTAAGTGCATATTTACGGCTTTCTGGATAAAGACGGACTTTACCACCACCTAAGAGGTGTGATTCACAGCTTTGTTAAATTAAAGGATTTCCCACAATCTCACTGCCAGTCTCACTCCAAGTTCAATGAGCACCGAATTCAGCAATGCTTTTGCATGCAACATGCACAGACTGCTCGGTGAACACACATGAGCTACTGCTACATTTCCCAGCTATGAATCACATATGTTAAAGTGGATGCTTCCTTCATCATACTGTTTGGGCTGGTAGGTTATTGGTGTTGGAATAGGATAGTATTTCTTATAGATGATTAAAATTATGATTAGGCTGAGAATGAGCTAGGAGAACCAGAACGAGGACCAGGAGCTGAAGTCCTGTATTCTAAGTTTATGGGATTAAGGTTATTGGGATATATCTCACTAAGAAAGGGGCTCTTTGGAGCCTGTCCTTGATGTTCTCTGTCTAAAAATACTACTTGCTTTTTACCACTCAACTTCTCTGTTCACAGAAGTTGTATGCAAGCTGTACTGGTTTCTAGTGTAGAGGTTCAAAAGTGTAATACAGGCCTGGTTTGGGTAGCAAAACTATGGTGTTTTTTCCCAGTATGTAAAGAGTGGTATTTGATTTCAGAATATCCTTTCAATTAAAGGAATACTTGGATATAACCCAGAATCTTATAATGCAATTCAGGACTCCTTAATCCTCCCTAAGTTCTTTTTTCTGACTTTTTCCAAAAATTGTTTTAGTCTCTTTTCTTATATTTTTCCTTTAATTTTCAGTCTTATTAATTTTTATTCTGATTAAGCTCTGAAAAGCCTTTCTTCATATCATATTCAGATTGATAATTAGTTTGAAGGTATTCGTCAGCCCACAATAGCTTTTGTTATTGTGCAGTTTTTATAAAAAATAATTAAAATATTGCTACCTCCTCACTCCTGAGAAGCCTGTAATCCAACTTCCACAGATAACAGGGAATAGGGTATGAGTTCTGCTTTTATATCTTTTGTGCCTTGGACTCCAGAATAAAAAGATATATAGATTTAAATATAAATATCTGTTTAGTCAAACACTGACACATTTACAGAAAACAAGGGTAATTCTAAATGCATTCACGTAACCTATGATAGTTTATAGTAACTTCCTTTCTTACTGATATTTCCAGGGTCATAAATGGGTAATCCAAGAAAGATACAAAAAGCCTTCTCCCAGTGTGCTAGTGTTAGTATCAGGTTATTTGACCTTCCCTCAGTCTCCAGCCAGAGGCTCCCCCAAAGTTATGTGGGCAGGAGTGGACCCTTGACACGATTGCTAAATTTGGTAATCCACCAGTCTCATATATAGTGGCTCAGATATTCTGTCGTACGTATTTACTACCTTACCAGAGCTTGCCAGAAGACTCTTACTAAGGGAGACACTAAAGCTGTTCAGGTCAGCATGAGGAGGCCAATGTGAGCACTGATTCAGTAGGGTTAGATGAAGCCCTGTGTAGCATCAATCAATGCCTACCACCTTCTAAATCCCTTTATATGCTGCTGTGCACGCAGTTCCAATTGACTCTCTCGTAAGTGAAACTCCTCACAGGCACAGGATGAGGATTTGGTATTTTCTTGATAGAAAGTACTAATACTGAAGCAGATGGTAGAGAAGAGGGAAAGTATCAAGAGAGATTATTGAGTTTTTATCTTGCAATCTGCCAATAATCATGGATTGGTGCCCTGGGATGAAGACAATGAAAGAAACCAGGAAAAGAAATCAGAATAGCAGGTAAAGTCAGACCTATGAAAGCAGAAGGGATAAAAGGAAATAAAAAAAAAAGCTTGCCCCTCCTCTACCTGACACATTAGGAATTGACTTTTTACTCTGTTTCATTAGGGCAAAGACATAGCAAAAAACAATTTGCAATTAATTTTCCTCCTAACAAACTTTTAAAAAGCTCCTAATAGCTATTCATTTTGTCAGCTTTATGAATAAACAGTCAAGCATTGCTCTGCCCTTGTTTCATACAGCTCCTGTGGTTAATGCTGAGGACCCAACCCCATTCGCGAGAAGATGCCTACACTACGTGCCAGGTGCACCGTGCTCCTGCTCTACCAAGTCATCCAAGTACTGGTGGACACTGAAGCTCCCTCCCTGCACTTTGATTTTCTCCCAAGGGGAGGAAGGGCTGTACAAACCCGAGTTCCCTCTCCTCATCTCGGCATAGGGGAGGCCACAAGGCAGGACTGCCATGTGGAGCCCAGCGGGCTGCAGCTTAGATACCAACAAGTGCATCCACTTGTAGGTATTAATGAAAGAATCTGACTTATATGAAGCGTAAGAGAAAAAGAGCCTGTAGATTTCATCCTTCCTGATGTTGGCACAGAAACTCAGACCCTGCTATGATCATGTAGTAAGGAAACTTGTTTGAAAGTGATTATTGCCTGGCCTCTTGAAAGATCAGGGAATAAGACGGAGAAATATGCTGCGGCTCTGAACATACATTTTATAAGAGCCAAACAAAATTCTAACTTCAAAGGATTTGGGATGTGCTCTAAATCTAGAATAGGGGGTCTGTGTTTTTCCCTTCATGGGAAGCAGCTTCTTAAATCCAGCCTGAACGAGAGAAAATGAGAAAAATAGGCAGGTTGCTGAGCATGAGAACTAACGAATTCTGATTCCTATGGATTTGTGTTGCCTGATGAACTAATTCTGCCTGAATTCTACTAAGGTTTCCTGTCATCTGCAACTACCGGTTTCTGCATGTAGTTACCATCTCCTGAGTTAGCTATATTGATATATATTGATTCCCTGCAATATTTTCTAGCATAGACAAACCCCTGGAGCCTGGTGTTGCTACACTTACAGAGGAGTCCTGAGCAGCCGGCTTTACCCAGCCTCTCCTAAGTCCCCATCAATAGTGATTTCTGAATGCTAAGGACTAAAGCAATCCACTATCTCTTCCTTCCCTCCAATCTGACCGGCTCCAAGCATTGAACAGTCCCCAGACTCACTCGTTAAGGACCTTACCAAGCCTCAGGTATATCTCCTGATTGATGCCTGGTGTGTTTAGAGTTTCAAAGCTGTTTTCTCCCAGGTAATAAATTCCCCCATGTGGATTTTTGGAGCTCGAGAAGTTGCACGCCCCTGGTAAAGCTTTTTCAGCATTTTGAATCTTTAAGTGTTTATAATGCTGCTGGCTGGTGTAGATTCTCTGGTGTCTAATAAGCTGCAAACTCCCACTGCAGCTTTTCTCACTTGCTTGTTTGCCTGAGAAAACTGAAATCAAACAATGGGAGTTTTTAGAAGGGAACACAGAAGGACAGATGTATATGCATAAACCTCCCGCCCACCCCCAAAACATGAGGATTTCCTTAGGGAACCAGGCTAAAAATGAGAGAAAAGATCCCTAAGAAAACTCCCAGTGTTTGCATATCTCTGCAAGAGACTGTGCTGCCTTGAATACAAAATGGATGTCTACCTCGAAAGCCAGAGGATTCCTTAGAGATTTAAAGGTATAACATACAGTGAAGGAATTTGTAGTAGTTATCCGGCTCAATACAACATTCAAGCATTTTTGGCAGAATGAGCTTTATCTATTTCTGCTATAAAAGCCATTGGAGAGCAGAACAATCCTTTAGCAAATGTCAGCAGCAAAAATATATATTCCAGTTTTTATTAAGCTACCCTGTGCTAATCTGTTTTAGACACTGGTTTCAAATTGTGTAGCCAGAGTCTTTGTGTTGAGAACGGGTTGATTTGACATGCCAGGTGCAGAAATGCCTTTTGCATACTCAGACACAGCCTGAATCTCTGCCAGCACTTAAAGAAGGTCCTGCTGAGACCATGCTACAGAAAACTGCTTCTGAAGCTGGAGAGTTTCTCCTCCACAGCTCATACAGATGGTTATGGCTCATCTATTTGACTTGTCAGCACCAGGTACTGTCAGTTGTGCACTCACTTGGAGTTTCCCAAGGATCAGTAAAGGCTGATTGACTATCTGGCTTGTGACTGAGTATACAAGGAAAATTCTTGACAATATTACCCCGCTACCATCTCGTCCCTCTTTTGACGCGTGTGCATTTTTTTCAGGGAAAGGGGTTTTCATGCCAACAGGCACAGTTGGCAGCAGACGAGAAGCCTCCTCTCTACAGTGCTGGCAGCAAATTAGCTGGAGATCACAGCTTCCATGGAGCCAAGCAGTCAGTTCAAAGAGACCGGGACTGCACTCCCTGGGAAGCTGGCGTAGGTAAAAATGGCAAGGGGTCCCTACTTCTGTATAGTTTAATAATTAAATCTGGGAGGTCTTGATGAAAAAGTTTGTGATACGTCCTTTTCCCGTCAGGGAGGATGATGATGGGGGGAGCGCAGAGGCGTGATGGGGGTGCCTGGCACTCCTCCCTAACTGGCCCGTTTGCTCGCTATGTGACACTGGGCAAACCATGAGGGACAAGACCTTTGTGCAGCTCTGAGGCTTAACATCTGTGGCTCTTCATATAGATCAGATAGTTTGGCACATTGCTATAGCTGCCAGTCCAATAAATCTCACCTGCTGTGAACATGCTAGACTTTACTAAAAGATTCACAGAAATAACTGTATGGTTTCACAACTTAATACATGAAACAGTCATTCCAAGTAGTCAATACACAGAATGTTTTTTAAAAAAGTATCAGCTGAAAGCAATGATTTTGGAAATAAATGTAAAAAATCTTTAGCTTCGGTAAGATTAACGTAGTTTACACTGTGATAGCAGGCATTTCTCAAATGCACCAAAAAATGCCAACTATGACACAATCTGACTAAGTATAATTACTTATGATATTTTGCAAAATCAGAGATGATACATCACATCTAAAAAAAGAAAACCCATCCATTTGCTGGTTGCAGTATTCCCTGAGCACTGTTTTTAAAAACTGAAGAATGGCCCCAGACATGAAACAGCCAGCCAAGAACAGACACTCCTAAATGACAGTACCCTCCACCTCCACCTTTCAGCCTAACTTTTAAAAAATATTTATTTGCATAAAGTTTTCATTTCAACTTTAATACCTATAATTGGGAGACCACGATGTCTTGCCAAGACCTGTATGTATCTCCAGAGTCTGCTTGCCATGCAGAGTGAGATACAGTAGTAGTAGGTATGCACCACCAAGCCTGCAGATAATTGTATTCTGTCTGTGATATGCTTACTGCATACATGTAGATAAAAACACGTTATAATTAGTGCTCTGTATACCTGAGTTGTAGCCCAACTCAGGGGAATTTTGCATACTCAACAAGTCAGTTATTTCATATGTTTGGTAATGTTGAGTGCTTATTTTGGGATGGAGAAGCAGCACATCAATGTATTTGTGTGTGTAAGCACCTTGTGCAGGGAAGATGCAACCCACGAATGATTTGCAGGTTCTCAGCAGTTCAAAAGCAGTTCCCATGCTTGGCTTACAGCATGTGATGGCATGCATGCTGTGCTGTGCAAGAGGCTGGTAAGCATCCTGAATTTCTGGCTGGGATAGAAAATAGCAGTAGGGGCTGCTGCTGCTGACATTACCTGGGTATCACTCTATCCCAGTCCCGTCCCTCAGCAGGAAAACAGAGTCTCACAAGAAACTCTTGTTCCCTGCCGATGAGTCACTTGTGTTCCCCTTAAGCTGTCTGAAGCACAGGGGCTGTATTTTGTCAGCTGTCACCTATTGCTATACGTAAGTCCATAGCACCAGGAAGGTAGATACCCTGATTAGTGGGTTTTCAGAAGTGCCAGGGTCTGGCACCCAGGGCAGTTCATTGGGAATTAGCTTCCTACTCTGCTAGCAGCCAATGTTTGCCCATCCCAGTATGTGTATCTTTAGTTACCTAAATGCCCTTGTGCCTCTCAGTCCTGTTCTTTCTTCAAAGTCAGTCACTTTTTCCTGCCTAGGGTCTAAACAGAGAAATTTGGACTTTACATTACAAGCATCCAACAGTCAAATACTTGAAAGGACTCAAGTCCTGTTCAAAACCACAGATGATACAGACAGATTTTCAAAGACTTTGATTTTAGGCCATTTCTGAAATCCCAGGGTCACATACATTGGGTTTTAATTTATTTTATTTTCTCCTGGATAAATCAGAAACAATGCCATTGGAGTCAGTGGAATAGCAATGGTTTAAAAGCAGCCTTAAAGGACTAAGGACTGTAAGGTTGCATGGAAGCACATTCTCGATGGCAAATGTAACATGAATTTGGCACAAACCCTTCCATAAAACACACCATGAGAGTCAAACTATTGAGATTACTTCATTTCCTTTTCTAAAGCCTTGTCTATCAAACTATATTGGGAATGGTTAGGCTTATCAGCAGATGTCCCAGAAGACACCAACAGTATATTCTTAAAGGTGGAGATCAGCTCACTTTTGGTAATCTTTTTTCCATAGATCTGGGGGAGCTAGGTCTGACAATATTAAGTAAAACTAATGCTTTAAAATGATCCTTCAAATGTAGTCAGTGTCTGATTCCATGGAAGTTTATGCAAGAAGAGGGAGCAAAAAGATGAAGGCAGTCAGGAATTTTCAATGAGAATGGTCGTTTAAAAACCAGCATTTTCTCTGAGAAAATATAATTTTCATCAAAAGAGTTCAAATGATGCATCTGGCATCCAAATCTCTTCTAGGAAAATGGGAAAACAGAAGCCAAAATGTGCATTTGAAGTCTCTTGAAACATTATTTTTTTTTTTTTTTTCCCCTGGAAAATTGGAGAGATTCCTGTTTGTTTGCGAAGGGGTTGCTTTGTGTTTCGTTTTTGTGGTTGGTTGTTTTCAATCCTGTATTAAAAATGAGATAAAAGTTATGTTTTCTAGCCGTCAGTACTGGCTGACTTTCTTATGTATCTTATTTATTTTTCTGATTCTACATTCTTTCTTTTATTGCCAATATAGACACTTCCATTACTGTTGAATACAAACTAAATGAAAATCTGTGGTCCATTGTACATTCCTTTTTCATTGCCTAGGAAACCATGAAAGATTAGCAAGGCAAACTTGTGAAGACACATAATATCCATCATCTGTATGGCTGTATGAAAATGTATCTCAAGTATTAATACTGCTATGACAGTAAGACAGTAAATTTTTATATCCAAGGCACAAAGGTGTCAGCAAATCCCTTCTGAAACTGCCAAAGTGAGTAGTTCAGGGGACAGGGCCTTGGATCTGGTCTTTATTCCCAGCTTTGCTCCTACTGCGTTAGCCATGGCAAGCCACCGCATCATCCTGTCTGTGATCATCTTCCGCTAGATTTCTTTTTATCAGCACTTTAGGTCTCAGGGCTGTCTGTTGTCTGTGCCTGTTTGCCCCCAGTGCAGGTAGACCCTGATCACAGCTGAGTCATCTGGAATTTCAGAGTGTAATATTGTGCCATGTAAACATTTTTTTTCCCTACTGATTTCCTTAAAACCTTCCCCCCCTCACTACAGGCATCATTTCACATAAACTACAGCCTATCTGTCTCAACACAGCCTCCCAGTCTTGCTGAACTCTGTTGTTGTGCAGAGGACTGGCCTGACCACGGGTCTGTCCCAGAACAGCATTTCCTCTGCTTCGTCCTAGACCTGCCTACACTGAAACAAGCCATGGGAGCCATTAAAATCTCCTAAGTTGCAGTAATTCCTTTTTTAAGTATAGGAATGTGTTTCCGCAAACGCCTAAGGCAATGAATTCTGAGCTTTTAGCAGCACCCATTGTATTCATGTCTTATGGGCCTTTTTTGCAAGCCAAATATTTGATGGAATTATAGTTCTGGCATCATGAAAGGGAATGGTTATCTGTTACTTTTTCAGTGTTTCCCAGCCTGGGGCATCTGTCTTTGCAGATGACAGCAATAACACAAAGCACTCTCATCCCAGTAACCTGAAGTGCTCTGGATCTCAGACACATTACAGATTTACATTTACACGTTGTTGGTACCCTGGATGAAAAGAACTGCAAACTCATCATTATAAAGAGATATGCAAATCCCTCTTTTGTTTTCAAAGAAACCATTTAATTGTCTATTTTTCATCCTCAGATTTTTCCCAGCAGTTTCATTAGCTGACATGACAAAATGCCAGCTCATTTCATATTTAAATATAGGACCAATTTGAAATAATATATCTTTACTTTGGGAGCAAATTCATCTACTATTATTCTATGAATAATGTCCAAAAGAAACAACTTAAGCTCTTTTCTCCTATTCGCAAAGTTGACAGAAAATTTGTATTTTCTGTAATAAAATAAGGTGCTTTTGGTTGTTTTCTTTTTTTATTTTCTGCAACTGTAGATACTTAAAAAAATGATGCGAAAAATTGAAAGAATCCTACAAAGTCTAGCCTCTACATTGATTGACCGCTTCAATGATTTATGTGGAAAGTAGACAATCTTAAACATTAAATTTTGGGCCACAGTCCCCTACTGAGGGATGTAGGTAGGTATCTTCCTCCATCTCCTTTGCTCCTTAACCAAAAATCCCTTTTAGAGGCCCTTGCTACAATAAAAGCAGGTCTCAATCTTTCATTTTGAATAACTGTTTCAGATTAGCCACCAGTTCAGCCTTTGACCCAGACTCCTGTACAAAGATATTAGTCTATAGTGCACATCTAAAATAACCTGGTCATTATTCTGGCACTCATTTTTGTCCATGCAACTGACTATAGCTGCAAAAATGCCTCCACGCAGTGGGACTGGGAGTACTTGGGCTTGAAAACAGATGTTGGCAACTGGTTCCCCATCAGTGCACAAGAGTAGGTGAACACACAGTCATGCACGGGAACCTGCAGCTCCCAACGGCTGCTTACAAGTCGTCTGCTTTTTCCCAGCCTCTTTCCCTATGTCTTCTCTTTCCTGGCTCATAAAAAATCAGTGGGAGCTCTGCTATGGTTTGGAAAGGTTTTGGATCCTCCATTGTTGGAAATGTTTAATTCACTCATCCTCCCAGCTTTAAATGTTTTTTCTCTTTAACAGCTCCCACAAATATAGGGGGTGTGGATCCTTGTGCTTCTTCCTGCAGAATCACCTTCCCTTCCTATTTGCAGATTTTTCTGTCCTTTAATGTAAGTCTCCCCCTTTCATACATGCAAAAAAAGGAGGAAAGAAATGTAATTACATACATCGCTACTGATATTTCCATTGAAGTAATGGATTTTTTGCTAATAATAGACAATAAATGAACACAGTAACAATGGATCCCATCTGAATTCTCACTTACACTAAACTGATAAAAGCAAATTCCAATTCCTTTACTATTTTTATCAGATACTGTCAGTGTAAGTGACTCATATGGTGGATAATGGTTTCCCATCCCCACTAGAAGATTAATGCCTTAGCACAGTCCATGGATTTATAGAGAACATATTTGTAATGTTTGAAGCCTGGTTTTATTCTTTAGAGAGGACACAGAGAGGTACTTCTAGGCTCATTCACAGTTCTAGTATTACACAAGAACTTAATGATTTATTGCAAAAGAGTTAAAAAGGAAACTGGCAAGCAAACAGGAATTCTATGTCCGCTCTGTCTTACGACAAAATTCATCCTGAGACAGAGGATCTGCAAAATGGTCCCAGGACTTGTTTAAACTCTGCTTTAAGTACTTAGAATAATGGGAGTGAGGGTCTCTGTGTGGCAGTATTGCCATTCCTTTCAAAAAACAGGGTTTCCAGCCCTAGCTTACATCCTGTGTAAGTCCATGAAAGCCCCATTAAGTGACTTCTGCAAGAAGCAGAGCACAGACATTGTCTTTTCACATTCCTTTCTAAGCTAAGCGGGTTCTTCCAGGAAAACACAGGTCAAACAGATATATAGCAATTATAACAAGTATGGAAAGATGTTGCCTTGGTTCTGAAAAATCACACTCTGGATACTGCTAGGCTAGTTCACCCAGGAGCTAAAGATGACAATTTTCTGTGGAAAGTGAAATAATCCCTTTTTCTCCCCATCAGAACATGTTGACTCATTGAAATAGGAACATTTTCCAAGTAAAAAGTAAAATTTCCAACCAAAACATGGGAGAGAAGGAACTTACATAAGACATGGAAAATCTGAGGTCATGTCCCACCCTGTCCGATGATGTCCAGATAAATGTCCTAATTGCACAGCTCTGGGTATCTGGGGCAGATCTCACACTCTTTCCTGAACAATTTCAAAAGATCTGTGTTTTATTCTCCCACATAACAAAAAAGTCTACTTCAGAACTCCCAGTATTTTACAAAATACAAATCCTAGACAAGTATGATGTCAGAAATCAGGGAGCTTCAATTTATCCTTCTTCAAGGAGGACTTTAAAATACCAGCCACTCCATACAATCTCCTCAGCTGCGAAGACAAACAGCACCAATGCCTCCAGCCCAACCCCTCATGCACATCTGTCCAATGCTGTGTACATTACATGTTTTTTTTGTTTTGTTTTGTTTTTTTTTTATTGCCAAATCCTGATAGAAAGGCAAGATTTCATGCTGGAATCTCCTATATTTAGGCAAGACAGACCTGACCTTCAAAATTTGTCACCAAATGCTACTAAGGAATATATGAGACAGTGGTTCATTTGGTGCTGTTACTCACTGGCCTAGCTCTAACACTTCGGGTTTTTTCATGCCTTCAGTAAATTGCTGGGAAATGTCTTTCCAGACTAGTTCAGCCTATGGTTGGGGAATGACGAAGAAAAGACTGTAAAAATTCTTATGGGAGCTGTAGAGTAAGGGCGGTAATATTTGGAGAGAAATCAAATGGGATATAGCACATGCAATGTAATAAAAATACAATGGCTGCAGTAACACGGCAACAAACCATGGTAAATCCCTGGAAGGATTCAAAGGAAAGTCCTGCCTTTGTGAGAGGCAGGTATATGGCATGTGGTTTTGCACAGCTGAACATCATTCTTGCCTGTTCTATGGTGCATCAGGTCTTGCTTTAGCAGGTCACTGAAGAACACACTGCAGGCCGATCATATAATCACACACTTCCTTGAATGAAAGCCAGACCTTCTCTGACCTAGTATTTTTCTACCTGAAGGGCTTTATTTTTTCTATCCAGAAATGATGTTTGTTTGTGATGCTGTCTCAAACATTTTAATTGTTCTCTTTGGTTTTTGTTCTGCCTTTAATCCCAAAGCTGCATTTCCCATTGACATTATCTCAAGCGCCTTTCACGATGCCCTTAACCTTGGGCACATACCATTGTGAAAAAAAGGTATTTCTGTAAAACTGCTTTGTCAGTAAAAAAAAGATGTGCAGCTGTTTTCATAAGTATCTGCACCGTGTTACTCCTGACAAGGACTGACAAGAATTCCTCTCACTGAGTCTAGAGCAGGGAAACATCATTTTACATGAATTATGGGGAGTAACATTATCCCACAGGTTGACCCAACTTATTTGGTATTTGACCAAATATCTTCCTAAAGTATACCCTTTATTTTTGGGGGAAGGGAGCTCTTTTGGGATTGCATGCATTGAAATTCACAGCTCATCACTGGTAATGTAATCACAGCATTGCATTAATTGATCTTACTCAAGATGACTGGTGCATGTCATGCAGGCTATCCCAGACCTAAAGCAGACAGTAGGATGTTCCTTGATATGTTATTTAGGGCACAAGAATTCACTTCGGACAATACAAGTTTTTATTCTACCCAAGTTTCAGAAGCTCTTGTTTGGGAAATATTCAACAATAAGGCAAAGATTTGATCTCTTTTCTCATGAATGATGGAAGAATTCTTAGATTTATTGCCTAAAATTTCCACTTTATTAAGCTGTCAAGTTTTGCTTGGTGGCCTACTACAGAGTGAAATACTAAATTTGATTTAAAGGTCAGAGGAGATGTGTGGCACCTACAATCTGCCTTTGAATTGTTTTTGTAACACTAAATAGAGTTTACAAGGAGAGAAAATTGGAACTGGTCAGCATAAGTCATTCCAATCACAGTGTCTTTGAAAAGACAGCTCTACTTTTAACTACACTAAAAGATAAAGGAAATGGATACATTAGTGTGTTGCTCTGGGATTTATGAAACTCCAAGCAGAGTTCTGGGACTGTAACTGTAACAGCTAAACAAGAGAAAAGCATCAGGAAAATGTTTCTGTTTCTAATGCTAATGCAGCAGCCACAATTATAAGAAACCTTAATTTGGGGAGACATTTTAATCTGAATTTACTAGTGGTCTAAATAAACTCTCAACAATAGGCTCTGACCACTCTCCCAACAGACCTTGTTATTATTTCTGCATCTCTACATCTTTTAATTCACAACCAAATAAGGCCCCAGAAGAAATTAATTTCTTTTAAAATAATTTTACAACTGCAGCCAAATATATTATCATTTTAATTAAATATATGAAGTATAACAAGGGCCAAGATATAAATTTCTAGGAGACTGAAGCCTAATTTAATTTCCACATTTCATATATAAAACTCGTGACATATAAAATCTCCTAATATCCTCATTTGCCTCTTAGTACAGTCCTTTATCATGTACATTTCATTAGTCACATAGATAAAAGAAAACAATTACAAACTAACTGTTAAGTCTATGAGACATTACTTGGTAACAAAATTTGGTATTATACTAAGTGGAAACTTCTGTTTCAGAAAAAAAAGAGTTAGGCAATTTCCCTCTGCCTCATTAAAGAAAATAGAAGTTCACTCATAATTACCATCTAATTCTCTAAAGGTGTCAGAGTGGTTTCTGATTTTCTTGCTTGGAAATTTAGAAAAGAGTAGCTCTTCCCTTAAGAAACCTGAAAAAGAACGAAACCTTCAAGAAATTATTTTGTCACATTGTTCCTCTGTATATAGAAAAAGAACTTAAACAACACTGGACAAGACTGAAATGAATGAAAATACTGACATTCAGTTGAGAAAGTAGCTGGGAAGTAACTTGTCCCAAACTTGCTAATTCCACCTCCCAACAGTGAAACACAAAGCAACCTGGGTTGACTGCCTGGTAGCACATTGCTCGGATTCAGCATAATCTAAGAGTAGAGTAAGCAGAAATACACTACGGTTGTTCTCTATTTTTTGACCTGACAGTTGCTATTTGGGCTGCGTATATAATACTTCATTTTGGAAAGCTCACACATACCCTCTCCCCAACTGTTTCCCACAGCTTTCAATAAAAATGCCTGTGTCTCGACTTTTTTGGCCTTTCCTCTTATATTAAGGGTCACTGTGAATTAAAAATACAGTTTGAAGGGAGAAAGTGGCCATGGTTTCCAAGTTATAGCTTTTGACTTTTTCTTTGAGGTTTCACATAAAACCCTTACACTGAAAGCAAACCTGAGCCTTTGATCCAAAAGAGATCCAAGTATAGTTCTAGTTCAGGTCTGTTCAAGAAATATGACATTTCAGAGATAAAGTCAGATAACATTTATGAATTCCTCAAATTAAATAGATTTTGCATTTTCCCCCTGTTTTCTGAAGGTCCTTTATAGACTGCCTGGCATATTAAGACAAGAAGTAAAATATCTGATGGAGTTCAGAAGTTCTGCATTGAATGGCTTGGTCTGGAAATACAGCTTTTGCATTGACTCTTGTTTCTAGGTTTGTCCTAGGTCCTAACCATGGACCAGGACGTGGGTAAGAGACTGCAATCCTTTCTGACCCAGCTTTCTGCAGATACACTGCTCACAGACCATCCGGTTCTACTGATTTTGACAAACAGCCTGGGCTTGAGCTTTCCTTCTTGGCCCTTCTATATTTTCTCCAAACTCAAACTTGGGCTCCTGTCCACACAACGTGGGTAAGAAGCAGGTTCAGGTCTGAGCACAGGGTTTGCACTGCAAATACAAAATACATGTGCCTAAGATGGGGTGTTGCCTGAGGAAGTATTATCTGGGAAAGGAGGAAATCCTGCTGCCAACTGTGTCAGATTTGCAAGCCATTCCTGGTTTTCAGCACAGAATAACAGTGTTGTAAAAAACCCACTAAATGCAGCTTTTCTGAAGGTGGTATTGCAGCTGAAAGAGGTCACCCCAGTCAGTCTGTGTGACTGAACAGGCTTTGTCCACATACTTTGTGTCAAAGCCAAGAGACCTTTCAATTGGGTTAAAATATCTCCAGTTCAGCCCTATTTGTATATATGACCTGTTAACCATTACCTATCAGCACAAGCATTGTACATCTGTACTTAATAAGTAAAGTTACAGGGAAACGAACCACTCGGGACCGGTAGGTACAGAGCTCTCAGGAAAAAAAAAAAATTCAAATGAAGTGTGGAAAACTTGAACATATCTGCAACATGGCATATATTGCTGGGGTCTGAACTTCAAACAGAGAAGTGGCTGTCTGACAAGTATTGCAAATTGCTGAGAAAGACAAAAAATACAAATATATCCTTTTGGTTGATCACTTGGGATTCTCCTCTGAAGCAGCAAATTCTGTACACAATATATAGAGGGTCTACAAGCATTTAAAAGATACGGAGTGCCCTCAATTTCTATTGATCACAGTTCTGCATCTTTGTAGAATATAAATGATGAATTACCTGATTCAGTAGCTTTAAGCAAAAGAAGAGCCTAAACAGAAAATGTTTAGAAGGACCCATTTAATAAGATAGCACAGAAAAGATGGCAAGGCTTTCTTCCTACAAATACTTTCAGCTGTAATCATAGAAGCATATCCATGGATTTACGAACTCTCATTATTTTGATGTATTGCTGCATTTCTGCCTAAAAATAAAACGAAATGTGTTAAGTTTGGCCTGAGATGAAATACTGAGTTTCCAGTACTAAAATGTTTCAATTATTCATACTGAAAGATCAGGAAACTAGCAAGGAGATAAACATTGTTGTTCATATACAGACAAAGTGTGCCAACTGTTAGAAACATGTGCTTCTATTTCAGAATAATCTAATTAACATTAGCATGAGTGTCAAGTCGTTAACATATTCTTCTGAACAAAGTTATCAGGCTCTAATTTAAACTTCACTTTCACTCAATTACATGTATAGCCACTTTTCCCACCATTCAAGTAGTATTTTCTTAAAAAAAAAAAAAAAAAAGAAAAAGAAAATAAAAGAAAGATATAGCGATAGTCACCCAGTAACTAACTGACAACTTCAGCTATCTCTGTGATTAATCTGTTTGGATAGGCAGGAGAACATGCAGTGTGTAGATTACAAGACAAAGCTGATGGATAGCATTTTTACTGCACAAAAGTTAGTTCCAATAAATTGGAGAGTGTTTAATAGATTTGGATTTATCAAAATAACAACAACAAAATGGGTAAAGACTTCCTGAATGCAATTTTTGAGGGCTCAAAGCACAGATTTGAGGGTTGATCCTGTTCTTAAAGAGAAGGAAAATCATATACCTGTGACTGAAGATTTCAAACTTCTGTATTTGCACACCGTTTTCAGGAGTTTTGGCCTGAAGTTTTGGTTTGCGACCATCTCGGCAAAGGAGTGAGTGCATGGGAAACAGCAGTGTTAGATAACCCTGTGAACCCACTCCAGGCACACACTTCAAAAATATCTCCCCAGGGAATAGCTGAATAACTAAGAGCAAACGCATTGGATTCGTGTTTAAAGTAACTTCGGGTCTGTCTGGTTTTTGGGGTCTGCCTGTTTTTTTAGGTTCTCATTAAACTCAGTGAGAAGAGTTCCTTCATTTGGGCAGAGCCACAGAAATTTCAGAAGCTAGATGTGCTCATTACTGCTAAATTTAAACCAAGGAAAAAGATGATCTTGCTAGATGTCAAATAAACACTATTTATACCAGAAGACAATATTTTCAAAACTTTTGCAGACTGATAGTCTCACAGCATGAAGGTATAAAATAAGATTGTGAGGTAGCTGCAGTTAACGATGAGTAAGCAAACTTCCATGATCAACAATCCAAACTTGTTGAAAAACCATTTACCTGTCTATCTCTATTTATTTATTATTGATTATCATTAATTGTAAAGACTCTGACTACTGCAATATCTGACTGATGATTTTTCATTTTTCATGAAAGTCATTAGCTTATTCATCCAGATATTGCAAACACTTTCAAGTATCATAACTCAGCTGCCATACAGATTATCTAATTATACAGCATTCACCTATAAAGAAAAATACCTCGGACATGAGAACTGTACCAATAAAAGCAATGATTCACAGTTTGATAGGAACTTTATTTATAATTTGCAGATATGGAACTTAAAACACAAACTCAAACAGTTGGAAACTCAAAAGCAAAGCCCCTTGCAAACAGCACCTGCAATTCAATGTAGCAATGCCCAACCTGCCACCCACATTTTGGTATGTGTAATGAGCAGACTGTGATTCTCCTTGGAGCCCGAATATTGATGCTTCTTTAAGTCAGAGTTTGCAGAGAGCTTTTATGGCAGTATCTCAAGAAAAAAACAGTGGGGAAATGGGAGGTTTTTTCAATTATCTCATAAATGCCACTGATCAGTTCTAGTTGTGACTGGGGAGCGACTTGAACTGCAAGGCAATTCCCGCGCAGGGCTCAGAGTTGGGGGCCAGTGTGAGGCATGGAGACTCTCAGCAATTGCACTCAAGGGCCTTTGAAGCTTCTCAGTGCCATGGTTATTTGCACAGCAGCTACACCACTGGCGTGTTTTCCTTGCCATCATCTATGACACTGAAGTATGCCAATACATCCTGTAACAGTACTCTCTGCACCCTGAAAGCCCTCCCTGTGGGTAGCAGGCAGCACCCTTACCTGGTGCGGTCTCTTTGCCTTACCCAATCTGCAGGCTGGAAAGCAGCTCTTCATTTGGTCCTCACACTTGGCGAGATGCTCAGGTAACTTTATTATCATGTGTGTTGCTCGGCTTTCTGATGAGACCTCTTGAAACCTTGCAGTGGCTTCAGGATCCAAATTAAAATTCCCCTGCACCAAATGTATACTCCAAACTCAATCAGATGTTAGCTGCGTAACACCTGAAACAGAGAACGGTTTATTCAACCGATGGAGCTCAGTCCTTGTACCCTCACTAGTTTGTTTCAGCTAAAAATGTCCATTATGTATAATACTGTATGCTTTTACTTGCAGTGTAATAATGACTGCTATGAAGCTCAGCCAGAATAGCAACTGTAAGCCAGCAAGATCCCTGTCAAACTACTGAAGCAATGACATAATATATATCAGATTCCCAAATGACCTCCATAAATCCTTGTTCACCAACAGTGATATTTGTTAACAACAAAATTAACTTTTATTACTTTCTTTCTGTGACTGTATTTGCCAACATTCATTTTTGAAGCTCCTCAGATCAACCAGAACAGATAAATTAGATTAAATTAGGTTTACTGGCCAAGATGTGAAGACAGAAACATAACTCTGAGCCTTATATTAAGCCATGATTTGAAGAACTTCATATAATGCACTGTACACTAGAGACTAATAGAGAGAAAGAAAAGGAAAGGAGCTGCTATCTCTGATGCTTACACAACATCGCTGGATATTGCATACATAAAAGGTTACCTCCCAGCCTGACATGCAGCATACAGTACTCTGTGTGGAAGAAATATAAGCCCAAATAAAATCTGGTCTTTCACTCAAGGGGTGGCAATAGGACTGTGCTCCGAGTGAAAGCTATGGACTAGTTTCCAAAATGGAGACATAGGTGGGGCTCTGAGGTGCCAAAACAGCAGCAGGAATAGCTTTCTCTTGGCTCAGATGAGCATAAAAAATGCCTCAGGTGCACAAAAGTGCTTACTGTTTCAAACAGGAGGGCAAATAAGGGTAAAGAAGTGATCAGAATATGGGAAAGGCAACCTCAATCTTTCGTTAATTATGGATCCCAATTTTGTAAAACGCTTTTTTCTGTCAAAGTCATGCAGGTGGCAATAGTAACAAATAATTCTTTTTGGAAGCTTTTATTATACTGGGCACTGACAGTTGCCCCAACAGACACAGCCGTGAACCCTGGGAGTCCCTGCGATGCTATCACGGCACTGGTATTGCACCCCTGCAAAGGGCTCATCTAAGTGAAAGTCAAAGCATCTTCTGGGTCCTGCAGAGGTTACCATGGGGGGGAGGAGTCTCCTGAATTTTACTGAACTAGGCTGGTTTACTTGTTTTCTGCTTTTCACACTGGTGTCTCTGTCTCTGTGCCAAGGAGACAGACTTTAATACAGGACGAGGGAACACTAACCTTGGCTCTCACTGTGAAAAATTTGCTAAGTAAGGTATAACAGGGAGATATGATTCATTTTCATCCCATCAAGATTGTCTATAGGCAGCAGGCAATGTGTTTTTTAACACACTGCCTTTATTCTGGAGTTTTCCTTGACATGTTTGTGCTGTTTATGAAGAGGGGAGGTTAGGATCCTTGGCAGAAATGTAAATTACTTTAATATTTTCTTAACAATTCTTTGGCTCCAGTTTATGTGAGAAACCAGATGTGAGGATTTATGAAGGACACTTGTGACAGGTCTGCTCTGCAAAAACTGAAGAGGGAAAATCAATAAACAGCATTAAAATAAATAAATAAATACCAAACAGAAATTTGAAAGTATCTCAAAACTCCTCTGGTCCATCTCTAAGCAAGTTCCTAACGATGCCCTAGTATATTCCAGTGCCTGTGCATTAATCACATGATCTGGAATGAGACAAGAGACCAATTTAAAGTGCAAAAGTAACCAAAGAGATAAAATTAATCTTGCTCCAACTTGACTTCCTACAATTTTGCAGCTGCTCCAGTATTTTGTAAAGTTCCTAAGGTTTGTCTAGTGAAAGTAACTGTGAAATACCCATGGGTGTCATCCCTATGGCAAAGATCAGCATGAGGCCTTATCCTGCTCCCCCTCTGAAGATGTAAATGCTGCACGGGGTCTTGTTTTGGTCCAATGAAGGGGAAAATCACTACAGTCTGACCTGGAGACATGTTTGCCGTCTTAGCTGAGAATGCAAGTGTGCAAAGCTTCTTAAAGAAGCTTATTCCTAAAACATAACTTCTCAACGTGCAAAGGCAAACTATCATTGAGTCCTTAATTTTACTGATGGGTGGGTTTTGGCATGAGACATGACCTTTGAGAGGAGGAGGTTATTCTTTAAAGAGTCAATGACCAGACGTCATATGTTTTTATGAGAATCTCAATCTACAGATAAGGCAAATAAATAAAATCTTGCCTTGTGGAGCAAATCTGAAAGGCAGAGCTGGGAGAAACTGTGCTTTGTTTATATCAGAAACCTTTGTCTAAAATGACTAATGCTTGCAAATATTTTTATTGTATCAGAGCAGGATGCCCACAGAGCTGGGTCAAGACTCTTGGTGGGTCTTCCCAGGGCCAATGGGCTAGTTACTTCTAAAGTTTCCACTTCAGAGTAACTCCTTATTCTTAGTCCAAAACTTACTTATTTGGGAAACAGTCCCCATCTGCCTCTACAGTCTTACCCCCGCCTTCCCAAACCTGTTGAAAGCTGAAGCATTTAACTTCTCCAGTAAAAAGCTATAATCTGCTCATTCCAGGGGGATTTGACTCAAATAAATTTACTGAAAAAGAATCAGTTTAAGAAACCAACTCTGTTTCTGCTAAACACTGAATTAGTGAGTTTACAGTGCTCTATGCCTTTGCATTAGCTTAATATTCAGGACTTTCATGTCCCAACCAGAAAAAAATCCCTCAAAAACCCACTCCAGCTCCAGATTCAAAATCCACAGCGTTGGCATTGCTGTGGTCTCAGCTGTTGGCTCAGTATCGTCCTGGCTGTGGCAGAGCACCTGGACCTGCGGTGTAGGTGAGGATGCTCAACCTTCACTCTGAATTGAGGGAGGAGCACAGAGCTGCAGTCCCTGTCCTGGATCCCTGGCACAGAGTTTTGATCAGCTTTATATTTCACTGTAAAGTTCTGTGGTAATGTCAGAGCCAGAGGTGTTCTCAAATGTGAAACATTAGAGCCAGACAATAGTTGTTTGGAAGAGAGAAATGTATGCTCTATGCCGAGACTGCAAAGCAGCAGCTGCACTTTTAATTAAAACTTATGTCCTATATATCTTTGTGTGTTTGAGTGTTTCTTTGTTTTTAATGAAATTTTTAGATAAAGGGAGCTTTTTTTAATTATACTTCTGCCTCCTGGTGCACTCCTTCCTTATTCATTTTTGCTATCATGACTTTTTTCAATTTACGTTAACAGATTAGGCCGTATCAGAGCTTCTGAATATATTAAAGGTGACGGCAGCACAACACAGCTCTGTTTCTTGATCTATTCAGTAACAGTCTCTTCAGTCACCCTTCTTTATACCCCTCCCCACCATACACGCTTTAATTACTGTGACACATATGGATCTTAAGCATATTTGACAAAGAGTAATGAATGAAGTCTCAACACTCATCAAGCAAATGCCTCAACATTTGCATAAGTTAACATTACTATCATTCTGTGGATCTGCAGGTTAAAATGTAGGGATATTTGAATGGAACAGCGATTCCTGAAGAGCTACTGTTCCAATGGATTTCCTCACATAGAGCAGTTTGAATTTTGGAAGTGCTGAACTCACACTCAAGTCCAGCAGAAGTTGGGGGAGGAGTTTCGGCTGCTAGGAATGAAAACCTTAGATCCTTGTGAATGTGCAAATATGAGGAACAAGGAAGCTAAAAGAAAACTGTAATGGGATCTGGAGATAAAGAAGAAGGAAGCCAAAAGGTCTAAAATAAAAGTAAATAATTAACGAGAAGAATGAAGGGTTTAATTTAACTAGAAGTTACGAAATTAAGAAGCAAATCATACAAGAATTTAAAAAGATGGCATTAAACACAATACACGCATCATGGCCCAGGTCTTCAGATACAGGATTTTGTGTTCATTATTCGGATGACACATGAAAGAACTCCTTGCCATTAGCTTGATAACACAAGTAGTGATAGGAATTTGCCTGCTTGACAATTAATAAATTGATACAGGCAGACAACTGAACTATGCTAAAATGCTGGCAGTTAATTTTCCTGCCATTGCCTTGCTTGCTTGCTTCTCCTTGCTCATGTAGAAGACTCCTTTAGTTTTCCTTTTACAGGCTAAGAAGGATAAATTTTCCTTCATATGTAGAAAGCAGAACAATTTTAGTGATGCTGCCCTTTGAAAGGCAGGAAAATTTGGTTTAAATTTGGTTCCAAGGAATTGGGCAGGAAAAAGGATAATTTGGATGACGGAGGTTTACTTCTGAGTTCCCAGTCCTGCTACAGAATTTTGTCTTCTGAGCTCCTTTTCTGCCAAGAGTCAATATCTTACAAACTGCTTGCTACAATTTTAATCTTTATGCGAAATAACTGCTGAGCATAAAGTGTGTTTACATCAATCATTCTAGAAATGTAAACAAAATGGAAGCAGTAGAATTATGAATGAAGAGTTGATTAAGAAGTGACAGCAAAGATTTGTGATAATGAAGGGATGAATAGTGCTTGTTTGGAAATGTGCCAGTTACTTGCAATTAATTTTGCTAGCTAGTCAGCAGGATACCTGCTGGCTTGCAAACGGAGTGGGCATTTTCTACCTGGGTTGGTATGCAACTACAGACTCTTCTGTACTAAGATATTTGTAATGTTTTATGACTATGGACTGGAATAACAAAAGCACAGTAGACCTAAAAGCCTTGACAGCATTTGATGTTAAATTTAGATGCTCTAACTGTAGACTGTTGTTTCCAATCCTTAGAGCCCTGGGTTTCACCAAAACTGCTCCTACCTGCCTGCTGATGGGCATGCCCAGAGCCACCTCTTTGTAGGACTGATAAAGCAAGACCTCAATTCACAAACTACTTGGAGGGTGTTCTCCCAGCTAAACAGATAAGAGGGCATCCTAGATTGATCTACCACCAAAATCCTCCTCTTGTGGCTGTGAAATTAACTCTAAGCCTAATAGTATACTATTGGTTAATGGGAAAGTCCTTTTGACTCACAGGAACATGGTGCAAGGCGTTCACTAGCCACCTGGAGTTGGGACACACGCCTGGGGACCAGGGTGGCACTGTGCCTGGTGTAAATGTCCATGCCTTATCACAGAAAGTCATATTCTTAGAGCAAAAATGAGTGCTACAAGGATGTTACAGCACACGATATTAGCTTGAGAAGGGGGAGATGTGGGTCCCAGATCCTGCTCCATGAAATGGCTACCCAGGAGCAAGAAGCCACTTTTCTTCCCAGTGAGCACATTTGCATATAGAAGCAGTTTTCTATGGTGCACCCATCAGTTCTCCTTTAGAGAGACAGATTAACTGAAGTGGACAAGCTGAGACAATGTCAGATGTAGTGGTTTTCTGAAATCATACAGCAAACAAGCGACAGACCCGGACAGCATGGCCTTGGTGTAATGACACTTTAGTCTCTTATTCTGATCACAAGCCCATCTTGCAGTCTGCATAAATAAAACCAAATAACCCTAGATCAAACCTCTAGAAAAAACATATCACAATATATCCACAGGGTCAATGAAACAACTCCCTTATGCTCCTTAAACTCTACAAAATGCACATTTTTATCTACTAGCTGAAGTATTTAACTATTCCCAAATGTAGGCTGATGGCTAATCAATCCCCAGCCAATCAATCTATCAAATTCAGGAATAGCCAGCATCTCACATACTTTGTAATAGCTACTGTATGAGAAGAATTTCAAAATAACGTGCAAGTCTGAATGGGTTCAATGTTTCCCTCTATTACAGACAAATTACATCAACACATTACAAAAAAAGTTTGAAGGTAGGATTATTAAAATGCAAAGTTTTTGCTGGTTATATGATTAGGAGCATGAAGAAAAAGCAGGAGGTTGGAGTGTGAAGGTAAAGTAATAAAAAGAAACCAAATGATTCATTTAATTAAAGGGCTGATTAAACTTGAAGACTTGTTATACCTCACATTTTTCATTAGCAAACATTTCTATTTAGGGGATTTTTTTCATTTTTTTTATTGAAGCTCTTCCAGATACAGTGTGTAATTTACAGTGTGCAATTTATGGGCCCAGCTCCGCTTCTTTCGAAATCCACAGGAATCTTCGCATTGATTAAAAAAGTCAGTCATTATACAGGCAAAAAAACTTTTTTTGACTATTTCTCATTTCAGCTACAGTTTTGTGAATCCCAAATGATTTTATGTTAAAAGACTCTGGCATCACAAAATTTTAGGAATGCAATTAGTTTTTTGCTCTGTGATATTACTCAGATGTAAATAATTTTAGGACCTAGAGGCTGAGATTATAAATTACCTTCCCCATTATTTGTCCAGGTTCTATGTCATTGCAAACACTGGACATAGTCATGTTATTGAGATGTCTCTCGGAAGGCCATTTAATATAACCATATCTGCTGGCTTATCAGACAATATTAGAAATTAATGAGGTTGCATTTAGTTGGTGCCAAGTAATTAAATAGAACGTAATGAAGTGCTAAATATATCCAAAACTTTAAGCTTTGGTCTTTTAATATAGAACTTGTGTGTGTGAGAGAGACCAAGAGAAAGAGAGAGAAAGAAAGAGTCAATATCATTTAATCTTTTATGCTTCTGTCATTTAATTTTCAGCCACCCATCCATTGAAACAGGCTAATTTCAGATTTCACTGTGTAGCTGAAAACTAGAGAAATGAAATCTTTTTTAAAATTAGCAGTTACAATGTGTGCTGAAACTGCCCCAGAACCTCGGAGACTTAGCTCACCAAAAGTTTTGGTAAATTAAAACTGTTAAAAACATGGTCAAAACTGTGTGTGTACAATCATGCACACAACTCATACAAAATAATTGCTGGGTAAAAAATGAACCTTTCCTCAGAGGCACCTCTGCGTACAAAATTTGAAACCTCAAGGTCCAGATAACTAAGTGAATCTTCCCCAAAATCTTTGGTCTGTAAAATTTTGCAGAAAATCTGTGTAATAGTGAAGCTATTTATCTTTTACAATTTTCTGACATACAGCCCAAAGGCAAACTCTTTCTTGGTCCTCAGAGCTCAAACTGGAGCGAGAGAAAATCTGGTTCCTAGGATGGTCTAATTCCAGATCTGTGCCTGGCCTTTGCTGGGCAGAAACTGGAAATTCAACATGCTTAACATGTTCCCTGCCCCGAACCGTTGTACATTCTCTACCTGTTCCTGACTCAATATCTAACAGATATAATTTACTCCTCCTAGCCAAACACCACTATTTAATGTATGTGAGCCATGCAGCGTTCAAGTGAATATATGGCTAATTGCAGCCATGGAGAATTTTAATCCCAACAGTTCTGTATTGATTTCAATGAGGATTAATCCTGCTCAGAATCCTGCTTCAGAATCCTGGTTCCAGTGTTTGGGAATGACTATCATTCACCGCTTGTTAAAATAAATGCATCAGTAAAGATTCATCAGTAAGTAAAAATTCACAGGTTATATGTGCAAAAATGCACATATACCAGAAGATATATGCCATATTTTAAAACTGTTAAAAAGCACACCATTTTATTGATAAAAACACTTAAACTCTGTCTCTCTCTGTGCTTCTCTTGGGAGCTTTAAACTCAAATGACTCTGATAAAATATGAAAGCTTCCACTGATTTATTGTTAATAGCAAATAAATAAATTTAGGGGAGAAAATGTACTTTGAGACATTATTGTCACTGAGGGACCAACAATATCTTCAGCTTCCATATATCTGTACAGAAATCTGTTGAAAATCTCTTTTGCATATTCATGGCCATGGTCATTCTAGTGGGGAATATCTATAAGCAAAATTTTTCATTCCCTTACTATCCTGTCTAGTTTACCAGAAAAATTTCATCATCAGTATTTAGCTAAAAGGTTAATATTAAAAGTATTCTTCCTCAAATGAAGCAAAAAGGATGCTTATACAAATGATTGAATAGGTGTAGAAAAAACCAAAGAAAAACAAGCAATAGACACTAGATCATTGGTTTAGAGATTCTCTACAATCTTCACTTTTTCATACTTCTTTTGTTACTTAATACACAGACTCCTGTTGTGCCTTTTTTTCAGGGTTACTTTGCTACCTTTCCTCTTAACTATTGCTCTTTCCATTGGTCCCCTTGGGCCCCCATGGGCACAGCTTGGCATAGAGGCACCACACAACCCTACGGTGCATGGATGTACCGACCCAGGTGGGCAGTTCTGAGGTGGGATGAAGGAAGGCAGAGTCCTCTCGAACACCTGAGGAAATTATCTTGGGCCTGATTTTCAGAAATGAATGCCCAAAGCAATCCAAACGCTTTAATTGTACAGTAAGAGTATATGGAAAGTTGCCAACTACATTGCAGAGTGAGATCTGAAACTAGCAGTCTTCAGGAACTGCACTGTTCCAGCAGTCACTATTAAAACCCCCCACAAAACTCACCCACAAATCAGGAAGAGCCAGAGGAACCTTACTGGGGTACGCATTTTTAGTGACAGTTGCCCAGTTTTCCTGGACAACTGTTTTTTCCTACCAATTGATCATGTTGTATGACATAGTAAGTTGTACAACATTAGGTGAACCTTTGGATAGCAGATGCTCAACAAAACATTTTGGCAAAGACTGAAGATGACCAAGTCCTGATGATTAATCAGTGCTTAGCTTCTGCCTGAGACTGATACGGATCCAGAATTGAAGTTTTCCGTTGCCTAGGTCTGCTGAGGAATGTAATCAAAGAAAGGTGTAGTCAGAGCACATCTACCACACGCTATTAAAGCTAGGCTCCTACAAAATCAACTGGATATGGGCACTTCCTTGCTTTTTTAATTAGGAGCCCTAATATCTTGGTATAACACCAAAGAGCAACAGCCTAAGTCAGGTTGGTTTCAAGTTGTCTTTGGTCTTTGCTGGCTTTGGTACCTTTAAAAACGACATTTGGTATTTATGTGAATTTGAATAGATCAAAAGATCTTTGAACCTTTGGCCTTTGATGACAATATGCCCCCATTTACCTATCTGTATATTGATAATGACTATCTTTACCTTTGAGGTCTACAGATCAAAGAGACATTTTGAAATGATCCCTAAGAAAAGAGATTCCTACTAAGTCTAAAAGTTAAAGCTTACTCAGCCCAAACCAACTTCACATTAAATGCGGCACTTTTATGATTTATGCAATGCTGGTTTCTTTAAGAATTTCCTGGAAGGAACCTACATGCACCATATGTAAATCCTCTACCTACGTAATGACCAGTCAAATCCAAGTGTGTCCTAATTCTGTACAGTAGATGCGCTCTGCTGCATTACGCCATGTAAGGTGTTTCAGACTATTTTAATTTGTGTTATTTGCAGGCATGACCTGCACATGGGATAAACCAAGGCAGGTTGTGACAACCTCACAACAGTAGACATTCACTCAGGAGCTGGAAAAGAAAAATCTCCCAAATGCCTCCAGAAATCGCTCTTTCTTGTTAAAATGCCATTGAAAAAGATCTCTTTTGCTTTTTTGTGTGGGTCTTTGTGCTTCCTGAAAAGCTGCACCACCAGATGCTGTAGCTGGAGCTCTACAAGGTTTTCCTTTGCTTATTCTAATGTTAATAAAGAAGGAACCAGGAATAGTTTGAACTGCTTTATTTGTTAAAAGTATTTCTGGCAGTGTATTTGCCTTGATGACAAAAACCCCATACACTACCATCGACTTTTGTTTTCCTGTTTCTTCTGTTGCTTTGTTTATTGCTGGAGCATTTTAAAATATTTTTATTGCAGATTCTGTGCTCAATTTAGGGCTTAAAGTAAATATTATGCTCTACACTGCTACTAAAATAAAGCTTGTAGTGTAGAACCTACTGGCAGCAGAGTGTGACTTATATTTCATATTTCACAAATGTTATGAAGACTTACTTAACAGAAAATCATGGTTTCACAGCCTAAAGCTTGTTATTTAAAATCAACATTTTTTTTGGTAAATCAAGCTCAGCACTACATAGTAATAAAAGTTTACCTCCAGTGCCTCCATAATTCCCTACAGTTGCCGTGTTCTCCAAGTGCTGAATAACAATATGCTATTGAAATGCCACCCAGCTTTGCCAAACAGGAGGAAAATGCCTCAAAAGGCACTCCTCCCTTCTAGTTTCACAGCCTATAAATACAAAACACTGTAGAGATTTATGAGTGAAAAAGAAAAAAAAGCCCACTCTAACACATTGTTGCAACTGAAGGCTTGTTTACAAAAATGTGGTATTTCCCTTAGATTATAATTTGCTCTAAGTAGAACTATTTCACAGCTCTTTCATGCAGATTCACTGCTGCACATTTTGCCATAACCCATTTAAACCAGACTATCGTTCCCCTGGTCCAGACACTTAGGTTGTGAATCTGCTCATCTAATTTCAGCCCTGGAAAAAAAAAAATCCATCTATGGGGAAATCCGGGTGGCTCGGCTCCTTCCAGAGCTGAGGAGGGAAACACAAGCCTCTCAGTAGCAAGTCCTCAGCCTTCATGCAGGTCTAATGTCGGTGGAGAGCCATGCTTTCCCTACTGCCTTGAGAAGGAGACTACATGATGAGCTGAGCTCCTGATCTGGCCATGCAGCAAGCGTGGGTCACCCACAGAGTAGCCCAAACCCGCTCATCTGTACCCTGCATGGGCATCCTTGTTAGCGGTGCCTTTATGCCTTCCTCCCCTTGGTCACCTGAAGGGACCTCGCCTAACTGTGGTTGTAATAAGTCACTGACAAAGAGCAATAGCAATTCACTTCATTAAATGATCAACAAGAACTACAGGTGAGGATTTATGGTTTCCAGAATCCCTTGCACTGGTAAGCTGAAGCAAAGCACTTACAACATAAAATACTTGGACAGAAATTTAGACCTGTTTGCAGTGCAGTTGCTGCAGTGGGATAGTCGATGACCTTGGATGAGGTGGCTGGGTACCAGTTCAGATAAATATTAAGTGGAACAATAAACTTAATGGCTCTTTTGAAAAATGCAGTGTGGTGTGGCTCAGACTCTAATCTGGTTTGTTTAACAGTAAAAATCATTTTCCCTCATAAGCTTCATATTTTTTTCCCTTGCGTGGACTTATTTCAATTGGAGACTTCTCACTCTGTGCTGCTGAAACAAAATGACTTAATGTGTACCTTTAAACCGGATCATTAATCTTCCATCATTCACCTCCTGTATTATGCCTTAGTTTACAGTTAATGGAATATTTAACTGCTTTAAGAGGAACAATAAATTGAAGTCAATGCTTCCCTTCAAGTTTTTATCCATAATTTCACCCAAATAAAAGAAAAATTGTTGACTGGGAACCATTGTGATGTTTTCTTAATAGCATTTTATTTGTGAGTCTACAGTGAAATTCCATTTCAAAATGTGCTAGCGAAAAAAGGATGGCTTATAAATCCCTCAGCTTCAAATGCTACACAGAGTATAATACACAGAAGGGTATTTCCTTGACTATCCCGGGACACCACGTGGCTTTTAGTGCTATCTGCAGGGTTCTAAAACCAAAAGCTTTTCTTGCTTGATTCTGAATGATACACTGTTTAAAGGAAAGCATATCTTTGATTACAGGTCTCCTCAGAACACTTACTAACAGAAATGAAATCCGAAATTCCCTTTCCACTGCTCACACCCAAATTTCTTTCCCCACAGAGAATTTGAATAATAGCAGACCCTTCCTGACCAAAGCCTCAGGCTAATTTTTGAAGTCTGCAGTAGACTGAAGATAATAACACAACAGGTAGAAAACAGGCTGTAATAATTTTCTACGGAAACTTCAGATTTATGGGCTGTTGCTTCAACCCCAACTGTCCTCTCACAGGATGTCCATGGAGTTTGCTCCAGTGAGGAAGGGTGAGACCCTCTCCTCCACCAGAATACGCACATTAACGGCACCACCAAAATATTGTTTGGTGGAGATGTAGGATGAGATCATTACATGAGGAAGCTAATTCCCCGCCGTAACTGGTTGCACACAGGGAACCTTTCTCACACTGGAACTGCCCCAAAGACCCACCCAGGCTGCAGCCGTCCTGACACTAACTACAGAACAAACCCAACAGCAAAGTGTTTCCATCCCGTTACCTTTGCAAAAATCAGCACATGTAACTTTTATGGTTTTGGTCTACCCTGCCTGACCTGCCACTGTGCCACAGCTTTTAGAAAAATGAAACCAAGAAAACCCCAACAACGTCTTCCAAAATGCAGGTGTAAATACGTGAGCAGCTTTGAGGCCAGTTTTGCAATGTGCTGGGGAAATGGCAGTCTGTCCGTGAGTTTCTGGGGATACTACAGAGACATGCTGCCCACCACCTGACTCCCCGCTGAACACTTTTTTGCCGATTGACTTATTCATTTTCTTTTATTATTTTTTTAAGGAAGCGTGCCTGCAAATGTTAACAAATATCTGTTACTGTATGTATGACATTCATCTGTGCCTACCAGGAAGATGGTATGTGCTCTGATGCATGCAGGTAATGATAAAGCTATAGCAGGGCCAAAGGGCTTGTTTACAGCATTGAAAACTACTAAGAAGAAATGTAAATGAAATGTAAGTGAAAATGCTTTCTTCGCTGCCTGATAAACTTTTTCGTATTATGAAACGAAGAGAAAGCATTCTCTTGCCTCACTCTGCTATGGGTGCTAGATGCTGTGAGGCCTGGGTTGAGAGGTGACTATGCCCTACCAGCACTCCGCTTTAAACTCCTTCTTGGCAGCTTTAGCAGCCTGCTAAGAGATTCACAGGTGCCTCTCCTTTCCTCTCATATTCTGCTACTATTTCTTAGTTTACCTGGTGCTGTATGAGAGGTTCATGGCATAGTTATAGGCACTGTCTCAGAGTTCTGCTCAAACACCATCTACGACCACTTCCACCTCTCTCCTTCAATGGCACATTCCTGACAGTCTCCCAAAATAAAACCTTCACAATGAAATGATACCAGGCTTAACATTTTTGTTATGGATGCCTTTTTAAAAGCACAGCATTTTAGTAAACGAACTGTGGGTAAGATTTTTTCCTTCTGACTTTGGACAAAGATTTGCTGGTGTAAGGGAAAAACTGCAAAATACCCAACAGCTTTGACCAGCTCAGTTTTGAGCTGCATGCATCACCTGGTGGTATAATGCAAAGCAACATGATCTGTGGATTGGGTTACCCATAACCATTGGAGTCTCTTACAGTTCATGTTTCAACTACAGGAGTAAATGACCCTCTATCTGTTGAACTGAGTCTTTCCCATTGGGGTAAATCACCCTGATAGTTTGTAGGCAGTTGCCTGGGAGCCTTGATTTGGCTGGAAACATTTACATGTACACCTGATCCAAAGGGAAAGCAGAGCCGCAACAACACAGCGCTGCCACAGGGCTGAGGACCAGGGCTTATTCTCCAGCGCCAGCCCAGCATCACCATCTCCAGCTGGCTCGGGACGCATGCCGGGCAGCTCCCCGTGGCTCACAGGGCCAGCAGAGCTTGTCCCTGCCTGTCTGCAGAAGCTTTTTCATGGGGGAACGTAAAATGTGACAGTTGCTTTAGGAGAGAAAGTGGTGTATACCCTAATGACCAGTCAGAGATCATGCCCAGTCAGTTTGTAACTGACCTCTGAGGGCAGATATTCAGCCTGTGCCCTGCCTGCAGCTGTCTGCCTGTTTGCTAGCGAGATTTTTTGCTGCGTGAGACTCTCTCTTCCCCAATTATGTGCAGGCAGCAGCTTCCTGCTATGTATGCTTTGACCTTGCCCAGATGGCCTTTACGAGTTTCAAATCCTTTCCTCATTCCTCCAGCAAGTACAATTTCTGATGGCACCTAAGTGCCAAGAAGCAGGATCAAATTGATAGGTACATATGGCACAGCGTGGCTCCCGGATCTCACAAGGGCAGACTTCCTGTAGAGAGCCAGGGCAGTTGCAGTGTTATGCAGGCTTCACATATAAATCACAATTACTGGTATTTACCCTCTAAGGAGGGAATCTGGCAAAATTAGGAGTGGGCCCAATGCCTCTGAACCAGATGGCCTTTGAAGAAGTTGTCCAGGAAACCATATATTTGTATCAAGTGTGTTTGAGAGGATAAATACAAGCCAGAAATCTCAAGTGCCTCTCCATCCTTTGCTTGCTGAGCCATCCCATGGGATAGCTCCCCTTCCAGTCTTACTCAAGAACAAATTAACTTTCAAAATTACATTAACATCAACTGGATGTAAACTGCAGGTTTTTTGTTGGCTTCAAGCAATAGGAAGCAGCATTACAAGTGGGGTATTTTTGGTTGTGGTTTTTTTTTTTTTTTTTAAATGGGAGATTGTGAAATAGAAATCTCCAATAGATTTCTTTCTGCATACGACACACAGGATTAGTCCTTAGTATAGAAATCCTGCAAATGGTAATGCAAAAAGCAGTGCAACCTCAGTTTGTGCCAGGGTCTGGGTTATTTGGCGCTGAAGTGGCATATGCTCCTGCTCATGGCGAGGTTGGTGGCTGGACCATACCCAGGGTATGAGCGGCCACCGTGTTGCAGTTAGCATCTGCCAGCTGCTATGCCAGACTCTGCAGTCAGCCTTGGTGACGCCAGAGCAATTTGTGCCGACACATGCAAAGAACACAGAAACCGTCATCACTTCTGTTGGCAACCTTTGTAATCACAGATGTCCAGGAAAGGATGGAGCAGGGTGGGAGACTATCAGGATTCAGAAAAAGGTCAAGACAGATCACTAGAAATTGCTTTCCTCTGTCTCTAGCTCCTGTACATGAAAACACTTAATCTTTTAACACTAAACTCTCTGTTATCAGAGAGTCTCTGGCCTCTTTAAGGATTTACCAGGGAAAGATGTCCAGGATAGGTATGGCTATTAAACTCTTTTAGATGTGGAAAACCATAAACACATACTACAGGGATGCAACCAGATTTCACTCTGTGTGTGCTGCACTCCTGTGTGAACAACTGGAGTTACACACATACTCTGATCAGAAATGGTTAGAGATCAAAATACGCTCATCAGCTTGCACGCAGTGTGGCAGCACACGGTCTGAAAACCTGCCTTTGTCCACATCTCCTATTTAAAAAGTCAGAGAAGGGTACTAAGCCACAAGCCTACATAATTTCATGCTTTGCAAATGTGGGTCAACGTATTGCCTTCATCAATGCTTTTTTGTAAGGTAACACGCCTGCAGACGTGCTGCTGTGCCAGCTCCGTCCACAGCATTTGGTGGCAGGGGTGGAAGCACCCAGCAAGCATTGTGGAGCGCACACATGGTGCCTCTCCACGTGCAGGGCTCAGCTCTCTTCCCGTCAGGATACTCTGGTACTCCAGAGAATCAGGATTTGTCCCTTGAGAGTGTGTGCTCTAGTTCCTTGCTGCTACTATACTGCAGACTTTAAGCCAAGTTATGAGTAAGCCCAATTAGGAAAGTATCATTTTATTAAATCATATTAAATATTAAGGGAGCATAATTTACACACAGTCAGCATGCTTAATCTCCTTCCTAGGGAAAACCAGCATAACCCTAACTTGATATTAAAACTGGAGAGAAAATTAATCTGCATAATGTGAAATTATATAATGTCTAGATCACAATAAGACTTTGCAGGTAGTGAAAGTTATTCAGGAATCAGGCATTAGCAAGGTAGCTTTAAAATGGTTTATATTAATCTTTGAAAATCAGTGATTCTACCTGAATTGATATTTTCTCTTCACAACTGCTGTTCAAACAAATTTAAAAAAAGGAAAACCGAGAAAGAACCAAGACTTGGATCTCTTTTACAGCATTGCAGGGATCTGAATAAAAATATTCTCTCTTTCACCAGCTGTTAAAAGTGTTTTGGAGTAGAAGCTTATCTAACATCCTCCTCTTCTTCCTCTAGATTTTGAAGGTTGTAAATGTTTGTGTATCAGCTGCCAATGAAAATCCAAGTGCCATAATGGATTTTGGAAATTTCTGTTCTAATCCTAAGGATAGTAATGACAAATTGCTATAAAAAGGTCAAATACTTTGTGATAGTTCAGCTCATTGGAGACTGACTAGTTAATGGAAACCTTATCCAGTTTTTGCACGTTACGCACTTCCTCGGAAAATTTTACTTTTAACTTCTCTTGCCCCTGTGACATTTAAAGAACAGGGATTTGCCTTTCCTCCAGAGTTTAATGAGACAGAGAATGGTAGCAGTGGAAGATGGTATGTGACACAGAACGGATAAGCAAGGAAAATATCAACAGTAGCTCAATATACACAGCAGTGAGGGGTCAAATGGGCTAATACACATTGGCATGAAGTATCAGCATTTCCAGCATGTACATGGTGCTTTTCGGAAGCAGAAGGCACAGACTGCGGAGCGTCATGTCTGCACTGCCATTCTGAGCACTGAGAGCAATCACGCAAGCCCTGACAGCATTTTGGTAGGCATGGCCTGTTGTGATGAGTTGTAATCAGCATTTACTTCACAGATAAAAAGAGCTCGAAAGTCAGTGACAACAGAAACACAATTTTTCCTGTTGATTTCTTGCCTTTTGTGCTCCTAAAGTGGCTTCTTTTCATTTCAGCCCAGGGAGATCCCAGCTACAGTTCACTTCCATCATGACACAGCTAGGAAAGAACAACTCCTTTCAGCCAAATCCTGCTCCTCCTGGAGGCCTTTGACACTTAACCCTGGCAGTCCCTGTTTGATGGATAAATCACCATTATGCCAGTACTTACTGCTCAGGAAAAAATTGTGTATAGTAGGTTTTACATGCCAAACTGCTGATTCTAATCTCTCATTATTGTAATTTAGTGATCATAAAGGTAATAGGTCTGTTAGACCCAAGCATGCTGCAGATGCATTTTGTGTTTTCGAAATTCCAACCATATCTCCTGCTCACCTCATAGATGCTATGAACAACCAGACATTGAATTTGGGAAGTATCAGATTTCTATCAGTCAAACCAAAATAGAATGCATTTCTCCTGAGCCCACTGCTATTTGTTCTGTATGTAGAATATAGTTATTGTAAAGATCTATAAAAGCACTTTTAAACCACAACATTGGGCAGTTCTAAACAAGCACCAATACTCAGTAGGAGCCTGGACTCTGACCTTTCCAAGATATGCTACCAATGATATACCTTATAAACCAGCAAAACTCCTATATCCATTAAGATTAATGTGGTTTTACTTAGACCATATGCTGTTCTTCTAGCATTAGACAGATGTGATGGCATGGCACCAGCTTAGGAACTGGCTTAACTTTTAAAGATATAAATAGCCTCACTGAAACCAGCACTAAAATAAAGCATGTACTTAAGTGGTTTGCTCAGTTAGGGTTATAGCTGTGAAAGATGGAGTACGAGTTAAGGCTTCAGTTGTTGCCAGCGTGGCTGCGCAAGAGATCCAGCCCAGAGATGTGTAACGGACACAAGCGAGAAAAGAAGGGGGTGTTCAGGGCTATGCCCTCATCCTGAAGGCACACAGAGAGTGACCAGGGTGCAATGCTAGAGGTTAACCTGAAAGTAGCATTTAACTGACCAATGTCAGATGCACGACTCAACTGAGGTCCCCAGACTGCCCACCTGTAGACACCACGGGACAGGCAGAAGCTGCCTCATACCCAATCCCTGCAGGATTTATGTACTGCTGGAACCTCCGTTTATCCTGCCTGCAGGTGTCAAATTAACAGGCGCTTTCAAAGCAACCTAGCAGAGCGGTTTTTGGGCAAAACAGCCATCTGGAGAGCAGAGAGCAAGACAAAGATACTGCTCTTATATCAAAAAGGCAGTGTTTCGAGGACTCTGTTACTGCCCCGGTGTTGCTATGGCTCTAGCCCGCCCGCAGCCAAGCAGAAGGGACAGCATGTGGATGTGGCCAGGGGAACGGTCACTTCTGGCAATTGTGCTCGTTACAACCACTTCACTGCAACATCCCTGACACCTGAAGAGCTGCAATTTGATCAATTCCTGCACTGATATTAACAGACCCACAGTCCACGATACAAACCGTGTCTGAGAGAGGAGAAAGGAAAAGTTCAGAGGCTTTTGCTTTAAGGGTTGTAATAGTTTTATCTCTCCTGCACAGATTATAGAGCAATTTCACTGTTTCAGGTTTATATGGTGAACAGAAAATTCAGTTTCAAGTGATTGGGTTTAGATTTCCAAGTAGCTGTTAAAATAGAGCCCAAATATAATGGAACATTGCTGTCATCTAAGGGCTCTTTGGTGTTCATGAAAGGAGCTCAGTTCAAAAAGGAATGAGTACCTACAATCTAAAATATCTCAGCACATTTGACAACCTCATTGAAAACCTCAGCGGAGAGGCCTGTTCTCGATTTTACAGGTGACAATTGAGGCAGAAAATGTAGGGTTGGGAGGATGCTTCTTCCACTGATGTTCACAACTTTGTTTGAAGAAGTCTTTGCCCAACAGTTTTGCTCATATCCCATATCAGCAAAGCATTTGGGCATACGCTGAACCTTAACGGTGTGAGTTTTCCTGATTAATTCTTTGCCAGTTCCTTACAAGACCCTCTGCCCTAAAAATCTTTGATGATTTGGGGCTTAGATTCACACAGAATGTGGCACATGTCTGAGAAAGAAAAAGGGTATGACGGTTTCTTATTTATTTCTGTTTCTGTTTTGGTGGCATTTTCTACGGCTTTGTTGAAGTGCTCATTAGCACAGCCTTGTTTGCCTTGTCATTTACTGAGATAAATAAAACAAACATTTGCATATATCATGAAAAAGGTAAATAAAGCACCACCCTCTACGCTCTTCACAGAAAAACCCAGAGTATTGCTGATACTGTTGCCCCTCTTTGGTTGTTTTATGCAAAGATTCAGCCATACATATCAGCAATGGTGTGTGGGGTATGAGGAATTAATCAAGAGCAAGCTGCCAGAGACCACAATACACCCAGTACTTAAATGGTACCAAGTTCCCAAGTCTCACAGCATAAATGGAGATGTCTCATTAAAAAGACTGTATACTGAATCCTTTTTATCAATCACCTCCTCTCCTACTTTTCTCTTTTCTCCCCCTCAGTGTTTTGGTTTGTGATCTGCTTCCAAAAAGCTCGAATTCTCTAGCTGGGAAAGCACAAAATCAAATTTCAAAGTTAATACCTGATTCTCACCTTCGTGTATATTTTATTTTGCCGTTTTCATTTTTAGCTGCAGTGTAATTTTTTCCCCTCTCCCTTGAGAAATTCTGCTTGGAAACAGACCTGAAACTTCACAGCTTTCATTCCCTTTTCTCCAACTGTCCTAATCCTTATAATACATAATTTTGAATTCTTTGTGGTTATTGAACCGCTTCTCTCTTCATCTTTGAACCATCTTGCTGGCTGAGAAAGACTGCAATACTGATATTGAATAACAGTAAGAAAGGTAGTAGAATGGTTATCACCCGAAAACTCACCAAAACAAATCTCCGTATGGTTAACAAACAGAACAAATTTTTTGTGGTGGAACACACTGGTATGAAGGGAAAGCTGAACGGAACAAGCACAAGGAGAATGATTTAATTTCTAAGACAAAGACAATGGCAACACCGAAATATTTAAATTCCATTTCTAAAAGAACGAGAAAGGAGTTTGCTACATATCCTGCATGGCTACTGCTAGGGCTGGTTGGATTCGGCGCTGCTGAAGCCACAGCAGGCGGATGACCAGGGACTGCGCCGCTGCCTGCAGGGCAAGCTGCTCCCCAGATGCTCAGGTACCTCTGCCCCTGCTCGCAGCTCCCACCTCATTAGTGGGGTGAACATCCCCAGAGGAAAGGGATTTCAGAAACGATGTGGAGCCAAAACCCTGTACTGCCTAGCCTACACTTTTAATGTTTGAGGAATAACCACCTCCAGTGTATCATAAAGGAGCAGCATTTACTATCTCCCCTGCTTCTTGCCCTGTACCAGGCACTGACTTGTTCAATGATCCACCTGCCAGCTGTGGAAATACAAATCCAGTATTATTTTGTTCTCTTACAAGGACCAACCTGCATTATATTTTGTTTAAAGAATCCATACTGTTATTAGCTGAACATCTTCACTTTTGGCTGACCCCTACCTATAAACTATTCATAGCAAAGAAAACCGGGGGATAAATTATATCCTTCTGCTTCTGATGTAGACAAATATGATCATATAAAATTACTCCTTCATTTACGGAAATTGCCTTTCAGTCTTAAAAGAGATATGTGTGTCCATTGTACCTCTTTCTTGATCAGATATTATTATTTGAATCGTCATCTCTGTGATTCACAGTATGCACCCTTATAATTTTTCCAGCTACATCTCTTAGCAATATCTCCAGAGAGAACTAATTATGCATGCAAAGACGACTCAGAGAAAAACTGCTGCTAACAAATCATCCAAAATCCCAGTTCTTAGTGAGTTTTTCTTCCCCTTCCTGCACTGTTATGATCATTTTGTTCATTTCAAACGTCTAAATTTTAACTCCTTTACCTCCAGCCCCTGCCTCCCCAGTATCTTTCTAAAGGAATGATGCTAATAACATACGAACTTCTGACCATTTATTTCTTTTTGGCTGAACTGAGTGAGAGAAGCATGAGATTTCAAGACCTGTCCAGTAAAGACACCTTTGCCTTCCTTCCCCAGCCCCTCAAGGAGTCAAGTTAAGGAATGTGTCATAGAGGGATGAGGGAGACAAAATTAGAGAATGTAGAAAGCTGGGATTAGATTTTTTTGTTAGATTTTAAAGGGTAAAAGCCTTCATCATCGTTCAAAAGAGAGCCATCACCACCATCACAGAACCTTGGCATGACTTTACATCTGGTCAAGAGATTGCCCAGAGATGATATATTAGTGGAAAACACAGAATATTATCAAGCTACATAGGGAGAAATTCATATTGCTTGGATTATCAGTCTTTCAATTTCCAGAATGGTGCATTTGATAATTTAAGGAATGGGAGATGATTACACAATGTTTTTATTATACAAAGCTCCTAGTATTGAGCCATAAGATTAAGAGTAAAGTTTTAGTTAGCAGTTGCCAAACATATAAGGTAGGACCATCCCTTGCCCCTGCTCTCTGCCTGGCCAGAGACCCCAGGTCCTGCAGACTCCCAAGGCTGCGAGCTCCCACTGAGACCAAGCTCCCAGGACCCACAGCCTTGCTGTGCTATGAAGGCAGCAGACTTCAAATCAACTGGGAGAAAACTGACAGAGAAATTGGAATATCCTTGTGTTGTGGTTTAGCCCCAGCCAGCAACTAAGCACCACGCAGCCACTTGCTTACTCCCGTCCCCCCGTGGGATGAGGATCAGAAGGGTAGAAGTGAGTAAACTCGTGGGTTGAGATAAAGACGGTTTAATAGGTAAAGCAAAAGCCATGCACGCAAGCAAAGCAAAACGAGGAATTCATTCACCACTTCCCGTCAAGGCAGATGTTCAGCCATCTCCAGGAAAGCAGAGCTCTGTCACACGTAACTGTTACTTGGGAAGACAAATGCCGTAACATAACTCCGAACGTCCCCCCCTTCCTCCTTCTTCCCCCAGTTTTATGTGCTGAGCATGACGTACTATGGTATGGAATATCCCTTTGCTCAGCTGGGGCCAGCTGTCCCGGCGTCCCCCCTTCGAGCTTCTTGTGCACCCCCAGCCTACTTGCCGGTGGGGTGGGGTGAGCAGCAGAAAAGGCCTTGACGCTGTGTGAGCACTGCTCAGCACTCACAAAAACATCTCTGCATTATCAACACTGTTTTCAGCACAAATCCAAAACATAGCTCCATAGTAGCTACTGTGAAGAAAATTAACTCTATCCCAGCCAAAACCAGCACACCTTGGCACTCCTAAGAGTCCATAAGGCCAGACCCTATGGTGCTTGGGTCAGTGCTACTTCATCGGGCACTATAGTAACTGTAAGACTCTTGTCCTTGCACCGGGTATTCAGAGAATGATGCTGCACCAGACCGCTCACTTTACAGACCCTTTCTGATCCTCTTTTGGTTTTTGTTTTTTTTTTCCTCTCCATAGGACTCAGACCAGAAAGACTGTTATAATTAGAGGTGCTGAGTTAATTCTTCAGTTTATGGAGTCCATTAGTATAATTCAAGTGTATTTAATAATTAATGGCCATTTCAAGTTACTTAATTGAACAGGAGTACCCCATGCACTAGTACTCACAGGAGTATCCAAGTACATAAGAACTCATTTGCTTAAAACTACAGGCTTAGACGGGAGTACTTTGCTGAATTAACGTGCAGGGATGTGCCTTCCTTGCAATGCCATCCCAGCAGTTTTACCATCAGAATTTCCTGTTTGGCCTCACATTTCTCTGACATGTCCTGATGGTGAGGGTTTTTCATATGGTGCCATGGTTCCTTAGACGGATGAATCCTGACTGCTGATATATGCAAGCCATATTTAACAGTATTGTGTAAAAATCATTCAAAAATGTGTTCATATTCTTTCTTTCCTAATCAATAGCTAAAGCAATTGGCAGCAAAAGTCAAATAGGAAATTATGAGAATATAAAAGGTAAAACTGCCCCAGAATGCCACTCTCAAAAGTCTGTAAGAGACTGATTTCATTACAAGTTATTTCCCTAGGTTTGGGCTTTTCTCAGTTGCTGATGATTGATGCGGCAAATTTTATTTTCACATTTAACAGATTTTAACTTGTGAAACATTTCTGTATCAAAATGAATCTGGAGATGCTTCTTACAAGGTTTACCTCCCAATAAACTTGCGTAGACTTCTCCCAAGCTGGCAATGAGCCTGTCATTTCAAGTTTAGCAGCAGATTCTCAGTAACAGTTAGAAACGCCGTACCCTTGTGACAGCTTTACAGTGCAGTAATTTCTTTGTCCGTAACCTTGAAGAAGCTGCAATCCAGGTTACTACTGTCACATTGGAATGCACGGGTTTTCTTTCCTATATTAAGTCTATCGAGCTACAAGTGAGAATAATTAAACAGAAAGTTAAGGTTTGGGAGCCCAGTGCAACACCTAGAATAAGTCAATATAGCTCGTCTGACATACGCAGCTCGATGTTGCTTCTCACCTGCCAAAGTTGTTGCCCTTAATACATAAAAACCTGTACAACAAAGTGTGGCAATTATTGAGACAATCTGTACATCTACTACAATATCACTTAAAATACCCCAAAACAACAACACCCTCCCCCCATTTTCAGCTCCCTACAGAAGATCTTGACCGTGCTGAAACCACCATTCAACAAAACCTTTCAACGTCGCAAACAAAACTAAAGGTAAGAAATGTTTGGACCAACTCCCAAGATTTTTTTTATCACTTGGGTCTGGAGATTTCTACAGTGAAAGTCAGTGTTTAACCCTAAAAGCAGATATTTTCTCTTACTAAAAAAAAAAAAAGCCCAACAACAAAATTTACCTAGAAACTGAATTGCACTTTGAAAAAATTTGGACATCAGCAAAAATGGAAATCCTGACCACAGCCATTTCTTCTGGCTGCACACCTCTTTCCACAGAATTATGTAGTTGAAGGACAGCAAGAATATTAGAGATCAGAGAAGGACTCATCTAAGTGGTTGTGAGCTTTTCTAGCACTATCTGTGTACAGAGCCACCTAGAAAGGGACAAGAATAATTTCAAGCATGCTTTTTTCTCCAGTTTTGTGATTTGAGAAACCAGCTACAACCTTGGCTCATTACCCAGAGATGCAGTCTACATGTCTGCCTACGACTGCCTTGACCCTCTTTGCAATCCCCGTCATGCCCTGCTCAGAGCTTCTCAGAAAGGCAGGAGAGCTGTTGCACCAAAAATATAAGGGCTTCTGCATGCATTGTATCCGAACATTTCTATGTAGAAATAAATCTTGTGCAAATAACACTGGGTGATCGCAACACATGCAAGTATTTGCTTGGATAAGGCACAAGTGAAAACTGCAATTAAAGATACAGCATTGTGAGAGCACAGAGAACTTTACATGCAACTCTGGCACTCAAACCTTTGAAAATGCAGGCAAGTTCCCATGTTTCAAGAAGTAGCTGTTGTTACTCTATTACACAGCTGATAAATATAACTAATTTATATCTGTCATTGTAAACTAATATTTTGAAAGCCCAAAACTTAGAACTCATATTATTTGACCTATCTGTAGCAGCCCACACACTAAGTGGAATACTGCCCATATTCACCTTTCAAAGCTGTATTGCTCATCTTCTGAAGATAAAGGCAAAAACCTGTCTTCATAAAGTTAGCAACATAACCGAACACGGGGGAAATGGCGTTTTAAATCAGATGTGCTACAGTTTTCATGGTTAATGCAAGTCTTTAAACTTGATTTAGGTAACGCATGCCTGTGTTACTGCAGCAGGCTTTGCTCTGATAGAAAGGGCATTGTTTGATTGAGGGCTTGTAGCTTTAAATAAGAACAATTAAAATGTATTTGGTGTTTGAAAACACACACACTCGTTCTCTGTATTGACTTTTAAAATCTGCCAAGCTGAGACTATTGAACCTGTCAATGGGCTCATGCAATGATTATAGACAGTAACACAGTGACTTTATTTTGAAAATATACAGGAAATGCTCTTGTTCTGATAACTCAATTTTAAGATCAATACTGTTCAATTATTTAGTGTTTTATCCTTACTGATAGTACAGACAGTACTATTGTGTGGAACAGATGAGGAAGGCTCTAGGTGTATTTATCAGATACTGCACGCTGTATGACAGACTGAAGTTCACACTTGTTAGGCAGCGTTGAATACATTCTAAAGACATCACTCTGACTCAGACCTGACTCATCCTGGGGAGCTGTGTTTCCCTCTAACTGGTGGCAGGACCAGCTCTCAGCCATTCCCACTAGGCATCGCTGAGATGCTGGCATGCGGTGGAGTGGGGGGACCTCAACCTCATCATGGCAAGGCGACAGCATGGGGTGGCATTATCTCAGGCATGGAGCAATCCCTGGGATGCTGGTCCTGACAGCTCTTTGTTAGTGTGGCCTCAGCTGAGCAAACGTGCTGGGGAACTGGAGAGAAAATGGAGACGAGTGACTACTAGAGAGATGATCCACGTGCAGTCGGATTCAGGGAACGGGCTTTGTAGGTTTTTCTGGGAAGCAGTAGGAGCTGACCCTTCTCCTCACACTTAAACTGGGATGGAACTGTAACGGAAAGGTCTCCGCAAGAGGCATGTCACAGACGTTTTAAGTCCCAGGGACATTCTGTGGGACGGCATTGTCACTTGTCACTAAATATTTAAGAACATTATGCAATACACGCTGCCATTAAAACTTCACGCAGCAGCCACCATCTGTATTTCACAGGCAGACTTGACATAAGCTAGAGCTCGAGAATTACTTGACCTTTTTTTTTAGCTTGCTGTTAATCATCAATTAATTAGAACTCGTAACTTGGAACTGAGTCTTGTTTAAGGACACACAGAAGCCAGTGGCACTAGTCATTTCATAGTTTCACACCTCCTTTTCTCTCTGAATACAATATTCAGAAGAGAATTGTATCATACGGGAGACATGAGCTGAGCTTTTACCAGTATTTGGAGTAGGATGATTTTCTATACATTAACTACATCTTATATTTGGAGTAGCACAGATCACTTTGAATGTATGAAGTTTGTGCTCAGTGCTGTAAAAAGCAGCACTGAATTTTAAAATTGATTGCTCTTACGACTAAAAAGGCAAGAGTGCTCATGCTCTGGATTAAGAGCCCCTGGAAAAGAATCCGCTGTACTGTGAGAACATGGGATAAACGGGAATATACTGATATTATCCGCAGTGTGTACATCTGCTCTGTTTGCCTATCTGGCACCAGACTGCTCACGCAGAGCAAGCCCACTTGGGCTCACTGGGCAGTTTTCTCCTTTGGAGCTGGGCGATGCTTCTTTCCAGAAGCTCTGTTTCCGTGCACCACCTGGCACCCAGCACCACAGGCGGGTCTTTCAGGGATCCTGGGCAGAACGACGGCACAACAGAACCGCTGTTACAATCAAAACTTTGTTTTAAGCTGCACCCTCTGCAGACCGGGCCGCTTTACCACATCAACCGCAACTTCAGCTCAAGGGACGCAGACAGAACTCAGCCCGCCGAGGAAGCACCCCACAGCTGAGGCGTTCCCGACGCGCGCGGGAAGCGCGGCCCGGCCGCAGCTCCCCTCAGGCAGTGCCCGCGCGACTCGCATACGCGTCCCGCCTCCGCAACACGCGTCATTCTGATTGGCCCGGGCACCCGAGACCCCTTTGAAGGAGAAGTGGGTACGTGACCAGCCCGCCCGCAGCTGATGGCCGCCTGCCCCACGAGATGGCGCACGGGACGCCCTGCCTCATACCGAAAATCCGTGCACCGGTCACACTGCCTCATATCTAAAATCCTCCCATTTTATTTAGACATAAGTCAATTTAACGTCTGTTTAGATCAATGTCAAAAACTCCTCAAAAAGAGGAGCCAGGACTTCGCCTCTGTGGCGCTAGTGCTACTGTGCAGTCTCCTTTTTCACAACGTTTAAGTTGTGTTTGCACAATATGGGATTCCCCCCCCACACTCCTGAGATTACTGAAAATACGTTTTGAATACAACGTAAATCTACAATGAAGGCCTTGAGGCATTTTCTATAAGCGATCAGACTCTGAATTAGTCTAGTTCACCCTGGGAATTCATTCCACTGTAAAACCTTCATTACTGAAAACGCCCTAAAGATTATTACTGTTTCTCCATTGATTTTATGGATGATGGAATTCTTGAAATCTTGTGGCTGAGGTCTGGAGTGGACTACTTCTCTCTTTTGGTTAGCAGCAGCCACAAATTGTATAATTCATGCCTGTGCAGTGAATAAATATGACTGTGTTGAACAGTAAATTGCCATTAGGAATCAATACATTATATCCGAGAGCGTTTATGGAGAATGTTTCCATCCCCTCTGAAATGATGTAATATGGCTGTATTCCACCCTCCCACCCTGCCCAGCGTTCTCAGATTTACTGTTGTTTGCTGGCAGTTCGTTACGTGCAATGGTTCTGCTGGAATTCGCTGAAGAAAATTATCAGGACGTTCCTTTCTCTGTTGCTATTGTACTGAAACACTCTCAGTGAAATACCAGGGCCGACAAATGGAATACGTTTATAGATGTCAGTAATCTCTGTCTAGAGACTACCAATATCCCTCCTATTAAACCACAATACCCACACAATTAATTGATCAGTTAAGGAGGAAAAAATCAGTCTTGCAGTTCACTCAATCTAACTTTTCTGATAAGTACTTCATGCAGACTTGAAATAGAAGGAAATAATTTTCTAGTTAAAGATCTTCCCATGCCAATGCATTATTCTGTCAGCTATTATATTAGTAACTTGTTTTAAAAAAAAGAACAACACATTAAAAGCACAGTGTAAATCAGTGTCACAGGATAAATACAGATTGTACAGAGCGACGGAATGAAAATAATTCAAAATGTGCTTTGTCATACCACTTGATCTTAGCAAACAGGAACACATTTTCTATTTGTAATACGCCTTCTGAATACTATTTCATATTAAATGATAATATAGAGATGTTGTATAGCTGAGCAGTAAGAGGGAGAAAGAAAAGACAAAGTATGTCAAAAGAGATGATGTAGTCATGAAACCCTGCCCCACTGAAATCATCATGAATTCTGCAGTTTGTTTCAGTAAAACCAGGACTACCAGTGCTAATCCTAAATGTGATCCAGAAAAAAAACCATTCCTACTAACTTCAGTTGAGCTGAATCACTTGCCTTTCTAAAGGGAAAGTAATCTAGTTTTGACAGGGCCAAAAAAAAATTAAGAGAAGGTTTTGACAAATAATGATAGTAAGTTGGGAAAGACATGATGAATGCAGTGCTTTGTCTCTAATTGTATGCCTGGAGTACAAAATCTTTTTTTCAGGAATAAACTGCTATGATAGCCGCCAAGTATAAAATCTATCTGTGCAGAGCATCCCCCGGAAACTTCCATTTTAAGTCATCCAAACCTTCCGAAATAACTGTCAGGTTAAATGAATTATTAGCCCTAAGACAAGAAAGTTCTTTGCCTTTATTACTCAAAAGAACTATTTTGTCTTGTTTAAAGTTATGTTTGTATTATGTGGCTATGTGGATACCTACTTTACTCTTTATCTCTGCCATACTGAATTATTAATTCAAAATCTAACCACTTCCTTTTGGTTATTGTATTTTTTCATCACAGAATTTTCACTGAAAATGATTTTCAGTTGCATCTTGAGTTCAAACAGTTTAGGTGAAATAAGAGCAAGATTAAATACTAGTTCTGCTTCTTTTTTAATTCTAAGGTTTACATTTGTAATGCTAATACACTAACAGAGTTGGCTGCTTCTTGTCACAGCAGTCTCTGCTTCAGATCAGTAATTAATTATCATATCTTCATTGACTTGCAGGACAAAACATGACTCAAAATCACTACGGTACAACTAGTGCAGTGGCTAGTGTTTGAAAAATGCATAGGAATTTGATTACTTGAAATTGCTACCCAAGAACTAATGCACTACAGCGTGTGCAGTGTTAAAGACTCAAACGCCCAGAATTAGTAAAGGAATTCAATGCCTATTACTGAGACGCTGCAGGACTTGACACCTGAGATCACTCCAAACCTAAGCAAGACTTCTAGACTTCTTACACAGACGGGGAAGATAAGTGCTTCCAAAGGGCACTTCAAAACCCCTGCTTGCTGAGCTGAGAGCTGCCTACAACTGGTCAATAGGAAACACTAAACTAAAACCAGGTCTCTAGATAGATTAATTAGTTGGATAGATTTATATCCCAAGTCTGTCCAGAGGTAAAAGTCAAAGATACAGTGATGAGTTTCTGCTAAACCTGTCCTAGAAAAAAAAATTCGTGTCTCAACCAAATCCTGCAGTGGGCGGGTGTTTTGTTCATCCGTACCTATTTGAATAGCATCAACATGCATTTTACATACCCAGAGACAAAAGGTATTAAGTGTGAAACTGTTGCTTATTCAGTATGTGTCTTGCACGTATGCCCAGTCCTGATTTTCCCTGCAAAGAAGAGCTGTGTAGAAGTTGCCGTGCACATTAAAAAGATATTGGAGCAGCATGGAGTACTCTTCTGGACAACTGTTCCTTCACTGGCTCAGTGGCAACCCCCTGGCAGTTTGTTTCTTTCTTTCTTTCTTTTTGTTTTCAAATCCAAACTTTGTTTCCCCCCCTTTCTGCTAAGCTTGCAAGCCTTTCAAACAATACCATTTTCAATAATTCACTAAATAATATCTAATGTCTTAAAACTTTTATAGCACTTCAGGTTTGCAAGCTGGAAGAGTTTTTACAGCCTCTGAGGCTGCCACAAATCAGAGAATTCATTATACAGCAAAATACACTCTCAAATTGAGACTGTGCTTGAAAACAAGCCTATTTTTTCTGCAATGATAGTTGCAAAATAACTGGAGGTTTTAAGCCAAATGGACTCCTTCACCTATGAAATAAGAAATGTCTGTGTTAAATCATTTTCCAGGCAGACATAGTAGTGGGGAAAGAGTTCCCACTGCCCTCTTTCACCAAAGTGACCTAGCCAAAGATTCATTTTTAATCAGTTATGGAGTGGCTGGAAAGGCTCATGTTACTGCAGATCAGCTGGTTCTGACACGCTGCATCCTGCGTGACCCTTGCTATTCCTCTAGTAAACTATTCAGTAGAGAAAGAGGGGTTTTTTTTTCCCCCCAAAATCTTTAGATTCGGGTGTGGGAGATGCACTCACGCTCTGAAATACCAAAAGCAGAGTTTAATCGCAAAAAAAGCTAAAGCTAAATATAAATGGAAATGAAAAAATAACCCTGGACTTAATGCTGTTCGTTGCTCCCTCTTATCTTGTGCAATATCAGGAAGAGTGTGATTGCATTTCTGTGCTCCAGCCGAGCTGCTTCTAGTAAACAATGGCAGCCAGAGTAAGGCACTGGGGATGCCAGTTATTTTGGGCAGAGGTAGAATGACGAGTGGATGTCTTGTGGCAAGGCAAATTGATAACATTTCATTATTTTACTGTACTTTATAATAGAAACTGAAATAAGTTTTGGTTGTCTATAAAGCAAGTCCAGAAGATACGGCAGCTTTATGCAGGATACTCTCTGGACTTCTTTGTTGTTGCTCTTTTCCGTGAAGAATTGTAATCCCTATCCAAAAAATCCAAGATCTGTCCTGGCCAGGAGAAATTCAGACCCCCTGTGGGAAGCTGCCAGGTTCTGTCCACTTCCCAGTCAAAGTTAGGAGACGGCAGTTCACAGAGGTTATACCTGGCAAAGGTTGCTAAAGACTTCTCAGTCGAAGGTACCACCAAAGTGGGTGTTACGCTGGTGAATGAGACAGTCTGTCACACCCACGCTTGCATTGAGTTAAAGGCTGGATCCATGTAACATTTAAGAATGGGAAGGCTTACGCTCTGATGGAGGAACAGCTGTGAGCTGTCAGCCTTGGATCTAAGAAAATGCTTTTCTTGCAGTAAAGATTTCCCCGACTCTCACAGCATCCCTGTGCTGTCCACTGCACCTCTCTCATTTTGTTAATGCCCATGTTCTTTTGTCTTTTCCTTCAAAACAGAAATGGGCATCTATTACTTATGTAATGAAGGGTCAATTTTTTCTCTTGATTTTGCAGCTGCTATAAAGAAAATAATTTTGTGTCTTCTTCTTTACAATATACCTAACATATACTGATTGCTTTTGGCAAAATCACGTTAGCCCAATCTCACGACATTACTTTGCTGAGTGTCTCTACATTACAGGAGATCTACTGCCATTAAGAGAGGGAGAAAAAAACAGTCATTTGGTTTAAAATAGGGTAGCAGATGAAAACACTTCACGTTGCTCTTGCAGACTTAATCTAGTTCCCTGGGAACATTTCCTTTCACTTCTGCTGAAGATAGATTGGGCTTTCGTACTCTTTTACTAAGTCCTCAACAATCAAAAGTCTAAGTAACAGAAGTGTTAAGTAACACATGATGAACTAAATAATTTACTTACTGGAGGGCTTCCTAAGCAGAGCTTTGTCTGTCTGAAGATTAAGGGCTGTCAGTGTACTTCAAAATCTGTTGCTTTTCAAGCTCTCCCTTGCCAGGAATACATCTGGTTCATGTAACTGACTGTAAATGTTGAGCTTTAATTGCTTGCTGGAAAGTCTACATGACAAATCTACAACCCAGATTCCTTATTTAAAGAACTTCCTGAATATTAAGGAAAAAAAAAATCTCACTTGATCTCATGGCTTTAGTTTTTTACATACTGCATCAAAAGAACAACAACAAAAAAATCAGTTGTCTTTTTGTTGTCTTCCATTCTTCCTTATTATTCTACACTTCAGCTCTTACAAAAATTAGATGTATGGGCATAATTTTAAACATATAAATATATATTGTCAAGAAAATTATTTTGTCATTATGACGCACCTATTCGGTACCAATCCCAGAAGGGGAAGAAGGAATTGAAATGTAAAACTGTTCTATGGGGTAGGAAGTTCAAAATATTTTCTAATAGATGTGCTTACAAGTGAAATGCTTGTGTCAGGGAGACTGGAAAATCTCCGTTGCAGAACTCTGAAGGAACAGAGGCAATAGTACCCAAATTTAAGAAAGTAGAAGAAAAAGTTACTCGGGCAACTAAGGGCCTGTAAGTCCAATATCAGCTGTAGACAAGGTTTTAGAACAAAATTTGAAGCGGGGAAAAAAAAATATCCCAGGACTGACCTTGTTTAATATTGGCAACTAACAACATTGGCAAATACACGAGGTGTGCTAATGAGATGAGGGAGACAAACTCAGGAGGCAGTGCCCATGGCACAATCTGAATTGCACACAGAGTAATGCGTGACCCACATACCGAGGGACAGAGAGGTGGTGAGATGTAATGATAAAAAGGCAAGGTCAGGCACTCAAGGGCAAAGCGGTATTCTACCATTCGGTGGCACTGCATCAGCTGAAAGTCACAAAAAGAAGGACCTGCAGGGGTTAGATGCCCTTAGGAACGACTGACTGGCTGTGATTCAACTTTTGGGATGTTAGTTGAAACCACTGAAATGTCTATCTGCTATATTTCCAATGGCTATACTATCTCCTCCCCTATGAGGACAGAATGGTAGAAAGCAGATAGGGCTGCTTTTCCATATCTTTACTCAGTTTTTATTTAGGCAACTGCCTGTTGCTTCTCTGAGCAGAAAATAGTCATAGGTAAAAACTCGGCCTGTTGCTTGCAGTGCTGTTCTGCAGCCACATTCAATTCTGCGTGCTGTAGCCCTCCCTTCTCAAGCATATACACATTTTAGTACTCAGAAAGTTATGGAAGAATTGCTTTAATTTGCCCTCGTCTTGACCAGATATTTTCAGAGGTTTAATTCATGCATTTTAGCACAAGATGGATTACAGCAATATGCTTTTGGCTCATCTCTCGGAGGCAGGTGTTGGTAAACTACAAGCAAAATGTTGCTGTCAAACACTTGACACATACAAAGTACCAAGAGCCCGGTTTTGTCAGTTTTGTGTTGGCTGTCTGTTAAAGAATGAAAAGAGTACAAAATCAGCCCAGAACAACCAATGTCACAAAAAACCGATCTATGAATTAGAAGGCAGAAGGATGAAGTAGGTCATACCACCCTTTCCTACTTACCCATCTTCCCTTTTACAGTTACGTCTGCAACTGACTCTGCAGACCGTGCCATCCACGCAGTCATGGGGAAATCTTGCTCCTCTCTGCATCAGTGACAAAATTTGGCCAAGGGCAATTTGTCATTTGGAGACATCAGATTTGATTCTTGTCTCAGTTACACAGGTAATTCCCTTGTAGTAATACAAAAGTACATGGAAGTGCATGAAAATTATTATCTTTCCTATAATTCTCTCATTACAATTCACAAGTTAAATTTTCAGTGACGTGCTATTGTTTCCTACCATCTTTTCCTTAAACAGGCTTTCTGTCTGACAAGGTGAGTCTTTAAGTGACTTCTCTTATAAAAACTATTCATGGAGGGTTCACAGACTAGAGAACTTGTTATTTGCCAAATTAGTTGTTTCTCAACCTTGGGAAGGGAGGAGTAAAACAATGCTGCTGTATAATTCTGTAAATTGAGAATAGCATAGAATACATTATTTAATGCAGACCAAAAAAAAAAGATTGGTGGAATATGTATGAAGTATTCCAAATAATTGCTTGATTGTGATGCTAATATGAAAAAAGAGGGCTTACATTTCTCTCTCTCTTTCTCCCTCTTTTGTGTGCATGTGTGTGAATTTCAAGATCTTTTCTGAAAGCATTTCCAGTTTCTAGTCATCTTTAATTTACTGGTATTCAGAAACACAAGGAGGAAGGAAAGGGAGGAAAAAAAAAAAGGTATGTTTAAGCTTCAGAAAACTCACCAGAAGAAGATGAATGCCCAATTTAACTCCAAAATGCAATACCATTTGATGTCAGATAAAAGGCTGGATTTTCATTTACTTTGTTAATCATAAATACAATGAAGAGAGGAGAATATCTTTTTTAATTATTTCATTTCATCACAAGTATGATTTCAGTGATGCAGAACATAAAAACGCATTCACTGAAGTGAATTAAAACCCTTTTACTTACATACTCCAGTAAAATTACCAAGGCAAATTGTTTTATTGAGTTCTCTTTGCCAGCTACTCATTCCCTCTTGGAGGCAGTGATCTGTATTTGTGTCAGACACTGATCTCCAAGTGCAGTTAGAAATATCAAGGACAGCTGGAAAAGGAACTTGCTAAATAAAATGTAGCAATAATAAACATAAATGAATACTCATACACAATCAGAGGTGATCATGAGCAGTGAGGTCTGGAGTTGTGTCGGACTGTTAAGAGGACATCACCAATAGGTGACAGATGCTGATCCACATCCCTGTTACCCTTGTACCAGATGTTGCTGTCAGCGACATGTAGTAGGTGTGATTGGTGCAAGTCTATCATCAGATAGTGGAATTTCTAAAATTTGGGGAATACCATCTTCGAACACCTGCAAGAAACCACAATTCCCCACCTATAAGAAACTACAATTCCCCACCTGCAAGGAATGAGTCTGAGAAGTGGGGGAAACTTTAACAGAGAGGAAAAAAAGGACAGGTCATTAGCTTGCAAAATACAGCAAACTAAATGAATTGGTCAAATACAGCTCCGATCAGTATTGCGGCCTCCGTGCGTCTTTGTCCCTTCCCCATGCACTGAACTCCACTTGCACACAGCTGGTAGTGGGGAACGCAGTCCTGAGGCAGCTTGGGACTGGTCTGCCTCAAATCTTTTGTGAAACGTTGTCTCCTCCAATTCTAGCAGTCCATTTTCCAAGGCAGTTTTTTTTCCGCAGTGACTACACAGAAACAGCCTTACATGAATTCACTCTTCTCTGCTGTAGCCCTCTGCAACCGCAGGGGAAGGCTCCTTAGTGACACATCCTCCCCGAGGAGCCCTGTTTTCTGTGCCACACTATCACTTCTGTTTCTCCTCATAGTGCAGAAACACCATTTGAAAGGACAGAGTAACATATAGAAACATCGTTGTGTCCTCACTGGATGAGATGCCCTCCTTACCAGAGACTGTATAATTTCCATCTCTGAGTCCTAAACTGCTTTCTCAGCTTAAATCAACTGCTTAACCAGTTTCATACCACTTTTGCAGATATGCTGGCTCATAAAGCGTCACCGGAAGAATTTGGAGTTTAAGAGAAAGAAGCTGCTTCAGTCCAAACTCCCAGTGCATGAAGCATGAGAAAGGGCTCCTCCACCTCTGTAGTTGTTTGCCTGCTAGTTCTGGGCAGTGGTAGCTGTTCACCTGCGTTAGCAGGTGAAGAGCTTTTGAGATCATTCCTCCCTGATCATCAGTGCAGGGGGGCAAAGGCCTCCTTACCTGCCACAGCTTTGGTCCACAGGGCTTATAGGTATTGCTCAAATGGAAGGCAACAGCGAAGGATCACAGAAGGATCAATGTACGGAGATACAACTCCAAGAAATCAATCTGCAAAAAGTCTGAGGGAATCTGCTTATTTTGCTCATGTTCATTTTCTGATACTCATGTAGAGAATAGCCAAAAAGCATGTTTAGAAATAAAATCCCCATGAAAAGGCTGACTAATATTCTGTTTATATCTAAAGAAAGGTATGGATCATTGAATGTATAGCAGGGTTTTGAGTGACAATAAACAACAGATAGTTTTTCCTCCTGTAACTTTCTCTCACTGCATTCCTAATTTTAATGCAGAGTTTAATCCTACTAAATCCTCACTTACATGAGTAAGTCTTTAGTTATGCTGTTAAGTAACACTATGTAATCAAATTAGTGTTTTGATGACAGAGATCTGAGAGCCACCAAAAGCAAGTGCTGGCAAACTGAGGAGCTGCTGTCTATGTTTTCTTATGTCACTTCTGTGGCTTACTTCTCCAAAGAACAAAATGTTGCTTTAATAAAAACATCAGCTGGTTAGCAACCTCTGCATTTACTTTGGAAACTGGAATGACCTGAGGACCAAAGCATCTGTCCACTGTTTTCAGCTGCTGCTCTGCACAATGCTCTCAGGTTCAGTAAAATGGTGCGGCAGTAACCCCTGGGGTCGTGCCTCTCCCTGTGCCTCAGATTTCAGAATTTGCCTGTCCATGTGACATTACAGCACCTCTTCTATAGCACGCAAGTCCATTGGCCATACTTTACTTCAGAAGCACTGGGCTTAAAAGTCTTTGTGGACGAACTATGTTCACAGAAGGTCCCATCGCTTAAGCAGCCCTCAGGCTATACTGCGTGGTGTCTGCAGGAGCCAGCAGTTTACCTGCTGCCTCTGCAGGGTGACGAGCTGCTTGTGTTCCCTTAGGTGACAGTGCTGCAATGAAGCACTCTCCTTAAATTTCATTTATTCTAAAAGAAAATTCTAAGTTTACTTCAACTACGGCAGGTTTTTTTGCCTTTTTGCTCTGTCAGGGATGTCCAAACCCAGAACACATTACACGAACGTCACTCCCATCGCCCAAATTTTAGTATTTTGCTTAAATCACAAATTGGATAAGCCCACATAAGGTTTCCTCTCCCTAACATACAGCTTACTAGAGATTTGCAAAATCGGTATGAAAAGAATTCCTGAACCTACTAGTTGTTTTTATTAATCTAGGCTGGACCTGAGCAGGAAAGGCAGGTATGAAAGGCTTCCCAGGGCCTGCTGAGCTGTCTGTCGGCAGATTTTCAGGGGCAGTGCTCTAGAGAGGACACGCTGGCACAACAAAACCTGCACACACAGTGACAGCAGCTCACTGCTACCTTTTTTTCCCCCGTGCAGGCAGCAGGGATGATTTGTTTCATGGATCAATCGCTATGGGCTGAGGCTCTTCCATAAAGCAGATTATCTCTGTATTGCCAAAGAAGAAACTCAAGTGGACTTTTTTTTTCTTTTTAAAGCACAGATCCAAACAGAGTGAGCAGAGGTTTTGTTCCAGTGTGTTGCACTGGAGTACAAAGTCACAGCTCTCTCATGCAAAGTCAGAACGATGCACTAGGGATTGTTTTAACAGGCTGATTCGGCTCCCTGAACACGGGGTTCATGTTGCTGCTGCATTACACTTGACTAACACTGAAAAGACATATCCTGAAATTATCACTGAGCAAATACAAATGGGAAGATGTGTGTGCTGTTCTCTGAAGGCTCAAAATAAGGCACATTTTGAACGCCTAATTTAGCGGAAAGTATTACAAATAAGAGAGGCAGGAAAAATAAATGAAACGTAACTTTCTGCTGCTGGAGTTTGGAATGAAACATGCCAGGGATGTATGCTGAAAAAGGACCAGGCAATAATGTGGAAAGAAAGCAATTTGAGGGGGAGACAATAAAAAAAAAAACAACCCAAAAAAACCCCACCACAAACCCACAAGCTGTGAATATTTGACGATAACCAACGGAGGTGTATCAGGACCTGCCTCTGGAAACTCTGCCAAGGTGTTGCACTGGCTGCACCCTGAGTACAGTGGAGCTGAACTGGGCCTTTCCAGACTGAGGCAGAGTTTGGGTGGGCTAAATGGTCCCCTGGAGATGCCCCTTCTTCTATACTGTCATTATATGGGCTGCCTTCATTAGGGACGAAGTTTATAACTGTTGGACCTCAGGTGACTGCCTGAAGCTTTGTGCGAGGAAGAGCATCATGGCTCTGAGCACAGGTGCCACACATTCAGGAGCGGTGATTTAAGAGATTTATCTAAGAACTCACTAAGGTAATGGCTGTTGTAAATAGTCCTACGAAGGACCCACTGCAATAGCAGGCAATTGGGATGCCCAGGAGGGCACACTCGGGGCTAGGGGAAGTAGCTCAACTGTTTTGACTTTAGGAAGAAGTACAAAACATACTGAGGAATTTTTTATTTGAACTGTCACAGGAATGAATGTGGAAAATTCTGCTATATTTATGAAACGTAGTGGAAATTCCTCACCGTTAAGCATAAACAGGTAGAGTTATTACCTGTGCCAGCTGAGGGGCTCTGTTCGTCTCCCAAAGCAGCACCCATTGCTGACAGGAGCAAAATGTTCACTGACTGTAGTTATGCAAACTTGGCCTTTATTGTAATCAATTTTCAGGCAAACTATAAATAGATGTATAACATCTGTATAACAGCCTCCAAAGGGTAAAATACATTAAAAGAAAAGCTTGCAAGATACAGTCAGTCTGGACTGTGAATAGCAGCATTGGCCAAAAATTTTCTTTTATTAATATTTAGTTCTCCCCCCCCCCCCAATTATTTACAAACATACTTGGTGGGTTTTCTAATTAACTTGTTCATTAAAAATTATTTTCTAAACAGTTTATGTGAATGTAGTTCAGCCTGTGAATTTGCAGTGGCTGCTACTGCTTTAGGCACTCATTAGTTGCCGTGTGCAATGGGTAACCCATATCACACGGCATCGTTGGTGCTCTGTAATGAGCCGTCTCTGAGGCTCCGTGGGAGCTCTCAGGACAGGCAGTGGGCCCTCGCCAGGGGAATAGGCCCCAAGAAACCTGCTTCTGGTTCTGCAAAATCCTCAGTAGGAAAAAGATGCTTGTATAAATATTTACAGGAAACAAGTAAGAGGGACAACGACTCATGAATACAAAGTGAATTCTCAGTTTTCATCAAATAGTATCCACAAACATTTTCTTTCCATCTCTCCCATAGAGATTACTTTAACTAAGAAAATGCTTTTCCATTTGTTATCAGAGAAGAAATACTACAAAGACTAATAGGAAAATTATCAAGAGATTTGAAGAAAAGTAAATAACTCTAAATTGCCTTCATAGTTGCTTGTTCCATCTCCATCCATTAATAATAAAAAATAGTGATAGAAATAGACTCTCTGAATATTTAGGATATCCCCAACCAGCTGAAGATTGTCCTGTCAAGTGGTTTTTCTCTTTTGATTTTCCCAGATCATTTGAAGTTTTCACCGAGAGAATAGACCTCCCGCCACTTTCCCTTATCTTTATACAAGTTAATTAAGAAATTCACCTGATACTCATTTATTGTATTACACTAATTTTTTTTTTTTTTAAAGATAGGGTACAAGTTTGATGCCTGGGCAATGACTGCTTGGCTGGGGTGGCTCTGGCAGTCAGGTACTGAGCTCTCTAGCTGCCATTTGGCAACAGAAACGCGTTCTTGCAACTACCAAATGGCTCTGCTCCATACAGTTGCGACCATTTCTGACTGCAAAAGCCAGCATGGAAAACCAGAAGGCAAACCAAGGGTGACTGAAAAATACAGTCTTTAATATTCTTTATTCTTTTCTCTGCAAGCTTCACTTTATATTCTCTATTATGTATTCATTGGGAAGGATCAAAAAACTATTACTTTTCCACTTGCTGTGTAGGAGTCACAGGGTAGCTTTTCCCAAGTTCCTGTATAAGCTTAAAGCCCCTTTCTCTGCCCGGTTGTTTCGCAGCGCAGGCAGGGACAGTCCTGCTCTTCCTCCATCTTCCCTGCCAGCTGCCGTGGCAGCCCACGGGCCGTGGCAGGGGCTGCCTGACCACGATGGGCGCCCTGGGACACGCCAGAGAGTACCACCGCACCCGAGATGGTCCTTCTGACCCACCAGCAGCGCTTGGTAAGAAGCACCGGGTTGCCCGCTGGCCTCTCTGGTGTTTTCAGGTGCTGGCTGTGCAGACCCAGCAAGTCAAAACTTCTAGTTTAAATTTTTAAATTTCCCCCCCCTCATGTTAATTTTTAGTCACAAGTTCAGCTAAGTGAACCATTAAAAGTGAAACAAACTGAGCTGAGCGGCAAATTAAGGTGTGCCTCAGGCAGCCAACACGTTTCTTTTTTAACTTCCATCTGTTGAGTGCTGGCTTCTGAGGTATGTGACAAAAAAGCGCCTTTGCTTACAAACAGCTTTTCACTCCTGCTGATGGGTGGCCTTACCGAGGAAGAGAAGGGAGAGACTGTAGAGGCAGTGGGTCTCGAATCTAATAGTCAGGCCGTTTGAATCTGCTGGCTGATTTGGGAACTACATGGAAGGGGGAAATAATAAATCAAAATTTAGATAACATAGATACCTGGAAAGCTGGCTTGGATGAAGGTATTCATTTTCCCTTTAAAGAAAACTAACAAGGGGCTGAGCCAGAATACTTGAGCTTAACCTTCATCTTCAGGCAGGAGAGAGAGATGCTCCAAAATGCAATGTGAAACATCCAATATAGACGTTAAACCATTTGGCAATACGAATACACTCCTAATACCTAATAAAACAGTAAGGACATTTGTGACACTATTATTATTTACTAAGTTGTAGTCCCAGTTAGAAAAAGGAGACTAGAAATATAGTGCCTTCCCTGAAGAGTTTACAACTAAGAGAGATTTTTAGCAGTACGGAAATCAATGCATCCCCCCATTTGCTCATGGCAAACCTAAATGCGTTAAAAAAAAATTACTGACTGACAATCTAAAAAACATTAAAAGTGTTTCACTGACAGTATGAGAGAAATACCATTTTAGTTTTTACAGAGTCATGTAGGGCTCAGGTTTTTTTGCTTTCCTGCAGCTCGGGAAACTAAAAGCCTCTGACAGCAACAAATGAAGGACTCCGTCAGGGCTTCGTGGGAGCCAAGGAGGGCCAGCTGATTAATTCGCTGGGAAAAAAAAAAAAGGTTCACTGAGATCATTGGTGATAATTCCACCTGAAGTTTACCAGCAAAGACACTTTTTAATAGGTGTATGAATGGTAAAATGACTTCTGGTGAATCTGGGGTATTTCTCCCCAGGAATGCTGTTCACAAGACGATGTTGATTCTGAGACCAACCCTGACCTGGAGGGTGCTTTACAGTTTGTAGGCAATGCTGAGAACACCATGGCATTAGTCCTTGGAGGAGAAAGAAACATTAGCAAGGGAAGTGCCACAAGTGCAAACTGGTTGTGATACAGCATTCATGCCTGAGGTTTTTTTAAAAATGGGCTCCCTCTTAATTTCTCAAGTATTAGAAAGAAACCTCAGTGCAAGTGAGATTCAGCTCTGCAGTACAGGATACTACTTTTAGCAAAGCCCCCTGCAAGGGTTACTTGGTCACTGATGACTAGACCTCTTAGGAAGACAGTAGAAGGATTACATTGCAGGCTGCTTTACCCCCTTCCCAACAAAATAAAAGCGAGTTTGGCTACAGGGAGTTTATGATGAACATTTGCATCTAGAAGTGAACACCTGCCAATGTGTGTGGTCTACCGTGACCTTTCCTAGCTTGTGCTTTTTAACTGAATCTTTTAATCTTAGCTACCCTTTTTTTTTAAAAGGGTTGTGTTTTAGAAGTGCCTGCTGTGTGCATGCGTGAGCGTGTATATAAGAGCTGGAAAGCCATTCACAGGTTAGTGAATGGATATGCATGGTAGAAAAAAAAAAAGGATATGACAAAGCAGATGGAAAAAAGAAAATACTTTTAACAAATGCATAAAGATGAGAACCTGTTGGCAGCTATGATGGTCTAGATACTATGGCTCAAAGGTCCTGAAGTGGCCAGTTCTGAGAGCTGGCAAGTATATCAGGGAAGGACCACACTATATGGATCCTGTCTTTTATGCCATTTCTATAAGCGTTTTCCATAGCAAGTTCCAGAATGAGCTGGAACTAGATTGAAGATGGTCAGAAATTTATGCATTACATTCTTAAGTTCAGGAATAATAGGTGCTGTCATTTTTTAAACCTATAAATGGAAACAAATACAACAGATGTATTTAATAAAAATTTTGATTTTTTAAAAATTATTCTACAGAGCTGAATTTTATGTTGAAAAGTTAAAAAAAAAAAAAGGGCAGTTCAGGGTTGTGCTTCATTTGAGGTTAAAGTTACAGAAGTAGAAAGCTTGTTTAGTACCCAAAAGACTCTTCTCGTATATAGACTTGATGCAAGTTTATTTCAGGCAAAGAACTTTTTAATGAAACATGATTTCAAATGCTTCTCTCAAACAGCATATTTCATAATTTCAGAAAGAGACAAAAGATTAACAATAGAGTAAATAGGAGGATCTTTGTGTTTGGCTTTCCATTGAGACTTACTCCTTGAGTAGAATTTAATTTTGCCCTTTCATGTCCCTGAGATGTATTGCAGACTTGCCAGCCAAGAAATCCAAATTTGACCTCTGTGGCACCTGGATTTTCTGAATTCAGATACCCTTCCTTTTGCATTAGTTTCAATAGGCATGTTCTGATAAAAATATTTTTACATCCATTCCTTTAGCTATAAATTGAAGTTCAGATACTCGGCCACAGCTTTGCCTGGCCACAGCAATACAGAGTATTTTCAGCATCTGTGGTAGGACTCGTAATACTACAGCTATAGCAGAAAGCCAGAGTACCAGAAGGGACATAAACACACCTGAGAGATGTAAACTGAGCACCGTTTATTAAAAAAAAAAAATAATGCACCAGTCTGTGACAATACCCATGCAATACTAAATGCTGGAAAATATCCAGAAATTCACTGGGGAATTAGTTCTTTTCGCTTACTTGTTTCCTCATGTATTATCAACTTTTTTCTGGCTAGCTTGTAATAGTTATTCATTGACTAGGCAAAAAACACTCCAGTAGATATTTTGCAAGAGATCTCATCTGAGGATAGCACTATGTAGAGATATTTTTTATTGTTTTCAACATAACCCTGTATTATATACAATTATTAAAACCCTTTCCATATGTTGAGTTGAGGCACATTTTGTTGCTTGGATAGGGAAAAAAATTGTTCAGAGCAACATCAGCTCTACTAGTTGTGCTAAAATATTAAAAAGTATAAATTATTTATATACAGACTGAGACACAGAAGAGAGATGAGTTCTTCAGAACAGTACATATATAAATTATATACAATGCTTGATTCAAGAAGTAGTTTAATTTGTTAGAAAACATCCACCTGAACTAACTTAATTTCATTTTTTTCTTTGTAAAATTGTTAGCCAATGTTTAGAAGAACAATATTGGAATTTTAGCTCAACACTTTGAAAATAGGAAAAAAAGAAAGTCGTATCAACTATAAGCATTGTCTCCCTCTTGCTATAACAAAACCAATTACATTTATTGAAGATGTTCCTTGAACAAAAGGGAACACCAGATTTTTATTGTAGCAATAAAGACCTTCATCAAATAATTTCTAAGATATTATTTCAATATTTGAGTTCTGAGCATACTCTGCAGGACAGCTACAGAGTAAAATGTCACCACAGTAAAGTCCCAGGTCTTTATGGCTCTTAGTGAAGTTTTTATTTAATTATGTTACAGTAGACCAAGCACTGCTTTAACAGCAAAATTGCTCAATATAAAAAAAAAAAAAAAAAAAAATCTACAAAAGCTTTCCTAACAGCATGGTTTGTTCTACTTAGAGTGGTCTCTTTTGTGTTGCTTGCTTTATTCAGGTTTTCTGCTGAGACTTCTTTGAGATCTGGATCAAAGCTACAGTTTAATTTTATTTTGCATTGGGCAGTATAACTTATCACGTATAAACTTGCAGCAGGGAAATAAATATCCCCTCACCTTAAGTGCTCATTTATTGTTCTCGATCTGTCACACTTGATTAAAATATAGAGCTTGCCTCCCAGGCTGAAATTAGCTTTTCATTTTAAGTGACTAGCATTCAGGTCTGAAAAATAACAGCCCATTTGTTTCAATATTTACCATGTCCATTCCGAAGGGGCTTACATTATGGCCAATTAGTAGTTAATTGTGATCCATAATTCAAACATTTGCTTGCTATTTGGAAATGCAGAAATTGGACCGCACACTCCCCTCCCTGCATGACTCTGCGCCTTTCATTGAGAGACGAGTCATGACATGGACTTGGGATGGTGCTGCAACAAGAACTGTCAAAACCTGGCATATGTTAATCTTGGGAAGAGAGGGAAAGAAAGACAGTATGTAAGTTGTTTAGGAGTGCAAATCTATTTGAAAAGTGACTGGACACTTGCTTTGAGTGCATGCTCCGGGGCTGTGAAGGCGTCCACCGCATAATTCAAGTTCAAGACAACGCACGTCTATTCCTGCTCTCTGCTTACTTGATCCAAACTCCTCAAGGTTGTGTCTATACAAGCCATTAACTCCGTGTTGCTTGCTTGCTTTTCTGTCTCCAATTATGTGTATGAGAAGGGCCAGAAACAATTTTACTGTAGAAATATATCCAAGAGCGAGCCCCAAGCATGGATCCTACATCGAAGAAGGAACTGATGTCTCCCTCAGCCATATGCACCCCTACAGTGACAAAGCAGTTTAATATCTGGTTATGGTGAACTGAAAGCCAGAAACTCAGTCCAGCCCATATTCATCCAGTAGTCTGAACTGCAGAGCTAATAATGAGCATCCACACATCCCATCTGAGCAATTCGCATGGCAGGATGTTTCATGTTCAAAGCTGGAAACCCACTTACAGAGGAATGCCAGGCTTTCTTTGAAGAGACACACATAGTACTTTGAGGGGAAAGAAAATTTAAAATCTTTTCATTTAGTTGATTTTCAGAAGTATTGCCCTTAGCAAGGGTGTTCTGCACTATCCATAAAGGGTACAAGTATCCAGCAAATCAGGAAAAGACACTCCTTCCAGTCTCAAAAACAGCTCAGAAAACAAGTATATGTAGGCAAAATGAGTGCAACAACACTTGACAGGCGGCCTTCTCCATGGCAGCATGGCCAGTGTTGCCTCCAAAAGGAAGCAGGTTTTGTTAAGGAAAGAAGGCTTTCCTCCTGAGCTCCACATATGACTTTGCTTTTTGCCACTGCAGAATTTGGGAAGTCCTCAGCGCCACTCAGCAGCAGCCACGTACAGCAGTGCAAAACCTACAGGGCTCACTCACCAGGACTTAAATCTTATGCTGACGGTTTACTGCTTTCCATTTAAACACATGATTCTCCTGGATTATTGTCATTGCTACAGGCAGCGCTTTGTGCTGGAAGGCAAGGGGAATAACAGCTTTCAAACAACTTTATTTTAACGGCTCTTCCAGTGGACTGTAGTTCTGAAGACAATTTTGATAAAGAAGCTGGTAACAGGATTGAATTCTCAGAGCAATCAGTCACCCAAATGGAAGAAAATATGAATAACGAGAGATTGAACTACACCCAAGTTGTTTTTCCTGTGCTGTCTTACTCATCTCCTAGCTTCTATTCTTCTCTCTCTCCCCTATCTGTCCCTGTTTATTATTTTCACAGTTGTTTTATATGGAAAAAAAGGACTTCCAGAAATGTGCCCTCAGTACTAGGCTTTCAACAATTTCAGCAAGGACTAATCTGTATTGTAATTGGTGCTCAAACTTTTTTGAGGTTCTCTTAATAAAGGCCTGTTGCAAACAACTCATGGCAGAGTCATAAAGTAGTGTAAGTAAGTGCTAAAAAAAATAATAGTCAACATCACCTGGCAAAGTAGCCACTGAGAGATCATAATTTTAATTACACATTTTAAGAGGGAACGCCGAGAAGCTGAATTTTTCACAAAGCTTTGTGCCTAAAGGAGGGAATTATTCAGAGATGATGGTTTTACCCTTAAACAGTGAAGCGATTTATTGAGATGTACTGTGACAACTACCAAATTACAGCTGTAGAAGCAGTTGTGTGAAATATCCAACCAGAGAGGCTTTTCTAATCAGTGGTATCTCTTCTTTTTTATTAGCACTGCACCTGTGATGCCTATGAAATGATAGTGTTGCTTGTCTGTAATACAGTATTTTTAAATGCATCTAATCTGTGGGATCTCAAAGTATTTTGCAATAGATTAGTATTTTAGTGGGCTTTCCTGCCCTCCCCTCCTGCTTTTGGTGGTAGATTGCAGGCTGGGTGATGTGTGGAAATAGGAATTTAAAACAAAGCTGCTTTTAAAAAAAAAAAAAAGTTTTCTAATGTCAGGTCTTTGCAAAGCAGGTACTGGTGCCTTAAGGATCTTAAATGTTAATGGCATCAGCATGAGTCGGTGGGAACAAATGGGAAATTCCCCAGCAAAAAAATCAACTGCACTGCAAACAAACTAGGATAACACAGCAATTCTCTTCAGACCGGTACCGGGGCAAGCAAGAGAATAAAGCTTATTTCCCAAGAAATGCCAAGGTTTCCTTTCTTTCTCAAAATACATAGTCCATTTGAGTGTCCCCACGAGCAAGAGAGAGAAGCCACCTACCAGAATAACCAGGTCCTGCCAGGCTCAGGGCACTCGTAGATAAGAGACGTTGGCTTTGCCTGGGCTCTGCAGCACTGCCTCCGCGCCCCAGCTCGTGGCTGTTCGGGGAAGGGGAAGGAGAAGGAGAAGGCGGCGGCCAAATCACTGCTCTCCAGTTGCTGGGAAAGGGTGTGGTCAACACAACACAGCTTTTCCAACTAAAAGTGCTGCTGAAACTTATACATGCCGGTAATAATTAAAAAAAAAAAAAAGTATTTTTCAATGACATGAGGAAGTTCCTTGAATAGAGGAGCAAGCACGGCCCAGTGACCCGTGGGCTTGGGCCTTGCAGCAGGTTGGCTTTAGCGTCTGTGCAGATTCAAACTTTTAACTGAAGCTTCCCAAGTGACTGAGCATTTAGAAGGAATTTCTCCTGGATGGTTTCTCTGATGTCTAAGAAGGTGTTAATTGATCCTGCAGCTAGGATCAATTAATGAATTGATCCCTCAGCTGGGCATTCCAGGGTCCCTTTCCTTAGTAGAGCTGCCGATGAATGTGATCACATTGAGTCTGTATTTCCCTCTGCAAAAACGTTTTATCAAAAGGTTTCCGAACAATTTCTTTAAAAAGGGGCATGAATCTTAGGCAGTCTCCACAGAAAGACTAATATTTAAAGAGAACTAAATTCCACTCCCCTCACCCAACCCTTTTATGTCATTTCTTTAGAGTTAATTTAGCGCATATTAGCAGGATAGTAGAGAAAAATTCTGAGTCATCGTTCCTCTGGCTGCTCTGTGGAGATCTGAACCTAAAATGTTTAGCAAGCAAGTGGAAATTAGTAAATCTTAAAACAAAAATTAGGAAACAAACAAGAATACCACAAATTCTGTAAAACAAATCCATTCATGTGAAATCATGACATTTGTGTTCAACACCTTGAGGTGTGCAAAGCACAAAAAGGATAGAATTGCCAAACAGGAGGCAATAAAGCACTACAGTGAGATGCCATACCTTCTTAGGAGGAATTTGTCAGGCTCTTGATAGCAGGTGCTTTAATTTAGTTGACTTAATTAAGGATGCATGCAGGATGAAAGATTTTGGAATTTTACTACTGAGTATAAAACATCGTCTTCCAAAACAAAAACTGACACTCATGGAGACAAGTAACGAAACTTTTAAACAAACAAAACATTAGTAAAGCAAGATAAGCACCACCCCAAGATATGATTTGTGTTCTGCACTCTGATAATTGCATAATTGGAACATATAACACCCCTTCTCACTGCGAGTCCATTTTCTCTAATTCTCTTATTTTTCTTATTTTTGCTGTGGTTTCCCTTTCAGTTTTAGCAAATTAGGAGGGAAGAGAGGACGATGAAACTGTTGCTAAATGGCCAAATGCTTGATTTAATGCCATTTCCTTTGCAGAACAGAAGTTATCTGTTTTGCCCATGCATGGCAATCATTTAATTTAACAACATAATAAACATTTAGAAAAACATTAATATTTGATTACTAAGTGGTGTTATTATACTAGTGCCACTTCTTTTCAAAAATATTGGCTCTAAAAAAGTATAGATTAAACATCTAGAGGATAAAGTGTAAGCACTAGTTGAAACTCCCTAGAATGGCTTGCAGAGAGGGATGGCTTATTGGCCCTTAAATTAGTCCATATCCTGGATTTTAACAGCTCACAAAGAAAGCTTTAAAATGAATCAGAAGGCTGCCTGTTAGTAGTTCAGTTTTGGTATGTAAAGAGGAATGATTAGGATGCGAAGAAACAAAACAGAATGGCAAATGAAAAACACGAAGTGGAACAGCTCCAGAAAGAAATAGAGAGACGGTGTTTGCTGGGAAAGGCAACAACCTGATGGTCAGGCATTTTTATTTTTATTTTTATTTTTGATATACGAAAAGGCAGAAGAGGGAACTGAATGCAGAAGCTTGAATTTTAACCACTGGATTACTAGCTATTCTGGATTAGGTCTCAGTCTCATATTTTGTGAAGAAACGCCAACAATTTAGGTGCCGCCTTCTGTTCCTTATCTTCCTCAGAAAAATCCATTGACAGGGACAAATGAATAGAATTAGGAAGAACACTTAATTCTCCAAAAATTTTGGCCCAAACTAATTTCCCACCATGCTGTACTCCGGAGCCATTTTATTTGCCAAACATTACTTTATAGGAAGACCTTTAAGGAAACACGATGAACAATCTCGCTTGAATGCAATAGATGGAGCTGCTCAGTTAGATTCCTGCCCTGGAGACATCATCTGCGGTTCCCAGCATGGCACGAGGTTTCCATCGCTCTCGGACCTCTGTGGACGCTTTGCAGCTCTTCTGTGCCTCTTGCTTTGCTACTGAAGTGGTAATTTACAATTTTTCCCCGATTCAATGTGATCCCATAAAATACTGCAGGCAGAAGGAGGGTGAGGAGCTGGCATTTGGGATACAAAGAGATACCACTTTTTGTTTGGAATAGGTGTTTAAGTGTCTCATACTGCACAGTTAACATCACATTTCTGCTCTCTTCTCACCGAGGAACATCAGGAAAAGTTCTGATTGAGTCAAGGATATTACACCTGAGAAAAAAATAAAAGGCATACACAAAGTGAGAATTAAACATAAGTGTGTGGAGCAGTTGCAGTGTGAGAGATTTAGTACCACTTTTGTGGGTCCTGGCTGATGATTGTACCCCTGCAACAATTATGCTCTGATTTTTCTGTCTTGTAATTCTTTCTTGTTGCTGCTGACCTTGTTTTTGGTAACACAGTCTTTCATTCCAGCTATGAAAATGCATCTATTTAGAGTCAGCATAGACTGAACACGAGTAACAGAGAGTTTTCCTATTAAACTCTATTTAGTTTCACACCTGTTGTCCAAATAAGAGGTAACACAGCAAACGCAAAATGGCAGGTATAGCTGTCCTCACTAACGTAGTGGCAAATCTCAATCTTTCCACTTCTGTCTTGCATCAATGAAGTTCCTAACATTAAATCCTCCAACCCATTGCCTTGTTGAATATAGATTTTTCTTTTTCCTTAGAAAAACATTCTTTCCATGCAGCAAAATATTTTCCATAGCTCAGACCTAAAGAACGCTAGGAAAAAAAAAACCACCACCGCGACAAAAACCTGACGCTTCTCTGGGGATCCATCAACAATAATTACCTCCCCAGCCTGGGTTCAGCTGGGGATCCTCCCACCACAGGCACACACATTTTCCTGCAGAAAACAAACATTTCTGCTGGCTCTGATCCTGACGCCCTGCAGGTTCAGGCGTGAGGTGTGGGAGCTGCAGGAAAGCAATGCTCTGTCTCGCTAAAGCAGCAGATTGCTGCTCTGCACCTGCAGTCATCATCCCCTGGGCAGCCTGACTGTGTGCAGGCAGGTGACTGCCAGTCTGTCAGTGGCAGTGAGACAAACAGACTTTTAAAAAAGTGTCTTCGTCACAAAAGTTCTGTCAATGGTGTGTCTGAAGTCACCGTTATTTATTTTCTCGCATTGTCTCATTCTCTCTTTTCTTTTTCCATTAGCTCTGAACACATTTTCAAATAGACAATCGAGGAAAAAATATTTTCAGTAGCTTTGTTGTGAAGCACTTGGCATTCTTTGTTCCTCTCTCTTTAAGGGTAATGTGCCTTTTTATAATAGAGGGGGTCTTATGAGTCTCCTGAAATGATAAAATCAGATCATTTACATGTGGGAATTGCCAGCTGGAGAGAAGAAGACATATGCTTGCGTTCAAGAAAAGTTTCACATGATGTTAAAAGAAACCATCTGCTTTTTCTTTTTTGTTCTTGTTTAAGAACAGCTTGTGTTTGCAGATCACAATTTAACACATGGTAATAACCTACAGGACTTTGTGAAGCATGGATCTTGTTTTCCTGCATGCATAAGAAAACATAAAAGATTGTGAAGAAGACATTTACTTCTGATCACTGTCTTTTTGTGCTTGGTTATGTTTTCACAAGGGCTGTAACACTGCAGTAAAATCCAACTGAAGGGTATAAAATGTAATATAAGGCATAGATACAAATTTATACTACACACTCAAGTAGAGCTGAGCTTTTCTTTCTTCAGTGCATATGCAGCCAGTTTCTGATTATGATAAGCAAACAAATTATTCATCTGCTCAAAGTGTAGACTAAGGTTTCAATAGCGGTAGGAACTTCAGTTGTACTAGTGATAAAAATATCCCCATCAGCCACAGAACTGCTTCGAGGAATTCCCTCCAGCCCTTTCTAAAGACCATTTCATTAGCTGTCTCTTTTAGTGAGTGATTTTCTTTGCACGCTGGCAGTAACTAGAGATAAGGTATAGATGATAGTGCATGAGTGATGGCTGGCCCCTCCGGGGGCAGTTTAGCGTAACCTTCACACATACTGGCCCATTCATTTTTTTGCTCATCTGCTCTGCGGCATTTCTTTCTGAGCCAGGGCAGATAGATGATCGTAAACAAAATGCCAGATTTCCAGGCGGATTTTAATTTGCTTGGCTGTAAAGAATTCACTTTCATTTCATGTTTTAGCAGAGCTTTGGTGCCCAGTCTTATGTTTTCTTAAGCCCCTTCGTGATTCCTTAAGTCAGGGAAGAGTTCAAAGTGCATAGCACAAGGCAGGACTTCTGTGTGCCATTTATCCAGGATTTTCAACAGAATACCCTGCAGTAATATATGAATGGCTGATTTAAGGGTCATGTCTTTGGCTCCCTGTGTAGCCTGGTTTGGAGTCTACCTCTTACTGGGTTTTACATTTATCTTTTTAGACTTTATAGTCCTTGTGACTGTCTGCCAAAAAAACTGGCAGAATAAAGTACTAACAGAAGTTAGTGAACTTGAACAATGGATTTTTCCTCTGGATTGCAAATCTGGATGAGTGTCTGGTTGAAATAATGCACTTCAGTGAGCCTTAACAAAGGTAGGAAATTATTGAGGGTATTTCCCCTCCTTGTGCTGTTCCTTGTCTCTTTCCTGTGTCCCCTAGAACATCTGATGATTTGGTCTGGCACATGAATGATCCCATATGTACCGTTATGATATCAGACATCTGCTACCCATCAAGGTGTCAGCTTAATTTGAAAAGAAAGCATCTATAAACACATGCACAAGTACCAGCCAGAATGCTTTGTGACCTTTGGATATTTACCTTAAGAAATTAAATGCACATCGGGTAAAATCAGAATTATGATAAGTGTGAAAAGACATGGTGTGAGTTTGTTCCTTTAAATAGAACTGTGAATTCAGGAACATTTTATTTTTATTCTTTTGCCTCAAAAGGTGAAGTGACCTTCTACTTATATCAGGAGTGACCACAGAATCTCAGAGCCACACGTTTACCACACGTTGCTCTGGTGGAAGGGACAAATTCCAGTAGATCTGGTACGTATAATCTGCCATCTGCTAGATTTCTAGTAGATCTGAATGTAGAGAATTGTGGAATAGATGATAACGCTTCCATCTCCTCTCTCTGGCCTCCTCCACTTCCCTAGAAACCAGAAGAATTCCCCAGGTTCACTCGAGTGAGAGAGAAAACCAGTGATGGACAATGAATCGTGCATAAATTCTGATTAAAAAATATCACAAAAAATATAATTTTAGGTAGACGGGGGAAACCATAGGAAAAAAATGGCATAGGGTAGGATGGTGGGGAAGACCCTGTTTTGGCAGGAGGGGGTCTCCTAAGTTAAAGTTGGATATGCACAGTGATTTAGATAATTATTTTGACAGAAAAAGACATGGCCAGAAATTGCATTGGTATTTAGAGTCATCAGCAACTGTCACATGTAATAAGAGGAGGCAAGGATATTTTACAGTGGCTTTTGATTGCTGTTGGAGAGATGGTAATAGGAAATAAGACTGGTCAAAACACCAGTGTCATTTAAACAGAAAACCAGGTGAAGATGTAAGACTTTTTAATCTAAAAGAGCTCAGTCGGAGAAGAGAGGGAACAAGTTAGTGTAATCAAGTTTGAATGACAATCTCAGGAATGTAAACGCAGTACAGGATTAACCGCTTTAAACCAAAGGTGTAAAATGAACCTGGAATCTGTAGCCCAGCCTGGGGGAATAAGAGTTCCAACCCAAAGGGTTGAAAAAAGCATATTGTAAGTAAGTAGAAAACTGCTCTAAAGTCAAGCTGAGTTAAGCTTTGCCAAAGGATATTAAGGAGTAAAAGGCTTTTTAACAATATAAATAAAAGGAGAACAAGAATAAAAGTGGCCTGCTATGCAGTGAGAATGGGGTCAAGAGCAAAGATAATCTAGATATTACCCCCAAAATAGTGCTGACTTAGATTTCAGTGTGGGGACAATAGCAGAATGGGTGATGGGGATGAATGTGCTGCAATTCATTACCACGGCCCAGGCGGCAGCAAAACCCTAAGTGTTTCATGCACTTTAGGTGAGAAAGCTCATTAATCTCCATCCCAGATATCTGAAAGGAGCAACAGAGGAAGCGGCAAGTCTAGTAGCAAGCACTGATGAAACCTCATCTGGACAGGCACAGGTCTTTTTACTGGAAAGGTGAATTCACATGTGGGCAGACGCAGAACTGGGCTGTGACAGGGATCACGTGGATGGAGACCGTCTCACAGGAGGAGGCTGAAAGAGGCTCAGTATGTTCAGCCAAGCAACAAGAAGGCTGAGAGGCTATAAAAATGCTCTCTATAATTTTTTCATAGAGCAAACATAAGGGAGGGAGAAGTGCTATTAAGCCAAAGTAAAATGGGACCAAATAAAGCAAAAGACAAACGTATGCACGTTGACTGGGCATAAACTTTGGTGGTCGGCTGGGAACCTTCAACACTATCCGGAGAGTGATCCCTGGTAGAACACTAGGAACATGTCAGATACAAAGCCAGGCAGAAATCCGCAAGCTTTATAGTTAAAACTATGAGGTTTATGAGAGCATTTCTGTAATAGCAAAGGCTTGGATTAGGTGATTTAGGAAGTCCTTAATCCCTGTGCTGTGAATCCCTCCAGGGAAGAAATCACTAAGGAGTGCCAATGAAATGTAAGTGCAATCTCAGTTGCTCTCTACAGACCCACATAAAACTCGGATAGGGAAATATCAAGATGTAAAAGATCGCTTAACATTCCTGTAGCAGTGTCTTTTAAGGCTGAGTTCTGGCTGTATTGTACTTTTCCTGACACAAGCAAGCAGGCTCCTGTGGAACCGGCCAGCACCGCCGCTGCCTCATCTCCCCTCACCGGAAACCAAAGCAAGGTGATTTATTGGCTGTTAAACACTGGTACTTTGCACGGTGGATCAGCTCAGTGCTATTTAGCAGAGATGTTTCTTTAATTGGGCACACGGGGCGGCAGCTGCCATGTTCAATGGTCTTCAGACCACTGGGTCTTGTAGTGTTGAGCCAGTGCCGAGCTTTGCATTCACTGGGTTGTGAGGTGGGAACTTCACTCCCTTCTGGCCACGTTACACGTGGGCAGGGTTAGGTAAGCAGTGCAGATAGATCTGTTGTCGTGAGCTGAGACCTGCAGGACCATAGCTAGCGTGGGTTTATGAGCCACGGGAAGGTCCATCTGCCTCATCCACTGCACTGGGATGCGGTGGGAATCAGTCCTGCAAAAGGTGGTTAGAATAGAGACACCCGCTCAGAGGAGCTGGCAGAGATGGAGGATGGAAGAGTGATTCTCCTTTTGCTGAAGACAGAAAACAAGAACAACACTTCACAAATCTGCACGTTGTAATGTGAAGGTAATGATGCAAATGAGAACTTTCTCAATGGGAATTACAACATCTTAATCATCTTCCCATTGAAAAATCTGACAAATTGCCTTATAATGACCTTGGATCCCCAGACTCTGACAGGAAAGCACCTTCTGTCGTAAGATTTTATGCTGTCCTATGCTATACTTCTAATATACAACTGATTGCACCTACGAGAGGAGGCATGCCTCAGGCTGGAATATGTAGGGACAGATTGTTTTCCCAGCTTTCCAGTCTGGAGAGACTTCAGAAATTGGACGTTGCATGTCAGATTGGCCGTACGGATTCAGCATGGCAGGTGAAGCAGTTTACATCCAGCACAGTGTCTGTAGGCCACCTTGTTATTATGCAAACACCATCCTACCAGCCTGCCATATGAAGTGGCCAGCCAAGAACAGCCCTGCATGGAGAGATGATTAACCTTCCTTTTCCATGGTTATTTCAATATTTGTGTGGTGGTGTCTCATTCCTTAAATTTATGAGAAAGACGACAAATACATCAAAGTCTGGAATTTGTCAAGCCTTTTCATCAATAGTAGAAAATTTCTTTTTCTGTCATTCCTTTCCCTTAACATGCATTTAAAACCAAACTAATTATTGGTATAAATATGCTAATGATCAGAACAAAAATTTGAACCTTGCTTAGAATCAGAGTTAGCTTTTTATAAATGCTTCTGGCTATTAAAGCCTGGTAAAATCCCACCATTAAACATCTCATTTTAAGAAGTTTGCAAGTATCAAATCCATGCTAGTGAATCTGACCAGATCAACCAACAACATAAAAGTGTTCACAAGTAGGTAACTACCCACAGCAGCCGGAGGCACCTAATCCTTTACAACTCAGAGATACCTGAAGATGTTTGATGTGCCTCCTCTCCCCCCCAAGCTATGAAAAGAGATAAGCTCTCAGTTAAAGAAACTTTTCTCAAAAAAGCTCAGGTTTTAATGGATCAGATGTAAGCTAATTTCACAGGGCTACGAAGACCCTGAAGGTTTGTCACAATAAATAACATATTCTCTGGCCAGCTAACATCCAGCCTCCCGTTCCTCTGAGCAGCAGTGACAACGCTGACCTCCCCGTAGTGACTTTCCTCACAAAATTCAGGGTTTGGAGTGGTTCGTTCTCGTTGAGTTTGAGAGGTCTGCTAATTTCTTTCCCATATATTATGATGCACTGGAAATAACGTGAATTAATTTAACTTGGTGACCTTTTACAACTGTCAGACTGCAGTAATTTCAGCTTTCTTGATCGTCTCTGGACCCGTTGAAAAGCAGTAGGAAAGGACGCTTAGTGTGGCTGACACTTTGCATTGTATCATGGATATGCTTGAGCCTGAGAGGTTACCTGATGAACTGCAATGCCAAGAAAAAGGACAATCTGCAGTAAAATGACATATTTTGATTTTGAGATGTCTCTTAGGCCCTTTCAAAGTGAACAGTCATAACTCTGAAATGCCTTGCACATAAAGGTATGTTAGAAACCTACTGGATTGTACTTAATACAAAAATACACATAGGAATTAGAATATGAAAGCAGATAAAAGATACTATTTCAACAGGTGCTACATAGATCATGCTATTAAAATCTGACAAGTCAGCAATAAAAATAAAATACTGGCTTTGTTCAAAAGTAATAAAGATTCAAACTCTGCAACTATGCTAAGCAGCTCCAGAAGAAAAAGAAACAGTCTAAGCATTTTGTTCTTGCTGTTATAGTTTCTGTGGTCTCTCTAGGCATAAATGATAGTAAGAATGCTCTGATTTTTGTTTTGACAGATACAGTGAATCTAACCTGATGTGTATGTGTAAGTTAACCCATTTCATTTTGTTATCCATGGTAAAATATATCTGTCCAGACAGATCTGCTCAAGTTCATAAAAGCAGAATTTTCAGTGAGCGTTCACTGGCAAATGGCTTCAGAGCTGATCTGCGTAACAGAAAGAGCCTCATAAAAGTCAGAAAAACTCTTCAGGATGAACTTGCCAGAAAACAGGAGAAGCTCTTCAGAAATTTGAGGCATACAGTAACACATATGAGTTGATTGGTGATTGAGTGCCCCATTTTCACCTTTAATTCCCACTGTGCACGTTCAACACAGCTAACTGTATTTGCAAGTAAGTCCTACTGTTTGTTTATACGCATTTCTGCTCAGCTTCTGTGCTGTCATGGTTACTTTGCACAAGTCTGCCCATGCAGTTGATATCTGAAAATGCTGGGTACATAAATATTTTAAAATTGGAAAAGAGATTTATTCTTGTCTTCTCTTTCATATAGTGCCTACTTGACTACCTGTAAATTAGCTCTTCTAGTGACCTGAGCTGCATTTGCCCTTCCCTTATGCATACAAAGGTATTGAGCATAAACCATCCTGGTGCAGATGTGTAGCTACTTCCATTATTTAAGTCACTGTTCACAAGAAATTTTGGATAGCGTTGCTCATGAAGCTGAGATCCCACTACAAACCAGAACTTTGGAAGTCAGAGCCTCATTTTAAACTGTTTATTGGAAAATACACTGCAGTGACAAGTGTCAATTGATCTGTTGCTATCTATCTATGGTGCTGCTTGACTATTCTGGTCCTGAGGAGTTGTTACGGAAAAGATTTGCTCCCACTACATGTTCACAAGCCAGTAGAAGATTTCTCCTATGGCTTCATGATATTACCCAGCAATCGGAGCAGTTACTTGGTCTGAAAATATACACATGCACACACAGAGACACACTCATGCAATGATGACCCAAAGGCAGGGTTGAGCCAGAAATGGTACTTCCCTTAACATTCGTAATAGGAAAAAAAAACCCCAAACAAATCCCCCCCACACTGTATTAAAAATTACATTTTGCTGCAACAAGAAGGATTTTTAGATAAACTGTTTTCTTTCTCTTATGGCAACTAATAACAAAGGCGAAGAGTTAAAATGAGAGATCCTCTTATACTTGCAAAAAAAAAAAAAAAGATCCAAATTTTGCAATTTGTCTTTTGGCAACGAGTCTTTCTGCAGTGTGTTTCAAGCACACCATTAAAGCCTAGTTTTGCCAGCACATTCAAGCTGAGATCTGAGTGCGATTGTTTGTGGCCAAAATTACTTCCACTCAGAAAACGGCAAACACACAGTTTGCTCTCTCTACCAACTGGAGAGCAGATTTATAATGCATATAAATAAGGCCTATGAAAGTACCTGTATATCCCTTTTTTTGTGCACTGAGGAGTTCCCATTCTCCGCACAGAAGCTTTCCTTATCTTGACATCTGGGGAAACGATGCCAACGACCAGCACACGACGCAGTGCTGCGAGGCTGTCTGGGACTACCCAGAACTTGTAACCATCCCAAACATTTTGATGGCCTCCATAAGAATACCCAAAGGAGTAATAAAGGCATGATTCACAAGCCAATCAAAAGCTAAATGACACCAGTCTTAAAAACAGACAGCCCAATCAAACTAACAATGATGTTGCTTTAAAACAATAAATATTAGTATTGTCACTACTTAACAGTTTTGGAGTGCTCTGCTGTGTCTGGCTGTCACCTCAGAAAATCTTGAAAGGAAATACTAACACAAAAACCCCCGGTATTTTCAGCTGCTGTTACAACTTCAGATCAGTTTTCTCTGGAAATGTTGTGATTCTGTCTTCCCATAGTAGTGACATATACTTTTTAATTGAATTTAATCTTTTACTTACCTACAGAAATATAGAGAATTCTTAAGTGTATCATCATGCAAAACAAAGAGAAAATGACATAAGAGGAAAGAGGAAAGATTCAAGGAAAGCATCTAAAGGGCTTTTTTTCTTGTGTGTGACATGAGGAATGCTGTAGCTTGTTATGCCCTTTGCTTGGCATTCTCTTGCAGAATTTTCCCTTTCATCCTATGCTGATAAAGAAGAAAAGACAAATTAAAACCCATACTGTTGAATTTTCAGGAGCAGGAAGGTGAGATTTGGAAAACATATGCCTGATTTTCTTTCTCTCTCTCTTTTTTTTTTTTTTTTTTTTGTGAGCACTTCTCAGTTTGCAAATATTAGCTTCCCTGTCACAGGTTGCTTACTTGCAACCTCATCATTACTTCACTTAATGAGACTACTTATAATCAAGAGGAGTCCATCAGGCAAATACTATAACACATTTAAAAATGTCCTTGCTTCTGCACCTTCCTTTTTATAGACAACAGCCCTGATTAGCATTAAAACACCCAGGAGCAGACACTGCCCTGGTATGACGGGGGGGCTGTCAGGGCTGCGCAGCCGTGACACCGTGCGTGAGCAGCTGTGACACCAGCTGCCGTGAACAGGGGCACGGGCTAAGGGCGTGGGATTGCTTAGCTCTGTACCTTGCCAGGAGGAGGCATCAAATGGCACTTCAGATTGCCAAAAGTGCATCCTTGGACTCCTGGTTGGAGTGGAGCTGGGTGGGCAGGAGCACTGGGTTCTGTGGTCTCAGCCTTAGCACAAATCCTGCTTACTTTGCAAGTGCCTGAAAGTAGTGTCATCCTGCAGTAGTTTCTGTTGGTCCCGTAGTTACTTTGGAAGTGGACACCTGCAGCTGTTTTATCTTTAGAATTGTTTCATTTCCTTTAAGTTTCTGTCCTTTTACAGACTTTCAATTCAACTCCTAATATTTAGGCAGATTAACATCAAACAAATAACCCAAGAGCCAGTCCAAAAAATTACTACCCGTAATTCATTTTATGCAATAGGCCAGCCTTCCTAAAAAAAAAAATCCCCCAAACCCAGAAACAATCAAAACCCAGGAAGAATCCCTGAAGATGGGAAACCAGCATTATGAGCTATACCACAGACTCATTTTCTTGTCAATACTGTTAGAAGGAAGGTTTGAAGAGAAGCTCACACACCTAAATCACCCAGAAAATGATGCTTTAAAAGGATCCTGAACTCTATACAGCTCACCATACAGTCATAAACATTCTTATACTGGGGGAATAAATGAAATGCTCTCCACTGTGAAAAGATACAGACACGAAAATAAGCTGGACTTGCTCTTACTGTGTAGAAGTTAAAAGCAAATGAAGGATCATCTTTCATTACAGCTGAGTGAAAAGACTATTTTTTTGTACACTGTTCTGTACTTAGCTGGATGGGTCACTCTGTTAAGTGCTCATCTTTCAGTGGAGTGAGCTGTAAATGAATTGTACACAGAACTGACCAAAACGTGTATGAAAAGTCTCACCACTGAAAGATGTCAATTCTTGGATCTATGAACCAAAAAACATCTTTTGAAATGGCATGAAAAAGTTTTGCAGACAGATTTCTGACAAAAAAGTTCAGAAAGCTAAAAATGTGCTACCTGCTTTTTGACTTAAAATATCTGTGCTTGGAAGTCCCTTAGGCTGAAACGTTGTTTTCAGTGGGGACCAACAAGCTCGTTTCTTCCACGACTGAGCAGTTTGCATGGGCGATGCTTGATCAGGACGTGGGGACGTTCCTTCTTGTTAGAAGCTTGTTGTGATGGGGGAATCCTGGACTGCTCTTCTCATCTGGTGGTTTCTTCTGCCCCCGACAAAGAGTTCGTGCCGTAGCTGCTCATGAAGAGCAAACAGAATTTTCTTCCACAAGTCATGTTTTGTTCTGCTCCCCATGGTTTGTTGCCCTCGCTATCACTTTGGCAATTCCCCTTTTCAGTTTTAAAGGCCTTCTTTCATGTGGGAAGATATCAGTAAAGAATTCATGATCCGCTCTGTCAGCTGTCAGCTGAAGAGAGTGATTGATGCACTGAACTTTCTGAAAAATCACAACAAAGCTGTCTGTCACTGCTGGTTTGCTACTACAGGTGTTCTTGACCCAGGCAGTTTGCTTCTTCATACATAGATGCTTTATTTTACTTCAATTTCTTCATATAAAAATAAAGGCATTGGAACTACATTGATTTAAGAGCATTTCAGATGGTGCTCCTGCCGAGTCAGAATAGAGAAAATGTATTGCAATCAGAGTATGTTCATTTGCTTACACTAAATGAATTTTAAAAAGAAAGTGTAAATGAATTATAGATTTGAATTTTAGTTCGTATGCACAAGGTAAACCTTTTGGGACCCATTTTTTATGGTTGCCATCATGCACAGGAGGCACCAGAGGAACAGTACTTCAGTTTAAGAGAGAGATTCCCCAAGAGGGATACCAGCCTCTAGACTAAATTCCTGACAATTTTCTAGTGAGGAGCCAAGGAAAACAGACACAAAAATACCTTTGAAGACCCTTGAATAAAATTGCTGACAAGAGTTAGCAGATTTTAAAGATTAAATGAACTTTTGCTGTAAGAAGAAATATCTCCATCCCCTCAAAAACAGTATCATTTTTAGTGATAGTTTGATTTTTTTGGAAAGTTTCCCCCATCTTATTCATTATTAGTAGACTGGGAAAGCAGTTGCATTGGGAAAAAATGGGAGACAATGAATCCTTCGCTTTTCAGTAACTGTAATGCCAAAAGATCTGTAGCAGATCATCGCTGTAAAATACGGAGTTCAAATCCAACAATACAGTAGTAATAGAAACTGGAAGTGTCTGTTCAATGGAAAGGTGCTGTAGAATACTGACCAGAGAAGAGATTTATAAGTGATTACAGAAAAATCCCTAAAGCTGTCTGCTCATTGTAGAGGCTCAGTGGAGGAAAGCAAACAAGATTCCCAGATACAGTGAACTGCTTGAAGAATATAAATGAGAGCAGGTAGCACCGCTGCACTCTGTACTGAGCAGCCCTCCCCCAGAAAGCCGTATCCAGCAACGATCAAATGGTCACCACGCTTTCAAGAGTGCATGAGAACAAGGAATGGATAATGCAGCCTGATAAAGGGCCTGAAGGAGCTAAGCCGGGAAAAGTAACGGGGAAAAATATGTCCCTTTCTACTTGGAAAGAAGTCAAGATGAGAGCAATGAGAGCAGGTGAAATGATAAAGACAATGGGAGGGAAGACAATGGTGCAGACGCTTCTTAAAATGTAGTAGCTTGGATTGATCGATCTACCTAGAGATTCACTGCCATGCTGACTGCTAGAATAAAGGGAGGCAGGGAATAGACATCGCTGGCTACAAGCTCAAATCTGGCAATACAAGCAATGAATTAGTTGGTTTCTGCTCCTTTTATGTGAGAATCTGCACTCACTGTGATTGCTCCTTTCTTTGCCTGTAAATCATATTTGATTTTCAAAGTAACCAAAAGATTTCAAGAGCTCCAAAGTTCTTCTCTGGACTAAGACAGCACAAGTTGAAAGAAAAAGTTTATATTTAATTTATACATTGATAAAAGCGATGCTTAAAAAGTCCCCACTAGGTAACACAATATAGAGAGACACTGGTTTGAGAGGGGAGTCAGCTCCCACTTCAGCTGATCATAATTTATAAATTTGAAGGAATGCAGTCATAAATAAGCCAAGGCCAGACTAGACTTATCTTATATTACATTTTTTATGATAAGATTTACATTATTCTTAACTTGTGGTTGGGGCTCTCGAGCCCTCAGGCTGTTTCCTCAACTCAGTGTGGAAGCAGCATTGTTACTCACTTCTGATATAACATAACGAAGGATCTGCAAGCATAGTCAGAAGCCAAATTAGTGCCGGTTCCCAGTGTCTGTTCATGCTAGTAGAGGCAGACATAGGGGTTGGCTCTCCAAGGGCCTGAAGGCAAAATCGTTTAAATCAGTATGACAAGCATGGCTAAGGCTAGAAATGAACAATCAGGAATGACCTTAACCTACACATTTTGCTTATGACCTCATTATAATTATTAGTCTTGAAATGTGCAGAAAGAGCATGAAGTGAACTTTTTTGCCATGATTGTTTGCAAGGAGCCTTGTGTGTTTCCCTCTCTTTCTCTGTCCATATGCATCTATTTATCCATCCATGTATACCTGCCTGTACACACTTTCACTCAAACCTGTATGGCCCTTTCCAACACAGATAACCCCCCCAAAGGCTGCACAGATGGCTTAACCAGCCAGCAGCAGGCTCTTGATGTAGCTTGTTGGGGACTGAGGCAGTAATAATACACATTTGGCCACCTGCACGTGTTCCAGTGAGCTAGATCCCAAAAGATGGGTCTGCAGCTGTAATATCCATTGACTTCCCCAAGAACTGCCGGAGCTCAGTGGGATGTTTCTCAGTCCTTCACCCACAAGGGAGAAGCAGCAGCACATTGAGATGCCAGGGTTTCTCTGCAAGGTATCCAGAGAAACCAATAAAATGCTGGTGAGTCTCTTAAAGAAAGAAAAAGGATTGAACTCACAATTTATGTGAGATCCCAAGGGAAGCAGATTACACTAGGCAATAAAAAGATGCATTGACACAAACTTAGATAGTGTCAAAGGAAGCAGGGCTTATAAAACAATGTAAAGATAGCTGAGACAATCCCTCCAGTGCTGTGCTGCAAGACACATGAGACAGATGAGAGGGGGCTGCTGACAGCTCTGTTTGAAAGTCTTTGGACAGGCCCAAGAAGCTCCATCATCGTGGCCTTCTCAGACACAAGAAATCTGGGAAAAGAAACTTCAAAGCAAGATTCAAACCACTCATGCAAAACATTTCTCCTTTTTTAAAAAAAGTCACAATTATTGTAAAAGTAATTAAATGCTATTATTTTAGTGAATTTTGCCACTGAATGCACAGTATTGAATATCTGCATTGTTACAAGTGGATGCAACTGCTACTCATGGGGCATGTTACCCTGAAGTTAATTATTTTCCCTGCCTGTAACTATTATTAGTGTTAAGGCAGCCCATGGATCTAGACTCAAAATAAGACCATGTAGAGTGGATAATTTCCAGGGGATAGGGTCAGTGACAAGAACATGTAGAGGAAATGAGGATTTCAGCTCAGCCCTGAAGATCTCGACTCCAAGGTGGGATCACACTTGATACTTGCTACTCCTGGTTGGTGCTGAACAATCTTATATTGAACAGCTTTACTAGCACACTGAAAAAAAGGAATGGTCCAGGCCTCCACACTAGATCACATTTGTGGGTGCTATGCACTATTGCATGCAATTAACAAAAATACACTTTTAACGCAAATAATAGTTACAGGCCAGTTTCTGTTCTCCATCGCTGGTGGCTGCTGTGATGGACTAAGCTGTCCCCAGAGGCACAGACCCAGCACAGCCGTTCTCAAACTCCTGTCTCCTTTCTGTGAAGGAAGGAAAGTTGCCAAATTAGGGAGCTCCATATCTCTCATTCTTGTGTGCTTTCAATTGAACCATAAAGAGACACTACCAAAAAAAATTGATTTGGCAAAGACTAGAAATTGTTCCTTCAATACTTAGGGAACACTACTCTATTGAGATGTTGTTTTGGATGTAAGATATGAATGTGTGTTCTTAGTAGGTGAGTCACAAATTCCTACATGTCTCCTCTACTCCAATCCCAATTTATCCAAGAAATGGTCTTATCTTTTCATACCATCACTTTCTGTTACATGAAACCAAGCCAATTTCATCTGCTGCTATGTGTCTGAACAGAATTGGGCACGTGAAATATATTGTCACCTAGGCATTCCAGATGTAGCAGCACAAGCTGAAATATAAATCAGAAAGGGCTTCTTCCTATAGGGAGTCTTGATTTCAGATTTATTACACTGCTTCTTAGAGTTTGGAAGGTCAGCACATTACGCCAATTGATTTCAGGGAGAGCAGAAACAGGCCCTTGTTATTCAGAAAGGAGTTTTTCCTGTAGGGTGAAAAGGAGAGTCTTCTACAGGAGGCAAATGTAATAAAAATTAATTGGTAGAACTAAATTAAAAAATACAGGTATGAAGAAGTCTGATACCACTGAATCCTTTAACACCAGTCAAATGTAGAGTTAATCAACTGCATATTCTCATATCTGGGCACCCAGTAGCCCAGGTTCTAGAAATGGTGGACTGAGAGATAAATTAAAGCCTGCTGAAATTTAAAAAAAAGAAAAACCTCATCTTACATTCTGGCTATGGATCAGGCAAAGACAAACCCTTGTTGAGCTGAGGAACTGACCTAGGTCTTGCAGGAGTTAGGTCAATCTCCCCTAATTAAAGACACCAAGCCAATAAACATCTTACTTTAGAAAGAGCTTTATATAAATGAAGACTACCTTAGAAAACCACGAAGTTGAATTTTTTGCATGATTGCCTAGCAAACAAAAGGATAAATCCACTGTTCACTTTTAAATTTTCAACCTCCTCTTATTTCGGATGATTCATGCCAAGAAAAGGCCAGCCTCAGAAACTATTTGGAGTAGAGATCTCTAGGTTGCTCAGCCAGATGTTTTTCACTGAAGATGAGAAAACTGATCTTGCTGGCCTGTACACAGAACTGACGTTAATCTCCAAACTACCTGTTGCTTTGAATTCTCTGCAGAGATTTCAGATGTCTTTGTTAAACCATTTCTTCTCTTTCCAGAATGCATCTCAGAGACCTGTAGAGTCTGCTTTTCTTATCTGTTTTATGCTTGTTTTACAGTGGCAGAATTCTCTTCAGATTATTGGTTTCTAAATAAACCAGGTCAATACCAAACACTCTCTATTCTAATGCACAGCAGCAACATTTTATACTAAATCAGCCCAAATCTCATGAAGCTGCCTCTTTAATTAGAAGGTGGAAGGGGGAAGAAAAGTATTGTAAAAGTCTTGGTTAATAGAAAACAAACAAACAAAGTACAATTTCTTTGTATGGTAATTGGTAGTTTTAAATTCCTAAAATACAGTTAATGAATACAAACACTGCAGACTTGTTCTTAACCATAGTATTAGCATGGATGTTGGAAGCCAGATGTTCTATGGCATCTTGTAGATTTTAATAACACTCTTAGTTTCTTAGGTTCTTTAGGAATTAGCCATTTTTTTGTAAGCCTGGAACTGTTAGCACAGAATCAGCTATAGTAATTTTACTCACATTGAGTGACATGTTTGAAAGTAATTGTTTCGCAATAATCTCTGCTGGATCACTGCAAACTGTTAGATGGCACCCTAAAAAATTATTTTCTGGCAATGAAGCTTCCATCTTTCATCTACACATCCGTGACAACAATAACAATCAAAACATGAAGGATTTTACTTTAAGCAATATCCTTGATTTTCCATGATTTCACAGCTTGTCTAAAATATGTGCTGTAAAAATTGGTTTGGGAAGAAATCGGGCCTAGGATAAGAAATACCAAAAATAATAACAAAATAACAGTTATCTTTGAGGAAGGTTGAAGAAATAAACAACAGTTGAGCTCATGAGAGCCAAAATGTCTGCATATTATATATTTCGACATATGAAATGCCATTAGAAGTCAGAACAAAATTATGCCCTCTTAGTAATTAGCAAGGAGACAGAAGGTTCAAAGGAAAACTCTGGAAACATTGTGAAGATCTGATGTCCAGCAACAGAACAAAGGACACTATTGCGTTATTTCCAATGCAAACCAAAGAAAACATGAAAAGAGAGGATCTTATGTTTAAGGAGCTTAGATGGCTGTCTCGGTCTCGGTCTCGGTCTCCTCCATACTCTGCATAAAACCGTGCACTAGTTAACTCTTTGCAGCCTGGCACCCCAGTCTGTCCAAATTACAGGCTCTGCAAGTGGGGGACTACTTTGCATTAGGTGTTTGCCTGAGCCATAACATACCCGCGTAAGGATCCTGACTGAGTCTTCTAATATGATAATTCAAATAATATTCAGAAGATACTGCAAATAATTTTTAGCTTCCTTTTTGTTATTAAATGAGCATTGGAGCACTAGAAGGTTTTTTTTTTCCATGAGCAATGAAAAGCCCAAATTAGTTCCTTTACAGTGCTCAGCAATTTCACTCAGATGCTTGAAAAATTTGAAGTCTTTTTGCATCCACAACTAATAATCAGCACAAAATGAAGGGTCTATACTATCTCCTGTTTCATCATTTTTATTTCTTAAATTAATGCATGTAAATAGAGCACAGAGTAGTTTGTTCATGTAAGAATATAGAGGGAAAATAACAGTAGAAAAGAAAATGTTTAGGTTTGATACCTCTGGAGTTGCAGCAAGTTGTGACTGTATGGTTTTCATAGAGGCATTTAGAAATGCAGTGTGTGCAGAAGGTGCCAGTGTGTGAGACAACTCTATTTTGAAAGTATACATGACCAAAATAAACACCTCAAATAAAGGCTCACTAAGTTAGGGACAAAGGGAGGATCTACAAGAAAACACACACTTAGAGCAGTTAATGCTAATGTGAGTGCTCTTACCTCTCGGCAGTACTGTACAAAACAGTATAACAAAATCACAGCAGGTTCAGATTTGGATCTAAGCTACTAGATCTAAACCCCAAATGTATTTGGACATATTCTAGCATCATGTAGGAAAACTGACCCAAATCGTAATAGCATCTCCTGCTCTGCTCACTGACACAGGTACAGCTGATGTCTGAGCCACACCTAACGGAAGCAGTGTGGAAACAATACAAGACTACAGGTAAAATCAAGGAATGGAGATTTCTATTGCTTCTGCCCTAAACTGATTGAAATAAAGAGGGAATGTCTTTAAAAAAAAAAAAAAAACAGAGACTGTAGAAATACTAAGACACAGTTCTACAATCAGAGCGACACTAACTATATCTCAAACACAGTTGTATAATAAGTTCAAGAGTGATAACAACTCCTAAAATCCGTTCTGAGTCTGCTTCTTGCAAAGCTGCAGCCCACCTCCTTTGCCTGCTCGCGCTCTGTCTGCATTCTTATATTAGCAACATCACACATTTCCTTCACACAGCTAAACAAACTCAGCAGGAAGTCAAGAGCAAAGGGATTGTAGGATCACACCCTAAATCCCCAGCATGGAGCTAGAGCAGCTGCATTTTGGAGAGAAATTAGTGTTCTGAACTGGCTTGGAATAAATTACCCAGACCAGGGTCACCTTAGCTGAAGTGAACACTGAAATGTGAAATCTTCTTTAAAAAATGCTGGACAGAGAGTGAGCAGTGAAGGGTAAAGTAGTATATTTTGTAGTGCCTCATGAGAAAAATATATCTAATCTGAGTATCAGTTCAGCCATGGTGAATAATTTAATCATACTTGTAAATGACGTTGTAATAAAAGGTCACCAGATCTGTCAGACCCTCAGCTGCTGAGGTAAAATTAGATCTGCTTTACTGATGTTAAAAAATTGACATGCATAGAGAGTTAGTCCTTGGTTGCCATTAAAACCAAAACAACAAAAATAATGAATTTTGGAAGGAAGGACTTGGAACCCTCCCTGCCAGGATTAGGGATAAGAATTATAGATCCCAAATTAGCAGCATATGAGGGACTAGATTTCAGCCTTCAGCCAAGCCATTTTGTACTGCTACAGCAATACAGAGCAACTTTAAAATCACCTTAGAGGGTTTTTTTTCCAGACTGTACTGGCCATTTCCACCATGATTCACATAAGCCATGTCAAGGGTGTGGATAAGGTGAGGTACCACTCAATACCATAAGCTCCAGCAACAAAACTTCTCCCTGGGACTATTACCAGTATGGTCTGAAGTAGCCTTAAGTGATTCTTTTACCTGCACAAAGTACATATTTGGCCCATCAGCAGCCCCAGAAAGATCTGTGGTAAAGGAAACAAGGTCGATATTAGTGCACACCTACCAATCTACTACCCTGCCATTACACTTCAAGCTGCGTTTGTGTGGAATGCTACTGTAGCTGGATGAGCCTTTGGCTTGTCTTGCCCTTCGTGTTCAGTGGCAAAGGGAAAGCAGATCTGTGAGATCCTGGTGTCTGTCAGGAAGCAGAGATTGCCCAGGGAAGGAGAGTTCATGCACCAGAACTGGAAATTTTGGTTATTCACATTTGATGTAGATGTTTTCAAATAATGGAGCATCCCCAAAAGTTTATTTACCAGAGATAATTCTTAATAAAATCTTTGTCATCACTCACAGCTTGTTGTTTACCCATGTGATAAATTGGAGAACCCTATGATAAATGAACACATCAATTTATCAAGCACCTTTGATCACTTCATCTATACTCTGACTGGGAATCCATCATCATAAGGCTCACACTCACAGTCTAAATGTCTTGGCATCCAAACTGCAACAAAGAAAACAAGTTGGTCTGTGGGTAGCAGAACTGCCTCTGCCTGGTACCTAGGGATTTACCCTACATACCCCTACAATTTGCCAGTGCAGTCATCCCAGTTCTTCCTGTCAGACTTTGTAGAATCAGCCACCAGATGCCTCAGCATCTCTAGTTCTGCCTCATGAGCTCTGGTCCCCCAAACATAGTTATCCCTGGCTTTCTCTTGAAACCCCTCAGTAGTGGCTTGGCAAGAGGCATCATATACTGTGGGTGAGCCCAAAGTACACATAGGTTTTTGCTATAATTAAAACTATTGTAAGTTTTGCACTCATTAAAGAGGGATAAAACAAGATCCAGTAGAAAACAGTATCTTTGTATGCATGTGGGTGGGCCTGAGCAGGTGGATTTCAACAGCTTCACATTCTTCATTGTAAATTAGTTCTTTTATTTATTCATGTTCTTCGGGGTTTTTTTATATAACTTGTAGAGTTAGAAACATTAACAAAGGTGCTAGGCTTTACAGGAGAGATTACAATTATCAGTAATCACTTCTTTACAAAGTGTTTAATTACAATTAACCTCTAAACCACATTTCAAATATTTCTGTAATATATATAATGCCTGATATTTGAGATACTGGGATAATGGAATGGCTGAAACACATTTGTATTGATCTGCATCACTGCTGTCACTTTTGAGTAAAAGGGTCATGATAAACCCTTGCTGTGTGTGCGCACACAGAGGCACATGCCAGTAATAGTTAGTTATCACCATGAAGCTGCCTAATCGAGTCTAGCTGTTTTACCTGAATACGCAAAATTCAATCTAAGAGCTGCAAAACGTACCAATGCCAAAGCGATAGAGCTGTGTCCTCTTTCCTCCTAGGCTACTCCCTCAAAAACTTTTCCTTAACCTCACTGAACACAAAGCAGAGAAGAAGTGTATCTTTTCCCTTTCAACTCCTTGAATTATTGGCAAGAAAAGTCCATGCACAGATGTATTTGGATTCCTCATCTGACATAATCTTCAGAATTTTAGCACCCCTCTGAATTACAGTCTGCATGTAATTTGACATGTTGATCTATCATAATTAGCTGAACTGTCTGCTGTTGAACAGAAATTCTCAGGAAACCACCAAAAATACCTAGTGATGAAAAGCATATCGATATACACATATCTGTAAATTTATATATATTTCATTTCAGATAATGGTCATAACATCCACAGAATATGTAGTTTTTGTTTGTTTTCTGTATTTTTAAAAGAAACACACCATCTGAACGTGTAAAGATTCAGGTTTTCCATCTTCCACATTTGTCTGATCTCCCCTTTCACTTTCAGCTACAAGACGACAGAAGAAAAACATAAGCAGGATGGAAAAGGAAGGGAAACAGCTGTCCTCTAGCCCCTCACAACTCTCTGAATAAATTCAAAAGGAAAGGCTGAAAGAAGATGCAGAGAAAAAAAATGAATTAAGGAATGTGTTACATCTTTGAAACATGATGTGAAAATGATTTTAGAAATACTTCAAATTTGCTATATCAAAACAATTTTCCATTTTTTAATCAACTCTTAAAAATTAGTTATTTCTCCACTATTTGCCTTCTGTGCACTGATTCACTGGAAAAGCGATAAAAATGTTTGCAAAGGTATCAGTGAATACTGAAAAGCATCCATGAGTTTGGGGAGAGAAATGCATTCAGTACTTGGTGTAGAAGCTCAGAGATTGGTCAGGCTACTCTACTGAGGTGACGTGTTTTTTTTACAAAGTATCTGATTATTTCTTTTTTTTTTTAAATTTTTTAAAGCTTTCATAGATAGAAGATCTCCTTAAAAATGTCATATAAGAGTTAACAACAACAAAAAAATCGTAATTTAAAGATCACAGAACTCAATGAAAGCTTAAGAGTACAGTGAAGTGAAAGAGAAGACCACCAGGAAAGTTGTCAAAATACCCTAGGTGTAACCAGGACTGTGAAGATTTAAGGGATCCCTTTGCATGTACTGCTGCATAGACAACGAAACGTGCAACTGCTGAAATGGGGAGGCAAGAGAGATGTAGAAGGAGAGAGTTTTAGATAAGCAGACACCAAAGAAGAGTTTACAATAAAATCCTTAGTGCTGTCATGCGTGGGTACGAAGATGACAGTGGTAGCTGTGCTTACGATAATTAAAAATATGGTGAGTGCTCTATGAGATGTGGCAGGCAAAGGGAAGAGATTCCCCGCTCAGGCGATTTATATTTCCACTTCCCTATCTCCATTCACTCTTATTTTCTAGCAGAGGGCAACTTTGGTGGTCACTAACACACTTCATTGATAGCTTCCCTTGAACTCAAATGCCAGAACACAGGCAGCTGTCCGGCACAAATGTTTCCAATACCCAATGTTATTTTTCATACCTGAGTTAGGACGCATTTTCAAAGCAAAATCCTTGAATCCAATAATCTATGTGGATTTGGAGGCTGTGCTATTACATGCTGGTTTATCTCCATTGTCAAACAAACGTGTGAAGCTAGTCATGTTTCAGAAATATGAAAAAAACTTGATTCAGCTCCATCACGTGAACATAAAGGTGTGTTGAGCAAATGCTTCTTTGCTTGTGCTTTGCTTGCATGTTAATTCTCCTCCAGTCTCTCCTTCACATGTACATGTGCCATAAACCAAATCAATGAGCTTCCAACCCTGAAACTTGTTAGAAAGCTCCCTAAATTAAATACAGAAAACTTCCACTGGCCTCTGTGAATCCTGCTCTTCCAACTACTTTTACATTGAAGCACGTTTTTGCGAATTTTTGGTCAGCAATTTGTGCAGTAGAGAGTATCAGGTGTTTTTATGGACCACGTATACAACAAACAAAGAATGTAACCAATATGATGGACAAATTCCGCTGAAAAAAAGACAAAACCCCCAAAACCCAAACGGACACTGTTTGGTATCGGTGCTTCCATGGATTTTCCATGGTGTCAATGCATGTTGGAGCTGGGTGCAAGGAACCACCACTCTGCCTTTCTTTGAACAGTACTGGAAATGGTTGTGATCTGTGTCTCGTAATTGTATGTTATTCATAATGTCTGAAAAAGACTGAATGTGATTAACCAAGTGAAGGACTTTATGAAATTAGATGATGAAATGAAATTAGTAGATGGAAATTCATACATGTGTAATAAAATACGTTAAACTATGTTGCCACCAAGCAGAACTTTTTTCCTGCAAATTCAAGGATAGTCTAAGATTCCTATAACAGACAACAAAAATACGCATTAAAAAAAGACTACTCTCTGCCATAACTGCAATTATCTGTCTTACAAAAGTGTGATCGAAAAGCTCTTGACTAGACAATGAATTTCTCTCCTGTGTATAATACCACTCTCTGTAAGGAGGAGGTGTTCCAGGAGGAACAGGGTGCAGAAAATAAAATTAGGGATGATTTCAATAAAAGAAAAAGAAAGACATGCTGAGGATGCACTGCTCCAGATCGTAGATCCACAGTGCACAGTACAAATAAAAGGGCACAGTACCTACTGCAGGGGTCTCATGACTGACACAAGAGCTGAATTGGAAAAGGATGCAACACTGGTACACAAACAGTTAAGAAAAAATTACATCGTCATGAAAATCCCAGCTAAAAATTAGGTAGCATTTAAATTAGATCATTGTCTTGTTCTGTGGCCTGAGGTGGAACTAAAGTGCTGCCTTTAGGTCAGTCATACATTATTCATTTTTTTTATTTGTATTTATTTCATAACAAGGAAGGGCATTTACCCAAATGTCCAGCTATGCCTGATACGAGTTTCAAGAATGAAAATAAAATTAAATTGAGTTACCTCTGTGACAGTCAGCCAATAAACTTTACTCCCTCAATACATATAGGTACTTAAACATTTTGCACCCTCAAAGCTTTCAATATTAAGTTGATAAAGACAGAATGTGTCACAACTGTTCCTTTTATTTGTTAGTGGATTTGCAATTATTCCCGGGTTTCCAAGGACACAGCCTGATAGATGATGTTTCAGGGAAACAAAATACAAGTTTTGTTAGTCTCAGCACCTTTTTGCATAATAATGAGACCGGGCAGAGGGAAGGTTGTGCTCAAATATAAGTGCACAAGGTTTGCCTCTAGGCTGCTCTGCAGGAAACCTAAGCCCATAACAATTACAATGTTTGTTACTGGAAAAGTGAGAGAGAGTAATTAGAACGATGCTCTTAAAATCACCGGCTCTTTGTAATATATGCTTTCTAATTTAGTTTGGCAAAAGTGGCTTGTAACAGTGTGAGTACATATTAAAGAAGCAGCAATTAGGCAACTAAACAACCATGATGACAGCTTTTTAGTAAATGGTTTAGCTTTTAATTTTGAAATGGCAGGTCCCACTGAGAACAATATTCTAGAACTGTAATTTGGTAGAATGTGACGATGTGTTCTTGGCAATTAATTAAAAATTTCTCTCCTTTTTTTTCCCGAGGAGACATAGGGTAGTGGTCGCCTGTTTGCAGAGTTCGCTATGTGATTAACACCACTGTCTCCAAAACAGTTTGCAACATGTCAAGTACAAACTGAAAGTTCTGTTTGGCTTTTGTCTGCAGTCACTTTGCCAGGTGGGAACTTGAAGTATCCTCCAGCTGCCATGGGAAGACCCCCTGAGCTGGGCTTAACTGGACTGGACTGCGCTACTGAAGTCCCTGGCAAGCTCCCTCTGATTATGCCAGCTTGTGCTCTTCAAAGCTATGAGACTCCTTTCTTATTTTCCCTAGGTAACTTGAAGGCCCCAGAAAAAAACCCACAACAACCACTTTTTTTGGGCAAAATCCTAACTGAAGGTGTGAAGGTGGGTCTGGTGAGCCTGGCAGGGCACCAGAAGGAAAGAACGGTGGAATCTACTCTTGGCTCCATCCCATTCCTGGTTTGTGTCCTTGCGCACATCCCTTAATATCTCCCCGCCCTTCAGTTTACCCTGCTACTTACTTTCTCCACACAATGTGCAAAATGCATTATTACAGTAGTTGGGTGCGCAAGTGTATTACAGAATCATTGGTAATTGGGGGATTTTAAACTCACTTTGGGTTTCTATGAATGGTCTATAGGGGGAATGTGAATTTGAATTTCACCTCCAGGGACTTGACTGACTTTTAACTTTGAAAACCAATGAGCAGTTGCATTAAAAGGTTTCAACTCTTTTTCCCCTCTTTCCAAACTACCAGTAAGGGGTTTAGCCATCTGTTTAACAGAAATCCATTAACACAATTTCATGATATCGAAACAGAATCGCCAGAGGCACAGATACGCACTGGGTCATGGTAAATAAACATTCCTGTCCTTGTACCACGGTTCTTGCAGCACTGAAGGGGCACATTCAGTGCTGCTGCCTTCTCATCAGGGAGATCCAAATGCAACTTACTGACCTAGAGAAACAACACGAAAGATGAGATGACCCTCCTTAAACTAGGAGGCCTCCACTTCACAAAACAACAGGATTTCCAGAAAACAGCAACAACTTTTTTTTCCTCTGTTTGCTAGTACATTAGTAGCTTCTCCTGGCACGGAGCCAGCATAGCACTTACAGAGATAAATTCAAGCATTTGAGTGGTTGCATTAAACTCGATGGGGATACTCACGTCTCAAGCTACCCAAGTAGGTAGAGCCCATACTGGATCAGGCCCACAGAAAGGAGGAGCGGGCCACCATGACATTTATTAGACGTATTTAATAAGTACCTGGAGTGTGGGAAGAAACACCTTAACATTTAGAAACCCCTCCAAAAGAGAAACAGAGACCATTAAGTTAAAGAAGAAATGTGAGGGGGAAACTCAGCCGGATGCAGGGATAAATCCCAGCGTTTTCAGCCTTGCTGTTCTGAAACATGGACCAGGATGAAGCGAGAAATCCATCTTAGGAACTACCAGGAAGCTTATTTGCTAAAAATACATATCAGTCAAACATGGCTTTTATCACTCAGCTCTGTCATCTTATGCAGCTGATGGTAAATATATTTACCTCTAATGTTTTTTACCACCTAACTGAGCTAAAGTGCTACTGCTGCTCTCACTTGGCTTCCTCAATAAATGTAATGGAGGAAATCTCGTAATTGCTTTCTGATCTAACCTACTTAGAGATTATTTCCCATTCTGCTTTTAAAATTCAGATGTTCAGGTGATCTGAATTGCTGTAAATTATCAAAAAAGTCATTTCTCTACCATCATTTTCAACAATTGCCTATGATCCCAATAAATAAACTGTGTAGTATTGGGAAAATGAGATTAAGACCTACAGGACAAACTAATCTAATTTGACTATTTCCTACACATACTATGATGCTTCAAAATAATTTATTGCAATGTTAGAAATGAAAGTTCAGCTTTAAATATAAAAAGAAACCAGTGCTGGAGTTCCCAGCAACAACGCAGTAAATTTCATGTATGAAGAATGCCAGTTCATGCTGTAGCATTTCTCTTTTTCTTTACCATCTTACTGCATTAGACTGGTATGAATTCATACAGCAGACTACCTAGAATTGCTGATATGAGCTATTTCACCACCAGTGCAAAGTATCCAAAACAATTATTAAACAGTATGCTGTAACATATATTACACATATTGTAACAGAAGGAGAAATACAACCTTTAAAACATGATAAAATGAAATCTGGTAAAAAGAATAAGAATAATATAAACTGAATATTAAATGAGTAACAGTAAAAGAACCCCAATCTTTTGCAAACCTAGTTATAATTATTATGCATCTGTTGATTCTCCTGTTACAGATTTAATTGTTAACTTGGAAGAAATGATTTCTATGTGGATGTAAGATTAAGCAGATTTTCCCCTATATACGAAAAAGAAAGTAAGCAATGCAAACAACAAAATATAACTGATTCCTAGAAATCTCTCCACTGTATTACAACTACAGACCAATAAAACCCACACATGCAAACACTTCATCTACTTTAGAAGTAAATTGGAATTGAGTTTAATTTTTTTCTTTAGTATCTCCTCTAGGCAATACTGGAGAAGTGTTCTGATAACATACTGCAAAACTTGCTTAAATTTTCCCAACTTGATAAACACTTAAACACACAATTCAGAAGTAACACTTAAATATGGAAAAGGTAGCTGGCACTGCTTACAGCCAAGAAAAGAAAAGAAAAAGAAAGAAAGAGATATGGTATTGTAGAAACTTTTTTCCTACGCCTCAATCTGTGAGCTGCATCATGTAAAGATAAATCCATTCCACTACACAATTTCCAGAGCAAGAACTACCTTGTAGCTGCTGTATTCATTTTTCTTGAAATAACTGAGAAGCAGTCTAGCCCCATTAACTAAAATCCAATACTTGATTTACTTGTTATTTAAATAGCAGATACTCGTCAAATGTCATGTATTGATCAGCATATGCATGGATATCGGCATTTATTTAAATGTTTTGCATTTTTTGTTCTGCCTCTCAGTGTCTCACACCACATAAGTCATGAGGAATGCATGACTGAAGGACTGTAATTAGATCAGTTCATGAAGGTTGTCAACTGTGTTATGTGGCTTTTATTGCTAACAGGAAAGGAACTAGAAACCCACTGAATCCTTAGGCATGATCTCTTTAGAATAAATTGTTCTTGCAGTCTTTGTTCTCCATTTCTGCTGAATAGGTTTATGATCAGAGTTTTCTCGCACTGAGAGAAGCGTTTATTCTAAAACCTCTCTTCAAAGGAAAACAAATCAAGTAGAAATCAGAACATTCTGAGTGATCAGAATTTGATGTTTTCTGTGATAAAACAATTGTTGTTCACTGTGGCAGTGCATTTCCAAGAGCAATTTAAAGAAACTGGCTAACTCTCTTTTCATTAAGCGCAGTGGATTATGTGTCGCTAGTGCAAGAGGTCCAGTTTCAGAAAGCAGCTGAATGGGAAAAATGCACACGCAATTTGTGGACCTGAAATTGCACGTGCAAGTTTGGAATTAAAGATTAGATTCTTCTTTCAGGATAGATTGAAGAAAAATCTCCTGTCGATCCTTGATTTGTCCCAGGTACAAATTTATGGAGATCAAGAATCACTTACAGCTTGGGGAACAGCTGCTTGGCATGTAACCGCTCTCAGCTACAGCTCAAGCGGCATGTGTTACCTGGCCTCAGAGCACGGCTTTGTATGAGCTAGGTTGGCAATTCTTCTACCTGGGTTAAAACTTTCAGGTGAAAAAGGCTTTAAGTAAGAGGTTAAGCCAGACGCTTGCAGCAGGGAGTTTGAGCAAATCCATATTCCTTTATGTTGCAACAATTCAGGGCTGCTTACCCATCTGGTGCTGCTTTTCATCAGGGAAGGCCATAGCAAACAACTGAGCGACACTGAATTTTTAACATCCTGCAGTTCTTTTGCAAGTGAAAATCTAGCTCTATCCAAAAGACCTTATTTGGGAAAACAGAAGCTACAAACTATCAATGTTTACCTTTAAAAAAAAAAAAAAAAACCAAACCAAACTTTTTTTCCCCTGGGAAAAGCTTGAACAGAAGAATAATAATAATCCTAGTGTATCAACTTTCAGAGTATGTAATACACATACAAGCTATGTTGGCAGAACAGCATCCATATAGCAAAACCCAGTGGGGTAAAGTGAGGTTGTTTGTAGAAATAGTCTTGCTTGTGCCCTTGTCACAAGGTATTGTCCTTGCTTCAATGGACACTTTGATTTCCATAACAGGAGTGAAATAGCAGCATTTCTACAAGTCAGGGCCCAGAAAATCAGGTTAGGAATTGAGAAGCTGAAGAACGCAATTAGTGATGAGCTGCCTACACGCAGGGAGTCTGCGGCAGGAGCACAGACACGTCCAGACACACCAGTGCAGCTGAACTGGGCAAACTTGAAACTTTTTTTTTTTCCTTCTACCACCCCCTTCTTGCTTCATATTGCACTTGAGAACTTCAGTGCAAGTATAACAACAGTTCCAATGGAAAATGGATTTCTTTGCTGCAAAGCCTATGGGCTTGAACATCATTTCAATCCAGATATTGAAAAAGGCAAACACCCTGTGAAAAAAGTAGCACACAGTCATGTAATTAATTGTGGCATTTTTCTGCAAGAGGGAGAAAGACCAAAGTGAGATTGTATTGGCATTTTTATGCTGGCATTTCCTAACTTTAGCAAAATTATTTTTGGCACTCTTCATAATGTTATTCTAACATAAGATGCAGTTTTGTAGTAATGCCACAGGTTTAGAAAATAAGTAATCTAGGGGGAAGTAAAAATCTCAGCACATAGGAATGGCACCCATATAATTCATCATTACCTTTGCATCTGCTTTGAAAACCTCAGAAACCTTGTGGTTTTGCTGTCTTTTATTGCAATTCAGCATCGCCATCTCAACAGCAACCTCTCCATGGGCCAAAAGCTATGTCAGGCTTTCATGAAATGCTGAAAGGTTCATGTGACCTCTTATTAACCTATTTTCATGGCCTCTCTGCCTCCTCACAGAAGTCTCATGGGACAAAGCAGTTGCAAGAAGTATTCAAAATAAGGTAGTTAGGCAACTAAAGGCTACTGCTCACAGTAATTAATACAAAAAATGGTACAACACTCTGACTTGAAAAACAGGCAATTAATAAAAGTCCATTTGGGAAATTTTTACCAAGTTAAAAGTTCACACTTGAACTGGCAAACATTTTAACTTTTCTTTTAGTCTTTCATAAACTCATTATGGATAACAAGTCAGGATAATGGTCCTCTGGCCACTGACCCCTTGTCAAAGTTTTGATTCGTTTACTGCTGAAGCCAGTGGAGGCTTTTCACATCTATTTCTGTGTTCAAAGCTCCAGTATTAACTTACCTCTGCTTACTGGTACAATTTATTTCCCCTTTCCCTCCATTATGCTATTTGATGTACGTTTTAGCTACAATCTGCCAAAGCTATACTTTAAAAAGGAAACCTATCCTCTAATGAAGCTGCAAGCCTTGGACATTCTTAAATGTATACAGTTTGGTTTTGTACAAGAAGCAGCGTTTTTTAAGGAAGTTGGTTCCTCTGAAGTATTTCACAGGCCTCCAAGTTACACCTCTGAAATCTATTAATACTGTGGTACAACAGAATCCTTAGATAGTGATTTATGCCGTTGCCAATAGGAGAGACCTGCGAGACCCAAACTGTTAATTCAGAATATTTGAAAAGGTCACAACTTCTTTATCAGAAAATTAAGTTAACGCTGAAGCAAGGATCTTCTGGTGACTTTTAAAACCAGTATCTCCCTCAGCTACTCCCCCAAGGGTCCAGTGATGCCACTCTCATCCACACTTTCTTGTACGCATGGTCTCACTCTGGCCACTACGCAGAGTGAGAGAAGGTAGCAGAACAGAGCATCACACAGCTCCAAGCTGCCGGTATCCTGTTGGAAGGATTTTCCCAATGGGTTTACTTGGCCTACCGCATCCCAAGCTCTAAAGGAACCTGCAGTTTTGTATTTTAATATCATTTGGATGGAGAAGATGAATTTTATTCTGGACCCTCATTGTCAGTTGCCAGAAAATCAGTGCCTAGAAAAAGAAAACCAGAAAATATGGTTTCAGATGTATTTCTACTGACATAAGTGGAAGAAGCAGCATTGTTTATTTTTTTCTAAGAACAACAAATGCTTAGGAAACTTCCAAGGTACTTGAAGAGCTATACGAAATATTTAGAAATTCAGGGAAACTGTCTATTTGCCCCTTTACATACTATAAGTCAAGCAGTGTTTAGTGATAGGGAAGGGCGTAAAAACACACGAAATGGAATATAGGCTCCACAATCCATATTGCTCAAACTGTAATACTTACAACATGCAGGCACAGAGATTACCACTATTCCTGAAAGGACTAGATGTACGAATGGATAACCTGAACTTCAAATATGAAAAGAATACAAAAGATGCAAATCACCAAGATTAAGAATGTTAGTTAGTAGCTGGTTGCCAGGGGGTAGGAAAATACTCTCCAGAGGAACAGATAATTTTCCTTAGTGGAGCCATTGCATCTCTCTGTGAAATATTATCTTTGGCCTCTATTGAATAGAAAATCTTGAATTAAATGAGTGCCTGGCGGGATGCAGGATTTCTCATCATCATACCTGTGCATATGTTTGACCAAGGGATACTGGAAGCTGAAAATCCACCACTTAACAAGGAGCCCTTGCTGTGTGCATTCTGAATGCAGTGTAATTAATACCATCTATTCATTCTGACTAAGCTTTCCCTCTTTTGGCTCTAAGCATCACTATTGCCTATGAATAAAGTCCAGACTATCTGCTGGAAAAGCTAATCCAAGGATGGATGCTTGCTTGTAAATAAATCTAGATGCTAACCTTCTAATACTGCCACGACTCAGAGAGGATACAGCTTGTTACAATATTTGTTATTTAAGAGACTACTAGGACTAAAAAAAAGATTGTAAGTTTTGTTGTGTTTGATGTAAAAAAAATCACAAACAAATCCCGCTGAGCCTGTTTTGCAAACATGCTGAATTTATGAGGATGAAAGGCAAGTCAGAAAAAGGTCATGCCTATTAATTTCAATCCTTGTGCAAAACCAGTATATTCTATACATGCCTAGTAAGATTTGTGGCATTTGGGTAAATACATTTGTATTCCTTTAATGCTATTAATAGTATCTATGCTCTGCATTGCTAAGTATATTTCAAATAGTATCTTTTGCAATTCTGATGTACTTCAGTTAAATGCAGGCATGATACTATAGGCCTATAATTTACTATTTCCATCACATTAACACCGTCTCACTTGGTGAAATCCTTTATACTTTGAAAGGCCTGGTGATAGGATTGGACGGTTTTGTGCTTTCTACTCTGAATTTTTACCTTGACATCATAATAATCTGGCAATGTCTTGTGATGTTTGGCAGTGCACAATTAGAACTGAATGGACAAGATTTGAGAAGAGCGGGACTTCCCCATCCCATTAGCACTGCTCTTTGTGGCTCATATCCTCAGCCACATGATGGAAAGATGCTTTTCTCATCCCACTGACATCCCTCTTCACATCATGTCTATATTCAGCTCTGCAAAGAAAAACATTTCCTTTTTTTACAGGAAGAAAAAAGTCTTCTTTCATCTTAAAATAAAACCAAGTCCCTTGTAAGCATCTCTGTGAATGCAAAAAGAAGAGAAAGCCCAGCACAGGACAGTCTACTATCAGCATGCTCATCTAAAGAGCATGGAAACCAGGGTTCAACTTTCATGTCAGTCACAAAGAGAGGAGAGTGTCTGGCCACCAAATGCAGAATATTTTTCCTCTGCATTTCCTCACTGGTTTTGGCAAGAAATCAATCCTGGATCTAAGATAATTTGTTACACAGAGATAAAGGGAGTTTCATGCTTGTGGCAGTGGGGAAGCTGTGGAAGAAGGAAGCAAGAGGAGATGCATGTGGGACAAGCGTGGGGACTCCTGAACCTATAAGGTAACAGAGTTTGGCAAATATCTTCAGGCCTTATAACCACATTGTGATTCGTGAAGGCACCAAAACAAGGTCCTGCTGGCAATGGAAGAAAGAACGTGGGGATGTGAGAAGTGTAAATAATTTATAAGGGCTGTGTAGCAGCTCTGTGCCATGAGAAGCTCTTTGACTTCTATTGTATATAGCAAGGCATAGATTTGTCATCTCACTTTCACTGACAAGTTCATTGCTGATGAGGTAAGTGTCTGATTGCTCAGCAGAAAAGCAAGAGTGTGTATTACAGGATGGAAGACATTGGATACAGTCAGGTTGGGAAGGAATTCAAAGATAAGATTAAAAGGTAATTAAGAATGGTTGTACAACACTAATCTTTTAAGTGGGCACCGATGAGTCAGTTTTCATCAGTTTTGTTTACACTATGTGAGAAATGTTGATGAGGACTGTTTTTCTACTTTGCCTGCATCAATATTCAATAGTGAAGACTATATTAGTAAATGAAGGTGAAATAAGAGCTTATACAGTAGCTGATGGGACTGTATATCAATGCTGCAGACAACATGCACAATCTAATGGATGTTTTGTGGCTAGGGAACTTAATTGTTAGCATGGGAAGGAGGAGCTGAATGAAGCACTAAAATGAAAATTTGAACACTAATTGCAAAACTCCCTGACATAATAGTATCAACAGCAATCTTCTGTTCTATCTTAATTTACTAAACACCAAGACCACATTCATTAATTAGGAATCTGATCCTACTAGCAGTACAATCAGATAGCAATTTTTCTTGTGTGAGTACATTCACTGATTGCAGTGTCATATGCTTCTGTGTTTGCAGAACTAGGTACTAGATGCAGTATACCAATCTGGGTATAATACCCTAGTCCTGTAAAAAACAGATTCCCTACCAACATCCAGAAGACAGCCTCCCAAGATCAAAACCATCTTAGTTCTGCTGAAGAAAAATCTATACACGACTGGATCCAGAACTGTTTATGTTAGTATCTCATTTTATATTGAATTTTTCAGAATGAGCTTGCAAGTATGTACAGGTTCTGGAGGCAGGGATGGGAATTGGTAAGATTGTGACTGGTTTGGGTCAATGTTATAAACCTGAAGTGATTGTGAGTTAATCATTAATAATGTTTTTTATAGCTTTACCGGCTGGTACAGGTGGAAGTGCCTGTCCCATGAATGAATCTGCATTCAAATCAATCAGTTTTCACAGAGACAACTTCCCTTCCACAATCCCACAACCACATATCATCCCTCCCACCATGAGCTGCAACCGTATTAGTTCATGCCGCATAGACCTACTCAATGGTGCACATATTTACACATACTTTCAAGTTCTTCTGAAGTAAATGCATATGCAGACAGGAAGGTATAATCTAATAGCTCATTTGCAAATGAATAGATCTGTTGCTGGTGTCTCATCAAGAAAAGCAGGCATGTGCCCTAAACACAGTTGTTGAGATTGATGCTGATTAGGAACTACAGCTGGGGTCAAATCTGCAAGAGGAAAAGTTCTCTCATTGAAGATACTATACATGTAGCTACTAGTACAGGTGCTTTGATTTGTGCCTCCGGTTCATTTTCTGGCGATACATTTCGTGACTGCAAGTTGTTCTCCTCGAAGAGAATTTCAGTTCTGCAATACGCAGAACTGAAAATGTATCCTCAGTTAAGCTGTCATATCCTCTGTGGTATGTACCTTTCTAACAGCATGCCTCGGGTTTCATTAGTAATAGTATTTGACACTGTTGTGAATACATAAATTCTAGAGCCGAGGCTGTGAAGAATATTAGATATGAAATGCAGGTACTCTTTCCAACCCCAGCCTTTGTGCAAAGATTAGTTCTCATGAAGCGCACCTCCATCCTCGGTTCTGTTAGACCGGCTACATCACTGTTAACAGAGTGCACAGGAGAGGAACAGGACGTATACTATTGTGGCAGACAGATCTTGGCTGTGGGAGTGAGGTCCGATGCAGAACTCGGGGGTCATGGTGCCTGCTGGCTTGGGAGTTTTACTCAAGGCCTCTGTGCCTTGCTTTACGCAAATGAAGAATTAGCATTTGCATTAAGATGGTCTTTTAGATTAAATCAATGAACCTGTAAGACAGGATTTATCATGAAGACTCTTCTATAATAGAACTACTTCAATAGGTTGTGCTTCACTGAAAAATAATTTTTCAAGGGAAAAGGCCATTTTAATTACATTTATTTCAAGTTTTCTCCAGGGTATTTTATACCTCTTGGTCTTAATGCTATGCTGGGATTTTTTTCCCCATTTTTTGTTGTTGTTGTTTTCTATAATTGGTACTGTCACTTTTGCTTCAACAGGGAAGAACAAGGAAGATCACCAAAACTAAGCCAGGGAATCTGGCTTTTAATCTGGTACACATCTGGTAAACCTAAAGACCTGAAATTGTTCAATTAAATTGCTTTGGCTTCTTAACTATGGTTATTTTATAATACATATTAGTCTGTTCAACTTTGTGACCAAAATGAAGAAGACATTTCATTATCTTATTTTTGTAAAGACATGAGGGTTTTTTTATCATTGTAATGTAAATGTATATACATGCTGTCCTTGTAACTTCCAAGAACTTCTTACTCCAAGTTTGTACCCTATCAAATTTGACAGAGCTATCCTGAACTAGCAAGTTCACTGAAATTTTGTCAAAGTAGGTAGTGAAGAGATACCGAGTTAATGGAGGCAGCAGTGAGATGCCGTTCACTGCAGGGTGAGCTCTGTGCTTAAGAGACAGCAGAAGACCTGCTGAGGAGAATGGCCTCGAGGAGCATTCGCAGGAAGGCAGACCTCAGCAGCGCTCTTGCTCCTGCGTTTGCCCTGCAGATCGGGCTTATCATCTCCGTGCGGCAGGCACCGGGTTGTCACTAGAATACAGAGTCCAGTGGATGGATGAATAATCTCACCCTGAACCGTCTAATCAACAAGATGATTAAGATGCGGGGAGCCATCGCTCCTGTGAAGATACAGATGTTTTAAGACTGAAAGGAAAGGAACTAGAGAGCAAGGAGGCACAATCCTTCCTGGAGAGTGCTCTGCCTGGCATCTCTGCCCTGGAGGCAGCCTGCCTGGTTTCAGTACAAGCTATGAGCAGACCAAAATAAAGAAAGATTGGGGAAAACTATTGAATGATTTAACAACTAGATACCATTTTCAAAAGAGAATTAGGAGCTTAATTGTCAAGACTTTCAGTGAGATATATATCTCCATGCCCGTATTTTGAGTTTTCAGAAGCACCTGAATCCATTAATTGTCAATGTAGTTTAGGCTTCTAAATCACTACAACATTTAAAAAAAAAAATCTAATTTATTTTCTCTCCACTCACCTCACCACTCCCCACTTTCAGCCCAAAATGCAGGTATGAGAATGACGGACAAGTTTTCACGTCAGCTAGGAATATCCAAATTAACAGTTATCTACTCAGCACCTCTAATTTACTATTTCATTAGAAATTATGGTAATTTGATACGCAATAATCCTAAGAATAGCTTGCTCAAAATCCCCTGAGAAAACCTGGGAGAGATGGTTCTGTCAGGTAAATTAAATACCAGGAAGTAAGGGGATGTTATTTTACCTACTGCAAATCAATCATAGGTGCTGTTTAAAAGGTCATTTGTATGTAAGTGGAAATTTTTTAATGTCCCTGTTTAAAGGCACTAACTGTTACATACAGAGGCATAAATCCATGGAACTCTTGAATACTAGAAAAAATTCTCAGAGGCTTGTCTGTAAGAACCAATTACCTGCTGATTCATGCAATTTCATGAATTATTAAAGAAAATCAAAGATTGATGGGATCTACTTTCACCCATTTGAATTGGCAATAAAAGTATACAGTTTCCCTTTCCAGGAATATTTCAGAACTTGAATTTTTAAAGTGATTTTGCTCTGAAGTGAGATATGCCTGGAAGAGCATGGCTTATTCACTGTGATATGGTTTAATTGCAATAATACATAGAGAAAATGTTATTTACCATGAATAAAAATAATACTTTTTCATGAAGAAAAGAACAACATTGTATATTATCAGTGATGCACATGTTTAATGAAAAGCAGTAGAGATGGCTACTCCACTGTTTTTCATTTTAACTGTGCAATGAAAGATTAATTAGTATGAAGCACAAACTTTGACCACAGCAGTGATGTGAGGAGGCCACATGTAAATTTATAGCCTGGGTACTGAATATGCAGCACTACAAATTTCTTCAAACATATTCTTGTCTTTCTCGTGGAATGACCTGAACTTGTGACCAATATCTTGTTAGCCTGATGAGTCAGTGAATTCCTTCAAGGCCAGATGGGGACAAGTCATATGAATCTACGAATTTCCATCTGTATATGAATACATGTTGTACATTTTCACACATTCGTGGCAATTGAAGGCTGGCCAGGGAGCACAGAACTGCTAAGTTTCTGAACTCAGACAGGTACAGATCTGTGCCTCTGGCTTGTGAGCTCTTCCAGTGAGATATTTTCTGGAAAGAGTACTGCCCTGCCTGTGTGCCTCCTGTGCTCCTCCCATACGCCTTGCAATGCTGGCCGGCGTGTACCCGTCTGCCGTTTCTTCCCAGCATTAGTCCAATATGGATGCTCACTTCAAGCTAAGACTGAACATTTTCTTTGCGCTTGTCCCTGACCGACCATCTGAAGGGGACAGAGAAACATTGCCTTCTGCCCCATGTGTGTCTGCATATAAAGAGGGTCTGCACAAAATAGAGCAGTTTAGTTTTTATCCAACCTGGTTAACAAGCAACAGATGATACTGAGGCGTCTCCAAAGTATGGTTTGAAATCTTGATAGCAGGTATTCTTATCACAAGTAGACAAAAAGAGAAAGGACTTACCTTTGCATAACAATGTCCCCAGTGTCTGGGGACTTCAATAGTTACAGTCCAATCGCACAACACTGCACTTGCTTCTTGGCTCTGTTGGATACCAAGGACAAAACGGTGCATTGAATTACAAAGCCATGATCTTTTATGTATGAAACCCCCCCAAGTTCCTAACGTTTTCAACCAACACAGTAAGGCATTCTACCCCACCTTCTCTACCTGGAAGTATTTACCTTCGAGACTGAATGTTTGGTCAAGAGCATCACAGTGTTGAATCCTAACAATGACTGTCAGCCTCCTGGACTGCGTTACCTACAACTGAAATAATGTCTCACAGAAAGCTGCTGCAATAGCAAGCGAACCCCCCCCCCCCCCCCCCCCGCCCAAGGAAAACTTCAGCACTAATCTTCAACGCCTCAGTGAGGAACAGAAACTCTCCCTTTGAGGGCCAGCAGAAAGTCCTGGGGTATGCTGGTCTACCAGCCACTGCCTGAGCAAATGCACTCAGCAGCACATGCTTCACTCTTCCAGGATACCTGTAGTTCTACCAAACCTTTTCTAATGTAAATCCTGCTTCCAGTTTACTTTGTTTAGGCCCCCAAACACCATAAGTTACCAAGGGAAGGGAAGGAATAACTATATAGAAAATTGCAAACATTAGAGGACTAAAGGCTAAGATAGTGGGAGGTTGGGCATGGGACAAAAACAAGATGGAAAAACTAAGAGCTAGTAAAGAACACAGTCTCACTGGTATCTCTTCAGTGTTTGTGAAGAGTTAAAAAAGGCTTTGACATCGGTATGGGAACAGCTGGACCCAAAACCAAAGATGCCTTGCAATTCTCTTGATGGTGTGGCATTTCATACTACTGTTATCTTTTGTGATATGCAGTTAGGCTAAGATGACAGAGTAAGCTATGAAGCTGTAAGGTAGCAAGTCTGATAAATACTTCATTAAAAAATAGAGACTTTTAAAATATAAAAGTTTCATACAGGTTTGCACAGTCCTTTGTACAAATCTGAAACTAATGACTTCGATTTGTCACTTGGACATGTCGGTTAACGAGTGGAATCAAAGATCCAAAGATGTTGATTTAAACTTGGGAGGGTCTTTTAGCACATGTCATGCTGGACATATCACACACAGAGCAAGATGTGGCTACATTAGATGGGTGAACCAGCAACTCAGAAGGTAAGAATCTGAGAGGGTCAGAAGACTATAAAGAAATTAAATGTTAAGTAGAAATGGTTAAGTTCATGTAGTTACTGTGAACAAAGAGTCATTACTGAGTCTGAAAATATACATAAGCATGGATTTTGTTCAGTATATAAAGGAATCCAGAAATACAGCATGTATGTTGGAGAAGTTCCTCGTGTCAGAAACAATGAGAAATATGTTTGCAGAAATCAAAAAAGAAAATGAGACGTTGTAAAGACAGTGAAGCTGCCAGTCTAGAGTGGCCTGGGAATCAAAAGGTCAACCCCACATTCAAATAAGAGCCATCTGTAAGTGAAGATACAGCATTTTGAGGTAATAAGATAGTGATGTTACCAGTACTGTAACCTAACATATTTCAGTAAATATACAAAGTCATACCTGCACAAAATCCTGAATGAAGAAGCTTCTGATGTAGTATCTGGGCCACAAATAAATACAGAGACCAACCACAATATACAGACCTGCTAAAGAGTTCATGATGTGATGAAATCTATTTCTTTATTTTCCTTGTATTATAAACTGTAGCATTAAGTAATTTTCTGTCTGAGAGTGGGGAAGATGTAGCAGATTGGCTCTTTAGCAGCAAGAATTGTTTTAAATGGGTCTGAGAGACAAAGATGATGAATTCAGTCAGTGCTTACCTATGTTACCGAAAACCGGTTCCTTTACACCTCTCCTGCTGAAGGTTCTGTCTCAGCTCTGCATCATTGATTCACAGTCTACAAGTGAGGATGCCACAAAATAACATGTGGACTGTGTAGCTGCCTGATAGAAAAAGAATCCTTAGGGACTACTGCAGCATAAGATAATTATAATAATCGCAATCTATGATTTCCCAAGATTTCTTAGGTCTGCCTGTGTTACCCAGATTCACAATGTTTTGCAAGATCTTGAAAGAAAATATGCAAGTACTTGCAAGACAATTTAATGAAGTATGAAAAACAGTAATTCAAGATGCCTATAGGAAAGATCTTACCATTTTACACAGAATAACTAGCTAGCTAATCTGCCTGCCTTTTTGCTTGAAGGTAAAAGGCCCAGTACATTCATCTCCCTGTTAAAACCATTAGTAAAACTTGAAACCATTACTAAAACTTCTGGTAGCTTACATAAAAGAAGATGGCTCACAGTCTTTGCAATAACTGTCATTACTCATTAATGTCTACACGCTACTCCAAGGACTTTGATAGTTTTCTTCCTATTGAACTCATTTAAAAACCTTAAATAGTTTCCTGAGATCAGCTAAATGTCCTTTCTATAGCAACTGCTTTTCTTTATTAAAATTCACTCCCATCTTGTCTCATCTTGTGTCTGAATTAGATCCCACCTTTTTATGCATCACTGTGATCTAGATTTTCCATTCCATAGTTTTGCTTTTATTTTGTGTAAAAAACCTTCCTTTAGCAGCATCCTAGTTTTCCTTTTGATTAATTTCCTTGCTCTTTCCTGCAGATAACTTTTTTCTTCTTTTTTCCTCTATCAGCTAAGCATCTTTTTCTTTGAAGGGTCAGAGACACTGCCTTACTCTGTGTGTGCAATTCTAGCTGACATTAATGGGAATCCCATGTGCAGGTCTTAGAGTCAGAGATACTCCAGAGGGTCAAAACCCTTAGTCACTTGCCAAATGTTGTGCCTAAATTAAAGACTTACTGAAAGAGAAACAAACAGAAGAGAATTAACTTGGTTAAAATAATAAGACAAAATAAAACATACACTTATGCCCACATACTTATCTGAGAAGAAGAAAGCATGAGGAAAGGCAAAATTAGCATCCCTGAACTTGAAACAGCTCCCTCTTCATGAGGGCAAAAAGTGTACTTTCTCTGTTCCTAATATATATCAAAAATTGTCGTAGACTAAGAAACTTGTACTTAAACCTCGGTGATCTTTAAATTTAAATTAGCGTTGAAAATTTCAGCTACCCAGGATGAAGTGAGCCTTTGACAGGGCACTTGAATAGTAAAAACATGACAGAAGTAGCCAGTCTAAGATATGACATGGCTCTGAGAAGCATCCCTTTGAAGCCATTTTCAGTCCAATAAGGAAGATTTCCTCTTCTGGTTCACCTCTGGCTGTACTGTTCAGGCTTTTTGGGGTCCACATGGGGTTCAACTAGGACAGTGTGGAAAAAAGTCCAGTGGAGGAGTATGGCAACATGCACAAAGGTAGGGGAAAAGCTACAAAAATCCTCCAGTGAACTCCAGTGTAGCCAGGAAATTACAGAAGTTCTGGGTATGCTGCAAACTGGTAGACTCAGATAACATGGCACTGACATGCAAGAAGTACCTGGAGGGGATAGGAAGGGTGCCTGGGGCAGCAGGAGATGGAGGGGTTTATTTAAATCCTTTAGTCCTGGTCTATGAAAGAATCCAAACTGGAAAGCTGGTGATTTAGGTTATTGATTAGGTAAAGAATCAGATGTTTATTTTGGACATCCATTTAATGAAAGCAGCAAGTGATACACCAGAACCCTCACAACAATCTTTCCTTATTAAAGAATGGATTGACAGAAAAAAATAAATCAAGAGATTCTCTGTAAATCCAAGCATCACATCTCACAGAGCTATCCTTCACAAAATATTCTGCATCTTATTAGTGTTTATATGAAGAAGAGGAACCAAACTTTCTCCTTTTATTGTACTCTCCTAATAGCATGCAAAATAATCAAAATTCACAGAGACATGCTGTCTTCTTAGTGCCTTAAAAGCTTCATTTAACGCATACATTTCCTTGCTACCTCCTTACTTTGCTGAGTGCCAGGACAAGGAGTCTCTGTTGTGTCTGATTTCAGAGACAGCTTCAAGCTTCTTTTTCAGAGAATTATATTATTTTGGACTGTTAGCATTATTGTCAGCATAAAGCCTTATAATAAAGGCTGCTTAACCACCTATTTCAACAGATACAAAGATACTGTAAATCAGACGATAAGATGTGAAACAGATTGAAACTTGAGATTGAAACTCAACACTTGATCCTACCATTTCTTGCACTTGGCAAGGCATATATTCTATCTGTTCCTCTACAGTAGAAAATTGGAAGGATGTTGAACAATGTGAAGCCATTTAGCTTGATCTGAACACTTTAGAAACATAGTGGGGCCAAAGTAACTGAACTCCGACCATGAAACAAGAAAGCACTGATATACTTTCAGTTAATGGAAAAGTTGGAAACAGTGGCTTGTAGATATGTTCTTTATTGAAATGTTCTTTGGGTTTTTTGATAGGCATGTGAATTAAGAATTGCCTTTCAAATCTCGTTAAAATTATTATAATTCCAATTTTATTTTGTTCCACTTTTACATCTCCAATTACTTTGCGCAGATTCTGTAAACAGGTGAGCACAGAAACTCAACTTGAATGGGAGGCTACTTGCTTCATAGTAATTCTGCTGTACCCTTTCTCTTTCTTTTCTAAGCAACGACACTGTGCTTTGGGAGGAAGACGGCAAGCTTTTTTTGGCATTGCAGCATTGTGAACACTGTCACATTCAGATTTCTTTGAATTTAATCTTTCTCTTTTTCTCTTCTGCTTTTATATGCAAGCTGCTTCCTTCCTAAGCACTACATAGAGGGGAAAATATGAAATTAGATTTTAGTCCTTCTTACTTTTAATTTCAATCTAGAGGTGAAAAAGTAACATGAAATGTAACATTTCAGTAACAGCACCAAAAGGACTGATGACCTATCTTTTAATTTTCTACTCCTTTATTCTTTTATATGTTGAAATATCTTCATATATGTAATTTTCTTCTGTCTTGCACACAAGAATCACCAGTCAACCATGTGACATCAGTACATTATTCAGATCCTAAACTAGTCAAATTCTGCTTGCACCAAAGGAAAAAAATCCTTCACTTACTTCAATGGAAGGATTCATGTCACCTTTCCCAACAAGAATTGGTGGCCATACTTAGTGGGAAATGTTAACTTTGTCTATATTACTGGCAGAGGACAGAAAAGCTGACAGCATTAATGGTCACAACAAAGACAATGAAATCAGAGTCTTGAACTAAAACAGTTCTATGCAGTTTGCAATACTGAAAGCAAAAAAGTGAGCAGTATGGTGTATATATATGTTTTGAATTTCAAAGAAAATTAAGTAAGCAACAAAAGGTGTTGGATAGTAGGACCCACATCAGCCCCCCCAAAAATAAAAGAGGTTGATTCTTATGCATAATGTCTGCTAGAGCTTTCTGAATGTAGATGGATAGGCAGCTAGAATGAAGGATACTATCCACAGACTCAATCCTGCAAATGCTTACATGCGTGAGCTCTACCTTTTACACAGAACCAAAGGCACCTGCATTTATGATTACTGGAGAAGCCCAGCATTTATATATTGATCAAAACACCAGCAGTTGTAATGAACAGTTAATGAGTCTGTTAAGCCCTGTTCTGCTCTTCATACAGAACATTCCTGCAACAGGAGGCAGCAGCTTAGTCCTACTGTGAAACATCTAAGTCAGGAAATGTGTGATGTTAGGTAAGCAACAGTAAATTAATTACACTAGGCGCTTTTGGTGTGCAAGCAGAGGATATTGGTATAGATGTTTGCTCACAGCAGGTAAGCAGTGGGCTGTTGGCTTGATGCAGAAATTACTAAGGGATACTTTATATCTTTTCCTTTGTTGGAGATCAAACCACATTTTAAAGATTATTTTAATGTTCATTTGTTTGCATTTCCTTGGACTGTCGATATGCATTTTAGGACCTGGTTGTACCCTCACATTCATTAATGCACAAAAAGAGTAACTCTGCAAAATGTCAAACCTACAACAGGAATAAAAAGAAACGCTGTGAAGTGAAGAGCAAGGATTCATTCTTTTCTGGAGCAGTATAGGGTCTTAGACAAAAAAGAATCATGGGGTTAAGTAGACATGAAGTTGTAGAGGTGTTTCTAAAGGAGCATGCTTCTGAGAGTGCACGCTGCCCAGTGAATTTGAGGTACTGGGACAGAGATGAGGAAGGGGTGAGAACAGAACAAGTTTCTCTCTGTTGCATGAATCCTTCTTGGAAAGAATAGGTGTAGCAGAAAAGATCACAGAAAATTTCTAATCATGTTCCACCATCTGGGAAAAGAAATCCACCGCATCTAAAGCCAATGCCTGTGCCATACACTGGCAGCAAAGACTGAGGCCTTAATATAAACTTAAAGTATTAAGCATTCCTGTTCAAAGGCAATATTGCTCCTGCTGAGCATATTCTGCTTCCTCCACTTCTTCATATTTTTCAGTTAGAAAGACTGAGTTGAACTCTGAGTCCTTCAGAGTCTAATAGAAGTTTTATCCACCTTCAAGCTAGAGAAGACACAATTACTGGGAGCATAAGATCACAACCAATTATAGTTTGATCATTGATGCTGCAACTGTGATGGGAAATTTTGCCCAAATATACAGTCACAGTGTAAAAGACTTCTGAAACCATTCAATTCTGTGCAAAATAGAGGTGCAAGTTTATAGAGGCATTGGAAAGCTGGGGAAGGTGATAGGAAAAGGAGCTAGCTAGGGGGTTTCTTTAGGGCTTTGCAGTATATTATTTGCATGATTTTATACTTGTGCAAACCCAGCAAAATATAGGATTGACCCCAAATGAAATAAGTCTCTGCTGCAAATTTAGTGTAAAGTTTATTTTTGAAAGATGCAGCTTTTACCTGCAGAGATTTTTCAGCCCTGTTTAATATGAGATCCTTTATTACTAAATCTCTCCCAGAGATTGAATAGTCCTTTCAAAAGGGGGGAACAGGCAATTTTGTTGATGTTTAGACCAAATTTCAACTTCACCTGGTATAAATGCTCAAGTATCCTAGAGGAGGAAAAAAGACTTTTTTCGCCTCTTTACTAAACAACCAAAGCCCTCTAATGGCAAAATCAATTTTGACATACTTGTCTGTTTTAACTCTTCTGAGCCTAACCAATGCAGAGCGTGTGTATCTAAAGTAATGTTTATTCTCAGCATACATAGATTGATACAAGAGAGAGTGCTAAACTACCTGTGACATTTTCCGTTGACATTCCAAAACTAGAAGTTTTGACACACAAGCTGAGAGTCCTGCTGATGTCTTTAGGAACTGCCTCAGACTGACTGTTTCCCTCTTCTGCAAGACATTTGAGCTGCATATAAGTTTATCAGCACAATGGCCATGCCAACAGGCATGCTATCTTCTGATTCACTATATGCCTAATTATATCCACTGGCCACATTCATTTGAATAACTGGCCCAATAAATGGCCATTTTTGCTATTAGAAACCCCTTACTAATATTTTACAAAGCTAAGAAAAAAAATAGGCTGAGTTACCACTGTGTTATTCGTCTAGTTTAAAAAGTGGTAAAGATGCACATTGGTTTGGGCACTCACCACTCAAAGGAAACAACTTGTCTATTTTACCTTCAGTCAGGCAGTAGATCTCATGGGAACTTCAAAGACTTCTCCTAAGGCCAAAAGCTGAAGATTCTTCATGTTTAAAGGAGCTCTATGTTATTAAATTCACAAAAATAACACAAGAATTGGGAAAATAATGATTTTTTCCTCAAGAGCAATTGAACAGTGAACAATATAATCTATACCATCCTAGAAGGAAAACTGAGAAATTAAACATTAAAAATATCTTTCAACGACCAAACCCAAACAAGGTTATAAGCATGTATTAAACATTAGGCATGTAAGTATTGATCTTAAATTAAACAGATGTGATACAGGAAGAGATCGTGGGCTCACCGTTACTTGGAGATGAATTAGAACTCTTACTAAAGATAAAGTGCATAATCCATCTTCTGGAGAAAATCCTGCAGCTTGTTTACAAAGGACCACACGAAACAGTTGGAAGTACGTGGTTATGCTGATCAGTTAGAGCTGAAATACTGAACAAAGGATGTGTCAGACTCTGAGTGATTAGCAAGATAGATACCAGACCTATAGAGAAATACGAGAATACCCCAGTAAAAAAAGGGAGAAAAACCCATGAGAGCTGAAATTCTCCAGAAATGTGGAAGACAGCTACAGAAGGCTTAAATAATGTGGCTTTTTGAATCAGCAAGGAGTGGTACCAGCGATAGTCAGAGGGTTTTTTGGGTTTTTTTTCTTTCTTTTCCCTCACAATAGCTTATTCTCAAATACTTGATGTTTTTAAATAATTTTCTTTTAAGTTGGGCAAAGGAGACTAGGCATGAACTGTATTAAGGAAATTTGAGGGATAGTGCTTGAAAATTAAATGTAAGGGATATAAAGAAAGTAAAGCACAGAAAAGCTTGCATAAAGACAGTCTTTTTGCTATTCCAAAAAATGATCTATCATAAACACATCTGCCACCAACTTTCCTACCCTTCCTTCCCCCCTCTCCCCAATATAGAGGTTACTTTTTCAGTTACAAATGAGTGGGTTGCAATTTATGCCATTTTATGCCTTGAATTCAAACATCTGAGAAATCTGGACAAGCATTTTCACATCACTTGGTAAAACTCAAGAGCATTCATCAACACAACTAAAAAACAAACCAAAAAAAATCAACAACAAAGCCTGCCTTGTCTCAGAGTGTGATTGCATGAGCTAGTGTCATGGACGAGACTCAAGAAAGCAGGTCAGGTCATGTGTACCAGAGAGATTGAACAGTGTGTTTATTTCCAGTAATTAGATGCAAATCCAATTAGATATAGGTCCGCATGGCCCCATATCCAGAATCCAAAAATTGGTGGAAATCAGTATCCAAGTAATAAAATATTTTTTGGAATCTGGGTTGTCATCTGTTGACATTTTGTATGGCAGGAAATTAAACCCAGAAATCCCTCTAGTGTTAGGTACAAGTGCTCTAGACGGGACAAAGGAAAGTTAGTCGTGAGGCTGTGGCTCCACGATTCTGCCTGTGCCTTCAGTTGCATCAATTTTCATTGCAATCATTTTCCCCCAACAGTGAATTCAAACAATGAATTATGAAAAAACACCTTATTAGAGAGTGTTTTTAATCTACCAGCTTGCTCCCTGGTGGAACTCTAGAGTGGCTGACCTGTATGGCAGGTCGTCTTTCCTTGAGAAAAACAAAACAATGCTTTTCGGTGCCTTTGAAGAAGCACTGATGTTTCATCCGAGTTGGCATGGACTGAAGTGATAGAGAAACCTTAGATGACGTCAGTGAATACTAAGTTGGAGGAGAAAGTGCCTAAAAATATTGCAGCTTGACAAAAGAATACTTTTTCTTTAGTTAGAAAAATGTCCTTAAACTAGAACATATCTCAGCATGTAGCACGGTAAAGATATGCATTGCTGAATAGCTTGACCATACATTCAGGGAACAAAAGAGTTACAGAGCTGCATTACATTATGTAATAGCAAGTGCTTCGTCGGGGCATGGCGGTACCGATTCAGGACGTCAGAGAATAAAGTCTGAGGAACGCGAAGAAGTGATGGCTGGAAAATTCATTAAAACTATAAAGAGACTTTCTCATAGAGAAATAAAAGGAAATGTTCAACTTCAGAGTGATGCAGATACTAATCAGAACAGAGAAGAACATCTGTTATGTATAGAAGCAACTTTTTTCTTGTTATCTTCTCATAGAGAAATTATTTGTCATCCTACCATTATGCCTCTCTATAAGAAACCATGATGGGAAAAATATAAGTGATATTTTTCATGTAATAGAATAACTAGAAAAAGAATTCTAATAAATTCAGACCAACTGTAATATTGGACCATATGTAGCAGACGTCTTCTTAGTGGAATACAAGGAAAAAAAAAAAACCACCAGAATTTGATTTAACAAAATGAGTTTGGGTAATCTAAATGAAGTTATATGGCAACGTAGGCAGCCGCCGATAAAGGACACAAAAGTATGAACGATGAAATTACAGGAAACTTTCCAATGTGCATTAGCAGCCACAATGGAGTGTGTGATAAGCTACATTTTGTTATGCTTCATAAATGCAGCACCTCAACAGTTTTGCCCCAAATGATATGCTGAATTTTGGAGAAACCCACAGTATCTATTGAACTTTCAGGAAATGGCATAAAATTAAATATTGAGTTCCACTGAAATTTTCTGTTTCCAAATGTGAATTGCTCTTTTACTTTCTGATAATTAAATTTATCATTTTAACCCTGAATCCATATGACTAGGCAATTTTTTCCACACATAAGCAGATGGTATTTTAGTTGCAAATAAATGTGGCTTATCTTCAGGCCATTTTATTTGTACATACAAAAGAAGGCAGAAGAAAATTCTTCTCCAGAGTTTAGGTCATCTTTATCTTGAGTTTGGACAGGGTGAAAATGGACAGAAGAAAAGTTTATGTTTAAATGCCTGTTGGTATCTGTTTTTGCACGCTCACAGAGGATCACACATGCCATACAAGTCCCATATTGTAATCCTGAAAAGCCCCACTGTACTGCTGCGTACAGCTGGAGATCTGTTGACTCCACTTTCAAACCTCAAATATTAAAGCTCTCATGACCCTTGCAGGGTGGCTTGTGCCACGGCCGGGAGCCGCTGCATCCTCTGAGGTCCTGCAATGGCACCTTGTGATGCCTCACGTCTACGGTTGATTGGGATCTGCCCAAAGCCTGATGCTCACCACTGTTTCTTTTGAAACATGGATCAAAGGGACTTGTTAGCCCCCTGGTAAGAGCAGCTGGAGGAAGGAACTTGAATTTCCACATCTCCTTTTCAACCTCTTCATTTCTTTCTGTTCCACATTTTCTCTTAACAGTTTATATGTACTTTGATTGAAATCCATTAAAAGTATTTGACCCCTAAATCCAAGTTCTATTCAGGCTTCATGTAAATATTAAGCTAGACTAATCAGAGCCACTGACAATAAACAGTTACCCACTTTATTTTATAGCGGTTTTATAAATAGATATAATATAAATATATTTTGTATAAGTATAGATACACACACACCTCTAACTATGAATGTAGATAAACTTAAATTGTCAGATACGACTTTTAAAATTCTTCCTGTTTTTGAAAAAAGTTTGAGAAAACACCTCGACTAGGTTTCATTTGACTTTTAGATGTTTTTATCCTGTTGGAGCTTTTTTCTGCAATGTAGTTATATTATTTTTCAGATAATAGGATAGGTAGCATCTGTCTTTCCCACTCCTACTGAAATACAAGCTACACAAAACCATCTATCTGCTTAGTGAAAACAACAGTGTTGCTGTTTTATTTATTTTTTAAAATTCATTTCATCTCTCAATTTTAGTTTGTCTGTGCAAGAAAGCTACCAAGGAAAAATACTGTATTCAGATAGATGAGGAGAATTTTACACTGCACATTTACACAGATGTCATTTTTCATCAGTTAATTGGAGACAGTTATGCCTCAGTGTTAAGATGGGTTCATATTGATGGTAAAAATAATGACAGCATAACAAAAATGTATGACAAACTGCATTATGTACCAATTAGCAAGTCTTACTCTGCTACTATTATGAGGGAAAGGAAAGACAGATCCAGATAGAAATGATCCATTTTGTTTTGGGTAAGTTGTTGTAAAGATGCCTTTTCCACCCTCTGAAGCAGTAACTTAGCCCTGGAAATGCCTGTAATGAGGCCTCGCAGGGACCACTTTCTTCATAAGTCTTATTATCATGCTTCCGTGGGCCCTGGACATCCTATGCTCTTTTTACCGTTGGAGACCTAGTTAGGCTGTACAGGAGATGGAGAGCAGAGCGTCTACTGCAGGGACTTTTTGCCAGACACTTCATCACTAATGAAATCAGGATTTATAAGAGTGGCAGTCTCTGTCCATCTTAAATCTTGGGCTAAACAAATTGGGAAGGCAAATATAGCTACCGATGGGTTGAGAAAGTGATGCTGAGGATGAGAGTGATAAACAGTCTGGTTCAGTGTGGGCAGTAATTTATAAAATCAACTGAGGAGAAAGTAAGACGTTTCTGTACAAAGAGAGCCATCAGTCTCTTCCTCCAAAAATACCTACTTTGTGCGTGGGGTTTTTTTGTTTCAGCTTAAAGAGCCAATAAACATAGAATTGGAGGTAACGGAACAAATCTCAGCAAGGCAGCTGAGTGGGTGTTCAGGGTTATAAATGAAACTGAAAAGCTCACACACAGTATTTATATCACGTCACTGAAGTGAATCACAAAATCACTGTCTAGACTTGATTGCTTTAGTAATCAACAATGTACTTCTCAAAATACCCAGACACACACACATCTGTTCTGAAAAATAACCATGATCAGAATTGCATAGACTGATTTCAGCTGAAGGAGATCTAATCCGTGAATTCCTTGATGATGCTCTATGTCTTTTGGGAGAAAGCAATTTCAAGCAGCATTGAAAACAGAACTAAATGGATACAAGCAATACAGCAAACAGACTTTTCCTCAAATAATTTACAGTAAGCAACAGAGTTAACAGGAAGGTAGTGAAGCAAGTTCTCATCCCTGCTCCCAATTAAATCAATAATTTCTACTCTTTTATCAGGGATGAAGGATTGTAACCACTCTGGTTGTTGAATGATAAATAGAATATTGACTGAGGGACACTGAACAATGAATCTAACTGAGCCTGTAACGATAACTGGAAACAGGCTGTTTAAAGTAAGCAGAGAAGCATTTTATCATTTGGCTTCACAGCTCATTTCCATTTCCTTTGCTTGCTTTGGTTGGTGCTAGATATCGACAGGGCAAACTCCTGTATTTATGCTCACTGACTCTGCTTCCCCTTCAGTCATCTGATCCCTCCTTCATCCTACAGGTAAAGGTCTCCTTTATTTTCTTTACAGCTTTGTGATCTGGATGATAAAGTGTGCAATTACTTAGAGATGCATGGGGACATCATGATATCACACGGATCAAAAAAAGTTTTCCAAGAAAAATTGGGGGGAAAAAAAAGTCAAAATCATTTATATAACTATGCAGGGATTCTCCAGTTTTTCACTGCAAAGTGGAAGTGGCTTCAAAGCTAGGGAAGCAAGACAGGGAAAAAAGGGGAACGGAATGTGCTTCTCTGTAAGTACAAACCCGCCATTTTTCTCCACTGAAACCATTTTAAACAAAAAGTTTTTCCATATTCCGATGTAATGTCTGATTTTAAACTTGCTTTTTCTTGGGAACAGCAAAGATTGGGCTAACTTGTGAGTGCAAGTAAATTTATTCAGATTATTTATGTGCCTAAAGGCTGCAGAATATGCAGAAAGGCCCAGTATAAACTTGTCAATATTTTCTGTATGAAAAAACAAACACACACCTTAGTCTTTCTTTTTTCTTGCTACTTCTATCCTTTGCTTCCTGCTTTCCTAGCTGTTGCATATATATGTTAAAGGATACTTAACATCTTTGCTTAGAAGAACCCTAATCACCAAACTGGAAAAACACATGGTGGTTTCTTTTCCTTTTTGTAATGAAGGCAACCCCAGTGAGCAAGAGCTCAGTACGTGAATGCTTTTAAGTTCATACTCGGGGCGGGGGGGGAAGACTTGCTATTAAATTTGTGTCTTAGAATATCACGATAAGAAAATTTATTGCACTGTTCTTCCTTTTTATTGTGTGCTGTCACTGTAAATGCGGTTGAGATGGCTCATGTGTTTATGTAGCCATCTGGCTTCTGTTATTTTCTGTTAACTTAGATTTTACCTGTATTGCCCTCTTGATTCCTACCCTGATGTGATTCTCAGCCACTCTGTCCTGGACAGGGAGGAACAAAGAGAGAAAATGAAAGTCTTTTAGAGGACTAACACAGTCCCAGCTTTTCCACTCTTGCTCCTGCAAATGGCTCCCCTCCTACTGGCATTTGCATAGCAAAAGATTTTCAGTCTACTATTTGGGATGCTCTGTCCTGAAGCTGAGACTGGGATCAGCTTTGCAGGGCTCTCACTTGCCACCACTGCAGACTTTTTTGTTGTGGGACATGGAAGCATATTGTAAAGGGGAGCTCTGTACCTACTCATTCTTCCCCACTTGCTTGAGTGTATCAGAAACAGAGAAATCTATACTCAGCAGCCCGAGCTAGTGAGCTGAGGGGTGAGAATGGCAGTACCTTACTCACCTGGTAGAGAAGAGGGGGAAGAGCAGCAGGTTACCCCCATTTCAAGGCATCCCTTTAGGAAAGGCACCCTTGTGCTTCCACGTCCCAGAAGAATAATCTAACCCTCAGCAATTTATTTTAAAAACTACTTACCGGAGTATTGCAGCTGAGCGGCTCAAGCAGCACATTGGCAGAAGCACTCACTGGAGTCTTTTGTCTCTCCCCGAATGGCTGAAATTCATTATGGAGAGGCCATAAATTGGTAGAAAACCTCACGCTGAGATGCCTCAGAAACATCCCAGGCCATTCAGAGCCTCGACTACAACTCTCCACACTGAAAAGCTTTTGTGGCACTGATGGACGGTTAACATGTGAGGGCTGAGCAGCTGCAAACAGGCACCTTTTAATGGAAACTGGATTAATAGACTCGGTGGGTTGGCTGCGAGGCCTGGATTAACTAATTATCAGCCTGATGGTGAGCTGTCTCTGCTGGGGACTACCAGGGGAATGGGAGACAACTTCTGATGGGGTAATACTGTGTTCAGGTCCAGGGGGAAAGCGGAGGCGGGGGAGAAACAGCCACCTCCATGCCCCTCATGATGCTCCTCTGCCCCTGCCTGTCAGAGCTGTGCTCTCCACTGCTATCTCATCCCTGGCTGTTTTATTAGAATACCACTCATTACTGCTCCTGTTAAGTGGAGCTTAATATGTGAGGCTTTCTGGAAGATCTCCAGACTATATTTAATGGAAATTGGTTTGAAGTGAGGGATAGCAAACTTCTTGTGCAGTCACCTGGGGATGCAAAGGGTCTGCCTGTCCCCAAAGGGTCGGGGCAGCAGCTTAGCTCCAGCAGCGGGAGGAGCCCCCAGGGACGAAAACCATGGTGTTGGAGAAGCTTCTCCACAGAGTTTAAAGTGGGATGGACGCTCAGCCCTGTCCTAAGTATTCAATTCCATTAAAATAAATAGTAAAAAAAAAAATAATAAAAAATAAACAAACTGTGTAGCTGCATTTCAGTTCAGTTTCCTGCTCTCACTGCCATAAAATGATGCACAGCACCTTTCTTTCTGCACCGGGTTCAGTTAAACCTTCCAAACTGGTCTCATTTCCACCTTCCAAACAGGAGAATAGCCACAGACAATTCATTTTTGCTGATTCTCTCCTCTCTTTTTATAAACGTTAATTAACTACATCAGAGATTCTTCTTGCCTGGATTTGGGGTTGATCCCACAATACTTTCTAAAAAAAGTGCCAATACTTCTATTGTTATCTACATACACATCCTGTTTAGGTGCCCAGTATTACTGTGCAAACAAACAGTATCCTAAAAGATGGCTCTCTTCTCATATAAAGCTATATCCCTCTTCTATTCCTGTTTGCAGAGCTGCACATCAGTTTAAAGTCTGGAAGTTAAGTAAGTTAATTTATCTTAACTTTGTATTTTTTGCCATTTTCTTTCTTGCTCTCCAGAAAAAAAAAAAATAAAAAAAATTGAATTTCCTATCAAAAGGCTTTTCCTATATAAAATTGATTTTAGTGAAATGGGGTCTTTGTGTGAGTTCTGTGCTTGTGTAATCCTTGCTAAATGTCTTTACAGGTTGGTGAGCTAAATCTCATGACCCAGATCCTGAGCTTCTTAATTATGTCTTAATTCAAGCAAACACCATTGGTATCAAAGAGAGTTTGCCTGAGTAAAGGACCTTGGGGTTTATCCCACGAGAGTAAATAGTGCTTAAGCTTCAGAGTAAGTGCTGAACTCTTTAACATTTTGTTTGCTGATATTGATTTCTTTGCACTCAAAGAAATTTTTCTGCTCTGCATTAGAGCGAATCATTGCTTAAATAATGCTCTAGTGGAAATACACGATCAGAGTTTCTACCAAGTATACAGTTATCCCTGTGATAGTGATAAAAAAGTTTTGCGTATTCCTTTGTGCTGTACTGTAGTAGCAATACAATACCATATTGGAGGATTAGGCCTATGACATATCGCATTCCACCTACTATATACTTGTGAATAACTGCAATCATCTTTCATTAATTTTGTTTCCTTCCTCAAGGTACGTTCATACTCAGTCTGCAAAACTTGATCTTTCTAATAGCAAATAAAATCATGGAAACTCCCATCTCCACTTTAACATGCCACTTTCGTATTGATTTTAATTGAGTTACTGAGTTTGCAGCAATGGAAGGAGAAAAGGCAGATCTGCAGAAGCCAGACACTTTATGAACAGTATATACATAAAAATAATATGGAATAGTCCAATCATCCCATCTCAAAACATTTTTACTTCAGAAAAAAAAAAAGAAAAAAGAAATTGAGTACTTTTTCATAATATAATGGTTGTACTCTGCATACATCTCTAAATTCTATCTCTCTCCCTAGAGCTGTTTCATGGATATAAAGATATTTTTTCTGCCTGGCTTTGATCATTTTTAAACCAGAATTTGTTCTGTCACTTGAAATGGGCTGACTATTTCTCTACCTGTCGGAAGAAGCAGACTTTCACACAAGCAATTTGTTGCCCTTGTTGCTAACAGAAGGGACCACAGTCTAGATTACCAAATTAAACACAGCCTTGCAGATGTTGAAGCATGTTGTTTCATGCTTCAGAGGTGTTGGGCAGCAATTCATTCCCACTGTGTCCTCCTCTTCCCCTCTGTTGTCAATGAAGGCCTCCAATTCTCCACCCTTCAAAATTAGAGACAAATACAAATAACAGCTGCTGCTTCTGGTGCTCTGAATGATTCATGGCAGCTCAGTTTCAGTTTTGCAATGTTATTTGCATCCTGCAAAACATAGAGAAGGGCAGTTCCACTGGAGGATTCCTTGATTTTCGAGATATAGAATAGAAAGACATTTTTGGAAAATAAGTGTCCTTAATTTTTATTTTTATTTTTTTCTTATGGGCACCCTCTGAACTTGTGCTAAGATATATAGTCAGGAAATGTTCCCTGAAAAGAGTTCAGCTAACAGAGGATTTGTAATACATATTTTAAAACATTAAAAAAACCCAGCAAACTGATTTACTGCTTATTTGAAAGTCCCTAGATTGAAAGCCTGGGGATGGTAACCTTGCACTTCACCAGGGGGCTGGGACAGCCTGTCTGGGCTGTGATTTCTATATCCAATTTTGGAGCTGATGAAAAAAGCATCAAAATTACAGACAGCTGAAAATTTTTCAATTAACTATTTTTAGCTAACATGATAGCGTATGAAAATTGAAACTGTTCATAAAACTATGACAGTTTTGACAAATCCTGCACGTTTCAATATTGTCAAACTGAAACTAATGTGACTCTAGTCAAAAGAACTAAATTTTTTTTAAAGTAGGTTAAAAAAAGGGAAAAACTAAAATACAATGGACTGAAATTTTTCTTAACTTCTCAAAGATATTGAGTCTTGAATTTTCATATCGATCCTGAATGAAGTTTCTTTTTTTCCTCTGAGAGCTCAAAAAATTATCATGTAATGGCAAAACAATTCTCTACAGTGATATAAATGCTGAAAATACTAACACAACGAGACACTTGAGAAATATACAGGAGCTGATAAAATTGGAATAAGTAACATTAGTGGCATGGAAACTGCTTGTTCTTGCAAACTGCTGTCCCTAGGGAAGCCCTACAGAGAGGGAAGGGTGTGGTGACTTTAATAAATTATTTGAATGAGAGTTGAAAGGAGACATATAATTCTTTTTAGATGGAAATGATCTCAATTCTAAATACCATGTACAGAAAAAAAATCTAACCAGCTTTAAGTCACTCTTAATTTTCCTATCAGGCACCACGTTCAAGCTGAGAAATATTTTAGAGCAAATGCTAGTCCCTGATAAGCATGTGTTAGAGAGATGGAAGTTATTCACGGAACGGATTTGGAGGTCTTTTACCCAAGGCATCCCTTCTGTAAGCTGCAGAAATAAATTCACAGAAATGAAAACAAGAAATAACTGATTAGGTCACCACGATCTCACTGAGTGCCAGTGGGATGTTTCATCCAGTCTGACTCTTTCCAAAGATGCTTGCAGATGCCAGCCCTCAGCCTCCCGGCTCCCGCCTCCCCTTCACACCACACAGCTCCGGCTGGTGGACCTCGCAGGATGAACTAGGCCGAGGCCCTCACCCCTTGCTATTTTCCCTGACTGCTCGCTCTTGTTTCCTCAGCTGTTTTCTCTGGAACCACGACAAATGATCCCCCAATTGCATTCCCAAATCATTTTTGAGGAAAATCTAGACTGAGCCAATTAACTAATGAATGAATAAGACTGCACCAGCCACCATGGGTATCATGGAGACATTTGGTGCTTCCCTGCTAATGGAGACACCTCGTGCAGGTTCCCCCACACAGTGTTTCTTCTGCCAACAGTACGAGCCTGCTCAAGAAAAGGCGGTAGGAAGAATTTGGATCAAGCTCTTTATCTATTTACTTTCAATTGGTATTTGCTGCGTCCCACTGCAGAAGCCTGCGTGCTCGTGTTTTAGTGTATGACCTTGGGTGTATGCTGCTGAGAGGCTAGTTTCTAAGGCAAGCAGATCTAGCTCTACCAAGTAATAAAATGCTGTTTTCATATTCTCTGCTTTTCAGGGTAGAATGGTCTTGAAATTCGACATCTTGCTAAATACAGGGCAGCATCTAACTAGGTAAGTGCCCTTACAGGTTTGCCCCCCCAGTTCAATTCTGTAGATCCCGGTGTGGTGTCCCACAAGAGGTACAAGGTGTCCAGCCAGCAGAGAGCCTCGAGGGCTGGGTCTGCACCACCCTGCAGGGCCATTTCGGGTCAAGATTGGTGCTGGACATTCGCTCTTCCCGCCAGCTCACAGCCTTGGCAGAAAGAGAGAGGACATGCAGACACGGGAAGCTTCATGGATCACTGCAGAAGAAGGTCCAGATTGCCTCTTCAGGCTGATACCAGTTGGTGCGGCGATGGGGAGACAAGCTGGGACAGTGGCCACACTCAGCAGTTCTCTCCAGGAGTACGAGCAGGGACACGCCAGATGTGGCCCCATGAGTCCCACCTGCCAACAAGCGCTGTAATCTGCTCTGCCCTGTACCGGTGCTCAGATAGCAAGGCTCAGACTTGGTAAACCAAAAGTATCTTTATGGTTTTCATGCCTGAGTGAAAGATGACTACAGAGAGTTTCCAGCCAGCAGTACTCTAGGGTATGGAGGAGCCATCAGAACAGATGATCACAAAGTGAGAGGAGATGGGGAAGATGAAGTGATTTTATGACATGCACCAAAAGCATCACATGTTGGCTTGCAACTGCGTGCTTCTGCATTCACGAGTCACCGGGGACAAATCACTTAAGGAAACATGGCATTTCTCATCTTTGACGTTAGTATCAAAACATATACTTGCTCCAGTCCTGCTTGTCTGCAGAACACTACCCTGACTTCAGAGCCAATATTTTATTCCTTCTTTTTTTTTACTTGGCATCTGGTGTATCAGATAGCAACTGACTCCAGCATAAATAAAATTTCAAATTAAAAATAATGAGCTGCATGTGTGTAACTCATTTTGTTTTTTAGTTAATTGTCCCTAATTTATGCAGCTGAAGTGCCTTGCAGTTTCCTATGATTAAAGGCTACCGTGTTTAACTTGTCAGGGAATTCATTTTATATTGGTGTAAAAGAGCTATAAAGCATGCCTATGATTGCTTTCTGAATAATATTAATGCATTTCTCCTTAAATTGTTCAATAAAGAATGAAATACACCTGGTCTGTAGATTCTATGATGACAGTTTTAGAGCTTTAACGTGAATGAAAAATTAATCATATTAGAATGTATTTTTCCTAAAATATATATATACATATAAAACTATTGTGCTAATGGTGTTTATTCAGAGAACCACTGCTTTATTCAAAATGAAAGTCTGAGTCTTCAAAATTAGCAGAAAATCCAAGAAAGAAATCTCAATCAAAACAAAGTTAGTGTAAAATATGGTAGAAAGAAATCCAAAAGAGCAACTCATGCATAATTTTTCAGTGATTCCTCATTCATCAACATAAATCCTTGATTTAGAAAATCACTTTAAGCAGACACTTAACTTTAAGCATGTGCTTAGGCTCCTTTCTTGCCTTATGTTTTTTGCTGAATCTATAGAGTTAACGAACCCCACACTGTGGTGTGCAAAGCTAACGTATTCAGGGAAAGATTCAAATCAACATGTTCTATTTTTAGCTCAGGTCCCTAAACACAACTAGTAAGTACCGATTACATGCCTACATCTTTCTATCCCCTTCCCTTTATAATCTCTTGGCTAATTACAACCAAATTTGACCACATTAATTTGTTCAATTAATTAGTTACCACCAAAGATCTCTAAGCATACTCAAAGTTGTTATAGTCACACTAGTTCCAATGGGCACCTTGGTAAATGAGAGGTTCCCCTCTCAGTACTGCCACAGGAAGAAGGTTTCCATCAGAGCTCAACTCTTAGCACACCCCAGAGAGTTGAATCGTGAAGCACAAACCCACAGGAAATCAAACTGCCTTAACTCCAAGCACTCAGACTATGTCTTTCCTTTGCAGCTTGCGGTGGATAGGGGAGAGGTAATACCTCTCTTTCTACTCTGTTGGTAAAAGGCACGCACTTCCTAATTACAGCATGAAACAAAGCGTATGTGTAGGGTTGCCAAGGAAAGCCGCTTTTGTATAATCAATGCACTGTTATGAGCCTGAGGGCAAAATGTTCTTAAAACTACACAGATGATGTGGACACAGGCAGTCAGCTTTCCTGGTATGTGCAGAAGACTATTGAGATCATTGAGATGTGCAGGGAAGAATTTTGATTAAGGTTATATGGATGATAATAAAATTACCACCGATCAAATAACAATGAACCACCTCACCTGATAGTTTTGTTCGTTTGTTTAAAATAAGTAAATAAATAAATAAATAAAATTATGCATTAGCGTTGGCATAAAATACCCACAGATTTCTCTTATTTAAGCCTGTTTTCTGTTAACTTTCTCTGTTTCCAGGTTGGGGTGATTCCAGACTCTATGTTCCAAAAACCAGAAAATGTCCAAAACAAACCTCATAAAAAAGCAATTAAATTAATTGATTTTCCCATTCAATTTCTACCAGTTCACAATCTCTTTTTTTTTTCTTTCTTTTTTAGTAGATTTTCTATCCCAGGAGCTTTACTTTTCTGCAAAACCAGGAAACTTCAGGTTTCCACATTTCAAAGTGGCCTCTTCATCACTGTGGTTCTGTTTTCACATAAAAAATAAAGATCTCAGCCTGAACTCAAAAGAAGTTGAATATAGGTTCATAAAGAAGAAAAATAATTGTGGGAAGTTAATTTAAATCAGTCCTTCAAGAAGAAGATGAATGCAAGATATTATATTACCACTATTTTGTATATATTTAAGAGACACACCTAACGTGATGCATTAGGATTGGTTACAGTAGCAAATTCTTCTCTAGTATTTATTATTGCTTTTGTTCTTCTGTCATTTGTTAAAAAGGCAAAAAAACAAAAGCACAAAATTTGGTCTTATGTTTTATTATTATAGAACAAACTATAGCTATAGTTGGTCCAGCCTGAATACGGGCAGCATTAGTGTAAGTGTCCCGTTACTCCAGCATTAACCCCATCATAAAAGCTTAAAATTTTATTGCACATTCTTTTGTTGTTTCTGCTGTTAAATGATGTTTTCTATTAGTCAACTTGGGCATACATTCTGCCAGAGTAGGGCAAGCTGGACTACTTCCCCCCCCTGTCCCCCCCGCCCCATTTTCAGAAAAACCCTTTTGGCTTCCATTAATGCAACAGAAAACTCATCTTAAGGCAGATGAGGAATGATGAATTGAAATTATTTTCAGCTTGTAACAAGAACCATCAGTAAAGTTTTTATGTCATGAAATACGTTTAGCTTATTTGAAAGAGAGATAAATTACACATAATGTCATATTTCCAATTCACCACTAAAAAAAAGTCATTTTCTTCCTCTTTCTCCCCCCACGAAATCATCTTGGTGTGTAATTTAATGTGGAATCAGTATATAAAAGAGTAAAAACCTTCGGTAGCTAAATATGCAAGACACTTACCCGTGTTATGTAGCATATGACGTGACACATTTGCTATTCATGCACTTTAGGGCAAAACTGCACACTATTGTGGGGGAAAATATTTGATAAAAAAAATGGTCCTGAAGTTGCAGGCAGAATACGTAAAGCAACTTGACAAGTTTCGTGGATATTCTACATTTCTTTTGCTCAGAGACAGCCATTTTCTAAACTAATTGGAATAAGGCTCTTAATTTCATGGTTTGGGGAGTGGGAAAAAAACCTCACAACCTGACCCTTACACTGTTCTTCTGTTTCACTGTTTAAAATTCATGGTTTGGTAATCTGCTTTTAACTGACACTCTACTTATGAAAGGGCCTCGCTAAAATGTTTTCTGACAATGAAATATGATGTGATTAACCTCTTGCTATACCTACCCCCTCAAAGAATGCAGACAGCATATTGTAGGCTGGCAGCATTCAGTGGCTTGGTGAAACAGCAGTATTATCGGAGCTTGCATCAATTATTCATTGCAGGGTCAAGGAGGCTGATTTGGGGAGATGCTGAATTCTGCATCTTCTGTTTATCTGCATGGGAATGGATGGTGTTCAGTGCCTCAAGACCACGGCTGCAATTAGTAAATAGTCATGTCATAGTTCCCTGGGTCTGGTCAAGGAGTAATGTGTTTTGGGATGATGCATGTCACAAAAAGGGAATATTTGCATGAAAAGTATGAGTCCGAGATAATTCTCATGAGAATGGTCAAGTATACATATCGTTTATATATATGTACATATACTATGGATCTACTGCATAATTTCTTTAGGCCAAGGTTGTCTTTGTATCAAATGTCACTAGTCAAGGAAGGAGAGCAGAAAGTAATTAGCTCAGCTAAAGAAGCAGCAGCTCCCCAGATTCAGAACCAAGAATCTGGTCCTTAGATCTATCTTGGCTTTCTAGTTTCAAGAAATGGAGGTGGCATCATGGCTGGAGGGACATCAGACACATCAGTCCGAGGTGAGATCCCCCAGGAAGGTGGGTCCTTGGCTGGTCACAGAGAAGCAGAGGGAGCAGGAGCTGCAGAGCAGTCCCCTGGTCAGCAGCTCCCTGGCTGCTCCTGGTTCTCAGTAGTTTTGCACAAGACATTTAGTCTGTCTGTTCCTCCTTTCTTTACCTTCATGCTAAGTTACTTCTGTCTAAAATGTTATTTGGGACAATCCAGTGTGTTTCACAGGACTAGGTGCAGAGTATAAGACTCACAAGGGTCACAGTTTTACAGGCAGTAGCCCCTGGCTGAGCTGGGAGAAATGCCAGAGAGACATACAAGGGGTCCATGGTTGCAAACCCCTTTCCCTTTCACAAGGAAAATCTCCCTAATGCTTTCCCTACAAAGTCTGTTTTTTTGTTTTTTTTTTTTTTAAATCTTGTCTCTTTTCTTGGAGAGGTAAGAAGTGCCAGCTAATTTGCAGGGTTTTGTCACATCTACATCCACATAATTTGCTTGTCCGATAAGATCTTGTATCTGTCATCAGCCACCACTGACAACCACAGTGAGTATTGGTTGGGCATGTTCTTAAATGACCCCACAGCAATAAGCTCATTGCCATTTGTTTCTTCGGTCAGTAAGGAAGAGCACGATCCCCTCGTCTCGTCTCTAAGCAGATAAAATGACCCCAACTCCCTTCAAGTGCAGAAGTCAGATGAACTACTGAAATCGTCATGGCATGCAAACAATCTGAACATGACATTTTGTTGTGTGTTTGTGAGTCACCAATTAGCCATCAGAGAAAGGAAGATGAACATTATTTCCCTTATTTGACAGACTGCATGCCTCACATCAGTGAGGACTGGCACTTTCTGTGGAGTTTCTGGAATTCATACATTGACTTCCATCCCCAGTTTCCCCTCACCCCAAACTACTCTGGTCAGCTATAAATAAGCTCTCATATTTCGATGTATAATACCTCATTTTAAAATGTTGTTATTCCTGCTGAAATATCTCCTTTCTTTGCTTATTTTGTCTGTATAATACACCAATACAAAGACATACAAAATAAAATAATTAGTGTTTAGCTTCCACCAAAAATAGTGCTGGGATAAGAAAGAGAAGAAAATGGAATGTATTTCCTTTTCTTGATTTTAAATAAGGAAAATGTTTGCTATGCATAACTTAAAAAGGTACAGCCGTCTTATGCATTTAAAAAAATAAAGTCATCTGTACAACTGTTTTAACTCTAATACCTAACCGCTTCAGTGAGAAAACTACTGTATAAGTAATTTTCTTTCCTCATAAGAGAAGGAATGAAGTAGCTCAAGTTTGTATTAATGAAGAAAACAAGTTATTGCATGAATCCTTTTCAAAATCCTGGTTGTGAAAAGGTTGCTTTCATGCATGATCACAGCAAATATTAATGTCCTCATTTGCTAGTTAACCTGTTTCTTAGGAACACTTACTTATAATTGAAAAAATGGAATAAAATCTAATTTAATAATGCCACCTATTAAGGAAACAGAAGCAGCTATAAAGAGAGAAACCCCACTGGTTATAATTAAAGACTTATTGAGGGAGGTTCAACTGTATTCACTGTTAACTGCAGAATTAACTGTCCACTGCAAGAAAACAATTGGAGAGATTCAGAACAAGTTAGGTGTGTGACCAGTGTAATATGTTAAGATATAACGAGCTTGAAAGGTGAAGTTCATGAGGCTGAACAGAGAATTCAGGGAAGAGACTTTAAAACTCCTTCTCTTCTTGAGAAGTACCTTATTCCATGCATAGACCCATGAAAACCCAAAGGGGTACTTTTGTCTTGTACTCATTAATACGAAAAAGCCTATCAGAATATTGCCTGCGACTAGTCATTTCTCATGGTGCTGGTCTGGGACTGCCTGGTTCTTACTTTTTCTTTAGTGGCGGGGCAGGGAAGGTATTTTGGGCCCGTGCGGCAGATCCACCCCTGGCAACACCAGGGCCCACACCTGAAACTCTCCCCAGTGCTTACCTTCCTACCCACATCAGTGAAGCTTGTGGGGGACCCTGCACACCCTGCTTTGGCTCGTTTCACCCCTGTGAAGAGAAGAAGCACCTGGAGCTCATTGGTTTCATCCCGTCTCAACTTGGTCTCGCTATCAAACACACTTTGCATTACATCAGAGAAAAGTCTAAGATTAGGCGTTTAGGCACAAAATTAGAAATAGGAGGCTACAAGTACATACAATGTAAAATCTTAATTCCAGGTAATGCTAAACTAAAAAAATGCCTTTCTAGCTGTTTTGTCTCCTTAATCAGATTCCTTAATACGTGCATCAAATTATCAGAGCAAGGGAGTTAGACCTTCCAACAAAAAAGTTACAGTAATCTCTGTTCTGCAACTAAAGCCAGTCTCTGGGACCTGGCTGTTCTCCCATGAAGAGCTGGCACTCAACACGTGGTGCAGGTTCACTCGCTGGTTATTTTTGAGATTGAAATTCACAGCTCCCGCTTCTCAAAGAGACCCCAACCACAAAGCTCCTGTGGGATGAAATCCTGCCCCAGAAGTTCTACTTCACTGTTTGTTTATACAAAGTAGAAGGAAGGGACCATCCCATTCTGGGAAATGTCAGTTATAAAAGCATACTTTTCTTCAGCTCATGCAGTGCTTTATACAAGCAGGCTTGACTACTGCAGAAGTTTGATGGAGACCCCCAGGAAAATATCATGCGGCTTTACTGAATAGGTTGTTGAATGTACAGACAGGAGACCCAGTTTAAACCTTCTCTCACCTTCACTCAGAGCAGAGGAGCTCAAACACACGAGTACTCTGCAGAAAGTCGTGTTGACTTAAACAAGATCAAGAGAAAGCATGGGATACTGCATGCCCCTTCGAGTCAAAGTACTTTCCATTCCTGGTGCCTACAAGTCTAATAGCTGAAGTTCATGGGTGTTACATTTTGCATTTCAATTAACTTTTCTTTAGGTTTTTTCCTAAATCATTCTCTCTAAGAGAAAAATCAGACAATTCTTTCAGCAGCTGTCCATTAGTAGCAGAGCACCTGGTCCCACTTAAACAGAAGAACCATAACCACCATGACGTAATGCCATAAAAGTAACCACAACGACATTATACTATAGATCAGAAGAACTCTGGGGGAATTGATATTGCCTGTTCTGTCAGTAAATCCATTCATTAATCCCACTCACAAGTAGGCTTTGTCATGTTAGAATGTAACGGTAGCAAAACGACCTTCATGGTTTATCAAACCAAAGATCTGTTCTACTAATGTCAGATCAACTAAAAACAAAACCAAAACCCCTCAGAATTTCACTGTTATACAATCAGGCAAGAAGTTGTTTGTTTTCTATTTTGGTTTGCTTTTTGGTGCTTTGTTTTTGGAGGTTTTGTTTTTTTTTAATTAAAAATGTCTGTCATGGCTTATAATAAAATTGTCTCCATGGCAGTAAGAATTTTGTGCCAACATTTAGAAAGAGGGCTACATAATTTCAACATCAAAAAATATAGTTGCATCCTGCCCCTTCCGGTTTACAATCTACAGAAATTTCAGAATCGCATGTTAGGATCACAGAGCAATTGCAAGCCACAGCTTTCCTGATTTGGTGAAGTTCTATGTTGATGTATCCCAACCTGCACTCAAATCTGGTTTTGAGATCTCTAAATATTCAGAGAATATTTAGTGGGTTTTTCCAGAGAAAAGTTGCTGGAAAGAGTTCAATGAAGGCCACAGAACTGATCAGGAAATTAAATAAATTAGTTACATCATTTATAGTATTAGAAGCTGAACTTAGGAGAAAGACAAGATGTGACATGATCACTGATATGCACTAACTTGTGGAAATAAATTTGAGAGTGGAGATCTATTAGCTTTGCTGACAAGGATTTAAGTAGCTCTATGAAGAACAAAGACAAATTTAATCTAGAGATCAGGTATATTTTCAAAAGTATCCTCGAAGGCAATTCTGAATTCTCAAGTATTTTGTTAGAGGAAATGATGGGCTGACTAATTATTGAAAATTATATGAATAGTAATAATAAATATTTAGAAAACACAAGCTTAGACCCATAAAAATCACTCGTTTGAATACGGCAAATCATTTTGACAGGAAAATGAATTTTCAGGGGGATGTTTCATTTTGACTTCTTCTAACTGAAGTGTTTTGACTTTTCATTTCAAAATTACAGGTGCTTTTCTTTGAATTAGTAGATTTTTCAAAGAGAAGTAACACAATAACAAACATTTCATGTTGAACAAACTTTTTCAGCTACCCTGGAACAACACTTTTCCGTGTTACTGTGCCAGAAGTTTAAAAAAAAAAAGTCATCATGAAATCAGTTCACCCCTTCCCCACTTTACCATATTCTCTAGCACACTCACATACCCAAGAACATGAAATGTGTTATGATAGTCTTTCTGAAAAATATCATTCTACCGATTTTACAAATGGTATTAGAGGTAAGGTAAAGATGGATGATGTGCTAGTCCTTTGTGGCCTTTGAATTTCGGGGTCACCCTATCTTGGCAGTCCTTGGGGAGGACCAGATAGTCTTCACGATCCCTAATGTGCTTGTTATACCTGTAGTTCTGCAATAAGACACATCATAACAAAATCTCCTGATCCAGTATTAATGAAAGTTATCTAGGTAAAATCTCATTTATCAGCTTGAAAGGTTGGGTATACCAGGAGGTTAAGTGAGGTTATTTTTCATGCTTCTGCCTTTTATGCTTCCTGCTTAAAACGAGGAGATAACCCAGCTCGCCTTCAATCTCCTAAAGTGCCAAATACTCCAAACTACTAATGAAGTAATTACAACCTGAGGTACTCAGTACTCCACAAAAGTTATTAACAATTTTCAGGACCAAGCCCTGGTATAACTGAAACAATTAACACTTTGCTAACCAAAATGTTATTTAGCTGAGAAACTCACACAACGGTTTGGGTGTTTTTCCTCTCATTAGACTGGATGCCTGTAAAAGTGGCAAGTTCAGAGCTCAGGGACTGGAGACTTCAGCTCATCCCTATAGTATAATAAAGGTGGCAAAAGTGCCAATCATTGGTAATAGTATTTGCATAGTTGGGGGGGGGGGGGGTTGGTTGTTTATTTTTGTGAAAGCCTTGTCCAAAAGGAACTAATCCCTATACATCAAACTGCATCTCTTTAGGTGGCAAGTGCTAGCCCCCGTAGGTTTTGACTCACTTCAGCTGCTGAGCCAGAGGTGCAAGTCTGCCTCACTTCTATTTTGTAACCTTGCAGTGATCACTATTCCAAAAACAAATCACTTCCATGAAAGTAAGAAGTAAAACTTTAGCTCCAGGCTCTACCAGTCTATGAAATCTTTATTGTTTCTTCTACAATTTCTTTCAAACTGTTCTGCACATCTGCAGTACATAATCGAATTGACTTTTCATTATGCAGTTTTTCCACAGCACATCCCCTGTGCTGTGCAGAAATATTCCGATTTAAAAAAAAAAAAAAAAAAGCCAAACAAAACCCAGTGTTCTCAGAGAGACCATATAGTAAAGATTTTGTTTATTAGCTTTAAGCTTCATGTAAATTATAGAGGGATTATATCCAAGAGTCTTAAAATCCTGAATTCTAATGAAGGCCAACCATACTTCATGGGAAAATTAAGACATCAAAAGTTGCCATTTCAGAAGCAGATTTGTAAACATTTTTGATGGTTCCATTAAAAATTGCATAAAACAGGATGTAGAATGAGCAAGGAAATATTTACAAAAACATCCAATATACAATATATACATGAGCATTAATCCATGTCAAACAGAGCCCTTTATTACATAAATGTAACATATTCAGGCAACCTCTCTGTCATAAATATTTCAAATATTACCTCAGTCTGCTAATACCATTATACTAAAAGGATGGCAATGAAAGCACATGCCACATTATTACAGATAGGGTTAAAATAATGTAATTTTTGTGTGTTTTTAATACTTCTGAGGAAGCCTCTAGTGCTTACAATAATGCAACTAAATTCCCCTCGCTCTAATTTTCTTCTTGACCTCCCTTCCCGTTTTTGGTTACATGTTAATAGAGAAGAATTTACAAAATAGCACTGAAGCCATGTGTGCGGGATCAAGTGAGATGTATGGAGAAAGAAAACAGGAAAGGGGAACTCCAGAAACTCCATACCTCAATCCCTCAACGCCACAGGATGCTGAGTTTTCTTTCTCTAGTAAAAGGGAGAAAGCTTCCCATTAAAACACTCCAGCTAATTTCCTTACAGTTATTTAAACAGTGTGCTAGAACCACTGATTCAGCTGAGCTGTGTCTGGCAGAGAACCAGGAGGCTGGAAGGAGCCCTCTGCTCCCAAGCTGCTTGAAATAGCACCTCCACGAGAGGGGGAAATTTAGCAGCTAGGGATTGCCAGAATTTATATAAAATCCTCATGGAGCTCCTTCTGCCAGTTTCCTGGCTGCTTTGCCAGAGAAAGCTCTAGGACAGATCCAGATGGATCTTGTATGAACCAGTTTATTTCCTTTCATCTCCATTAAAGATGCTGATACAGAGCAACCAGCAAAAAAGCAGAAATAATTAGGGTGAATAATGCTTTGCGATCCCTCCAAGAGATGTGAATACAGTGTCTTGTCAGGAGAAACCTGGGAAATCTCTACAAGGTGATTTTTGTTTTGCTCTTTATTAGATGCTAAGCTGCTCCCCAAAAGAGAATTTTTAGCAGAAGAATGCAAGGGCTATTTTAAGTAGCTTTTTCAGGCATGAGCTGGTGCAGCAGCTCCCCTAACATTATTTTCAGTGTGTCCTTGGGCTCAGATTTCTCCTGAAATCATTAGCAGGTGAAAACTTTCCTTTTATATACACAGGCCCAGGGCAATCCTGCTGAGGAAGCCTGTAAAATCCTGATTTCAGTGAATTCAGTGAATGTTTTGCCATTAACTTTGCCAAGGCCAGGACTTCAAACCTGAAGTGGCTATGGGACAGATCTCAAATTCCTCTGTTTTTCTCAGCGGTACTCATTTATTTATGTACAGTCTGACTTTAGTCTGAATAAAAGTGATTTCACATGGCCTATTCATCAGAAAAATGTATAAGATCTTCCAGAATCAGGCTTAAATCCTTAGACTATGATAATGCAAAATATAAAATACTTTTGAATAAACCTGCAGTAATATGCATACTGCTTGTTGGGAATGAATTCAAATCCAAAATGAAATGCTTCTCTTCTGGGGAGGAAAAGAAAAGAAAAAAACCAAAAATCTTAGCCTTCATTGACAGTTTCAAGCTGCCCGTACCTTTTCATGCTTTGAAAAGGAGAACACTTGGAACTGATAATAACACAGTTAGGAGGACTTGTCCTGGTCAAGCATGCCAGAAATCCTTTGAAAACACAGTTTCTGAAAAGTTTACAACAGCCAGTTTGTATAGGCTTGCCAGTTCAGATAAACCACAGTTGAGCGTATGATGATCCAGGCTGAACCCCTACTTTGAAAACAGAACCCCAAAGTTTCAATTAAGCAACAAATACATCACATAAGCAGAGTCGCTTTATCTTTATCTCTGAAAACATATGCTATTTCTTTTCTAAGCAAGTGTCTGTTCTTCAGTCCTTGTAACAGCCTAAATGCCACAGACTAAATGTGCCCTGTGCAAATGATGAAGCAACAGCATTTACTGGGTACAGACGCGTACCTTTGTGACTGAACACAGTGCGATTGCCTCTGGAGAGCTTTAGCTTTACTTTGAGGTTTAGTTGTTTGTCTTTAATTCGAAACTATTAATCCTCAGAAGTTATTTGTAATTCAACTATGCCATTATAGCTCAGAGCCTAGATTTTATTGTTCTGCATTATCTTTCATTACAGAAATAACTAAATCAGGATTATTTCATAAGGCACAGGCATCCATCACTTTGGCTTCTCAAAGCGCTGTCTTCAGAGCCTATCTGAACAGCCAAGTGCGAGGGGGGAACGCGCTGCTGCACAGGAGGCTCACGATGGCAGTCACAGCGGGGGCGTTTGGTGTCTGTTGGCACTGGGTGCCTCCAGACAGGTAAATCGAACTGATGGGCTTCATTCCTATCAGCTGCCTGTCCTCTGGGGACTTGTAAGTGATACTAGACTAATCTGTGTAACCCCTGAGCATGCAAGGGGAAAAAAAAATTAAGAATATAACAGAGCTGTACAGTGTTATCTTCTCTCGTTACTCCATTTAAGTGATTGCAATCAGTTATGGCCGGGGCTAGAAGCTCCTAGAGCTCACCTCCTCCATGCAATTTGTTCTCTTACCTGCACCTAAGGCTGGGGGGGTGGCATTTCAAGGGGACTTTACTGTCCTGTTTTTGCTTTATTCAGTATCATCTCCCCCCCCAAGTTGGCCACCGCGGTTACCGCAGTCTTCCCTCCACTGCTGCTGCTGCACCAGCTGTGATTTCCCTGACAGATTTCTGAACTAGATGCCAAGGCAATGTTGTGCCCGGAAACTCTAAGAGCTGCAAACAAGCTGACAGCTTTCCTCACAGTTCCGCTGCTTCCCGTCACTGGAAGGCAGCAGTACAAAAGCTGATCAGGTTCTTCTTCAGCTGACAACGAGCTCTGCAGTTACATGTGGAGATATATACATGTATGCATATATACATGTATGCATATATACATAGCCCACCAGCTAAACAGCATATTTACTTTTGAGGAAAGCTATTATGCAGTTTCTAAAGCAAAACTTTGTGAGATGACAGTGCTATTAATAAAAAATAGAAAAATAATAAATACCCTTTTTGTCAGAGTTCAAACTGACAGATGTTGCCAAATCCTAAGATAATCATGGCATTAAAATCTGCATCCCAAGTGGGGCTACTGCAGATTTCAGAGGTCAGGACCCCATCCATGTACAAAGTTTATTTAAAAAAAAAAAGAATATTTTACTCCAGCTGCTGTGATCTTCACTCACCTTCCTTTTACCAGAAGCCTATTTGTAATTTTTTCTTCTCAGCCCCACAAACAAGGGGATTTTGACCTGTGCTGTGACACAATAGCTTTACATTCCCATGTGCTTGCTCAAGTTGCACGTGCACTGAATTTCCCCTTTGACACTTGTCTAAACATCACAAAAAATGTAAAGAATAACTCTCTATTTTTTCATGGCAGGCAAGGGTATAAATGAGAGTCTTCAAAACCCAAAGCTAAACAACAAAACCTGAAAACTACCATTGTTTTTACTGCTGAACCATCAAATAGCAACTTTTAAAAGGAGAGGAGTGAAGAATGGCAGGCTCTTTATTGCCTGAGTGAAGTTATTACTTGGTTAATATTTTGCTCTTTGTTATTTAACCTCTCTTAAATAACAGCTTAGCTTTACACATTGCTCTCTTGTGTTGGCAGAAGAAAACATGTAAGGCAATGAAATACTGCTTTATGCTAGCAATAAAGAAAAAGTATATTTGTTTACATGGTCATAACCCATATATACCTTAAAAGTCTGTCCTGCAAATACTTAAACAGGTGTCTAAATTTAAGTGCCTGCATAGTTCCACTGACTTTAATTTTACAGTTGAAAACCAGAAGCTTACTGCCATTAATGTTGGGAGAATGTCCCTTGGACACAAGTATGCAAAATAGAGTCTTAAGTAAGCCTTAAATTCTGCACAAGTTCAGAACATATCTTAAAAATAAAAAAAGAGAGACAGAAAACTGTTTTCAAAACAGGACATTTTTTCCTCTCTTCCCTAGATTAATTTAGCACTAACAGAGGATTGCCTCGGTTTTCTTCCACTGAGTGCAAACACCTCCACATACTTGAGGAAATCGTGTTATTTCCTCAGACCACTTAGATCTGTGAGTCCTGGCACAAAGATTTCAGCTTTGATTGAGTACTTAACGCCACATACAATGCTTACAGCAATCTCTGGACAAAGAAGGGAAGTTTATTTTGGGCTTTTTTTTTTCCCCCCAGTCATTCTCACTTATGTCCCACATTAAGATCTATCTGCTTTTCAGTGTACATGCCCTGCCCAGAGTCCCTGCAGGCACTAGGGCCGCAGGCTGGGCTCAGCCTCGTGTCTCTCATGTTATTGATTAGGGTTTCTGTTCCTATAAAGGGTCACATCATAGGCACAGGGCAGTCTGTGGCTTCCCTACCCATAAGCTGCGCCAGGAGAGAAATGGGCTTTTCTGCTTCCCCATCACATCACCACCGGGTAGCATCTCCGTGCCGCCGCCTCCTGAAGACAAAAGCTCCGGGTGGTGACTGCAGTAAGCATTGGGCCAAGCTCTGTCTTTGCCAGAATTTGTTGTATGGATTCAGATTCTGCAAAGCTAAATTAAATAATAAACATGTATGAAAAATAGCCATGGACTGTTACCTGATCTCACAGCTCTGGTCACATCAGCTGCATGGATTCATCAAAGAAAACATGTTTCCTTCCCTCTCCACAGAGAGAAAAAAGAAAGAGAGTATATGAAGTTTTTCCTTAACTATTTTAGTAAGATTTTTCTCAAGAGGCAGACTCATTGTTTAAAGAAAAAAAAAGAAAGAAAAAAAAAGGAAAAAAGCACCCTATAATCTCCTAAGAATTTTGGTGACATTATTACTCTGAAAATTTTTCTTGTTGCATACTTCAGTAGCAAAAGAAAATAATACCCTCCATTATATCAAACAGATTGTAAGATCTTCCTAGAGCAAGCTTTTCTGCTGTTCCTTTTAACAATGAAAAGTCATTTTGGCAAGGGAATCTCTAGTCTCCTGAAATTTCTCTTTTTTGAAATGATAAACACTACGAAGACTTCTGGAACAATGAAAGAGCAAAGGCTTATTTGAATCTCACTACATCACACTTCACCCACACAGAACAAAAGAGAGAAGCCACACGTTCATTTCAAAAGTAGTTTCATTTTAACATAGTTCCCTCCCTTTCTGCACCAAAGCCTTGAGAAAACGGTGAGGAATCGATGCATTAACTGCAGAACAGAATGAGCAGACCAAGAAAATTTGACTTTACTGGGGTGAAATACTGCATGCATACTCAGCTAACTTCTTATGGTACTGTTGGCTTATACAACACTTCTGCAACTTAGTTATAAAGAATGACACTCCTATGATATATGTTGAGAAGTAAAAGAGAGGAAATAAGTATTTAACAAGCTCCAGTTCTTTAAAAGATACTGCTGAAATATTCAAATACAAAACAATGCAATATCCTTATGAGATAAAGCAAATCACGATAATTTTCTTAGGCTGGTTAATTGCGTGTGTGTGAGAGTGTAAAAGAGAAAAGCAAAATTAAGTTTTAATTAAAGATATGAGGTGGATGATGACATTTAATGATAAAAATTGATAATTAAATAATGCTGTAATTATTGTTAATTGCTTCCCTGACTGTTCTTCTCTATCTGATCATTTTATTGAACTCTTCGGAATTTGTTTTTCTCTTTAGTCTGTCTGTTCATCATGGTCTTTGAAGCCTTTCTGATGTTGTCTGTTTCTTCAGGATAACTCAGGAGCAAAACTTGTCCTTAATAAAAATCCAATGAAGAAAAATGTAATTAAATTTCACTGGTGCCAATGGCATTAAAATGGAGATGGAATTTCACATTCAAATCACCAATTTAACAAGGCTCGCATACAAGTTGGGGCTTATACACCTAAGGTCCTTCAGCCTATTCCTGTAGTAAGTAAGAAGGAAATGGTGTAATAAATCAAGGCATGGGTGAGAGCAGGGTAGAAACAGAAGTTTGTTGGTGTTTTCCCTTTGGAGAAAATAAGGGCTTCTTTTCATTTTTTTCATGGGTTTCTGAAGATTTTGATTCTGTTTGCTGAGAATTTAATTTCTGAATCTTATGAACCTGTACTTTACTGTAGTAACATCCTTTATTGCATGGTATCATGTTGATAAAAACATAAATTGATAAATGTAGAATAATTCCAGTTAAACACATGCACTACCTCATTTACCACACCAATACGTATGAGTCAAGGACATCTGTGAAGAAGGAAAGGGGAAGCCAAGAGGAGACTAAGAATTATTGCAGGAAAAATATTCTTGGATCCAAATCAAACCCAGAATCAAACAGCACTAAGCATACACACACACAAGAATCTGGAGAACCTGGATGGGTAGTTTGGGCTACACTTTGTAATTATGTACAGAAAAAATAATTCCTTACACCCCTGTCTTTCTGTGTTCACACCTCTCTTTTTATAAAGGAACAATCCCACATACTGCTCATCGGTCTATGTATGCTACAAATCCACTTGTCATAGTTTACTCATAAAAACAAAGTGTTGGTTGTAGTTAGCACTGTTTCTCCTCCCCAAGACAAAGCCAAAACCAGCCAAACAAACAAAAAGAGAGTTTTTAACTATGAGCTACCAATATATTTTTCACTTCATGAAAATACTTTCCTGAGGTTACAAGGCAGAAACAGCTTGAGGAAAACCACACTATTTTTTATTTGGAGCACTTTTCTTCTTAACAAAATTAGTAGCAGATTTCATGTCATTTTGTAACAGGGGAAAACAAAATACATTTGGCACTGTTAAAGCATTGCCCAGTTGTAAACCGGAAAACAGTCTGGCAATCTGTTTTTAATCAGTTTTATTGAATTTGCTCTACATTGAAATCAGTTTGTTATTGTCATTATCCTAAAAGATTGCTCTGTTCATGAAAGGTATTTAACCATCCGTAACCTCCTGGCACTGCTTATTGCCAGAAATATTGTTTAAGTGATGCCAAGAGTCATATTGGCTATGCAAAGCATGAGCAATATGTTATTATATTGGATTGTATCTCAGGATGTGCCATCACTAGCCATAGTAATACTACTGGTTTCTATAATGAATATAAAATAACTTGTTCCCGTCATTTTTGCTAGGATACCCACCTGCTCTGAGCTAGTCACAGCCAGCTAAAGGTTTCCTGGACAGAGAGCACTCATCAAATAAGGAAAACCTCTGAAACTAAAACAGCGGGGAAGCAGATTCAGATTGGCTTTACTAGTGGCAAGGAATGGATGAATCTGTCCATTTGTTAACCTGATGATTAGTTCGTTTGAGAGCGCCCAGGGCAGAGCGGTGCTGCCCAAGTTGGCAGTTTCCAGATTCTGCTGGGAAGGCAGCGCTGGCGCCAGGACAGGCCTGACGGTTAAAGGTTGGGATGGCTCATCACAGGGAGCTGCTCATCTCTTTCTGCAATGTCATTTTATTAAGCTCTTGAGAGAGAAGACACCAGGCCTAAAGAGAAAACTGAAGGTCTGATGGGAATCAGGAGAGGAGAGGATTCTTATGCTGGGCTACGCCAAGCTAGGCTGGGTCTCCAGCATGGCCATTTAATTTTACGTGATCTGGCTTAGCAAGTCCCTTTTCTGCATTGCCATGTTCTCAACCAACCATTGATGCAATTCACTAGACCAAAAACATTATGCAAAGCAACACTTTCCAGTTACCCATCTTTAGAAGAAATACATTGAGGCATTATACTCAGAGCTTCCGTGGTTTAACTTTAAGAAGAATAATATTACCATCTGAGACTATTTTTTAACAATTAACGTTTAGGAGAGTTTTTTTCACGTTCTTCTCCTATATCTTCAGAGCACTCAGAATTATTAACCCAAAGTACATGTTACACTTACATTTTACCATTATTTTATAACACACGCACACACAAATATTCTCCCTGGAGTAACAGATTTTCTGCTTGTAGCACAAACCCTTCAGACTCCAGCAGCATGATACCATTGGAGGTCACCCACTCTTGAGCTATTAAACCTGATAATGGGTTTCTTACTAGCTATTGTACTTGACCATGCTTTTGCAAACTGTTTCTCACAAAGCTAGATCGCCCTGACAATTTACCACCTACCTTCCCTAACTAAAATCTGCTCTAAATACTTGGGTTTGTTTTATTTTAGCAAATGATTCATTTTGGTCCTGGTTCACCAATTGTCTGCATAACTTCCATATGCATGCTGTATCTTACTGATATCACTGGGATTTATGAACATGCATACACACCTTGCTGCAACAATGCCTTTTGTGATTACTAAGCATGAGCAGAAACACAAACACACTGTTTTAGCATGTTTGAAATAGCTACAGGAAAAACCTAAACATTTATTTTGACCATGACTCTTCTGAACAGTACTCGTAACTTGCTAACTGCATTGCATAGGCAGCAAGTCTCTTCCTAGAACTAGCTGAGCTTTTTTAATTTATGTTTAGTTTACTGCTAAAAATTGAGATTGTTAGTGCCATTTAGAAGTGGACCCACTCCCATTTCCGTGAAAACAGGGAGCCTGTGTCACATGCAATATCGATGCACAGCCCTGTGCTGTCACAAGAACTATAGGCAGCGTTTCCCATCTATCAGTTAATGGAGTACTGCTTTCAATGTGTTGCTGCTATCACATCCATGATTTAGGCAGTATGAATAGCAGCTATAAAGATTTGAAAGGTAGCAAAATATTGCAGAAGCAAGATATTGCTTTTGTTTTCATTTCTGAATGCTACCCACATAGCTCTCTGAGGAATGCAAAGTGCATTTTTACCACAAGTGGAAATGAATATATTTTCATTAATTAAAAGACTAAATCTTTAAAATCTTTTTTTAATATATTTTCCTGAAGTTAAAAACATGACCATGGTTGGGATGCAACTTAAAATTTCAGGACTGCAAATAACAAAAGGAAACAATTCCTTTGCATCCTATTTCTAACCATGCCAGGTGTTCTCACTTCAGCAAATTGTTGAGAAAAACTACATAGAACATATGTTTTCCATTGTTCGCTGCAAAATCTGATGATATAGACATTCAGCATGACTATATTCTTGGTGAAAGTGAGGCAGTATGAAATATTCATAAGATAAACTATTTGTGATTATTAAATAAATCTGAATTGTGTGGATTATTTGGTCTGTTCTCTTGTGGGTGGGAGAGTAGTTTAACTTGTGCTGAGAGCTAGTTATACTAATGGTATGAATGTAAAAGCAGGGTAAGAGTTTGCTTACTAAAGCTATTAAAAATCATATCAAATGTCTAATGTTAGGAAAATATCCAAAATAATGGGCAGAGTAAAATAGATGAAAACTCTAAATAAGGTTGAATGGGAGTGATGCTAATCAAGCGTTAATCACAGTCAGAGATGTAATAATAATAAGAGCTATATTACATCCTTTGGAAGATTATGTTTAGCTTTAAAATGCTTAATCAGGCCTTGAAATCTATATCAGAAGTAAATATTACTGTATATATTATTATTTAGAGACAGCAACCTGCAGTAACAGACATGTAGTGAATTATCCAAGGTCAAAGAAAACATTAACAGAGTTAGGAAGAATAGAGGTGTCCTGACTTCCAGATTTCGCTCCGTTTGTAACGACTGCACTAAGGACTTTATTGTTGCTTTGTGTCATACAGTGGCACTGTGGCTTTTCGGTCCTCTTGTGGAATGACACTTGCTGCTCGATCATTGCATTTTAGAGATTTTTTTATTGGTAATTATTTTCAAAGAAAAACTCTCTATAGCTTTGGGCTAAGTGTCTGTCTGCACTGCACCAACTGCTATGACTGCAGATTAGACAGACGTACCTGAGATTACTTTAAAAGAACACCAGCACGAGCTCTGCTAACGGGGTGACCACAGCAGCAACCAGCTTATGGGGGAGTGCTCCAGAGTCACCCAAGAAGCCTGAGCTCTATACTGCGGCAGTCACACTGCTAATTAAAACTACGCGTTGCATCTGGAAATCACAGTGCCTGCAATGTGGCTGTTGGACTTTCTGACAGTTGCTATGATACCTCTTGTGTAGCACATCCAGCAAATATCGTCCCTATGGTCCAAGGTCTCCACTGATGGGTGTGACCAGATAACCACAGACCCGAGTCAGACAGGGAATTAAGGCACTAGATCATCCTTGAAAGTGTACACAGTTAAACAGAAAAGCAAATGACAAAGAACCTAAACCAAATCTGCTTTGAAAAATAGCTCAAAAAATATTGTGTGTAGCTCTCTACTTACACCTAGACATAGATCTAACGGAAGTGTGCCAAAGTTGGGAGTCTTACCGAATAATCCTATCTGCACAAGTATTTGCAGGGCAGTCACATTAACTCTCAGAAATCCTGCCCTGCTATTTAAAGAACCTTAATTTAAATGGTGAAGGGCTCTCTTTAGTGTATGCTCCTCTTCTGGGCTGAATAACAATCTGTTTCAGTGTATCTTTTCCAGTTATTAAAACACAGGCACGTAATTGCAACTTCCATTTTAATCTCAGTGCACAGGGTAGAATAAGTGGATTTTAAATTCGACAAAATCAGTGTATCTGGAACTTATCTTTCATCAGTGTAAATGCCACTTTTTCTAATTTGGCACAAATACAAATATCTCTGTATCCCCTCTGTGTTGAGAGGACCATCTTCACATGTATGAATAACTGTAAGTACAGTAATCACTTTTAACTTTATGGAATATAGTATCTCCCAGAAGCACTTGGCTTAATGGTAATAATTACTAAGGCTCAGTTCAATTAAATTAGTTAATTTTGAGTGTGGAATTTTGCCCATTCTTAGACATTCTTTTGCTTCTAATTGTAGGAATACTTCATCCATCTGGGTAATATCTGCAAATTTCTATGGTGCCTATTCACAGTACCTTGATCAGACTTTAGGAAGACTTCAAAATGTATGAAGTAAAAATGTGGACGCTGGGAGTTATTCATAGAGGAGCTGAGGAGGTTCTGAAACAGAAGCCCCAATACTTAAAACAACTGATTGCATATAGTAACTTTTTAATCTTATCAGCAGAACAGATAAAATGCCTAAAATCATCCGTATATTCTGTAATTTTCTTTGCTTCTCAGCACTAAATTAATCTTCTCCAGAGATTCTTTTGCTGTTAACAGCAGCGCGAGAATAATTTTGACTTTCCCAAAGACATGAGATCTTTCCTCACATGAATATAGATGGGACTTTCACCTAACTAGAAGGTCAAATCAAATCTGTATGGGCTCCAAACGTCAAAAATAATAAGGTCCTAATAAATGTAGACCACAGTAACAAATGACAAAAAAAAAAAAAAAGAAAAAAAAATCTCTCACCATTCCTTCTTCTGGGGGAGTTTTAGACTTCCCTTTCCAAATGGGTCTAGCTTAATTACTTCTCAAAAGCTTTTTATTTTATTAGGGCATCTCTAATGAGCAACACCTACAAGCTAATTCTTCATTTTCCTGCTCTGTGGTAAGTCATTTTCACTGGAGGAAAATAAGTTCAACATGGCACTTACACACGAGAAAAAATGGGCACGTACTGTTCTGAGCTGGCAGTATTTTCTAATCAGACTTGCAGTGTGCATGAGGATAAAGACGACCCTGCAACAATTTTAGGGGTCTAACTCCTTTTTACTTAGAAAGGATTTACATATCTTAAAAGTAACCAAGTTCTGATGCCTGGAGCAGAAATGAGATTGGTTTTGGTTATGTATCATGCAGGGACTGGCAATCTCCACCCTCTTTTCCAATAAAGGACTTCAAGTCTCTTGCATCTAGCTCAGAAGGGAACAGGTCTTTTTCATCTATGATGACAATGTTCTTCAAAGGCTCATTTTAATTTCTTTTTAAAAATGTGGGTTTGCACGTCTCTTAGATATACATATATATCTATGTATATTCATAGCCATATTTGGAAAAAGTTGTATTTGGTGACTACACTTTTTTTTTTTGTCTGTAGTACTGATTAAAAAATAAATAAATAAAAATTACTTAAGACTTTAAAAAGTCCTAGTTGAAGCAGAAAATTTCCTCCTGATGCTATCAATATATCTATCCTTCCTCTTTTAAACATAGATCTTCTACCTGGCAGGTGCAATGGCTACACAATGTATTCAGCAATAATTACCTCACAAGACCAAACCCCATACTGTTCGAGCACCTGGGAGAGATTGTGCTGAATGCCCACATTAGCTTGCATTTCAAAAGGAAACACCTGCTTTTGACATTTTAAAGAGACTAGTGCAACTCCTGGGCAGAAATGCATCTGCAAGTGTCAATGTCGCTCCCTGACTTTCTGTACCATGCTATTTGTCTTTCAGTCGTGTGGGTTTTCTCTCCTCCCTGCCCTCCTCTTCCTTCCTGCAAGTATACCTTTGATTTCATTTTGTGACATGTCAGTTTGTTGTCCTACTCCCAATTCAAAGGGTTTTTTCCCCCTGTTCCTGCCTCCTGACACCAATTTTTGTTTCCAGACAAGCAACAACATCCCACTTTACTTTTCTGAACAACATGCACATTCCTACTGGCAATGTTCACTCCTTCATTTAGGGACAAAGGAGACTTTTTTGGTCTTTTACTTTATTATTTCCAAAATACCCTTTTATCTTTTTTAATAGATTGGTAAAATCACTTCATTTTTCCTGGCAATAACAAAACTCAGGATTGGCTTCAGTTTTCTCTTGGGTGCAGTTTTTGTTATTTGCTGTTGTTTTTAACATGTAACTTTGGATGATGCAAAGAACACAAGCAGAATTCGGACAGAGGCAGCATAGGGAACATAAAGCCCTTACATTTGTATTGCTTGTGTACCACTTTGGTTTTCACTGCTAAAACCAAAAGGTAGGCTGAAAAGCAACTCTAAAAAATCCCTGCTAACTAGCACCAGCAATACCAAGGCGGACTGTTCTAAACAATTCCCAGTGTGCTGTGTGCCCACCTTCTGCCTTGGCTCAGGACCTGTTGTCTTATGTGTGCTTATAGCTTTACTCAGTGGTCACAGCAGTCAGAGCTTCAAAAGCCTCAACACTTGCCAGTCTTCTCAAGGTGGAGGATTCTCCACTGATGCCAAGAGGAAGGAGCTGTCCCAAATCTGGCCACAGTATTTGGATCTCTAAACAGCAGCTGAGCTCTTTTGAAAACCTCTTGCTAGCTCTGAACAGCTCTTTACTTCTTCACAACACTCCAACTGTCAACAGGTCCCTGCCACAACTCGTCCTGAGGAACTATGCCTGCCAGCAACAAAATTAGTTTCTTAATATTTAAATACAGGAGGAGCACGGGGTATTTCTTTGGGCAGCAAGCACTTCCTGAAATCCAAGCTGCTGAGTCTTCATGCTTCTTGGCATTCAAGCTAGCTCCATCAAGGCTGACTGAAATATTACCTCCATGTGCTGCAATGGTTTGTCCTAATCAATCAGAAAAGAAGAAAATGTGGAGTTAATGCTAAAACCTGTTTAAGTCTCTCTGCCACTCCTTCGCTGTGCAAGAACCACTGCTTTTATTAAGCATGCAGGTACGAAGTGAGCAGGAGATGTTTCAGTGACATGACCATGAAGCAAAACAACAGCGATGGCTCTGGTTCAATTGCTGGCTGTGATATGGAGAAGCCGCTGGTGCCAATGGCTTAATTTTTCTTTGTGTGCTACAGCTTTGGGTAATTCCACTTGAAACGGCGAGGAAATACAATATCAGAGTCCTGTGTGCCAGATAGCACCGCTAACGATCCATCTGCAAAATATGTTACTCGCTTCATTTAAGGTTAATTTGAAGAGGAGGGGGATTCATTAGGGAAGAGTCTGCTGCACAGTGACATTAATTAGTTTTGCCTCTGACTCGTGTGCTTGGCAAAGTTAGAAATCAGTCTGCCCAAACGGTGACTCTTGGGTTCTTTACAGATTTGCAGACATATTTAGGCACTACTGGCAGGAGGGTGCTGGTGGAGAAGGGGCAGAGGGATGGCACCCCAGGCAGGAGGAGCAGGCTCTTCCCTACAAAGCCCCTGTACCCCTAAAGTGGAGAAACAAGAACGTGACACATTTCCTGCTGGCTACTTCTGCCCATCTCTTTTGTTCCCAGAGGTCAAGCAACATTAGGTTCCTTCTGCTTTTTGCGCTAGGGAAGGGATTCCCACTTCTGTCCTTCTCAGGAGGGCTGCCCTCCTGAACTGCCAAGGCTTGGTCCCATCAGTAAACAGACCATTTTCTCAAAGCCCTGAACAATGCAACTTTGTTTTCTATATCACACTTCTTGGAAGTCTGTTGACCTTTTCCCACCAAGGGAAGGCAAGTATTATTTTGCTTCATTGGATTAAAAAAAAAAAAAAAAATCACCAGGCAAATATAAGCAACAACGAGAGAAATCAGAAAAGCGTGTAATACAAATCATTTCTTTCAAAGAAATATGTGCCTTTCTTGGAACAAGAAATTTCTGTACCATAAATTAGCTGGGGATTGGCAGCTGAAGCCTTGTTTAGTGGCAAGTATACATGACAACCATAGTTAATGGCTTGAAAGAAATGACTGAGCTAAGCAGAATTTTCTGAGAAACTCAATCAAATCAAACATTTGCTACCCCACATTTTAAGACAGGTGAAGTTAAAAAATAAAACCAAAAAACCCCCAGCAACCCTGACTCACTTCAGTGTTTTCCCATGGCTCCAACACAGTGGAGAAAATACACGGCAATCCGTAGCAAAGTACATGTGCTGAGGTCTCACTGCAGTCAAGTTATAGCACAAATTTAGTCACCCAAAGAGGAGGAAAGGGACTGTAACTAAATTGATCCTTATTTAGGTAAAGTGGCTGCAGAGCAGTGATTCTGATAAGGAATGAAATGTGTTGATAAGCATCTCTCCTTTGCCTCTATGCCCCTTCTTTTCCTGCTTCCTATCTTTCTCTAGCTAATTCTTTCTCTCAGCCAGTCTGGCAAAGCTGATCAATTTTTGATAGGTGGTCAATTTCCCATCAAACTGCTTTTCTTTCCCCAATAGGTAATTGCTTTTCAGCAGAATGATTTTTTTTCCCAGTAAAATAATGGCAGTTTCCTCTGAAAATATTCTGGGTTTTCTCATAACAAACTTTGTATGTATGAAAAAACTGCCTGCTCCAGATCTTCAAGGTTTTCAAAGATGAAAATGAACATCTCTTATATTAATATTAATTTCTTCAGTGGAAAGATCAGGCTCATCTTCTACACCAGCTGCCTTGCAATATATATACATTTGTCAGAGAAAACCTGAAATCTGTTCCTGGGCACTGCCATAGAAGTTTTTCTGAGAAGACCAAAAATATCTGTTGTTTAATTGCTATTATCATTTGTATGGAAGTAGCTCTGAGAGCCTAATAGTTACTGAAAAGGCATTATAGCAGCAACAGTGCTCATATCTCATGATCTTCCTTACCCTGGAGGGTTTTCAGTTAAAGAAGTTATACCTGATGTCTAAACAAGACAAAAATACCGGCTTGTTTAAAAAGTTATGGAATAACCTGACCTAATATAATTTTCCTTGACCTCGGGAAGTTTAAGACTATCATACTTTAGTTGGTTACTATCACAGATTTTGGGTAGAACCAAACCACTCCAAGCAGTGGGCGCAACCAGATGAAACTCCAAACTAATAAACAAAATCACTGTCTCAACATTTAACGTGTTATTCACTTCAAAAAGCAAAACCAAAGGGAAGTTTAATAGCTGCTAGTCGATAAGACATCAGGAAGCACAGGTCATGCTCTGTTTGCAGCTCATCACACTTCAGGGCAACACCCTACACATGAAGAAGGACCTCCAAAAGTGCCATGATGAGCACTTTCACGTTGCACTGCTCTTGGCACAGGAGCCATCCGGCTGTGCTTGTCCATAGAGGGCCAATCTAAAGCGTCCCTCACTTGGTTATAAATACGTGAAAGAAATGGGAAATAAATGGTCCTAGATTGACTCTTGCTACTCTGAAAAAAAGACTTTTTTTTCCCAGGACAAAGTCTATAGGTACCACTAGTCCATAAGGAATGGTGTGAGAACAGAAGAGAAAAAATAATGTGGTGCCTGGGAGGAGTGTGGGCAAAATGTCACTTGTGTCCATCTCAGGTCTCTTGACAACAAATTTGTTTTTCTGTAAAGGAGCAGAGACATGCAACAGCCACCCAGCTTATGCCTGTGGCTGTGCTGGGCCGCTCAGCATGTATAGCTCTGAACACACCTCAGCTAGCTTATCCTTAGCATTTATTTGGCTGTCAGTTTGAAAAAATAATAATATTCCAAGGCTGAAGGTAAAAGCTTAAGTCTTAAAGGGATTTAGCAAGTCATCTCCCAATTTTTGCTTGTGGGTAACGATACACACCGTGGTTCTAACCAGTACAGACTTCAATGGTGCTGCTCACATGAATGTGGTTTTCTCTTCTGGACTAGACTTTGCATGACTGAAGCCAGTTGCTACACATTCCTCCTTGTGATTCATAAGGCGTGCACAATTCACCTGGTAAGTTGATTGATAGGCAGCAAAAATAATCCTGGTCCTAAAGCTGGCATATTTGGGACTAATATTCACCATTCATAACGTCCCAATATGCAAGTGCTTGATGCTGCCAAAATAATTATATAAAAAGTGTGAAATTTTGAAAGAAGATTGCTGGAGTTTATATACAGAGTTTTGACAATGCAAAACTTTAAAACTAGACTGGCATATTGACACTTTTGAAATTTCAGGAGGCTGCTTTTTCTTTCTCTACAGTATATGTGCCAAAATAAGATAATATCCTAAAGTCAAGTTGTTGAAAAAAATCCATGAAGGACTGACAAAATCTGACATTTAGACCAACATTAAGGTTTCTAACTACACTGTCTAATTTTCAGGATTTCAAAGCACTCATCTGGTACAAATTTACTAGCAGATTTCTAAGTGCGTTTGCAAATTTGCCCAGTTATTTCAACTTGCAAAGGTCTAAAAGCCTAGCTGAAGGCCTGTGCTTTAAAATCTACACTTTTCCCTGAACTTCAGTATTGAACTGAATGGAGGAGGGAAGGATATGGGTGGTGTAAATGAGGGAGGTTTCTAAGTAAAAGACTACGCTTATGAGTGAAGAAGAATACACATCTGGAACACCAACTCTAGACTTATTAAGGAAGACAACATGTGCTACTTCCTAAAGGAATCATAAGCATTTTTCATCATCAAGTAACTCCTCTTTCTTTCTCTCTGTGTCTTCTCAGAAACAATCCCCAGTTCCGCAGTTCAGCGTCATCTGCGATATGGGATAGTAACCCAAAAACTACCAGTTTGGAAGCAATATTGTTGCCAATTGAGTCACTCTGACAATAACAGATATAATAACTCCTTCTCCCTTATATCCTCTGCTGCAGGCAACTAAGAATGTTATTCTTATTTTCAGTCTGGGCTTCTGCAATGCTGCAAAATGAGAAGAGTTTATACTCCATAGCTATGAAAGTACGGAAAGGGACATCTCATAAGATAGGGAAAAAGTGAGAGAGTATTGTACGTAGACAGGCCTTGATAAATAGCCTGTTTTCCAAGTGGATGGGAACCACCTCTAGTTATGCACAGGGGTCATTGCACTGGATGATATGTGACAATCCTTTGACCATCCCATCTCCAACAGTGGTCAGAGCACAAACCTCGAGAAGAGATAGATGCTTGGTTGTCTGCCCCATATGTCACATCTCTGCTTGTGAAGGGGAAGGCTTAATTCTTGAACTGAGATGTTCAGTATTCCTTCTAAAGTTTTTCTTCACCATCAGTTATAACTCCTGACAGGCCTGTTATCCATTTATTTGCCCCAATTTTTGCCTTCAACGGATTTCTGTGCCAGTTAGTTCCACGGTTTAATTACTCTCTGTGTGATAGAGTAGTATTCCTCTAAGGCACTCCTAGATGCATTTTAGACAACTATTGCTGGCAGGTGACTTTATACACTCCCAGATAATCAATCACACGCAAGGGATAGTGTTTGAGTATGCAAAACTGTACACAGAAAATCAAAGGCTGTCCTATAAATATCTGGCCCGTGCTATTTTCTGTTATCCATCTGTCTTATGCTGCAGGATTTTGGTTAACCTTCAATTTCACCATTTTCTCTATGTATTTATGGCATTCCTGTGAACGCTATTTCGCTCTCCCTCCCGATGCTCCATTGCCATGAAACACCTGCTATTTAAATGACTAGATGGTCTACTGCTTATTGCAGAATGCTTCCTTTCTAGACAAGGAGTTAATTGAGGAGATCTGTACACAACATTTTCCTCAGTCTGTTCTACATTACTGTAATTAACCTTGGGTCCAGGACAGCAGACATGAGCAATTTGTTTTCACGTGATCCTTCAACTGAAAGTCTTGTTCCTGAGTGTCTCTGACAAGCTTTGAGAATTGTTCCTTAAATCCTAGAAGTGAGAATACTTGCCTCTTATAAATCGTAGTTGTACACATACTTCTTTTTTTTTTTAAAGATAAATGCTACTTAAACGTTTAAAAAACAGTATACAAATGCCTAGAGAATGAGCAGAAAAATCTGATCAACAAAGTATGTGGCAGCATTATATTAAAAGGACTCTGTGAAATTTCTATCTATATTCCAATGCAGTTACAAGGGTCCAGAGTGATATAATGGGATTTAAAAAGCCCCACGATCAATCACCTAGATGACTCTACTGATGCAGACACATGCAGTTTTCTTCCTAAAGGTCTTTGGCAACTGCTGGCGTCGGGAAGAGACACAGTGGTAAGAGGGGAGCATATCAAATGTTGGGGATAAAATTGGGATTGGAACCAGACTGGGCTGGGGACCCAGACCGGGGTGACACCTGAGGAGTTCCACGATGCTGCTGTAATTTAGGCAGACTGTGCGTACAACAGCTTTTAAAGTTGTGTGGGTGTGCAGAGAGGCCCAGAAGGAAAGAAAGAAAGAAAAAAAAGAAAAAAAAAAAGAGGGGCCCACTGTTGAGAAAAAACCCTCTCCCCCATTGTTGAGAAACTAGCAAAACTCAGCCAAAAAAACCCAGAATTGCACAGGGGATCTTTGCCCTGAACATGAGTTTAATGGAAGGGTCGTGGTGGAGCAGGGAGGTTCTTCGCATGAAATTCCCCGCTTACTTTCTAAAATCAACATTGAAAACTCCAGGAAGTGCCTAAATGCCTTTCAAAGCCATGTTTTTCAGAGATTCTGTGAAACTGCACTGATTATCATCTGCTGAGATGCTGACCACATATCTCCCCAGTAAGAAAGAGAAATGAAAATGGCTTGCTGACATCAGACCACCAACCTCCTGAGGGAGCTGGCCTCTTTACCTTTCTGATGCTGAAAGCTGAGCACTGCCCTGGCCTTTCAAATCATACCAATTTACGTTAAGTGAGCCTTGTCCTCTAACAATGGCACAGGAGTTTAAAAATGAAAGCTAGTAGTATGGAGAAAGAGCTCAGGCCTAAAATGGCTACTTGGTTCATCAACAATAATCCTCTGCACGCACTGGCCAAACGCGAGACATGTTTAGCCCAGGCAGCTCCATGCAAACTGATTGCTTATGTCTCTGCACACCGAAGGAAGCGTGGAAACCAGAAGCGAGTGGAAAAGGTTAAGGATATTGCTACTGGCCCTGCAGGAGTGGTGAATTTGACAGATGAATAAGTCCAAAGGCATCAGGATGGGGAATAAGACCAACTGAAAGTCCAGTCCAGTCTGATGTGAGGCTGACTCCACACATACAACCAGTGCATCTCTGAAGAGCACCAAACAACTCTGCATGATCTTCAGAGGAAGCCCAAGGTAGCAAATCACATATGTCTCATCCCATTATCTGTGTCATAAATTACATAATTACTATATGTAAGTATGTGAAACAAAGCGCATACAGGGAGGGGAAAAAAAGAAAATAGAAAAGAGGCCTCTATAATCATAAGCTTCCAGGTAGGTGGTTTCAGAAAGATAGTAAATTAAACTCTGAACTTCCACAGTAACCTGATACAAATTACTAGGTACATTTGCTGCAATTAGGAGCACATGCAGTCAAATCACAAACAGCTTAAGTAGCCTAGAAGTCCAAAAATATAGAGGGAAACAGCATCCAACCCACAGGCAAGGCTCACGGGAGAAGGTGAACTCTGCATCATTGCCAAGAACGCTGTCCAGCCCAAGGACACATTTGTAGGAGAGGTGTGCTGCTGCGAGCTACAAATATGGCAGACAGTCTAGCAAACCGAGGAAATTCTAGTCCTCCTATAAGTGGAGTTATATACAGAGACAGAATACAATATTGGAGAAGACTGCCTCACTTTTTTACAGTATTAAATTAATTTGAGTTTACATTTTGCAGTCGATACTTCAGTTGAAAGAAGAGGAGACAGACTTTTGCAGATGTCATTCCAAAATTGTCATGGGTAATTATAGCATTCTTTGCACAAACTCTGCAAGCAGCTATTTTACTAAACTGTTTACTATCCTGTCCTATATATGCTGGTAGCATAGCTGCTTGAGTTATTTGGATGAATCAGTCCAGTACTCAAAAAAAATCCAAACAAAAAACCAAACCAAAACAGAAAAAGCCCATTGCTTTAACAAATACATTATTCAGAAGGATATTTGTTAAATTATCAATCCATCTCTGTAACAAAATGAATAACTTCAAAATACTTGTTCAACTACATATTTAAAAATACCACAAAAGTCCAGCTAATCCATTATTTGATGATAATTATTCTACTAGCTGTAGATGAAAGCAACAAAAGAAAGAAAAAGTTCCTTTGACAGCTTAATTCCCATGTCTTGGTATCATCCTCAATCCAGTGCTCTAAGATACTAAAGTAAGGTAAAGCACAATGTTAATTCTTATCATATTCAACATGTCTTTTAAAAGACAATTCTTATCATCAGCCAACTCTCCAAAAAAACTACTCAATGGCTGTCTCCACCTTGCACTGCTAAAATCCCAGGGTAGATTTTAAAAGGAATTTGTACTTAGGATCAGAAAAAAATTAATTAATTTTTGTTAGGGAAATTGTTACATTCATCTTAGATTTCTTGTCAGATGAGAATAATTCAAAAAGGTGTGCATTTATTAATCAGTCTGTGCTTCAGCCTCTGGCTGCTTTTATTTTGTTTAGATGAAACCAAAATAAGACAGAAGGAAATAAGTATTAAGGGCAGCTTATGCTATGAACAAATGGAGCAAATTTCAAAGAAACATATTGCACCTGAGTTTATAACTGGATGTTTTAATAGGAGTATTCATATTATTAAAAATGACTCTTCATATTATTTTCCCCCATATTAATTCGAAATATATGCTTGAAATTTCCAATTAGAAACAGTAAGTCAAGGCCCCAGTCTGAGAAGCCTGTTATGGCCTTGATTCTGAAGGCCACTTAAGCATTTACTTAAAGAAATAAAAAATAAAATACATAATCCTGAAATCGTGAACTGAATTAGAATGATCTGCATGCTGAATGCTTATGAAGCTGAGCCAAAAGCTTCAGCACAACGGTGTGAGGAAGCACAAACATCTCACTTTTTGTTCCATCCTCCTCTGTCCATGGTCAACTTTAACGATCGTATCTGGATAAGGAGCTCATAATACATTTCCTCCATTTTCACATCTCCTTAAGAAGCCAAGACTTTTCTTTTCTAAGAACTTTAGTAATATTTCCTGTTTATTTTGTATTGTAGTCTTTCTGATTTTTAAAAGAAAATTTAAGCAATAAGATTTGTAGATTTGCCCAAGATCATAAGCGAAGCCAGTGGTAGAGAGCCAGAAGCCTCAAGAGATCTGACTCCCAGACCCATCTTTCTGTATCATTCCATAACCCTCAATTCTGTTGCCGTTGTCATGCTGAACTGCAATTGGAATAGTTTCAAGGAGATATCCAAGGCACCTGCAGTCATCTAAAACTTTTTATTAGAAATCAAAGGACGGTGCTCTAAGTCCTCTTTGAAGCTTTACAGTATGTTTTCCCCTGGGGTGTCAGTTGTAGTATTGAGAAAGTGATTCACAATGAATAATTTATCCAATGAATTTAATTTGGTTTCTTACTTCTGCAATATCTATAATCAGATTGTGATTTTCTCCCATCTATTTGTTACTTAAAACTGTTTCACAAATTAATTAGCAATTGCTGCCAGTTTACTATAGTCTCAATTATCTGATTACCACAGGAGAGTCTGAATTGTTTTGACAATAGGAGTTTTGTAATATTGATGGAATTTGCAATGGTAAGGCATAGTCACTTGCAGCCACCTCAGCAGAACATAAAGTGTGGAACACTACTCTCAACATACAGATAGCACCAAGGCTTTTGGCTTTAAATTAGAATTAATCTTTACAAAAGTAAAAAAAAAAATCATTCCATTCTAGAACAATTCTAAATTTTCTGCAAAAGATTTTACTGTAATTATCAAAACATTTCACTTAATATATTTATAAGTAAAATTAACCTTGGGATTCCTAAATTTGAGGAATCTAGGTTACTATTCACTTTAGCAGCTTGCTACCAAGTCCTTTTTTTCCATCATCAATTCTTTGGCCTTTCATGCCTGTGTCTGATGTCATATGAAATAGCAGAAATTCACCATATGAAATAACAGAAATTCAAATGTGTAAAATAACACAAATAATTTGTACTTCATGTGCTTCTGCAGAAGAACAATCATTCCTGATATAGCAAGTTTAAATAACAATTCTTTTAACATAATGTTTGAAGAGTGGCTCTAGATACTAGTCTAGAGACAGTTCTAGAAACTCTTCTATATTTTATGAGAACAGTGGCTCTAGACATAGCTCTTGAACTGGATCCAGAAATTGTTTGAGAAATGATGTGAGAAACTGTTCCAGAGGCAGCCCAGAAAGAAGTTGAGCTGTGTCTCCTGAACCTGCTCTAGAGGCCAAGCCAGAGGCCACCTCCAAAAACTCCTCCAGACTTTGTTTCAGCATCAACATTTGAAAGTGGCTCTAAGAGGGGCTTTCCTGGATCAGCCCCAGAGCTGCTGTCTGCGTTTGAGCTCTTCTAGCATCAGTTCTAGAGGAATCAGTGCTAGAGGAGACTCCAGGAGAGGCAGCAGAGCAAACACCAGGAACCTCCAGAAGCATCTAGTGGAAGCACCAACAGGATGGTTCATCCCTATTTACACCCATAGCACTCACTACTTGACCTCTTTTAAATTGCTCATTTTCCACAAACTTTGCCGTTCAATAATTTTTATCCAGGAACTACAATTTGCTGAAATTGTTTTCAAATTCAATAACTCAGTGGAGCTATTTTCAACGTAGCTTGAAATAAGGGACATGAGAAACACTTTGAGTAGCTTAAACAAATAGCAAAGGTAGGATTAGGACAACTAACCAGGCAATAACATTTTGTACAGAGGATGGGAGAGTGGCAGGACTGTCCATTTGTTTGGTTTTGCCTCCAGGAGTAGACAGCTTAGATCTACTGTGTCTCTGCTAACATATTGTTGTTTGCTTTTTATATCCCTTCTTTATGAGCTCTGAGAAATCATTCTCTTCACATTTCAGCAACACTTATAAAAAGCATTTATCACATGCTGGTGGTTCACTGGATGTTACTCCAGTATTTTGGTTTTAAAGTAGGACATGATTTTAAGAATTAACTTTATTAATATATTGGCCACTGTCCACTCAGCTACAGCAACTCAAAACTTTTGTGTCTCAAGATTTCGTTTTCCTTCCTATTTCCCTGATTTCTGCATAACTGACAAAAAAAAAAAAGTTTATTTGTCAAAGTTTTATTATTTCTGAAAAAAAGAAGCTAAGATATGACCAAAAGTCGTTATCGGCAACAAAGACCAGAGCATTAATTTTTCCTGCAATCTGACAATCACCAAAGATAGCAAGACAAGCAGTAGAACAAGCTCTGTAGTTCTGACGAGACTCCTTCCCAGAACTGACAGTTTAATGGTATATGGTATCTGGTTCAAGAGTACTGAATTCCTCTGTTTGTGCTTTTTCTCTGCTTTAGTCTCAGTTCTCCCATTTCTTACTCCATTGAACTACTGGTCACACATTGTAATATCTGGTGCAGAAAATATATTCCTACAGAACACTGATTTGTTATTAACATGGAAATACTGTTCAAATTCTCAGTGGACCAACAAGTGGCTGCTACCTCCTAGATATATAACAGTTCTCTGCTCTGTAGATTTATCAAAATGATTTTTTATTGTTTGTTTTAAGTGTAGAGATAAGCTTTATTCCTCCAAAACAGACTTACATAAGTCATTCTTATGTGACAGCTTCTGTTTTAAAGCACTTTGACACGCTGTTGAAGAAGGAAATCCGGGCACGCAAATTCATTAATCATCAGGAGAGATGCAGCCGTTGCAGCAATGACTAGAGAGAAAGACGACTCTCCTAATTATTAGGTATTTGGGTTTGGTATGTAACAAGGACAGAGGGACCTTTGAAGAAAAGTGTGGATTTTAGGCGTTTGAGAGACCTGAGGTGGGGTAGAGGGTGTCAGGCTGGTGAGTGAGTGCATTGTTCCAAGTCTCATTGCTGAGCAAGACAAAACCAGATTCTTCTCCATTAAGCTGACAGTTTTGAAGGAAAGTCAGACTGAAGGCAGAAAAGATACACTACAAAGTCTAATGGAAGGAATTAAAAACCCCACAAACCTGTTATTCTCTTCTATTAGTCATTTTCCTATCGCTATGTTTGGGGGTTCTGGAGGAAATAGCTCTTTACAAGGGACTTCAATGAAAATAATGATTAAAAAAAAGTGGTAAGAGAAACGATTGGGAGACCTTTTCCATGTGTAAAGGGCTGCATAAAAGATAATAGATCTATCGGTAGAGGCAAACAGAATCATTGAATAATCAGATATGATCATAATAAAGGTAAGCTTAACCCAAATGTAGAAATTGTCTGCACATTTCCAGAAGAGTTTTTGGTCTCAAAATCCATTTATTTTTGGACAGCCTCCTATCAACATCCAGACCAAGAAATACGTTCCTGAGAAATGCTACTTCCAAGATGCCTCCTGAATGGAAAACACAGAATTATAGAGTGATTTAGTTTGGAAGGGATCCCTGGAGGGCATCTGGTCCAACCCCCACACAAAGCAAGGCCAACTTCAAAGCCAAATGGTAACGCACAGCAACTTGGAACTTTCAAAACCATTTCTCCTTCGGCTAGTGCCATTTAAACACTTTGCCAGTGTTTAAAACAGCCATACAATGTCATAGATGGAGCTCTAACACATCATCGAGTGAAGGATTCAAATCACAAATAGCGATTCTTCAGACTCTTTCTAAGCTTGAGTCAGTCCTTTTAATTTATTTTATTATCCTGCACTGATGAGTCTCATCCTGGTGTTTTCCCTTATTGAGACATCCCTGTTCTGAAACATTACTGTTTTTCTTTCTGTCTTATGTTTCATTTGGTGGTTTTTTTTTAAAAATACAATCACTCTCAATCTAAAATATTCCCGTGCAAAAAATTCTGACCATCAGTCGGAATATTCCACTGTAAAAGCTGTATGTTGTTTTAAACATCTGTACTTCCATTCTCTCACACTTTTAGCAGAACAAAATTTAGCTGTTTAATATCTAGAAAATTAACTCAGCTATTGATGCTATAACTGAACTGTACCTTTTGTGCTTTGATAGTTTAATTTGCTACCTCTGGAAGGAACACAGAAGATCTCTGATGGCAGCTTGTAACAGAACACAGTAAAGTGTTTGTACTACTATTGCCAATTATTACAGGGCACATTCAAAAAGAGACTGAGAAGTAATTTCAAATTTAATATACTAGAAATGTAATTAAATTATTATTATTGTACTTCATAGGTAACCATAGAATTTCTCTGTGAATTGTTAAATGGAATTTTAAAGCGGCATTGGTAGTTCCCATGATCTATCTCAGGCAATCAAGGTAGTTTCAGTAATTCATAGCTCTTAAGATAAACTTTATGTGCTAATTCTAGTCTATAGATACCCATGTTAATCAGGTTCAGAACACTTCAGAGATTTTGTAATTTTGCTCTGATTACAAAATCAATAGCAATACTGTCTGTCTGTCAAAACTAGGACATAGTTGGTCAATATCAAAGTCAATGACATTTTATAATATGGAAATACTGCAATAAAGTATTTTATCAACAAGTCACTACCTCCACCAGATATGCAGCTGCAAGTACTTCTCTTTTAGGGTTCAAAATTCTCCCAGAAAATGAAACTATACATATCGCTTGAGTATAACTGCACAGACCACAAGAAACAGAAGAGTAACAAAATGACAGCATTTAACACCACATACACACGAGGGCTGGATCCTCAGCTAAAACCAAAACCAAGAGCAAATACAGTTTTAATACTCCCTTCTGATCAAGGGCTTATTCTAACATCTGACTCAAATTTGATTATGTCTGATCTGTTATGGACTGGATGGTGTCAGATCTGACCATCACATGCTCTTTTTCAGGTACATAAGGAAACAACAGAAAATTCCATTACCGTAACAACCAAGTTTAATCTGAGGTTATTTCTTACCATTCATGGAATCTCAAAACAATCTAATTTGGAAGAGGTCTCTGAAGGTCATCTCATCCAACCCACTGCTCAAAGTGGGGCCAACTTTAGGTCAAGTTGGGAGTACCTCCAAGGAGGGAAACTCCACAGCATCCCTGAGCAACTTGTTCCACTGTTAGATCACCCATATAGTGAAAAAACCCTCCTTTCTTATATTTCTATCCTTGTGTCAGTAGCTTCCAGCACAGAAGCCTGCAGCTTGTGGGTAGTCTATCCATGTTATTTCTCCACACTGTCAAGTACTGGATGCATTTGGGCTCCCTGTTTCTTCTCTGGCACACTCCACAGCTTTTATCGCACCCAGACCCAAATGTAGTCACAGTATTTGGCCGGTGGAGGGGTGGCACCTGGTAGCTGGGAACAGGCTCATACCTGTGTTTTACTGACAGCACAGTCTGAATGTTAGATGCTGGAAATGGCTTGTGATTTCATGCCCTACACTGCATTTTTGCTTTTGCTTTTACTGGAAAACACTGCATGCACGCTGATTTGTCATCAATCAAATGTGTTACAAAGGCTTGTTGGACCCTTCCATAGGAAAAAAAAAGCAAGACAAACAAACAATAATCAGAAAACAAAACAACCCCCCCTTTTTCATTCTTGCTTAGCTACAGGAAGAGTCTGACCAGTTTTAGATAAAGCAAGGTGTTAGCTTTACACGGTACCTGGCTCTCCTGGTACATAGCCAGTCTCCAGCAGATTCTACAATACAGCTAAATGACTGAATAACGTAACGCTGTTGTACGGGTCAGGGTTACAATTATACCACTTATCCTCCTCGATAATTGTGCCTGTTACATACCAAACCAATTTGCTCACGGTAGCAAATTTTGCCCTTAACATCTGAGCAAAGTCAAAGTCTTTGTTAGAGCTACTGATGTGTGCCTGAAAGCAGGATTTAGTCCAATGTCTAAAATGGATCTAGAATAGAGTGTACATAATGCCTTAAGTAGTTTTTAAGTGGTTGTGTGGTTCTTGGGGCTTCCCCTCCTCTCTCTTTATTCCTTTTTGTCTTCTGGTACAACAGAAACATTTATCTACATAATTGTAACATTGAAAGGCTGAACATTTTAAAAGGGAAAGTAAATAGAAGCATTTCTGAGATAATTGTTTTAAGTGTTCCCCTTTGTATGATGAAGTAGTGTAGTAATTTCATTGGAAGGTCAGAGAGCAAAAAAAAAGAAAGCCTAGCAGAAATAGAAAACTATTAACATGGTTTTTTTGAAACAACTATTAACTGAATATTGGGAAAAGGAAAGGGAAAGAGAAAGGGAAAGGGAAAAAAAGTCGTTTACATGTTGGTTCTGATAGAGACTGGAGAACAAAAAGAATAAAATGTCTCCATTTTCCTGTGATTACTACTACATTTTCACACAATTGCATGCAAAGTAGGCATTTCAAGTTTGCAAATTTCCAGGAGGAGCTGCAGGTACAACCAACCAACCTTGCATAAAAAATATTGATGTTACAGATGCATCATGTCCTGTCCATTGGTTTTCCATTTTAATACTTTGAACACGAGTTCTGATCTATTGAGTTGTTAAGTGTTTTGTTGGTAGGGAATCACATTTCCCGCAGTCAGCCAGCCTCACGGAGCAGCTGGAGCTGCAGTGCAATGCTGCAGGAGGTCTCAGCGCAACGCCGATGCAGAGCCAGCACCCCTCAGCATTTCCTAGCAAAGTTTTGACAAATGTGAGCCAGAGCTGCTCGGGATGAAAAGCAGCTGCTAGCTCAACTGGATTGACGCAGCTCCATCTCCTTGCTTTTGGACACAGGTATAGATATAGTGCTATGATCAGAAACCAAGGGAAAGCTGTTTTGGGGCAGGGAACAGGCGCTTGCTCAGTCTCTAGTTGCAGAAGGCAACTACGACTTAAAAATTCCCTACAATTTTAACACAAGGCAACAAGCTCTGTTGCTACTTGCCACAGCTTCCTATCACTGAATGGATCACATAGTGTTTGTGCAGAGACTGACCAGGCTTTTAAGTTGAGGAAAACATCTTTTAAAACCCACATAGCCATGTCACCTGGCATCTTTCGTCATGTAAATAAAATCTTTATACTGTTATGTCAATTGCTCTCAAAATAGATGTTTATTACAGTTGTTGACATGCCTTTGCACATCACCATGTTTTTATCTTTTTCTACCATAAATGACAAAATAAAAGTTATCAGTAATTGCTTACAAAAAGAACACTTCAGAAACTATTAATTTATGCTTCTTTAGCTGTCACAAACAGAAAGACCTCAAACAAGTTCTCCCACAAGAAGAAATGAGAAAAAATACTTAATTTTTAAAAGTAATAACATCTTGTAATTCCAATCACTAAGAAGATCTAATAATGCAGCTTGGAGTATAAAAATTATAACTTCAAATTGCTATTTAATCAAATGAAACTTCTGTATTTTATGATCTTGCAATTGTGTATTAATAAGCCTGTGTATTTTAAATGCTGTAGGAAGCGAGGATTTCCAGGGAAAATTGTAGCTTTTCAACAAACAGAAAGAAGTTTGTGGGGTTTCTTTTGCATTAACAGAATTCTCACTGTCTATCTGAGCAAATCTGCAAGATGTTATGGGGCAGGACACAGGACAGGAGTAAATCTGCACCTTGAACCATGTGATGTGCCCGTGAGCCCAAAGCTTTCAAAGTTTTAGAGGGTATTATGTAGTAGAAATGCTCAGACAAAGCCAAGAATTTCAGTTATGGACAAAATAGCCCAGAAGTGGATAGGAAATAGGCAAATTATTTCGTTAAACACTTTTTGGAAATATTAGCCTAAGAGTTCAATTTTGATAGTTAATAGAATAGAATAAATAGAAAGCTTTTATCAATACGTATTAACAGAACCGGACGCTTTCTGGAAAGCAAATCCATTGTTTCATTTTTCATTTATTCATGTGGGCTCTGTGTATTTACCGTCTCTGCACAAAATGCAGAAACCTCTTCAGCCTTCAGTACATGGGCTATATATATATATATATAAAAAAAAAAAGAATTTTCATGCCAACAGTCTTCAGATAAACACCTAATTGACTGACAGTTAGTAGGTGTCACCTTCTAATTTAAAAACCAATTTAAATTTAACCGTCATATTGTTGAAGAAAAGTATTACCTTTCATTCAATAATTACACTTAATTGGCTTGAAGATTTAAATGCTACATTGGCTACAAACATTTCAAGCTGTGCATAATGTCTAAGTCTCCTCAGAAGACTCCAGTTACTGTAAAGTTTGAGCCTCCTCCTAGACTTATTATAGAAACAAAAACCAACAGCCTTTTCCTCCCCTTTGCCTTACTAGTTGATGCAAACAAATGGCTAGATCCACAGTCTGGGAGGGGGAAAAGGAATAATTCAGCTTATTTTAATGAAAACATATCACTTCATATCTGCCAGAACAGTGAGAAGCTTGAAATTTTTACCTGAATTTTGGTCTTGTGCAGGGTGGAGACCACATGCCAGTCTGTACTACATTAAAGAGGCTGCTCTACAGAAGAGAGCCGTGAATACACACTAGAAATAGTTAACAAGAAAGTGCCTTAAGGTAGCATCTCCTGATACACAATGTCACAGGGTGTTTGGTAGGTGAAACAAAACCAATTGAATAATACAGATGTCTTCCAGAATTCAGGTCTTTGATGGTGATGATAGTACGCATATACAAACCAAGGGTTCCATTCTCCTTTCACACCAAAATTTCATTTTCACCAACAGTGCCATCTTTTAGCATTTAATACTGCACATTCTCCTGCCTGAACTGCAGGCTGTCAAGCTGGCTGCTCCACCACCTAGACACACACAAGTCTATGGGGCCAGATGGGATCCACCCAAGGGGACTCAGGTAGCTGGTGGAAGTGCTCACCAAGCCACTTTCAATCATTTATCAGCAGTCCTGGCTAACCAGGGAGGTCCCAGTTGCCTGGAAGTTTGCAAACGTGACACCCATCTACAAGCACGGCCGGAAGGAGGATCCAGGGAACTACAGGCCTGTCAGCCTGACCTCGGTGCCAGGGAAGGTTATGGAGCAGATCACCTTGAGTGCCATCACGCGGCACGTAAACGACAACCAGGTGATCAGGCCCAGTCAGCATGGGTTTATGAAAGGCAGGTCCTGCTTGACCAACCTGATCTCCTATGGCAAGGTGACCCACTTAGTGGATGAGAGAAAGGCTGTGGATGTTGTCTACCTAGACTTTAGTAAAGCCTTTGACACCGTTGCCGACAGCATTCTCCTGGAGAAACTGGCTGCTCATGGCTTGGACGGGTATACTCTTTGCTGGGTAAAAAACTGGCTGGATGGCCGAGCCCAAAGAATGGTGGTGAATGGAGTTAAATCCAGTTGGCGGCCGGTCACAAGTGGTGTTCCCCAGGGCTCAGTATTGGGGCCGGTTCTGTTTAATATCTTTATCAATGATCTGGACGAGCGGATCGAGTGCACCCTCAGTAGGTTTGCAGATGACACCAAGTTGGGCGGGAGTGTTGATCTGCTTGAGGGTAGGAAGGCTCTACAGAGGGATCTGGACAGGCTGGGTCGATGGGCCGAGGCCAATTGTATGAGTGTCCTGGTTTCGGCTAGGACAGAGTTAATTTTCTTCCTAGTAGCTGGTACAGTGCTGTGTTTTGGATTTAGTAGGAAAAGAATGTTGATAACACACTGATGTTTTTAGTTGTTGCTAAGTAGTGTTTATACTAAGTCAAGGATTTTTCAGCTTCTCGTGCCCAGCCAGCAAGAAGGCTGGAGGGGCACAAGAAGCTGGGAGGGGACACCATCAGGACAGCTGACCCAAACTGGCCAAAGAGCTATTCCATACCATATGACATCATGCCCAGTATATAAACTGGGGGGAGTTAACTGGGAGGGGGGATCGCGGCTCAGGAACTAACTGGGCATCGGTCAACGAGTGGTGAGCAATTGCATTGTGCACCACTTACTTTGTATAGTTTAATTCTTTTAGTATTGCTATTGTCATATTATTATTATTATCATTATCATTGTTTTTCATTCCTTTCTGTCCTATTAAACTGTCTTTATCTCAACTCACGAGTTTTTTTTCCTGATTCTCTCCCCCATCCCAGGGGTGGGGGGGCAGTGAGCGAGCGGCTGCGTGGTGTTTAGCTGCCGGCTGGGGTTAAACCACGACAATGAGGTTCAACAAGGCTCAGTGTCGGGTCCTGCAGTTGGGTCACAACAACCCCATGCAACACTACAGTCTTGGGGAAGAGTGGCTGGAAAGCTGCCCAGCAGAAAAGGACCTGGGGGTGTTGGTCAACAGCTGTCTCAATATGAGTGTGGGCACACTCAAGCAGTGTGCCCAGGTGGCCAAGAAGGCCAATAGCATCCTGGCGTGTATCAGAAATAGTGTGGCCAGCAGGACTAGGGAAGAGATTGTCCCCCTGTACTTGGCACCGGTGAGGCTGCACCTCGAATACTGTGTTGAGTTTTGGGCCCCTCACTGCAAGAAAGACATTGAGGTGCTGGAGAGCATCCAAAGAAGAGCAATGAAGCTGGTGAAGGGTCTAGAGCAGAAGTCTTAAGAGGAGCAGCTGAGGTAACTGGGGTTGTTTAGCCTGGAGAAACGGAGGCTGAGAGGAGACCTTATCGCTCTCTACAACTACTTGAAAGGAGGTTGCAGCAAGGTGGGGGTCGGTCTCTTCTTCCAAGTAACAAGCGATAGGACAAGCGGAAATGGCCTCAAGTTGTGCCAGGGGAGGTTTAGATTGGATATTAGGAAAAATTTCTTCACCAAAAGAGTTATCAAGCATTGGAACAGGCTGCCCAGGGAAGTGGTTGAGTCATCATCCCTGGAGGTATTTAAAAGACGTGTAGATGTGGCACTTAGGGACATGGTTTAGTGGTGGACTTGGCAGTGCTAGGTTAACAATTGGACTCGATGATCTTAAAGGTCTTTTCCAACCTAAATGATTCTATGATTCTATGATTCTACATTTACTTTAGGAGGCCAAGGACATCCAATATTTTGCACTAGCTCTTCAAAGCTTTCCAGGCTTGAGTTCTCACAGGCTAGTAACCCAAACGTTAGTATGAACCCACTGCTGTAAGACATAGCACAGAAAGGGAAAGACCACTAAGGTTAGCTGGGCAGCAAAGTGCCTTCCAGTCCCGGTTCACTGCACCCTGGGAATCCTCTGCCAGAGCACTCAGATTTGCCTTTCAAAGAAGCATCCACTCCCTTCGCCTCTGGCTAGGGCAGAGTTTGAGGCCAGAAGGACTGTTATTCCTGCTTGGTTTTAGATGAGCTTCAGTAATCAGTTGAGCTAACCATAGTCGTTCTAAGCCTTTGAAGTCGGGGGCTATTTGTATTATAACTAATCCTTTGGCTTTGTTCTTTCCTATTCCAAGCCCTGCTTTGAACCCTTTTACTTGTATGATTTGGGTTCACAACTTATTCCTTCAAAAGCTCTTTTATGTTATGACTTCCTTCATTCTAGGTTTGGAAAGGACCTTGCAGAATTCGGCCTCCATCATATAAACAGAGATTTATTGCTCATAGAATTCTCTACAACCCAGTGATTTTATAGCAATTTTACAAACTTCTGGCCTTTTATGGGGGTCTGGCCATCATGAGCACCAATTATGTCTTCCATCTAGCAGCTGGATGCAGAGGAAACTTCCCAGAGATTTACCAGCAGTCTGCAAAATAACGCTACCTCACCAGCCAACAAATACTGCTGCTGTGATATGTGGCTGCTGGCTTCAGTTGGTTTGCTCTGAACTACTGAAAGGAATTACTCATGAAATTCTGCAAAAATGCCTTCTGCTTCTAGGATATAATGCCACAGTTTGTCTCCAGTATGCTGCAGTGTGAGGCTGAAGAATATTTAGAGAACATGCTAACCTACAGACATCAGGTACCCCAAAACTGTGCTGGCTTCTCCAGGCTTGACAGTACTGCCAGACATCTCACAGATAAATTTAAAGGCCATATAAATCCAGTGTCCACAGCTACTTATGACAAAACGTTTATGACACCCAACAAAATAAAAATTCACTTTCCTACTCCATATAACAGCAAGAAACGAACAAGGAATCCTTCCTCTGGTCTGCAGAGAGCCAGCAGAAGTAGGAGTGATGCACCAATGCAAACCTACTGCTTGTGAAAGGCAGAGAGGTCAGACTGATGCTGATTGTAAAGTTCCTTCTACAATGCAGTCTCCCAATAATAATTAGGCAAGGCACCAAGACCCATCCCTTTTCCTAATTCTACAGATGCTTTCATAGCATGTGAAGAATTCACTTATTTCACAGAGAAATCTATAGATGGCTATTCAGGCAGCTTCCTTGTTGCCTAGCTTTGCTTGGAGAGACTCAAATCTGGCATATTTTTCTTATATAAATAGTCCTCAGTGAGCTAGATGGAATTTGGATCTATAATCACATATGAGAAAAATTGCAGTCTACATCTGCTTACAAATCAAATGAGAAAGTTTCACATAGTTGAAAAAATTTACTTAGACAATGCACAGTGGTATAACATTTACCATTATTTTGAAGTCTGGATGTGAATTGAGAAACTAAAAAAAGCCCATTAGTACAGGTTCCTCTGCTACCACCTCACTCCAGTATCCAAGTGTAGGAAGGGCACAAGCAAAGCACAGTGAAATAAGAACACTACCAGCAGTGTGTGAAGCCCGTAATCCTGTGCAGCACTTCCCCTGCCACCATCAGGCACACAACACTTCTTCCTTAACAAGGTATTAATCATGCCTTTGGTGACGTGGGGGAGCCTTTCGCTCTGCTGCATGGAGAGAGCTGCTGGTGAAGACATTATAAATCTTCACTTTGTTTTTAGGGATTCTGGCTCGTTTGTGCTCTCACTATGCCAGGAAAGCCCTCTGCTCTTGATGATAGATTTTCTGTTTTGGGCCTTTGCTATTTTCTGGCTTAGCCAAGCTGAGATACCCGAGTACAGCGAGCATCTCTGTGTGTGTTCACCTGATGGACTTCTTCTATGTACTTCTATTACTGTATGTATGAATAAGCCACACTTTTAATATAGTTTTCACACAATATCCTTGCAAAGGAAGAAAGTGCTATGGCCCCTATTTTAAAGTTGGAAGACAAGGCACAAACACTAGGCACCTGACAACCACAAAGAATGGTGGCTGCATTGGGATTTACAGAGATCTTAGCTGCGTAATACCTGATGGAAAAGACTGAGTCCCACATGACATCCAGGGGACAAAAAAAAAAATCAAAACAACAAAAAAACCCCACTCAACACTCCACATTTTATTTTTATAGTTGCGGCAACTCGATGAGTTTTGTAGATCATAGCATTCCAGAAGTGAGTTATTTATGCCTGCTGTTAGGGTTAGATTATTAGATTTGGGGTTAGTGCTCAACATCCATTTAGGAATTTTAGATTATCAGCTTTCCAGCTCCTTTGGCCTCTGTTTTCTATACAGAAGATGGGGAATTAACTTGGTGAAGATTGCTTTTGAGTTGCTCTGGACAGAGATGGGATCATACAAGAACAGAAAACAATCGCCTGTTTTTTTCCTTATGGTAGCGAACGTTAAGGTTACTCAGCAATTTTACGACACCTGCTATGTTCAGTGCAACGTTTGTGTGCGCTGAGCTCTCTCATTGCCCAGCAAGGATAATGAAGGGGTCCAGGCTGCCTACCGAAGGTCATGCAAATGATGCAACTTAACGCACAATCACTGCCTGCTGCTTTAGGGCCGTTTTATAAAATTCTTATGGCTGGTAGTTAGTAGCTCTCCTGGCAACTCTGCTTGAGTTGGAGGGAGATCTGAGGATTAAGAACTGTTCCTGCACAATGTGCATCTCGCACAAAAGAATGGATAAAACCTCAGGAAATAAGTGGCTGCAAAAATCAATACAGACAGATGTTCCACCAAAATGAAGTATTTTTCATTAAAATAAGAGCAAGCACGTCAGGCCAGAGAGTGAAAACTTGAGCTGAAGTTAACAGAACCAATACAAGTCTGGGTCTCCCTGACAGTTACTCTCAGAGTGCCAGAGAAGACAAAGAAGGTAGCAATACAAAAGAAAAACACGGAAGAATGTAGAAAAAAAATAGATGCTGCTGTAGAAGAGGGTAAAATCTGTGCTATTCCAAAAAATCTTAAGACTAGCAGGAAACATTCATCAGAAAAAGATTAAAATCTAATGTTTACCTATATGTATATAACGTAACCAAGTCGAGAGGGTGTTCCCCACCTGAAAAGTTTCTAATCAGGGCCGTCAGAGGAAGGCCAGCAAATGGAGGTTAATAGATAAGAGAAATGACTCCAAAAGGCCCACAGGTCCTTATCAACAAAGAGCAAATGCCCTTTTCTTGCAGCAGGTTGCAACAGAAATAAGAGACAAAACTGAATGTAAAGCAGCTGCTTGAAGGCTGTGGTTGCACAGGCAGTGAAACCACCCGGGTGGCTCCCCGGTGCCAGAGGAAAGAGGTCTTGCTCCCCTTTTCTTTCTTCCCCACCTCTCTCCACAAAAAATCCACCCTCCCAGCCGAGGGCTCCTGCCTCTCCCACCTGCTGCTTGCTTCCCATGGGGTGACTCAGCTCAGCAATATTTGAAATAAAACCCGCAAAGATTTATTGTAGGACCAGCTGAATGAGTTGGTGAGTTGGGATGCTGGATTTCAGAGGGAATGTGGGGCAGAGGGAGGAGGAGGGTGGAAGGAAGCGCTGCCTGTATCTTGGGTGGCAGAGCCGGCCACAGACCGGCTCATGCAACTGAAGCTGGAAAAGTAGGTCAGCATCTGCCCTTTTTGCAGAGGGGTAATGTTAAATGGCGTTTGGTTTAAGACAGGGGTTTTGCAGCCTGGAAACACTAGCAGGAACAATGAGATCAGGAAAAGCTGAAAACACTCCTAAGTTTTCATAAAATATTGGGATTATTTTCTTTTCTTTCTCCTCTGCTCTGGCCAGAAAAATCAAATTGGTTGCTTGTTAATTAGGAGTGAGCTAACAGAGTATAGTTTAAAGATGAACAGAGATTTTATTAATAAATCTTTCACTGTCAAGCACCATCTTCTTGCTTCCTTTTGTCATGGGAGGGAGAAAGTCTTTTACAGCAGTGGAGAATCACTTTGTGAAAGCCTGGATTCAATGCATTTGAAGTTATGCCCCTGATTTCATTACAGTTAGATTTCATCCAGAGGCTAAATATCAAACATAACTCAAATCTTCTGAAAACCTTCTGAGGTAAAAGGAGCACAGCTTTTGTCTAGAAAGGAGAATTTTCATAGCACTTCAGAATATTCATCTTTTTTTTTTTTAATGTGTCAGGTGCACAGATATCACGTTCATTTGCTCTTGGAGAGAGTTAAGAGGGGTAACAGGTGAAAACTGGTAATCCCATCGATTCACTAAACCCCAATGTTACCCTATTTTATGTCACTCATCCATTATCAGCCACTGTAGAGTGGCATTACTTTAAGCAGGATGATGAAATAATAAGCAAATGCACTCGATCATCTGCCCCTGGTGTTTCTTACAATGGTAACCAAGGAACGCAGAAGTGCCAAGCAAAACTGTTTAAATCTTTGGAGAGAAGCTTAATTTTGAGGGAAAGTCTGTTTTCATTTAATACACTGAAAAAAAACATTGTTCATCTATATGAAAAAAGGAGACACTTAATGTTGCCAAGGGCAGTGAGTCCTTGCACAGTCTATACAAGCACCAGCCATTCAAGCTAACGGGGCTGGGAAATGGAATACCAGAATTTGTCTAGACAGAGACCGACTGTGAATTGAATTTTGTGCTTATAAAAGATTGTACTGACCTGAAACAAAGCAGAATGCAAAGACATCACTAACCAGATAATGCAATCTTAATTTGGCAGACCTATGCAATTTTAACACTTCTCTTGTTCACTTTTCTTGAAATCAAATTATTAGAAAGTGGGTTTTAACATGGATAAGTAACTAGAATATCATTTACCCATGTCTTAAAATAGGTAAAATTTGCTTTTGCTTTGTGCTAACTCATCTGAGAATTTTCTTCCTTTTCTATGAGTCTGAGATTTTGTTTAGAAGCCTTAAGAAACACAATTTCATGCTTAAGTCAGTCAGATCAACCTGTGTGGTGGGTTGACCCTGGCTGGATGCCAGGTGCCCACCAAAGCAACTCTATCACTCTCCTCCTCAGCTGGACAGGGGAGAGAAAATGTAACAAAAGGCTCATGAGTCGAGATAAGGACAGGGAGATCACTCGGCAATTACTGTCACGGGCAAAACAGACTCGACTTGGAAAAAAAATTAATTTAATTTATTACCAGTCAAATCAGAGTAGGATGATGAGAAATAAAACCAAATCTTAAAAACACCTTCCCCCCATGCCTCCCTTCTTCCCAGGCTTAACTTTACTCCCGAATTTCTCTACCTCCTCCCCCCAAGTGGCGCAGGGGGACGGGGAATGGGGGTTGCGGTCAGTTCATCCCACGTTGTCTCTGCCGCTCCTTCCTCCTCAGGGGGAGGACTCCTCACACTCTGCCCCTGCTCCAGCGTGGGGTCCCTCCCACGGGAGACAGTCCTCCATGAACCTCTCCAACGTGAGCCCTTCCCACGGGCTGCAGTTCTTCACGAGCTGCTCCAGCGTGGGTCCCTTCCACGGGGTGCAGTCCTTCAGGAGCAGACTGCTCCAGCGTGGGTCCCCCGCGGGGTCACAAGCCCTGCCAGCAAACCTGCTCCAGCCTGGGCTCCTCTCTCCACGGGGCCACAGCTCCTGCCAGGAGCCTGCTCCAGCGCGGGCTTCCCACGGGGTCACAGCCTCCTTCAGGCATCCCCCTGCTCTGGCGTGGGGTCCTCCACAGGCTGCAGGTGGATATCTGCTCCACCGTGGACCTCCATGGGCTGCAGGGGGACAGCCTGCCTCACCATGGGCTTCCCCACGGGCTGCAGGGGAACCTCTGCTCCAGTGCCTGGAGCACCTCCTCCCCCTCCTTCTTCACTGACCTTGGGGTCTGCAGAGTTGTTGCTCTCACATCTTCTCACTCCTTTCTCCGGCTGCAATTACTGCTGCACAGGAACTTTTTCCCCTTCTTAAATCTGTTATCCCAGAGGCGCTACCACCGTCGCCGATGGGCTCGGCCTTGGCCAGCGGCGGGTCCGTCTTGGAGCCGGCTGGCATTGGCTCTGTCGGACACAGGGGAAGCTTCTAGCAGCTTCTCACAGAAGCCACCCCTGTAGCCTCCCCGCTACCAAAACCTTGCCACGCAAACCCAATACCATGTGTTTCATTTAGGTTTCCTGGAAAACCATCAAGCTGTTCCAGTTTCACTTAAAAGGTTTAAGTAAGAAAATATGAAAATATGAAAAATATGAAACCAGTTAAATTACCCAATTACTTTTTTTTCTTCAGCTCTGAGAAACTGACATTCCAAACTTGGTTCAAGCTCTGTTTACAAGAAAAAGGTAAAAGTTTTCATTACAAATTTTCCAGGGATACAGGAGGTGACATTCGCTCCTCACTGTCACAAGAGCTTTAAGCCCCCACTCACCCTCTTGGCTGTCACTAGCACTGACTCAGCTGTTTGAGAAATCACAGAATTTCCCAAAAATAATTTTGCTTATGGTATTATATTTCCATTGAAGCAGATGTTTCAAGGAGATCTTCAATCTCCAAAAAACTTTTGCACCACCAACAATCAGAACTCTAACTATTTGTGCACCAAGTGAGGTAGGTATCAAAACTGCATGTTGTCCAAATTCCATGTTTTAAAACTGTCATCCCCCTCTCTGCTCTCTGAAGATCCACTAAACAGACATAACCTACATTATTCCTAATGTAGGTTTCCAGTCAGATGCTCTTCTTCAAAATTAATAGCTAATATCTAGTTATCTTCCTCTATTTTTCCCCTCCCAGACTTAACATACACATCAGTAACTCCTACAAGTAGCTTCTGCTGAAGTCACAGGGCTGCTTTGCTTGTCCCCCAAGCAGAAAAACAAAATAAAAGGCTGTTTTCACACAATCCTTCCCAAGGTCTCCAGTGCTTTTTATGGGTTCAGGATTTGATTTGTGTAAGGAAGAACTTGTCCTTTTATAGTCAATATGGCTTGCTTGACAAATTTGTCTAATGTGGCCATATTATATATTTTAACTTACTGACATCTAAAGATTGAGCAGAGGTCAGATTGGAAGCTCAAGGATTAACCAGCACTTGTTTCATATTTCATCTTTCAAAACCAATAGAAAATGGCATGCTCTCCCCAGCTGTCTGTCAGTGAAAGAAAGGGTACCTCATAAATAATAAGCAGTATTTTCAGTAAAATGAAACTTCTCAGAGAGGAAAATTTTAAAAGGAAAATACAGATTAAATGGTGCTAATTTAAAACAAACTCAATGAAAATAAGAGAAATATCTATTCTTTCAGTGATCTGTGTTTATGGTAATTGTATTTTAAATTAATTTAATTGCTCAAAACCAGGAAGAAGAAAGCATGTAGGAGGCTAAAAAAATACCATAGAGTGATTACTAGTTTATACATAGCGCAACCCCAAGTAAAGACATACTTCTCAAATTGATGAATTAAACTAAGCAATACTCTCTTTCCCAGGCCTGCTTGCTCACAAAACATAGCTTGTCACAAAGGTCTCTCAGTCACTCAGTAAGAGTTTGAAGACTATATGCTGCGAGCTTATTTTGATATCAAAAAGTGGCTTCCTCATGTTGCACTCCTTCAAAGCAGTTGACTAGCACACTAAATAATGCCAGCATGGCAGAATTAACACGGATGAAGTCTAAAGCGTAGACATAGAGGGAAGATGAAGGTACAGACAGAAGGAGGAGTTCTCATTTTGCTTGTATCCCTCTGTAAGAGACTCATTCTCTTTCATTTGCACCAGAATTAGTTTTCTGTCTTAGGTAAGGCAATTCTCAAAATTTAGCAACAGCTCCCTATATTTCCTATTTTGACCCTACATCAAGATACCATCATGGTGTGTCTTCTCAAGAAGTGCTATTTCTAGATCTGCCCAGAATTACAAAAAGCTCCACGACAATTCAGAAGGGCTACTAATCAAACAAACCAACTATTTCTTTGCTTAGGTTGCAGGTGGTCTGCTGTCACCTGACTTATTGCTTGGCTTGAGTCATGTCTCAAGCAAAATTCATGGATTACAACAGAACAAAACCTTTTTTCTAAGTAGAGCATCATTCTATAAAAAGCTGAAAAGGAACCCATATTGTTTAGCCTAGTGAAACACTTTCCTGTTTTTGATGTATGGATCAGTACATTGGGATAGAGCAAATCCTTTGGTTCTTGCTTAAACACTGACATGGTTGCCATCCTTCCTGTCTCTACCTTAAACGTTCTCTGATTCCATTCAAAATTAAGGATTTGTTCTCTCTGGGACCACACTGATCTGGAAATAGTATCTTATCTAGAAATTGTACTTTTACAGCACATCCTGTAGATTTTTTTTTTCTTTAAATATCTCCTATCTTTATAAGCTAGCAAATTATGAGTTCTTCATTGCATCCATCTGGCAGCTAAATCAAAAAGCTTTCTCTACTTTACAAGTTTTTGATGAAATAAATGTTGCTTGCCTAAAACGCTTTGTTACTATATGAGGAACATGTTGTTTCTTCCAGATTAAATTGATTTCAAGCAGTTTCTACTCTTTGTATGAAAATGAACTGCGCAATTACTGCAATTATCGCAGTCAGTATGGGAAGGGTAAATAATATCATATTGTCAGGTCGACCTTTCTGACCAACTGTCTGATACAATTTATTCAGGAATATTTCTCTCCACAGTGGGGTGGGGTTTTTTTGTTTGTTTGTTTGTTTGTTTTTTTCAATAAGCATTTCAACCTTTATCATTTTTCCTAATTATGTTCAGGCTGCAATTAGCTAATTAGAAACAGTGCAGCCATTTCAAAATAATTGAATTTACAGTTATTCTCTTATTTCTCAGCTGCTTTTAGAATGTTTTCACAATGTGTTGTCTATTAATATAGTGATACCCCATTTTACATGCAAGAAGCTGTGGTGGGACCATTATGAAATTAATTTGTTTGATCAATGATCAGTCTGAGTTCATAGAAATTAAGATAACACAAGCTTGAGAAGACAAAGGGCTTGGCTAGAATCAGAGATAGCCTACAGGAGCAGACCTCATAGTAGGGCTCTAGAGACTAGAGGACAAACTGAACTGCAGGAGAGTAAGGGTAAGAGAGGAAAGGGGGTTAAACATTGCAACAATTGCACTTGGATAATGTCTTGTATTTCTCTAGTGCTTTACTCCCACAATCCACTAAATGATTTGCAAACTTTAATTGAATGAAGCCATAAAGCTTCCTGTGAATAGAGAAATAGAGTTACTATTCCACATATGATAAGACTGGGGAGTAGAAAGGCCAATAATGGGATTCAAGCTCTCGGGCACCGCCGCCTTCCTAAGCCATTCAAAGAGGATCCAGCTACCCCGCCGGCTTTCAGCGCACCAACAGCCTTGATTCTCATCTTATAGACCCCTTATCTATGTAAGTGCCTTCTCACATGCACAGAGCAGTCAGAGCGGTGCAAACAGCTCATCTTTACTTTTGCCATAGTGCCCATGTGCCTCTGGGACTGACTGACGATCGCACCAGGTGCCAGTGAGAGGAGCAGGAATCCCCTATCACCTTCTGGGCTCTTATCTAGCAGAGGACAGATAGAGGTAGACACAAACCTATGGAGCAGAATCAGAAAGGCAAGACCTCAGCAGATAACTGCAGCAGTTCTTGGAAAATTGCACCTATTTCTCAAAAGACTGGAACAGTCATTGGTCAATCTCAATATTTCTAACAAGTGCTTAGGTTTGCTGTTACAGCTGCAATACAGCTATCGAACTCCAGAAACAGAGCTCTGAACACATTACTGCAATATCCATATGTCCTTCTGCATTAGCTTTCATGTTTTAAACATTAATGCTTGTATGGCATTCTATTGAATAAAGAAGGAAAAAATCAAATATGAACCAGAATAAATCCTTTTTCATCTTTTCATGATTCTGCTATTGCATTTTAAAAAAATAACCATACTGCTTTCAATTGCCAATAAACAGTATCTTCACAAAAATTAGAGGACTTGATTACAGTCATCAATTAATTAAATCATCTCGTGTGTTATACTGGAGAAAACCTGCAATAACAATTACAATAATGATGTAAATCACATTTATTGATTTCAATCAAGCTGCTGTGGATCTATACAGATTTAAATACGAGCATGAACCACAGTCATTGTTTCAGGCATGTCCATTTGCACACAGGCCTTACGAACTAAGTGTACTGGGAAATAATCTTTCCAAAAGTTATTTGAAACATATTCTGGATTTTATTGTATACTTTATCCTCATTCTAAATTCTTATAGTAAATAGCTATATATTACAATAAACATTAAAAATCTGTTCTGAGCATTTACACTATCCTATTATTACGCTAACAGAGCATCTTACAGCCTTCACTGTATTTATTCTTACAGGTCCTAATGGGGAAGAACTCTTATCCCCCACTTCACAGGTGAAGGAATACATGGTCCCAACAGCACCAGGCTGGGACATAACTCATCTAAGGTTCCAGAAATAGGCTACCTGTTATCTGAGTACTTTGCTTTGATTCAACCCAGATGAGATGGTTTTAACCTGGACATAATGCAGTCCTGAAATAACTACATTGCTCCAAAATCTGAACTAGTTTATTTAGAGCTAGCCTGGACTTACACCTAGAGAGTTCAGATAATTCAAGGTTAGAGAAGAATTACATAGTAGAGGAAAATCCCCTCGATGTCCTAAGCTGACTTCCTCCTTCTCTGTTTGTATAAACAGAACAAATTAGATTTAATTTAGAAAACAATAAACATAAGACACTTCATCTTAAGTGCCAAATTATATGACTAATGCAAAGTTCCCAAATAAAAGCAACTCTCTTTTTCCAAAGCATCACAGGGCATTCAAGTGGACTGTCATGTTCTCATTCTCACATATGATTACCTCCCCGCCTGTTTCCTTTCCTCTCTGATCTGAGATTGCTAACTTAAATAAAGTTTTGATGTGTATTTTAGGAAAGATAGTAAAGATTTAATAAGACTTAATATTTCAACTCAGTACACTATCTAGTAATAGGGTATTTATTCATACTCCTTTGTTCTCAGTAATACTGAGAAGAAAAGCTTGGAAGGCCTTCTTGTAAATGCTCATCCAGAGTTTACAATGTGTTTCAAGCAAGCAAAGATGAGTCTATATTTACTCTGCTCTTGACACTTGCCCATTAGCATAAAGTAGGAATTGCCAGTAACCTAAATGTGAGTAGACTGTCAGACACATACTCAGCTTTTACTCTTCACTGTATGCAAGTTATCTACCCATTAGATATGGACATGACATCCTTCAGCTAAGTCATACAAATGATTGAGTCATTCTCCCTGCACAGACCAGGGACATTGTTTAAAATTCGCATAAAATATGCAGCACTTTTCAGCTGCTGATCTTTTCAGAGTTCCTTTGAAATAATGTGCTGCATTTAGTTCAAGAGGAAAAAAAATCCCGGGGGAAAAATTCAGAATAAATAAAATATTTATTTGGCTTCCTAGACAAACCAAAGCAAACTTGAGCAAGAGGTGTTAGATGGCAGCGGATGAAGGCTCAAAGAAAGGGGGACGTTTGGCAGTCAGAGCAGCTCTCTTTCAAAGAGTGAGGTGGATGAGGGCAAAGAGAAGTTGAATAGAAAAAGATGGTGCACAAGAAGTGGTAAATGCATTAAACAGTATAAAATCCTGAACAAAACTATCATGTGACATCAGAAGTTGTGATGTATTAAGACTGAGAAACACACACCACAAGAAAGCCATGTCTCAGAGAAGCCTAGATCCAGTGGCCAGGAGAACACCTTAGAAGTCTTCTGACATTAAACCTTGGAGGCTGGAAACAAACTTCAGCACTTGCGTGCCCACAGCTTGTCAAAGTGGGGCCACACCACCACACTGAAATGCATCTGTATTCCTGCATAGGGAGTCAAGCTGCCTGCAACCACTGGACATCCCTGTGCTCCCTGGGGCTGGGCTTTACACAAGGCGTTTTTTCCTACATACACATGGTTTAATCAGAGTTCTGCAACAGCACATATGCCCACTCACAGACATCAGGAAGAAGTTACAGAATATCCCCGTAACTCCACAGATTTACATGACAATTCCTAAAATTTACACTGAGCATGAAGGGACAAGTTATACTTTTTCTGGTATGGTCCGTAGAAGAGTTTTATTAGAGGTGCGGGAACTTGTTGGTACGTGTTTTGTTCGGAGTTTTTGCAGAATAAGTTTGACCCCAGCAGAGTCCCTCAGGCACTGAGACAATATGTGAAACACCAGAGAAACAGTGTCCAGCAAGATTATAGGAAGCGTTTCTGTTTTGAGGTATGCATTCATCTGTTCTCCATCAGAAAGATATTACTTAAGCATCATTGCCATATTTATCTCAGCATGACATAAGAAATAAAAAGACTGGGAAATGAATTGGTGTTGTTCTTTAGATCAAATAATTCTTTCAGTATCAACATCTGCTAGTTTGTTTATTAGTCAACATCACAGTCAGCGACAGTCCTTCGATCAGACATAGCGCGTGGTCAGCATTTCATCTGCTCGGGGTGAGTTTCAACCACATGCAAAAAAGCATTGCAACGCTATGAAACATTAAGTTCCATATATGTCCCATTTTGAAGGCTTAAGTGGTTATTATCTTTATGGTTGCTCTGTGTAGTAAATGGACATTTGCCTGGAATTAGAGATTTAAATCAAATCTGGCTTCTTTTCGAGATTAGATTGTGATATTTCTTAACACAGTTCAGATAATAATAGTTTGCATATTCATATGAACAAATACGATACATGTATCTGTGTAAAGATAATGCAAACAATGCTGCCTTATTCTAAAGAGAGAAATATGCTCAGAAGTATTTGTGCTAGTATAACTTGGCATAGTTTCACCAGCAGTAATTAAGGGTTTTTTCCACTGCAATCCTTTTTATAATATAATCACAGACACATACAGGTAAAAATAGCTCCCTTCGCAATAGAAAAGCAAATAGTAAACTTATTAATCATTTTAATCATGATTAGAGACTCCACAGATCAAATCTGTAAGGAGCACATCCAAATGAAGATGTACAAAAGAGTACAATCATCTAATTTCTCCTGCTCAAGAAAAAAGAAAAAAACAGGAAAAAAGCCCAAAATAGTCTACCTCAATAATCATGACTCAGAGTTTACAGCAAAATATTGACAGCAGCAAGCACAATTGTGGAACTTACATAGAGAAAACAACAATATACACAAAAAGACAATTTGTTGCAACTGTATCTTGAACAAAAAGTCATTTGCTGTTTAAATTTAACCTCAAAAGGAGTGTGTTTTTATGTACTATGGTGTTCTGAAGCACCATCCTCAATGCTTGAAAATGGCTGTCTTTGTTGCTGAAATGGAAACTTTTGATGCACAATAAACACTGAAACTCCTCGCACAAAGCAGAGAAAAGTAGAGTCTAACACCAACATATAAAGCTTGCCAATGTTGTTTATGTACATGCTTTGGTTACCGCTTTCCGTATTCTATCCCAGCAGCTTCCAAACTGATATTAGCAGCAAAACAGAAAAAAGTCTGAACTCAGCTCCTGAGCTATTTGTTTCAACAAGCGCGCTACCATTAAAGAATTAAATGTTCCTTCTCTCACTAACAACAAATGCTACAGGCAACAATAGTCATAATTAATAGAAAATATTCAGTTATGTAAATGTAACTAGTTGTCTTAATTTTCTCTGCACTACTTACATTTTCTGTATTTGTATCAATTAATAGTACTTTTCATGCAGTAATTGCTGCTCTGGATCATTGGACTGTGTACGTATAACAGACAAAAACTATTTTGATTGAAGATGTGAGTTTTGTAATCCGACTGCTCAACCTTACTGTCAGAATCAATTATTTCCTTTGTAAATAATCTGGGATGAAAGTTTTGCTATCTGAAGATGAAAAAAATAATTATATAAAATTTGTTCTGTGAAACTCTTATTTCAGCCTTTAGACTGGGCACCTGTAGTATTTTGTTCTTCCCTTCCAGAGTTATAAACTTCCACAATTTTTTAAATTTTATTGAAAAATCTAGAAGACCAGAAAAAGGTGGAATATCCAGGGATACTGTTAGTACACATAGAGCTGTGTGAAGTCCAGAATTCTTTCTCCAGCCATTCCTGGTTGAGTTCTGTAATTTTTAGGATTGTACTCACATTCATCTTACGGAAACCATTTTGTGAAATTACCTATCATAAGGAAATAAAGGCAGGGAAATCAAAAGGATAACTAAAGCTTTGTAATGGAGAACAGGGAAGGGGAACAACTGCACTCGGCTTGGCAGGGAGCCGATACTGGTGCTGCAGCCAGAAGAGCTGGCAGAGGTGTAATATAGGATATTTTCCCCAGTTGAAAAAGTCACACAGCCAACGAGGACAAATAAACCTCCAAGCTGGGAGATTCATAAAGCAGAAAAAATTTCCATATCTCTGTCACATCTGCCAAACTGAGGTTAAAGACAGAAGAGAAGTGCAAAAGGGAGAGTCACATTTTCAGGTGCAGTATATGCATATAGCTCTACTGAAGTCAGCAGCTGAGAAAGCAGCCAGCATATTCATTTTAGATTATTATATTCCTGTATCTGAAACTCACTAAATTTAGAGCAGTTTCAACACAAGGGCTAAAATTTTTTACTTCGCTGTAGTTTCCCTTAGGGACCCAAGCCCAGAAATCACAGCATAGAAAGCCTATGGAAAAACACACCTGCTTGATTACGGATTCAAATTTGTTGCTTTAGACACAGTTATATACATGCTAAAGCTGAAACCTAATGCATACACAGCATCAGGGATTTCTTTGATATACAAAAGTGGAAACTATATGTTGTATAAACAAAATGCAGACTGAAGAGTCTTGCACCTGGGCTTTAGTCTTGTTTAGGGGAGAGCTAAGACTAAAGAAACTGAAAATTAAATATCCATAGCAATACAGCATTTAAATAAATACAGTATCAAACTCACGTGCATGACTTCAGTTCTTACACAAACTGTTTTTAAATGAATAAACACAAGAGCATAAGAGAATGAAAAATCCTCCATTATTCATTAAAGACTTTTAGTGCTTCATTAGTTTTGTTGCTATAATCCACTTCTGATTAGCCGGGTTGTTAAACAGCCATTGTCAAGTGCTGCTAAAGTGCATGAATTCCTTTTCAAACTACAGCAGTGTCATTTGAATGTAGTTAGCAACATCTCATCAGGTGTTACAGCCATGCCTGCGGAGTATAAATTAACTGTGATTTCTTTAGCACTCCCTTTTTTAATCATGTTTTCATATGAATTTTCATTTAGACATAACACAGTAAAAAAAGCTATTAGCATTTTAGACTGCTTAGCAAAGCTATCTTGTCAGGTCAGGACCATAATGTAGGCCCAGGTGGATAACATGAGAGTAAGAAAGAAGCGGAGGGGAGGCAAAGACATACATTCTGACCCAGCACCGTCTGCTGATGACCCGATGGGGCAAGCAGTAATGAAGCATTTACATGCAAAACTCCAGATCCCAAAATTTAAATTCCATGAGCTTCCTCAGGCTTAATTCTCCCTGCGGGACAGAAACCTTCAGCAACCACAACAGAGACAGCTAATACTAGAAGCCAGCTCCACTAACCTTGAAGAGGCATTAGCTTGCAATTTACCTTCTCATTTCTTCTTCTTGAATGTCCCGACTCCCCTAGAGTTCTTGCCCTCTCACCAAGAGCTGTGACTTTGAAAAGTTAAAACCTCACATTTTAGACAAGTTCTGTTTGTCAAATAAGTCAGGTTTTTCTAAAATGCTGAAAATTTGCAACTTAATCCCAAAACCGTCAGAACCAACAAAATCTTTCTTTGACTTCAGTGAGATTGTCTGTGTGAGGGGTGTCTGTGCCTGGAACTGGGAAAGAAAACATGGATTATTTGGCTGATATTGCCAGCATGCAGCACCCAAAACAGTCCAGGGAAGGTTTGGAAGACAAACCTCATCACTGAACTGCAATTAGGTGAATTGCCGGCTCAAAGCCTCACTGGTAAAAGATCGCAAGGGTTACGGTGGGGAAGGGAGCTTAGCAGGTAATGTCTCTATTAGAAACAGACTTTCTTCCAAGTTTGTAACTAGACTGTGCGTTAATCCTTAGGAAATGGGTTAAAGCCTATCTGTTCCGCTCTCTCTGAAAAAGCTGGCACTGGAGAGTCAGCAGCAGCTGAACTGAACTCCAGGAATTAAACACAGGGTCTGGATTTGTTCAGTCATTTCGCTTTACCATGGAAGAGATTTTAAAGTTTTGAAAGAGAGACCATCCTTTCATTTTCTGTGTGTCCAACTATGAAAATTCAAAGGGACTGTTCCAGCCTGGTGCTTCAGGTACTGTTGGAATACAAATAATTAAGGGACACTCAATTTATTTTTTTAAAAACTGTCAGTATGCTTCAAAGGGTAGATACAAAACTGACATAAAGGCCATTCTCAATAGCTAAACATTTTAATATCACAGGGTTAAAAATGGAACTTCTTTTTTTGACAAAAAAAAAAAAAAAATTAGGCCAATTCCATATACATGATTCAAGGCAATGAAGAAATGCTCACCCACCTCAGAGGAAATGGATCAGTCCCACAGTGATCCTAAAGGGGCAATTTTGGCAGCTAGTCCAATCTACCTGCTACACAAACTACTCCTTTTTTTTTTCCACTTAATCTTGGTACCACATTAACAACTGAACATTTAAAATCTTTGGGAAACTCTGTCAAGAATCTTTTATAAAAATCTGTAAGAAAAATAATACAAAGTTCCCAAGATAAGGTTTTCTATGGCAAACTGTAGGCTTTGATCTAGTTTTAACCACAGAAAGATCCTCCTCGTCCTCCTCCATCTTTCATTTCGGACCCAGGGCTTTATGTGAGAATCTACCGAAGAATTTACAGAAAATTCCATAGGGAAAATAAAAAAAAAAGTCTTCTCTAAAAAGAAGATAATAGTAGCCATCATTTCCTCAGCTGTAGGAGATCTGCAGAACTACGTGATCATGAACGCCCACCCATATAATGACCAAGTGTCTACTCAACTAGTAGACTACTCTACTAGACTAGTAGACTCAACTACTCAACTAGTCTTTGGGGTATGAATTCATTGTGAGTAGGCTCTTATTATAATAAAGTATAAAACCAGGCATAACTTAAATGTATTTTAGATATGCAATTACTTGTATTTTAAAATCTAAGCAGAAGCATTTTTAGTATTCAAATGATTTTAAGAAATGAAAAGCAACTACTACAATGGGTGAGTGAGAAAAAAAAAAATCTGCTTTCCTAGATTTTGTTTCTTTACAGCAAGGCTGACATTCTGAATATACTGTTAACAAGTAGGAAATCTATGTCGACTGTAAAGAAGCTAATGGAAGTCCACAATGCCCTTTAATAATTTGAATTACATTCACATAATCTCAATTTAAATAGATTTTAATTGAAAGACTCCTGATCTGTTCATCTGGCTGCACCGTTTTCAACTTCTCTGTTTCAAAATCTGTCTCTATGAAGTCTTCAAAATGATTTCGTGAAGAAAAGCAATGGAGGACAATTTATCAGAAATTGCATCAACCCATACAGGGCAACAGACGCCACAGGATTTTGTAAGACACAAGCTTTCTGCCCTGCCTCTGAATCAGATGATACTTTTTTATTATGATGATTCTTTAAGAGCTGATTTTACAAGATGCAGTCATCAGTGTTAATATATTCACTTACAAAAGACAGGTGATAGTATCAGCAAGTCTTTGGGTGATACAATTACCTTAGGAGCAGCATCCTGGAATCTATTACCCAAAAAGTCTAACAATTAGGGTTGCAGATATGTAGCACTAGCTTTGATATAAAAGGAAAAACTTGAGCTGAAAACTTTTACATTATCTCAACTATTTTTTAGCTTGTTCAGTGGAGACTTCATTTTGGAACCAGTATAATTTAACTGACGAACAAAAGTAGTATAAACCATTTCATGAAAGATTGAGAGACATACTATAAACTTTGCAGGCTTTTATTCTTCTGATATTATTTCTTTAATTACCTTTAAAAAAACTGCATGCATGTTCAAAAGACTCTACTGGTGAGAAAAAAAGGTAGACACAAGCTTCATATATATGTCAGTCTGAAGAAAGCACAGTATGTGGTTGGTTCAGTGGGGAGGAAGGTTTTAATTCTTAATTTAGAGTAAAGGAATGAACTGATAATAGAAACAACTAGGGGCAAGTTTATGTTTTCTTTTACAGTTTCTTGGACAACGTAATTTTTTTTTTTGCCAACCTGTAGATCTGTCCATCCTAGAGCAAAAGTCAGGCATGTACATTGTGTGGACAAGGGCTAGCATGTATTTGCCTTCTTCTGCCTGATATCTCACCAAGCACATTGCTTTTGTCTCATAAAAGAGGTGACTGGGGAAAACAAACACACAGTTTCATGTTATGTTAAGAGAACATAGGAAATATTCTGTACCATTTATCATGCACAATGGCACGCCTGTTCACAGAGCACAACCTATACCTCTTCAATTGGTTGATTTCAATGTAGTCTTGCTAGAAAGAAAAAAAGAAAGTTTTTTGTTTTCTTGTTGAACATTTCTCCAGAATTTTCATACACATATGTTCAAGGCGGTATCAATTAAATACTTCGCACTATAACCTGCCAGTTATTCTATCTTGGAAAAGAAGTTTATTTATGGAACCCTTTGATTTCATAACATGTTCAAATTGCATGGGACATGCTTTCAGAATCACCTGTGCGTAATCTAAAGCTTTGGAAATAAAAATATTGCCGTATCGTATTTTACTTAATACTGAAAATCCCATGATCCCATTTTCTCTGTCACCATAGCAGAATAAAAGAATTCTTATTGTGAAACATTCTTTCCTGAGGAACCCATTAAAGTGCAAGTCTGTGTATTTCATCAAACAAGTTCTGCGTTCATCTCCTCAGAGTGGATCACAACTTCTTTGTGTCACTTTGAGTTTCAGGAAACAGTATTTGCAGGGAAAATGTTCATAAAGGCTCTTTTTAGCATTCCCTGACTGATGGCAGCATTAAGGCTGAGGGAATATCAATGCTCTTTGAGCACAATTTACTAATTGGGGATGAGTAACAAGAATGAACAAAGGGAGATAGAGTACTATCATGAAAGATTTAGAGTAGATTTAGGCCTTTGTTAAAATATTGGATAGTTTAGCATGAGTTTGGAAAATTAGTCTGAGGAACCAAAGCAAACATTTAGCTGAAAAAAATCTGCAGCTATTTACAGTGTTGCATGTGATATAATTTTCTGAATAGATACCCTCAAGGCAAGCTTCAAAATCAGGCGCCTAAGTAAAGCTAGATGGTAACTGAGCATATTAAGATACCTAACACTGCACTCTGTATCTCCATGTTTCAAACTAGGATTCTCAACATTATATTAAGAGGAACTACTAATTCTTGAAAATTTGGTTGAAATTCATGGAGTGAGGGAACAGGATGAGAAGAGGACCAACATACAAAATCTTTCAACTTTAACATCTCTGAAGCATTTATCTGGTTGGTGGACAGGGAAGGTTACACACGGAAAGTGATGGCGCTCCAGCAGTTACCTCCCATCAGTTTGGCCACACCTACTGAGCACAAATTTCAAGTCCCTCCTAGATTCAAAGCATTGTTTTTAAGTGGGTGAATTTTACTTTGCAGTTGGGGCAGGTCTGTTAGGTCTGTATTAGGGGTATCAAAGAGCATGAGTGTGTAGCTCTAAAAATACAGTTTCAACTGCCTGCAAAGTCTGCTAAAAATGCATTAAATCCTAAGCAATTCTGGAGAATGGATAAAATAGCATGCTTGGATTTACTATTTTCCTTGGAAGGCATAAGAAAAAAATGTTCATTGAACTCGTGCGACTAAACATGGAGATTTAAAATAAGAAAGGCAACTTTTCTACATCTGTGCAACTTATTGAAGCCTACTTAGTGGTCTGCACTGCAAGCACAAAGCAGCAAACTACAGTAAATACCTCTAACAAGATTTGCAGTGATGTGTGATTATTCAAGTTTGTGCAACCTACTTTATGTTACAGAGATTAATTCATTCACTTTACTTTGACCACTTAAGAGAGAGGCATATAGTAAAAGGGCAGACACTCTACAGTCAATGGAGAGAGGAAAAACATTTCTAGAGGGTGATTTGTCTGGATTCTTTTAGGATGGAAGTAATTGCCTTCTGGAGATGCCTGTCTCTTCATATACCAAAGAACTGACAACTAGTTTAAGGAAGACGCCCAACTTGCAAGCATATGAAGTCTACTTCACATCGCTTTGGAATCTGTCTATGGGTAGACTATATTTCCCAGCATCCTGGGATGCAGAAAACTCAGATAATGCATTTACTGTCTTTAAAACAAAATGTTACAGCATTTAAAATAGCAGACAGATTTAACTGTCTAAGAGTAAGGAATTATACTTTTTCTGTTAAACTGCATTTCTAAGTAGAATACAAGACTACTAGTAACTGAGTCTCCAATGTCTTCTACGCCTTGCTTTCCCCTTCAGCCAGCATCCAGACAAAATACTTACTGCCAGAACAGCATAGGCACCACTCTTAATTCTGGCAAAAGAAAAAAACAAATTAGTAATCTGACAAAAGATATATTCCTGAAGGTCTCCAGTGTTTGCATATGCATTTTCATTACTAGCAACTCTGACTGATCAATGGCTCATCTCTAGTTTGAGAAGGAGAGAAAGTGTTCTAATTTTTCCACTTAGGGACAAGGAATTCTTCACTAGAAGACACCTGCTACAGTTGCATAGTTGAAACTAGGATCCTCTATACACCCACCATTTACATTATAAGTTTCAATGTTCACATCACCTCACTTCTTAACAGCACCAGTTGACACTTCATTTACACACCTGCAACCTACCTATGCTTCAGAATATTTGTGCCCATCAGCTACTTGATTTCACCTGTAATCAAAGCAGTAAGAAGCACAAGTAATATATATTTGTGGATAATTAAATGACAGATGCCAAGATGGTGGCAGAAAAATTAATTTTAAAAAAGTTGTGAGGCATTTGTTACAGGAACACTTGTAACCTAATTCAGGAAACATCTATTAACTCAGAAAATATAAACTTTTCATTAAAAGCTGAAAGAGATAATAACCAGAACTCCAAAGATTTACTGTTCAGCTATGAAACCAATATAGTTTTGACTTAACATTTTCTTTTCGTATTTCTGTTGTCTGATGAAAATAGTTATGGAGAGAACAAATGTTTCAACTAAACCTTTTAATGTTAAAATAACAGGAAGGTGGCCACCACTTCAGAAGTCCTGCCTCTTTTTCCAGTAGCACTGCTATATGTCTTAAAACGTACCAATTACGTTAAGTACACAAACCAAACTTCACCCACACAGGTCAAGACGGTCAAAAAGCATCCTGCCTAGAAAACAGATAAAAATAGCCTGGAATGTATTCCCCAGGAGCGCATTTAATGCACTCCAACCACTGATGGATGTCCAAGGCTAGCCCAAAGTAAGCCCTCTAATATGTATTCGGTGATGTCCCCAGCACTCATGGCCTCGCTCCCCTTTGGGGAGTAGATGTGATTTGCTTCTACTGCTGTGCACTGCTTACTAACGTAGACATACCTCTGATGTTTGGATCAAGACCCCAAATGCAAGGCTGTTGCTTTTTCGGGGAACATTTGTCTATTTACTGCATAGTATGTTTAAAAGATTAAGGGAATATCATTCACATTATTATAACTAGAATGGGACAAATGCAACAAATTTAGTTCATGAAATTCTCATTTCATTCATTCTTCATCCATTTACAAGAACAAGGCTTTTCAGGACAAACCCATTTACACAGCTTTAAAACCACACCAGCTAAGATCACATGCATTACTTACTACCTCTTATCTTGGGCTAATGCAACTTTTTTTAAAAGATCATGCAAACTTCACACATTACTTTTGTGCCTGATGAGTTTGAAACATACTGCAAAAATATTGCAATTAGCAGTACATATGCAATATCAAAATTGTGCATGCACAAACGGAATGTTGTGACTGACAAACCTTTTAGTGTTTATATCAGTGTAACCTGTACTTAATCACAGTAATAAATACAGCTCTTCCCTTGCTCACAAAATAGTGTTACTGAGATATCTGAACTTTTTTCTTCCAATCAGAATTTGTTAAATTTACTTATTAGACAGATTTAAAAGATATAATAAGTTGAGCCAGACTATTGAATCATGAAATTCTATAGAAAAAAATGTTGATAAAAATATACAAAAGCAGAATCTAAAACAGAGGAAAGTTTAGTCAGCTCTCTCACAGAGAAGATTCATTTCCTGAGGACATCAGTAATATGCAGCACAAACGCCCTGTCTTCAAAGCATACATGCTCAGACTGTATAAACACCAGAAATCAAAATACTTCAATTGTCAATGATTTTTCCTATAGGGTGGTAAAGACGAGGTGAATAGTCACTAATCTAGGAGTTTGAGACCAATAATACAGAAACTTTCATACAATATACTTTATTGCAAATCAAATGTTATTGCTTTTAGCAGAGTACCTATAGTGTGTTTTTTTCCCTCCCAAACTACATAACATCTAAAATTTAGCCTCTTTCAGAATATAACTGGCATGAAAGAATACTGACAAATCTTTGGTTTGGTTCTGAGCATATATCGCAAGCTGAATGAAAGGAGTCCTAGGGAAAATTAAGTGATAATCAACCTTTCAAATGAAATTCTAAATCCTCATATATAATTCCATTTCTGTGATCCAAGTCTCTATGAAATTTTACAGGGCTTAAGAATGACTCTATCAGAACCCATTTAATTGCTAGAAGAGCTTATTGGGTTTATTTCCACTACACACCATGGCTCTGCCCACCAAAGGATCATAAGACCACAACCGCAAAAGTCAGAGGTAATAGCGCCAACAGATGATCTGTCTTGGTACTTGAGAAACACAACTTGACTTCTCCCACAAATCTAAACCCAAAATAGCTGGAACAGTGGCATCATACTATCAGCATATCTGTGTTCCTAATGCTTACTACACTAAGACATATTTACTGCAAAATCAAAGTTTCTTCATGGGGACTGTAAGTTAGCCTTATTATTTCATATGAGTAAAGGCTGTTTTTTTAATGGGTAAAAGCTCATCTGCTAGCGCAAACTGAATAACTAGGGTCCTGATTTCTATGTAGAAAGCTAAAAAAATTCAAAAGTGGTGTTTGCTGGGGAAAAAAAGAAAAAGTTTATGGATTCTTCTGCTTTTTGTTTATTTCTCAACTAAAACCCTGTTTGAAATGTGACAGTTCATAAACATTTATTTGGATTTCCACAGAACTAAAGGTTTATGTCCTCATGTGGTAGAATTATTTCTTTAAGTGCACTGTTCTTTTCTGCAATATCTTTACAAATGAAATATGCAGAAGTTATTACATTTTTTAAAAAATGGTTCTAAAGAGAATAATCTTCATTGCACCATCAACTCTATCAGCTGGTCTGTAACCCCTTGAAATGACTAGTTACGTATTTGCCACCTCGTAATGCTTCCATTTCACGCCTGTATCTTGAACTCAATGAGTAATTGCTGAAAAGAAATTTCAGGCGTTTATTGTATCATGGCCCACAACAACATAATTCTTGTAGGGGTAGCCGGGTGCTACTCCATGCAGCCTCTCAGGGCAGGTTGGGTGAGCACGCAGGTTTAGAAGCGCTGGGGAGGAGAGGGCCCTGCCTCCCACATGTCAAGTGCTCAGCTGGTGTCAGCAAGTCCAGCATCGCAAATTACAGGGGATCTGTGCACTGCTTGAGGACAGCGTTCTGGTGTTTCAGCACTAAAGCTGTATTCAACCCTAGATGTTAGTGATTTTGTAAGAAACGCCATTCATTTGAGCTATCTATGGCCTGAGATGTTCCTGCTGCTGCCTTAATGTGTTTTTACTTCAGAGAGATTTCACTAAGCCAATTGCAGGCTGCAATACATTCATATACCAGACTGTACATCACACGTAACAGTGAAGTTATAGATGTAATTTGGAGTGAATAGTTACCTAGTCCCGCTGTCTGGCAAGAGTTACCATAAAATGCTCACCGAGTGATCTAAAAATGTTAATACATATTGATGGCTTACTCCAGACCTCTCAGCTTTCTGTGATCATGAAGCATGACCACATCACCAGGTCACGCTGGTGACCACAGGCATTGAGGTTACAGAACCGATATAGCCAAAAGGACGGAGGTGAAAGTCTACAGCTGGGGAATATCTCATGCAGAACAGAAGGGAATTAGCAGCCCATTAGTTGTGGCCCGTTAGCCTTTCTAAATTTGTTTGCCCAGGGCATTACTCCCCAGGTAGTGTGCCCACCTCAAGCCTGGGACATGGCTCATTCTTTGCACTTTCCTGCCACCTCTCCCAGTGTAATGAGGGATTACCAAACCAGGATGCTTGCTGAACTGGATGAAGTCAAAGCTTCTCAAACTGAAAGCGAAACAAACATACAAACCTGTAACTCTCTTTCCCTTTCCAGTTTTGTAGGTGTTCCTTTTCAAAATACAGACATTTTCTGACAGGACGGTTGCAGGTACAAGCTTTATCTCAGTGCCTGAGGCTAATATTGCATTTCTGATGAAATACTGATCAGCCATTCAGTGCTCTTCATCCAGGCAAACAGTATAATTTTTTATCCAGCAGTAAAGCTTTATCTGCATTGCGCAGGACTCTAAACACTGCCTCTTCATAACTGACCATTTACCCTGAAATTATTTCTCTTAACAATCTCTGAGAGCCTGTCAAGGAACTTACAAACCACAGTAACTTCTGTCTATGCAAGTTGGGCAAATACGAATTTCACTATTGCACGTTTGAGTCTGTTACTTTTGCCCCAATGACCTCAGAAAGCAAATTGGCTCAAGTGCTTTTTTTTTTTTTTAAGACTATAATGGAAACAAACAAAAGAATCTACTCTCCTCAATGGATGGACTTTCGAAGCCTCTTTCTTCCCACCAGAGATTAACTCTTTCACTTGCTGCATGTACTACTTCTTCCCTGGTTGCTCCTGCACATAGAGCTCAATAAGGGGGAAACAACAAAAAACAAACAAAAAACCCCAAACCACCACAACAAAAAGCTATAGCAATGCAAAGGTAGGGACGTGACCTGTGAGTATTTTCAGAAAGAAGCACCCCTTGAAAGTTAATCATGCTTCCTCCATTGCTGTCTCATTTTTAATACTTCTGCCTTTCCGATCTTTCTGTGCCCCAGGCTATTCACTAACCATTCCTCTTACCCACTGCTCTTTCCAAACAGGACTTGGGGAGGACAATCCCACTCTGCTCAGACAGTACTCACTTTCCTTTACAAGTTGTCATGGCCCTCATCCACCCCTTGGGAACTATGATATTTTCTCCTCTTCTGCTGGCTCTGTCTCATTGTGATTTCCTTCCCCCTCAAGCAACAAGGGAAGTCACTTCCTTGCCTGCCATGCTACATCACCGATGTGGCTTTTCTGTCATCTGGCTCCCTATCCCAGCTGCATCGCTCCTCCTAAACGTTAATTATACTCCACTGAAACCTCTTGCCTCTCTTCCAGTCTGACATAATTTTTAGCACCTTTCTATTTCTTAGAGTTCTTTTCTCACGTTTTCACTACATCCTTTTGTCACACTCCATTGCTAATCAACTTCTTTCCTCCCGTGCTTTTGCCTTCAGGAATCTCCCCTCCCACCCTACCCTGCTCTGATGTTCTTATCCCCCAGTCCCCCGTTCCCTCTCCACTCCTCTTGCTGTTGACTGCCCTTTCATGTCTCATTCTAGAAAAGTACCGTGGGAAGTTAGTTCACTCAGCTCCCACTGTTAGCTGAAGAAAACCTCAGAGCCAAGTTAGCACATCATCCGCAGGCAATATGTTAAGGAATGTAAATTCTTCTGCCTGGCAGAGAGCACCATCCTTCCTCTTACTTCATGCCGTGCTCTGCTGGGTGCCAGTGCTTTAGAAGAGGAATGGAGCCCCATTAGAGGAAGTTTAGTAGCATGGCCTGTAGCCATTTATGCATACATCTAATATTAAAAGAGATTTTCCCATAGACATGAATAGCTAGTATTGTCTATTAATGTAGATGTATGGGAGCCCCAAGCTGATGTTTTTCTTCTTGTTTGTTTTTATTAGCTGTAGAGTTAATCTTCAGCAGGTTTAATATCTGCCACCGTAAATCCTCCAAAGATTTTAGATGGGTAAAATGTAACCTACTTGATGGTTTGTATGGCTTTGATTAGTAAAACACAAGCGGTTTTGATCAGCAGCACTGCATCCTAATCACACAATTGTCCTGCTGAGCAATTTCTTGTAGTTACCAGTAAGAAACATGGGCGAGGTATGGGTGGAGTAATGGGAAATGTAATAAGTAGTAACAGATATTATGTATTTCTTCAGTTTGAATAAAGTGACATGTCATTGAGAATACGATGCACTTTCCCTCCTCAGATGATCATAAGCACTAACGTTCACTCTGCAACATCCTGCTTAGAAATTTTGAGTCACCTAACCCACAGCATACTTTGTTCTTCACAAAGAATATAAACTTTTCAATTATTTCAACTGTCAGAACAGACTGCAAGGAACTTGCATCTTCCACTCACATTTCATTAGAGTATACAAATACAGCTTGTTTTCTCTCAATGTTTTGCTGTGTAGCTTTTGCAGAAAGCATTTGACAACTGAACAAAGAAGTCATCGTCACATCTTGAGCTAAGACAATGACAACAGAATTATGACAGGTTCCTTCATCTACCATTGCTTTTGCTAAGCCGAGTGATTTTTTTCAGCAGGGTTTCTTTTTACTTTTTTCTTGGAATAAATGTGAATGAACACATGCAAAATGAACATGAGAACATGGAGAGCTATCTTAATTAAACAAAGGGAAAAACTTCAGACAAGGTCACCTTGAATATAGGAGTTGAAAAAAAAATAAATTTTGCGCATTAATTTCACAATGCGTTTGAAGCAGATATGTTTTCTGGCCTGCATGCATTTCAAATAGTTGTTCAAATGCTTCTATTTTCAGACAAAAGCAATGTTATTAAGCTTGCTCTGTTTCTTGGGATCTTTACGAATGTCACAAGATCCCTGATTTTGTTTGTTTTTCGTTATGCTCTTTATGACTTCAGAATGATGTCATGAATCCTGATCTTTGGCAATCTGAATGCAACAGAGGCATCATACAAACGATTCGCAAAGAGCCTTTTTCCATAGCTCACAGTCAATGTCATAACATGGGAGTTCCAGCTCTGAGATAATCTGACTTCATCAATAACATTTCAGGAAGCCTTTTAGTGACTATAGGTTGAATCCTCAAATTACTCTAGCCCTGAATTCTCTTCACTACTCAGCAAAGCTCCTCTCCAAAACCATATGAAGGAGCTCTAGGGAATGCTTTCTAGGAATCACTGCTTTGCTCAAGTATTTCAAGTCACTTGACCTTCAGCATTACAGCTGCACCTGGGGTGAGCTAGAGCATTTCCAGGAAATGCAATGCTTACTCAGACACGCTGCTTGCAGCAAGTAAAATATTTATTTTCTTAATAGCTAACATTCTCAGAGGCAATAATTATGCTGCCAAGATTACATTCTGTTATTAAATTGTGTATTGGCTTAATTAAAAAAAAATATACTTTATTCCGAGTTCTTCTTCAAGTTGCACTTTAAGTAAAAGCCAGAATAAAATAATTCTCCTTGCCAAGGTAGCTGCAGTTTCATCAAGAAAGGGCCGTTTTGCTGTGCTATGCTGAATACAGTTTTACTCTATGGTCTCACTGGGAAGATGCACAGATTAGGTACTACTCAGTGCAGAAGGACAGCAGAATTGTGAAAATATCTTCTATTAAATGTTCAGAAATCGTATTAACAGAATCACAGAAAAATGGGGTTAAAGGAATAAGTAACAAGAGAATATTGACATAGAGAATCTCTGCTTTTTCCTGTTATGACTGGTCACAGTTTCCTCAGTAACATTGCTTTCAAAGTGATTTATTGTGGAGCAACAACTGAAAGTGTTACTGATGCTTGTTTTTGAAGAATAGGTTGCAAATATTCAAATTTGTTTTCTTTCAGACCAGTCATATTCTGCTTCTCTGACCCTCCATCTGAACAAACATCGAATTGGAAATGTTTTTAAGGTAAAGTTCTTTAGACAGTAAAAAAAATTGTTATCTTTTAAATTATATTGTTGAAGTGTACACTCTGAAAACAGTGATATGTGAGAAGAACAATCATGACAACAGACATATAGCAGAAAAATAAAATAGTTTAAAGGCTGTCTGAAGAAAAAATCAAACCTCAAATCTATAGCTCATATTAATGAAGACCATACAGAAAGTACTGATCATCCAATTGATTGGTATCAGAAAAAAACATGGGAACTCACACACTGGGTCAATACTACACGGATACATTTTTTTATTTGCTGTATCTCCCCGTTGCCTGTTTCTTAGTCACCCCTTGTGGACATAAAATCTTTTCCTATAGGTACATATAGGAAAAGTATATGGGATTCAATCAAAAAAATAAAAAAAAAATTCCACTAATCCTTTTTAGGCAAACAGGCAACTTTGAACATCATGATAACATGGCATCATGGACTCATGGAGTGGTTTTATCACTTACAGGAAAACCCCAAATCAATCTGAAGCCTATCCTGCCAGCTAAGCTCAGCCACAAATAAAACTTCTGATTTTAGACTCAGAGGATTGAGTTTCAATGTCCACTAAGGACTGTTTGTCTCAGGAAGTCATGTTACAGCCACATCCAATAGTTCTGTTCAAATTGTACTTATTTGAGAGAGAAAAAACAACTACTTTATATAGGTATTTTTTCCTCCTATGCAGTATGGAGATAAAGTTTTAAAAGAGAATAAAAGTTTGCATGATAAAAGCAATTTTAAAAATTTAGTTTGATGTGTAGGGAAGTTCTTAGCTAACTGTAAAAAAGACTCTCCCTGAATTGTATAGCAAAAAAATTATTATGGTTCAATAAAAACCTAGCAAATATGAAGAGACCTTAGTTAAAAGTCTGCCAATATCTTGCAAAATACATTAAACCATGTTGGTGAAGAATCAATAACTGTTATTTCTCTTGCTTTCAGTTTATGGATGTTTAAAGGTTCTGTCACAATGATGACACCCTAAAGCAGCAACTTTTAATAAAGGAAACACATTTCCCTAGCAGAGTTTGGACTACACTCTCTTGGTACTTAAACATGTTAGGGAGTGTTTATTTATCATTTCTAAGAATTCTTTTGATATTGAGTAATTGCCACTTTATGATATTACTCCTGAAGTATCAGGAACATCTGGAGGAGAAAGGGGGAGGACTTATAATGGAGGTGTTGATAATTGTTCTTTCTTACATCTTCCAGTGTCCGGTGCATTAGACCAGGTGTGACTGGAAACCCAGATGACTCATAAAGTGGATATAAGCAAATCATCCTCCTCAGCCATGGATGGATGAGCAGGAAGGCACAGATCTGCTCCATCAGCCCAGGAGAAGACCAAGGGGAATACAGAGGATGGTGGATGTTCCTTGTTTCAAGGAAAACGCCTTCACTGGGTGCAACTCCCCTGCCACTTTAGGAGACTGAGAAATATAGTTGTTGTTTCTGTGACTACTGAGTATCCATTTGTGTTTGGTGTTACAGGGCAAAAAAACTGGCCAGAGCTCAACAGCACACAGATTGGTGTCCTGTAACGAAGTGATATCCTTGCTTGTATGAAAGGCAAGGGAATGGGAAGAGACTGTAAACACTATGGTGAGAGGGGGAAAAAAAAAAATCCAGTGTAGCTTTTATTCTAAACCTATTGAGTCCTGATCGAGGAAACATAAGCACTTGCCAGCATTTGCTATCCCACTTAACACGGGAGACATCTGTTCTAGGTATGTGGCAATGGCAGGCAAAATATCGCTGTTTAACAATTTCAGCTCTCTCCATCCATCCATCATTTCATTCATCTGTCATACCGAATTATTCATTATCATTCTACCTAGCTCACATGCTGTAGCTCCACTTATGCAAAGAGTTTATCATTTACCAAGTTTCAGCCCAAAAAACATTAGTGGAGATGAAGAAAATAACATTTCCATACAGAAACAATAAGCCTTTACCTGTAATACCCATGGAGGAAAACTCACTTTGACAAGCTACTGCTTGAACTTTATGAGCATCTTAAAGCATCTTGTAATCAAGCCTACAGAGCACTGTCTGGCTATTAACATGCTTCTGAAGGATAGTTTGTTGTTATTTTATTTCAAAGCCTTATTTCAGGACAGATTTGTCTTATTGTGTTGATGATAATGAAGACTATCAGGATATGCCCATTATAGCTCTTTGAATCCACTCGTGAGCAGCTTCAGAAAGTTGTTCAGCATTTCACAGCAGCATTTTTTTAATTTCAGCACAAAGCAAACACTTGCTGCTTCTCCCCCCCCCCCCCCGCATGCATTCCTATATCACGGTGATGTTAGTTATGAACCATAAACTACACTGCCATTCAGGAAATCTCTTCATCATGCCAAGTCACTACATGCAGCAAAGACTAGCATTAAATAGCACAGTTAAATAATAGATGTGTATACTCTTGACCGGTTTCCCCTTATTTCTACTAGGTGCCACCCTGTACTTGCTTAACTCCCCTCTAATTATGCTGGCACTAAAAAGGGGGAAGTCTGCTGCATCTTATCGCCCCGTAAGACAAGTAATTTCCTCAAGGCAATAGAGTCCCAAGCAACTCAGAGAGACTGATCTGAACTTACAATGGCTTAGGAGTGAACTTACTGGGCTCAGAAGTCCAGAACAAGAAAGCTGACTGACTCTGCGAGTCCTTGCATTGCAACAAGGATTTTCTCTTGCTGCATCTTTAGAAAACAGTTGCTCTTTACACATCTGAGGAGAGATCCTGTCTGCACAACCATGCACACTAAGGAACAGCAGACAAGCTTTAATTTTGCTTCCCGATGCCTCAGTCTGACATGCCTGAAAGGAAGAATTGCATTAGATTCATGTTCTTTGATTCAGACTCAATTTGATTTCCACCAGAATGCCAATAAAGTGCTACTTTCAAACATTTCATTAGAAGAGCTAACGTCAAAAGTTTATAGCTCCTGCGTGTGTAAAACACTTTGGGATGCCATTTATCTGAAAGACAATCTATAGAGAGGGATAAGTTCTTTCTATTTCATGTTTTCCAGGAAGGCAATATCGTTCCAGAGGCAGGATTGCTTTGGAGGCTAATTATGCATTCCTGCTGCAGGTTTAATAACAGCAGCGTTTCAGAATACAGCAGCAGAGACAAGCACAGCTAGAATGAAAGGTCTGTCAGTATTTTATGATAAAACATTATCTGCACAGGGTTACAGCATGGTCTGGGCAAAGCACTGTGTTGTGAAAGAGGACGAGTCAGAGCTGGGAGAAAAATAATTTGACAGATATTAAAAAAGTAACCCTATTTATCTGAACATCTTTCAAAGAGAGACTAGGATACCAAAAGCATGGCTTTACATTTGTTTTGCTGCTTTACTTGAGAAACAGATCCTCTACATCTGTATGGAATTTGTGCACTTAAATGGTCTAGTTCCTTGCTATATGATTAAATTGGATGTCCAGACAGAATCACAATTTGTAGAAGAAACTCATTTGAGCACATTAAAAAAAGTGCAGGAGAAAGGCCTCATTTTGTAATTAAGGCACAGGGAGTGGACTTCTGATCTAGGCTGAACTAAAAGCCTGAACACTGATTATTTGGTCCTTACAAAGAAGAGAAAATGTCTTCTAACCCAAGGGGAAGCTATAAAATCCTTAGCTGGAGAGGGGATGGAGATGTACCTAGAGCTGAGCAGTACTACCATAAGAGGTGGAAATCAGCTCCTCTGCATTACCCTCTACCTTGAACAGCCCATTTCTGGAAAGAAGCTTGTGTCTTGGCTCCAGAGGATATTAGGTCAAAGTTGAAACTGCGCAACTACTTTATTTATTTATTTAAAACACAAATATTCAGAAATACAATAAACTGAAGCTTCCGAATACTTCAGCTGTTAAAGAATAATTGCTCCCTGGAAGCTTAAAACCTACCTTGTTCACACATTGCAGGAGTGAGAACTAGCAATTTGATGTTTCAGCAAGTTGACTGCAAAAGCTTTTGATTTTTGTTGTACTGCCCCCCCCCCCCCCAATCCCTTAGCTTAAAATGTTTTCAAGAGTTTAAAAAGAAACCCACCTGTTTCCTCTCAAAAGCAAAACAATCACTTTATTCCACTATGCAGAGAGAAGAAAAGTTCAGAAAACTCCTGTGGGTCAAATGTCAGCTCTCTTTGGCTTTTCTTCTCTTGCTTTAAGTTCTCCAAACAGTGATCAATATTTGCTGTAAAATCCAGTCCAGCGTAGGTGAGTTAAGGATGGAGTTTCATTAATTGAATCCCTCTGCATTCCTTCCTGCTTATTTGTTCAGATCAAATCTTTGAGGTTAGCTGAGCCCTAAGTTTTGTGTGTTTTTAAGGATCACAGAACTTTGTGTTCTCCACAGAAATAAGAATGACATTCCTAATTAGCACAGCAAGTAATCACATTAAGTTAGAAGCTGCCTCTTACTCATCCGTTTACAGGTGATCTTTGATGACCCAGCTTGAACAGTGGCATAGACCATCAGGAAACTCTTCAAGGTTCAGAGGGGAAAAAGCTTGGGACAGTGCACTTGATCAATGTCACTGTGAGTGTCAAGAGATGGTCATTATTGCCCTGTAGATTTATTGCTTAGGTCAAAGCAAATTACTTTCTCTCTTCTCAAGCTTTTTCCTGGCTACGTTTTTAATCTCTACCCTTCTCTCATTCTACTGCCCCCTCTGCTATTTTGCAGATTGATTGTGGGCTCACACAGGGGACAAGGGAGTCTCTTTGGTCAATGGAAAGCCTGAAATTTTGGCAAAACATCTACTAGTAATCAGGATAAAGGTATCTTCCATTCTGTGAAGTTATTCTGCATTCTCCATGGAGACACAAACTCACACCTAAAAATAAAGGGAAGAGCCATTTGTTTTGCTTGCACTGGCTCAGCAGCACAGATGTGGTTATTTTCAGGTGATAAAGCCTTTCTCTGACACAGCAGCTTTTTTTTTTATTTATTTATATAAGCACAGTACCGCATTGCCCGGAAAAAAACATCCGGTAAAAATGCAAGACAAGAGGATTTTTATAAGGCATTTGTACCAAAATACAACTAAAACATACACTTCCAAGGCACATCTTCAAGCTTTTCACAGGAAAAGACTGCACACAGCTAACGCATTAAACGCCAGTCATTTCTTCGCAAGAGCTTACTGCTACTATTGCACTGCAAAATCCAGGCTGAAGGAAAAAGTCTTTCTTGCTTTCAGGTTCAAAGAAACAACCCTCCCACCACCCCTCTTTACTTTTATAAATATATATGTAGATATTCATGGAATGAAGAAATCTGGGGAGTATTACAATAGCAAAAGAGAGCGAGCCTTTCAAAACAAAGATATGTTTTGTTAAACCTGAAGGAACAGAATACATAAAATACATGTTTGAGTGCAGTTTTCTTCTTATTCCTTTTGTGAATTTTCTACAATTATTCAAATGAGTAAATCCTATTGCTTGTCACAGGGTAGGCTTTTTCCCCATCAACACCTGGGAGCACTCATACGGCAGACAGTCCTACCTGTAAATCTCCAGCTTAACCTGCAACACCACTACTGCCATGTTCCAGCTTCCCTTCTAGAGATGAGTTTGTACAAAATCTCCATTGAATTTGGTGAGAGAGACAAAGACCTATTAGAAAAAAAGGTGAAACATCAAAACTAAGTGTCAGTTTAAGGAACAGATTAAAGGATGGCAGCAAGTGCTCAAAGGCATACAGTCTGTACTTTGAAACACAAACAGTAACATCACTAGTCAGGCTTTCAAAAATCACAGGGACTAGAATAGTGTACCTGTATTTCTGACTTTGCCAATGATGCATTGTAAATATACCGTCAGAAATTTTTCACCTTGTAAGAAAGTCTTCATGTCAGGCAGACAATGCAAAATGTAAAGAAACCTCTTAAGAATATTGAATCCTGGAACTGCCACCATGAGAACAAGATTAACCCGTATTTCAGAGAGTTTTTCTACTAAGTTATGATGAACATCAAAATCTTCCAGGTGTTTTTCTTTTTCTAAAATTTTGAGGTTTACGACTTGTTTCCATTAACAGTTTATAGAGATACTGCAAACACAGAAGAACTCTAAAAAACAACCTTTTGGAACCACTACAAGGTCTTTTCTCCAAAGAGCAACTTTTACATACAAAATATGAAATTTCTATGTATTCATTCAAGTTGAGCAGTAACACAAAACCAAACAGATGATGGTAGACAATAAACTCAAATTATACAAGCAAGACAAATACTCTATTAACTCACAGTTCCCTCTGTAGGCTTATAATATAGAAGTACATTTTATAACTACAATGTTCACACTGGAAGGAGAAGGGATTTCATCTTCATTATAAAGGCAAAGTATTCATATCACCCACTTGCATCTTTCTTAGGGTGCTACCTCTCTAATCAGCATCTAGATGGTGGTGCAGAGCACCGCACCTAGTCTATGTGCTTTGAGTCCTCCTCCGCGTGCATGACTGCCTCACCTTTGACTTCAGAGCAGCCTATTCAGTGGGATAAGGTAAGTGCCTCCAGTTGTGCACTGTGGTTATCATGGTTTCCCAGTCTTAGACTAGTCACAGAAACAGGATCGAACAGAATCAATAATATAAAGTGTGTGCAAACAAAGAGAAACGATGTAATGGCAGAAGAGTACCTAATTTCTTATTTGACCAAATATTGGGAACGATATACTGGTCTCAGGGATTCTGTACATTTACATTAAGAGCTAGAGTCCCAAGTTTGCTTTATCGTATAGATAGGGGCTTTTAAAAACAAATAGTGAACTAGATTTGATTTACTATATATTCCAAATTTACAATGTTTCAGATTTTCAGAAGTTGTGGTGCACCACATTTATAATTCACTGGTGACTTGCATTGACTCTTCAGTCAGACTGAATTGGTAATACATACTGCTTACCTTTTGGGGAGATTGTGGCAGAGGTTTATAAGGTAAAATTAAAGGCAAAAGCATAAGAAGTAGATTTATTTAAAATGCGAATGAAGTGTAAACTGGCATGAAACAGATCTAAGCCTAGCAACTTTAATAGTGTCCTGCTGATGTTGAGGAATAAACATGTAGTGTATAATATTATGCATTTATTCTATAGGCAGGTTGGCTGTGTTACTAACTGCAAGATGCTAATTTTCAGGCAGTTATATGTTGACAATCACAAAACTACAAAAAAGCACAGTAGGAATTCTCTGCTATTCTAATATATGGTAAAATATGATGGAGTTATTTGAATTGCACAGGAGGCTGGGGAGCAATAAAATGGGCTTGCAACTAGATTGTATAATGAAGTCCATGGAGGTTGGGTAGATGTTCAGAAAACTATATTAACATTAAAAAAATTAATTAGGAAGGCAAGGCCTTAATTCTAGCAAAAACTTTCAGATTTTAGAATATACATTGTTTTGCATAATAAGAGTCAACTTTTCTAAAGACCTTCAATAGAAAGTAGAAAAGAACATCTTTGATAAGGAGAGAGTTTACTTCTTTTTAGCCATGTATAAAAATGAGACATTAGAAATAAAAGAGGAAATTGTACTTCATAATGCCTTTTACGATTGCACAGCATCAGGAAAACATACTTGTGGTCATTGCAACATTTCTATTTTTATGGCAGTACTTGCAAAATGCCAGTGAACAAACTGATTTCTAATCATCAGAGTAGGAAGATTCTGGAACAGCTTCCTGGCAGAATTAGTGGGGGTAGGAAACCCAACTGAGTTTTTAAAAATGATCATAATATTTTTATGAACAAGATGACTTCACATGATAGGGAAATTACTGATTGTGCAGAAGCTTGCTTTTGGTGCAATGTACCCAAGTTATTTTTCCCACTGTCTGAGTCCAGTTTTCCAAAAGCTTATTATGCCTATCTCTTGTGGTTTAGGCCCAGCCGGCAACAAAGCACCACGCAGCCGCTCGCTCACTCCTCCCCCCAGTGGGATGGGGAGGACGAAATATAATGAAAGGCTCATGAGTGGAGACAAGGACAGGGAGGGATCACTCACCAGTTATGGTCACAGGCAAAACAGACTCGATTTGGGGAAAAAGAAATCAATTTAATTTGTTACCAATCAAATCAGAGTAGGATGATAAGAAACAGAACCATATCTTAAAAACACACCTTCCCCCCACCCCTCCCTTCTTCCCGGGCTCAGCTTTGCTCCCGATTCCTCTACCTCCTCCCCCCCAGCAGCGCAGGGGGACGGGGAATGGGGGCTGCGGTCAGTTCGTCACATGTTATTTCTGCCGCTCCTTCCTCCTCGGGGGGAGGACTCCTCACACTCTTCCCCTGCTCCAGCGTGGGGTCCTTCCCACAGGAGACAGTCCTCCATGAGCTTCTCCAACACAAGTCCTTTCCATGCACTGCAGTCCTCCATGAACTGCTCCAGCATGGGCTTTCCCACGGAGTCATGGCCTTCTCCAGGCCCAGCCACCTGCTCCGGCGTGGGGTCCTCCACGGGCTGCAGGGGGACAGCCTGCCCTCTCACCATGGGCTGCAGGGGAATCTCTGCTCCGGCGCCTGGAGCACCTCCTCCTTCTCCTTCTTCACTGACTTCGATGTCTGCAGAGCTGTCTCTCTCACATCCCGCTCCTCTCTCGGCCGCCAGTTTTTTTCAGCAGTCTTTTTCTCCTTCTTAAATATGCTATCCCAGAGGCACTACCACCATCACTGATGAACTCGGCCTCGGCCAGCAGCGGGTCTGACTTGGAGCCGGAGAAGCTTTGAGCAGCTTCTCACAGGAGCCACCCCTGAAGCCCCTTCCCCCGCTACCAAAACCCCACCACACAAACCCAAAACACTGATTAATTTATCCGAGCAGATAGCACAATGGAATATGAAAAGAAAAAAGGCAACTACTGGTGCACACACCTGCACAGCCACCAACCCACAAGCCATCTGCATTTCTGAAATAGCAACTTCATTGTCAGAAATACCTGGAAAGAGGAACCGAACTGAAACTCTACACAAACAATACAATTTGAGCAGCTCAAGCAACAATATTCCCACCATGAGTTGGAAAGTCTTGGAGCTTAACATGCACAGCTAGGATTTTGTTTTGGTACATTATCAAGAGAAAGGCAAACTTTACAGAACTAGATGAAAAGCACCCATAGGGCTTGCTGCATATTTTGGTTCCAGCCAGCTTAAGTATATAATTATTTCCCCAACTTATTATTTCCTAAGCTCATTCTATTGCGATACCATTCCCCTCTCTGCAAGGAAAAAAAAAAAAAAAAGAGGACATTATTAGTGCTCTTTCCCTCCCTCAAACTCACAGTTTTGCCCCCAGCCAGCAGAGCACTGCACCCTTCCAGGAGATGTAGTTGTGCAGACAGCAAAAGAGGGGCCACAGGCCTCCATAGGCATATTGGCCAAGTCATCAAGGTTCCCCTAATCACTCCTGATGCAGCAGTCCCTCTTCACAATCCAATAATCACAAGCTAGCCCTGACTATTATGTTTCTCAGCCCATCCAGAATACTTCCAGGTGACTTCATTAAGCAGACATCATTAAATAGCACTTTAATTACCAGCCTGATTAAGACAACAACATGCCTAGCTTTCAAGCCAAAGAATTGTAAATAAAAGCAAAGAAACACTTAGCCTTGACAGTACTTACAGCCTCTTTTGTTCTCAGCCCATTAATCACCGTCTCAGGTTAGGGAGTTTAAGAACAATTTGGCAATACTATAACTTCAATAAAGCTTAAGAAAAAAATAACTGTTTCTTTTTTAAAATGTATAGATATGCCTTCAGCTATACTTCAGAAATGGTTTAGAATTCATTTCTAAGCCAGAAACTGTAACAATACATCTTATTATTAAATGTGAAACACAGGGATTCTGCTGCCAAATAAATCTCCAGTAGTACAAAGTCCTCCAGGACCGTCTTCTGTTCCACCTCCGAGTTTTTTTCATCACATGGTGCCTAAGGCCCAATTCCTGCAGTAACTTTGCCCACCTCCAGAGCCTCTCTCCTCCGCCTCCTCCCTTCCACTCCTATTGTTTGGTTATTTGTTAAATCATTTTTGTCAAGATAATTGGACTTTCCAGAGCTTGATACACCAATTTAAGGTGAAAGGGACATATTTACTTTCTCACACAGAGCCAGTGAATCAATTTCCCTCCTGGCAGCCTCCTTCTAATAAAAATATTTTTCTCTCTTTTTACTTAAAAGCTCATAAATACCTCTTTGGTAGAGAAAGTCTCTAACCTTTGTGCCTCACTGCTGCACCTTTGTGAATGACAAAATGAACTCACCAAAGGTATAGACTTCAGAAAGATGAATTGTGTATTTAAAAAAGTTTGCCTTCAGCACACTCTTCCCTATTTTGCCGTCTGCAGAGCTTACCCATTGCTCGTGCATCTGCATCCCCTCCTTGTGCCCAGAGCATTTTCGAACGGAGGTGAAAACACCAGAAGCAAAAGGTTTTTTCTTCCTCCTAAACACAGAACATGGACAAATATCTGCTAATGACAACGTATATTATTTTCTGCTTCTTGGCTGTTGGAAAGTTTGTGATCAATGTTGTCAGGACTAGGTGGAAAAGCAAAGCATTTCTATTACACCTTTTGCACTGCAGAATGTCCTGGTGAAAAGCTAGAGAATGGATTAAACACACTTCTTCCACCTTTTTTCCTCGGTACCCTTTTTTTCATTTCAGAGTTATTATGACGGAAGTATAACATGCTTATCTTTTTCTAAGATATTACAACATTTCAACAATGGTAAACTCATTTAACATTAATTTTGTACTGTGACCTAAAAAAAAAGCTTTTTTCTGGGGTGACTAAAGAAGCTTTGCCTTTACATTTTTCATAAGGAGAAGGGAGGGCAAGAGCAAGCGGATAGCTGTGGGTTACAAGGAACTCACATCTTGGAGTCTGCTAGAGTAAACCCCCATGTGGACAGATACTTGCCTGGATATTTAATCACCTAAATACACCTCTGGCCCTACTTCACCCTTCCTCCTAAAAGCCCACATTTGCACACAGACACACATGCAAATCCATCTTGCCTCACACTAAGTGTCAAGTGCCACAGACTCCACTGTAACAGCGTCGCCTCCTTAGCTGACATGACATGGATTCCAATTTTAGCTTTAGAAGACTCTTCATTTTTAAGAATTCCCTTGGAGATTTCCAAAACTAAGCTGGAAGAAGCCCAGAGAAACTTGTTCATACTTTGAAGTTAGTCCTTCCTTTTGAGCATGAGGGTGGACTGGAGAACTCCGGAGGCGCCTTCTGACCTGAATGCTTTTATGTTCAGTCCCTGCCATAGACGTCCAAGGGGACCCTCCAACGTAGAAGCAACAGGCACCATCTGGCACTGATTGCATTTGCATCAATGTTCCAAAATAAATTAGTATTTGTTAAGTAATTGCAATTAGACCTGTGTGCTGGGAATGTAAACGCTACTGTGTGCTACCTGGGAATCGCTGGCTATGAATTTGCATTTGAAAGGGATGTTTCTCATTCTTGTAAAAGCTAAGTAAACCTCACTTCTACTGGAAATATGAGTAAATAATTCTGCAAGTAACCATATAACAAATCTATAATAAATTACTAATAGATTATTTTAACTGCACTTTCTTTACTGCACTGACAAACCAGGCAGATCAATCACTAATAAACAAAGTTTTTCTCTCCCAGGTATTTGATTTTGTACATGCACACAAACAGACATATATCTTTATTTCAGCCTGCAAATATCGAGCACTTTATTTTTCAATGTGAATGTCTCAGCATGTTGCTAGAACAATAAATATCTTATTCAGAAGATTTGTCCATGCAGGTTGGTTGTTTTTTTCCCCCACAAACAACAGAGATGCATTCCCATATAAAAGCAGGTTATATTCATTCTATTCCCCCAGCAGGTCATTTTTATAAGACAGTTTGTCTTCAGTGCTAAGGCTATGCTTGAAAGTCTCCACCCTCCCTTCACTGATTAAAATCTAGTGTTGCAATTAAGTTCAGTGTTCACTTCCAGTAGGGTGCATAAAATGAAGAAAGGTTGTAGCTCCCTTACGTTTTTTTTGTACAAGAGTGGAACATTTACAGTAATGCTCTGCAATGCCCCTTTCTGCAGCACTCTTGAGCAAAGAACTTCAGCTGCCATCAGGGTGGCTTACTGATATCCACAAGTACCTTTAGCTTCAGTAATTGTTCAATTATTAGGCTTCATAGCTCAAAACTGAGACAAACTCCTCATGCCTGAAACTTCTCTAGAAATGAAAGGAGGATGTAGTTTCTTTCTGTGCATGCCACAATCTTCCAGAAAATTGCATTTTTCTCTGCCAAAACATTTCTACTCTTCGATGATTCTCAGACAGAGATGTTTCTCAAGATAGCCTTTGCTGAAATTATTATTTTTTGTTTTTCTGATGGGGGGAAAACAATCCTTCATTCTTTTTCTATTTAAAGATCAATACCTTGATGGTGGGTAGCTCTGAAGTGGTACTTGCTGAAACAGTGCCACAAGTAGTTGAGGATCATTACTGACATAAAAGCTCAAAAAATAACTAGTTTAAACAAACTAGAACAATTTGTACAATTAGCAAAGAGAAGAGTTTCATAGTGTTTCATGAGTTTTTCCCTAAACAAATCCAAAGTGAAGGACAAAAGGTACACTTGCTGACAGGGAGCTATCATTAAAATGAAGCTGAAAGAAAGAGTTGAGGATCAGGCCTAAATTTAAGTTACTTATCTTATGGTATCATCTGCCATACCCTTCTCATGCTACAAGATAGCTGCCAACCAGTTCTACTGCAACATCAAGAAAGGCGGAGATGGCGTGGGAACAGCAATAGGAAGTGTTTCTAAGGTTATGCGCCAAAAAACCCCAGAAGCCCCAAACTAACTGAGATTAAGCCATTAACCCCACTAAGATTTAGTTTTTATTTACACTACACAGAGGTCAAGGGTGTAATAACCATTTTATTAGTATGGATTTGCAGTCCTATTGTAAGTCTGTGTCATAATGCTAATGTGCCTTAATGCTAAGTTGATGTACAAGTTCAGAGTGTTAATTATTCATTCAGCAGAAGCAGAAACAAAACCTAATTTGGAATGAGGTGCATCATTGCTGTCAGCGACCTTTTCTGGTTTAATTACAAGTCCCTGCCTTGGCTTCTTCATGGAGTTCCTGCTATATTTTTCATATATTTAACTCCAAGCTCTTTAAAATGCTTGCTGTCATAGATAGTTTATGCTAAAAAAATTAATATGTTTTACGAGAAAAGATTCTAACTCCCATACCTTCCTCCTTTTTTCTAAACAGAGTACACAGAAAAAAGCTCATTGCCATTTTTACCTCTAGAGGTGCAATGCCATTTGGCCCCTGCTGGACTTCCTTTTCTGTAAGTGGAAGTTTTAAAGCTTAAGAAGGGTAATTTAGAGCAGAAAAGGATCAAGATACTCATCTACTAGAAATTTTTTCTGAGCTCTGTCCTTTATGTTCCACATCCACTCTGTATCACATAGGGTACATAACTGTCAAATTTCCTGATTTTGCAGGGAAACATTTTTTCTCAATTATTTCTTGGTTCTTTATACCTGTTGAAGCACATCAAAAGACACTAAGCTGAAAGCACGGAAACACATTAGAAAAGGTCCTCTAAGTTTTTATGCTTTTTAAGAGAAAATTTAATAATGACAAACAATCAAAGTCTCATAGAAGTGTCTTAAATATGAGGAAATGAAAGAATTGGAAGTGGTTTGATAAATGCTCCCAAATGTGCTCAAAAATATTTTATTTGCAAAATTTGTGTGAATTTTTCATTTGTTTCAGAAAAAAAAAGGTTTCATTTATCCAGCAGGAAAAAATACCAACAGTTTTTCAACACTAACCAGTTTTTAAAAAGTAAATAAAGTAAACGTGACATGTTAAAAATCTAAACAGCAAGCAATACCATAGCATGTCTGACTAAATCTATGCTGTTACGATTCTTTAAATGAATTCACAAAATTAGCTGTGATTATGCACTACGGAATGAGATTTTGATTTACAGAGTAGAATCAATTCAGTGCAGGGCTAGGTCTTGAAAATAGGTTGGTACACAGATCCCTGCAGAAAGTTTGGAGCTTTACAGTAAATGTTTGCCAAAAGAAGCCCTTGGATAATATAATACATCCATTTTAATGTCTCCTTCTTCATAATAAACTGACTGTGAAACTGCAGCACAATAGCCATTGGCCAAGAGTACTGCTGTGAACCTGAAGTGATCAACATGTATATTATGATTAAGAATAAGTATAAGAGCAAATTATAAAAATAACATTTAGATTTAAAGCCAGCAGTCCCACTTAAACAGCTTTTAGTATTACTCCAGGTCTGCACATTTGAAAATTATTATATGAATGATATACTAGTGGGAATATGAAAAATATTATTTATTGGTGCTTGGTATTAAGTAAAAAATTATTTCAGTAACTAAAGCCCTCAGGCTGAGTATTCATTGGAATGATACATCTCATTGCTCAGCCAACTTATGATACAAACTGAAGCTATTTTTTCTCTTTAAAGCAAAATGTTTGTAAAATCAAAACTGCCCTATTTCCTCCAAAGCCTGAACTAAGTAAACACCTAGTTCAAAAAATCCCATCTTTGGCATTCTGTCATTGCTGTCGTACGTTCTCTGATAGTATTTGAAGATCTTCCTTCAGTAGATGGAAATAAACGTGTTCTTTTCCAAGTTTGTAATTATTTTTTTAGCCATTAGAGGCTTCTGACTTTTAGACAGCCGCTCAGTAATTAGCGACAGGCTTGCTGTCAGCTTCTGTGCCAAGGCAGTGGTGGGAGATGCACCACCACCTGCAGCACCTGTACAATAACCTCCCTGGACAGAAGTGTGGGGAGATGGGGGCCAGCCAGGCGTGCTCTGGTTTGGATGCACTGGGTTGGCAGCGGGAAGGCGTCCTCAGAGTGCCTGGACTTGTCAACTAGGGTGATTGTCATCATAAGCAATGGTGGTTACTGACTTGTCTAATTTCACAGGCAGCCTTGCGTCATTAAGGAAAGTATTATAATTTTACTAAAGCCTCCAGCACGGGGATTCTGCCCACTACATGGCATTTGTCAGATCAGTTATTAGTGTCATATTATTTGGTGTGTCAACGTGGAGGTAAGATTTATTGCACTGGCTATGGATTTCAATATTTTGATAATATACTTGAGTTCCTAATGTTTCCATATGGTTGAGGAAAGAGGCAATACCAGTCAGTTGAAATGGAAGTTACAACTATTAACCACCCCATATTTTACCAGCATGTTGTCACATTTTTGCACAGTGACATTTCCTCTTCCTCCTGCTAAGCAGCCTAACCATGAGCCATTCTTTCATTTTTTTTGCTGTGCCTCAGAGCCAAATATGTAATATTTTCAAATGCCAGCACTGTATAGGACATAAGAATGGTGAAACTACCAGCAAGTACAGGAAGCACTCAGCACCGTGTGAGAGCAGCTTTCTCCTAGTTTGGTCCTGCATTAATATACGCTGGCACTGAGGAAGAGCCAGAGCATGCAACAGAAAAATTGGGCTGAACAATTTCCTGGAGTAGATGCACCCAACGTTATTAACAGAGACAGTGATTTAAGCATGACCCAGAATATGTACCACAATAGCTCAAACATGCCTTTTCTAAAGATGTAACCGTTTAAGTCCAGCTTTGGAATAGTACTATGATATGCCAGGGACAGATTAGGGAAGCTTAAACCAAGTCACCAGCCTACTCTGGTAGAGATCTCAAAAAGGAGATCTCACCCACACACGTAGGTATGTGTCCCCGAGGGCTGCTCCACGGTCAGGTCTGTCCCACAGAGCAGCTTCTCAGCAGGTAATGCCAGAATAACAGAAAGTCTGACCACACACTGCAATAAACGTACCAGGCATCAGTTTCAGAAAAACTGAATCCTGCATCAGTTTTGTGAAGTAACCAGACCCATTCCCATGCAACCTCCCTGCACTCCTGACTAATTAGGAACCATAAAAAGTGGACACATTTTAACCTTGTTCTCATATTTGCTGTAAGCAAAATCAAAATGGCCACAAAAAAATAGCTACCTTCAAAACTAGAAGGATAGAATACATGTCTAGAGACACGGGAGGAAAAAAGGCCAGGCTCTCACAACTATTTGCTAATAATGCCAATGGCTTTGTGCTCCCTTGGTGAGCTTAAAAGACACAAGTAAACTCAGAACATCATCAACCCGAGCTTAGACTAAATCAATACTGGTAAATATTCTCAGAAGGTTGCTTTCTCATTCCCACTACCAGAAAAAAAGCATACATTTGACAAAAACGCAAGAAATATCAAGCTTAATGGAATTTTTATCCAACTATATTCACATTTAAAACACTGAGGATAAAATGCTTAGTGTTTCAGAGACAGGAGGCGGAAGCACAAGTATCAGCTGGTTCCAGCTTTGTTTCTTGCCTGGAGCAAGGTAACTGCTTCTCCAAGCATGGAAACTGAGGCATCGGGTGGGGGAACTGGCATGTTTTCTAGCCCCATTCTGTGTGGATTCAGCTGGCTTAATCCACCCGGCTCGGGAAAGCCAAGGTGTCTGGATGGAGATTTTACTTCCATGCCTGAGAAGGGGACAATGGACAAAACCAGCTGCTTGCAGGTGAATTTGTGTGGCAGTTGCTTGGCAACTCACAGCAGGAAAGAATTTAAATCCAGCATTAGCAGCTCATTTTAGAGGAGATGAAACTATGCCAGGAGTTTTTATCTGTGGGAACAATGGAAAATAGCTTCTTTGTAAAAACAGTACGTGAAGAATATATCTAAAGCATGCCTTTGTCCAAAGGGAGACATAATGGGACTTAACATACGCAACAGAATATGAAACTCAAACACTAATATGAACTCCCTGACATTTGAGTACAGGTTCAGAATTCCCCAAGTCAAGCAAATAAGGTATTGTTCAAATACCACATAAATTTTTTAATTAAAAAGACCAGTGTAACCAGAGGAAAAAGGCTATTGGTAAGACAAAGGTAGGCTGTGGCAGGGTACAAGTCTTCTGAGTTGACTCTTCCACACTGACGTCAGCAGGCAGCAAATAAGTGCAACCCACTCTTCTTTACACTCCAAAAGGCTATATAGAATCATTAGCTGTAGAGGGACTGAGCTAGAGATGCTAAATATTTTCAGCAATAATATTTTAAATAAGAATTCAATTTCTGAGAAAAAAAACCCCAACACTAAAAACATTGATTTTTTTTTTTTTTTTGCCTCATTTGTATTTTCTACTGGAGGAAAAAAAAATAATACCAATGACACACAAAAAGGAATAGAATAAATGAAAGGTTTCATTTCAGAGCTATTTTAACCCAAGTCAGAATATTTCTTTTCACTGAATTGATCTGGACAGCTTTGTTTTCTATCTGCTTTAATTGAAAATATGAAAATGAAATATTACGTTTTTCTCATAATTAATTCCAAAATGCTGGTCCACAAAAGATTGGAAGGTTTCAGGTTTTCTTGTTCTGACTGTGTACAAAACAAATATTTCTATGATGTAGATGTCAAGTTTCATTTAAAACAAAATATATCCTGAACAGCTGTAAAACCATTACAAAAAATTTCAAAGTAACAGACTCATGATTTTAGCTTTTTTCTGACTCACCACTGATTTTCTGTATAGCTTTTGGCATATTACCAAGGGGCTGAAGTTTAAAATGCAACTTTAAGGTGGCTGTCATTAGGCATGTAAGATCTAATTTTTAAGCAGAGCAGCTGGTTAGTCACCAGCTCTCAAACTGGAATCTCTCCCCCTGCAAAGTTTCATAAATACTGTATGTCATCGAAAAGTGACAAGCTCCAACGTCCTTAGCGGCTGCTTTTGATACTGTACTCACTGAATGCTGTGCTTTAGTTTACTCATTGGGATTCTCAGCTATAAATTATCAGTGAATAAAAGATGCTGTATAAGTGCAAAATAATTCATAAAAATAGCTCCCACTGACCCTTCTTTGAACCAAGACATGTCCTCCATGAAGAGCACCTTTCAGAAATACGAGGCTGTAGGAAGCCTTATGCTGGAATGGGGTAACAATTGACATTAATTTGTCTGGCACTAGGATGAAACACCACGTCATCTACCACATTCAAATGAGAATTTTAAAAATCTCATAGGGCCTATATAATATTCAGTAGTTTTCTGAAGGAGGGAAGCAAGTTAATGTCTGTCTTGAATAAAGTGCAGATTACATACCTGGTCCTGGTTCTGGTTCTGCAGCAGTCAGGAAGATAGCACCACTAGGAACAACAGTCCCCAATATTTGCAGAATTCTAGGAAAAAATATTTTAAAATGTAAAGAGATCATGGTGTCACACATTTATTTCACAAAATAAAGTGGAAAGACAATATATAAGCCAAGAGAAAAATGAATGAGTAGATGTATTTATATTTTAAAATCTGACATGGAGCAGTAACCTTTTTTGGAACTCTGCAAAAGCATGACATTATAAATACAATACTCCAGTAAGAATTTTCCAAGATAATTTTTTCATATATGCCTTTAATACTCTTCTTTGCTACCATCTTCCAAACAAGCAGGATTCCCTCACAGATTGCTAGTGCATGCTAATTAAGATTGCACATCAATCAAGAGAGGATAAAAAGGGGAAAAAAAGACAGGAATAGCCAGAAATATTCTGGTTATGATACCAATAGAAACCACTATGATTAGAAACTAGCTGATCTAATTCAAATGTGACTCTACATAGAAGTGAATTACATCAAAATGCTAGGCTGAGCAAGTGAATACTGTCAGACAAAGCAAATGAGAAACACGCTGGGACTGTAGGTGAGGGGTAGAAGGAGCATCACAACAATGCACGTTTCTGCTGGTTAGTAACACGATAACACTTTTCTTCTAAGACAAATCCAAAGAGAAGACACTTGCCACTCAGCAGCATTTTCCCTCCTGAGAACATGATCATCTGTTTTGAGACAAAATGTGGCTTTTGTACTATGAAAATGCAAAATATGACTATACCAGGGTTCATTCCAGTGGGGAACAAACAAGGAGTGTTATGCACATATCTGAAGTCAAGATAAATAGTGAAGATCAAAACAGGGAGAATAATCTCTTAAATTTAGCCTCTTTTGAGTGTATGAACATTTAGGAAGGAAGTTGGAGATATGTCAATGTAAAGGATTACACTTCTAGCAAAACACCGTGACTGCAAAAGCAGCCAGGAAGCCTTCCTTCAACAGTCTCAACAAAACACCACTCTACAGACCATATCACACCTATCTGGCTCTTCCTAACTAGTCAGAGTTTGTAGTTAGAGTGAGAACTGTTGTATTAGGGAATTCCTAAACCTTACTAGTCCTTGTTAGCATAAACACTCCTGGATCATTGTTGCTGGGGTGGAACTGTAATGAGAGAAACCTCTAACTAGGGCCTTTAGCCATATTTGAAATCGTGCCTTCACACAAACAAGCATCAACCTTACTTCAGCCCCAATACAGTCTCGATTCTCGTTTGAGTTGAAAAGGGAAGAGTTCTATGCATCTTTCAAAACCCAAAAACACTGGCTGCCTATGAGCAAAGAAAAGCAAAACTTATCTGGTATTTTTCAAACTACTAATAAATCCACCACTGTGAATATTCAAATCTTAATCTGTCCCAAAAATGCTACTTGTTCTTTACCTAAGATCTCCCCTGTTTGGGTTTTGAGACGTCCAAGACAGCTCTTTAATTTAAACAAGTTTAGTTCTGCATCCTTCACTTAAAATAAATAAATAAATAAACAAATAATGAACTATGTGCCTTCAAAGTGTTTATGCTTCTTTATGTTCATCTGTATAATGCCAGTAGTTGTGCAGGACTTGTGATGTGCTGGCAGTGTGCAAGCAGAACAGAACAGACCTGCTGCTACCATGGCTCTGGGCAAAGAACTGTCCTGCAGCAAAGGCAGCACAACTACATGGTAAATGGCCTCTCACTGGTCTCCCCCAGATGTCTTTGCCTTCTTTGTTAAAATATTATGAAAATCTGGGGATATTCCAGACAACAGAGTAGCCCACAGGCAGCCTCCAGGAAGCTGCTGTAACTCTGAACACTGCTTTAAATCAGAAAGCTGCTGGGGGTGCTCCTATCTATGACAAAAGCTGTTTTAACCTCTGGAGCATCACTGAATCTCCTCCAGATCCTTAACACCACACGCTTCTAGGTATGTCTTTGGAACAACCTTATAGCGTAACCACAATTAATCATATTCACATGTGTATGTAAAGCTTAAATTAAGAATAACTGTGCATGAAGAATGATGTCACTAGGTTTGGGTTACTATGGAAAAGACTCCAACAATGCTAATGTGGCAGAGGGGTAATTTTTGTTTTGCCTGTCCAAAAACATTCCAGAGCTTTGCATTTTCAGGAGGCTGATCTCAGAGAAAATACCAAAATCATTGGTACCACGGCATTTGAAGAGATTGCGGATTTTAAATACACAGTCATGATTACTAGCATCTACTGGGCTAATTAATTTTGATGGCAACACTTGGCAAGGAGCTGTTTTTAAGTGACCAAAAGAACAATGGTTTACAACTTCCTATTTTAAGATCACTCTGCAAAAGGCTTGTAAAATACACCTGTCTCCATAGTCCTTGAAAATGTACTAAAGAAGAATCAAGACAGAATAAAACCCTAGGTTAATGCAGAATGAAGGATGCACAGCCATGACAACAGAGCATGGACGGGACTTGGTATTTTCTCAAACAGGACATTGAACATCCCAGGGAAAATAAACAAACTACCGAAGTTCTTATTACAGACTTGTAAACATACCAATAGCTCAGGAAATTAAGCTACTGATAAGTAGCAGATCAATTCCTTGGAAGATAATTAAGAGAACTGGCCGCCTTAATCTTGTGCTTTCGCTGCTGGTTACCAAAATATTTGTTTGTAAATAGATGTTTTGTTCTCTAATTAATTTGGCTGCTCAGGCCCAATGCATAATTTTATTAGTGGACCCCATTGGCATTTATTTAGTAAATCCCCATTTTATGAGTTTTACGCCTATATCTACGTATCTACCCTAGCTAAAACTTTTGGCCAAAAAGCAAACTTCTTGAGAAAAAACGCTTTAAGAAACGCAAAAAGGAAGGAAGCTTTTTCATTCATGGCTGCATTTAGATGACATGCAAGAAGCTACATATTTCTAGGATTGTCATTATTTATAAGAGACATCTGCAAAAAGGAAACAGAAGTAATTCAACTTCCTCAGAATAAATCCCATTATTTGTCAGGTACATATCAACTCCTGTTAATTCTCAGCTGCTTTTCTCCAATTTAGAACCATTACTCATTTACATTACTTGCTCACTAGCATGTAAAACAATATCTTTGGATTTTTTTATTTTAAAAACAATCTCTATTCAGATGTGAAATTCAGGATCCCCTGTTATTTTTCAAAGGCACCTCTATCAGCTTTATGAGGACTTCAGAGAAAATTTACTACACTGGATGGTGACTGAAATCTGCAAAAAAAACTCTAAAAAAGGAAAAGATTTAGCACTATCAGATTGAGAATTTTTTTTTTTAAGAAGTTCTCACTACACAAAGATTTACGGTATAATCCAGTATTATTGGAAAGTAAAATCCGTGAGGTCAATAGCACAGTCCGAAAATCTGCATGAAATGTATTTACATAACATGGAAAACAGCTGCACTAAAGTGAGATTAGAAGCATATATAAACACCTAAGTACATACTTAGTCAGTCTTGTGTATTATACAGTGTCTTTCTGCAGAAGTTTCATGCACGTTTGGCTTTTACTTTTTCACTTTTTTCTCCACTGAAGGATCAACGGTGGTATGGAGTGGAGATAGTCCCCTACCTTGCTGTATAATTTTATTTCTGCAGCATTTTGCTTACATTATTTGTAATATGTAACCACGGAGAAAGTAAGGACTACCCTGTTGCAAGCGAGCTTAAAACCTAGTAGAAAAAGTATCGGAAACATAATTTTGTACTTTGTGTTCTGGAAGAAGTAGTAGTTATTCTTGTATTGCAGAAAGAATAATCTAGAGGATTCATCCAAGAGAGTGAGATGGCAGATTGGTGATAAGAGACACTGCAGTGATGATGTGCCAGGAGACTGCTCTCCCACTGGAGCCCTAAACCTTAAAACAGGTTTCCTTGCAGGTACCTCCATTGGAGTACTTGTTAAATAAAGCCCATTTTCAAACTAAGGGGCTAAGCTTAAGTAAGAAGATAAGGACCCCTGGACTGAAATCGCTGTTCCAGTGAAGCTGTCAGGTGTTAGACTGGAAATCTGTGACTGCATTGCTGGTATTCATTTTCCTCGTAATGACATTTAAAATTTTCTGGTAGTGTAGTCTTATGGCCCAAATTTCAATGGCCAGAAATGCCACTAGACTGTGCTCCAACCTGTCATGGACATGGATGGCAGAGCCATCACAGGCCCCAACAGGAGGTTTATAACTCAGATATCACAGAAATACTAAATCCCACAGTATAAACCAATGGATAGATTAGAATTGCCTAAATGCTGCTTTCAAATTTCCAGTAAGCAGAAGAACAGAAGCAGTTTCCTTTCCCTGAATTTTCAAGTGAAATTGAAGCACTTGACACGCAGAGGGAGTACGTCAAGCCCACAGAAAACTCATCCTGAAATTCCCAAGTATATTGCCATTGTATAATAACCATCATGTTCTTACACAGCACTCTGCATTCCTTAAGAAATGAATGGCATGGGTCAGGCATGCAGCTTTGCTTTATGCCAAAATGGGGTTCTGAGACAATGTATTCAGCACGCAGTGCAGCTTTTTAATGTGCAAAAAGGTGTATTTGCAGATTAATAACCTCCAGCACTTTCACCCTAAATATTCAGAAAGCCACAGTTTAGCTCAGCCTTCTAATTAGAAGACATGCAATACCATCCTCCAACAGTTGCTTTGTTATGTTCTAGATGTAATTCATTTTTCCTTGGGGCAAACAGGAACATGGCCATTCGAGGGAGTAAAAGATAAAAAGTCAGTAAAATAAAAACCTCAGAGACTGAAGAATCTACCACAGAGAACAGCTCAGGACATCTGAGTTAAGTAAAGCGCAGTGACAGCTAACATGAGCTAGAGAAGCCTTCAGCTGGTGGAAGTCCAGCATGATTCCCTATGGAGGGACTGGAGAAGGCAGAGGTATCTGCGGATCTGAAAATGGACCCGAGACCCCGGAGGCGCAGCTGCAGACTTGGCTCTACTGCTGACTCCTGGGTCCCTTGAGATTCCCATTGCTGACTTATTTTCCCACTCCATAAGTATAATGGGTTCAAAACTGTTTCCTCTAATGAGAAGTATTTCATTAAAGATTTGCACTTTAAATACACAAAAGCCCAATACCTGCACTACGACTGACTTTGCTATTCCAGCCTGGCAATCCAAACAAATGAGATTAAAACTGTACACCCTATATGAGGAGTGGAGACAGGGGGTAAAAGTACTTATATCCTGGCAGATTTTGGAAAATCTTTAATGAGAATGTGAGAGAAAATCCGAACAGGAGGAAGAGTAAATCATAGATGACAACACTTGATGTTCCTCATAAGCATCCTCACTAAGAAACCCAGTCTATAGAGCAAAGCAGCACAGCAGCACAAACAAAATCATGTTCTAATTTCTTCACGCAAGTTTACTTCAAAACCTGAGAGAGTTCAAGGTAAACAGCATTCCAACAGGGACAATACACACAATATCTGACTGTTAATGAAGCTGAATAAAGAAAGTGCATGTTTCAGCTGTCCCGACAAGGCCTGTTACTGACCATGGAGCACCCCAGAGTCCTTGAAAAGTCTCTTAACTACACATCCCTGGTTTCTTTAAAAAGATTTTGTGAAGTTCTTGAAGCATATTAGCAATCCACTGAGGCTTGTGCTAAATGGGTTACCATTTCATTAATCTCTTTCAAGAGGCTGACGAATGTACCCTGCAGGGACTTGAACCACACAGCGTGGCCCAAAGTTCCAGCTCAGCTACGAGTGAATTTCAACCACTGCCCACAGTGGAAGAACTTTTTTGGCTCAAAATTCAAGTTATAAGATCCCTTTACGCAGTATGAACACTAGAAGTTGGATTCACAAAAGTAACTTTTCAGCTTTGTGTTGCACCAGGAGAAGTCACGCTATTGTAGCAAGAAACCATGGCAGTGTTTGCAGAATCTGCATGCAATTCTGTTATCAGCTGCGTCATCCAACAGCATCATAGGTATGAAATTAATGAGAGCTCAGAGTTACAAATGCTCTGCTCGTTAGCCATCTTTATTGTCTGCCACCCATGGTTCCTCTAGAATAGCAACAGCCTATCTTGTACTCCGCAGCTTCCCACCTGCTTCATAATAACTTCAAATTAGCAAGAGTCTGTCTGTACCTAAAATGATCTGATTCATGGGACAATCCTCACTGAATAGCTATTCAAAATTAATCCACTCTTCTTTAAAAGATTCCTACTATTAAAACCATAAAACCCCAGTTTCTTATTTTGAGTTGCTCTTTTTCAAGAATAAGCATCCACTGAAATCAATGAGAATTGATTGATACCCTGTGCACACAGAAGCAAGAACATGCATTAAACTCTAAAACAAATGCTTAAAATGTGACTTGAAATGTGGAAAACCTTAACCCTCTGATTTGCAGACCATACTGATAGTAAATAAGTTTTCCTGTAGCTTTAATTTACTTCCTAAACCCCAAGGAAAACAAAACAAAACAAAACAAAATCCCAAACAACTAATGACATTAAGCAAAATGAAGAAACAAACAATTCACCCATGCTAGGCATATGTTTGTCTGATCACATAGCATCCAATATAGTGTGCAACAATTTGGTAAAAACTATATGTACCACAACAAAACATATCACCACATCAAAATGATCTGTGAGAAAAATAAAGTGAAAAAAAAATAAAACACAAAAAGTATCTATTCAACTATTCTTTGTTCTTTTTATCTATATATATCGTATCTTGAAACAACGGTCCATCCAGGTCAGTAAAACATACAAGTCCTTTCTTTGCAGTGGGTTTTTTTGGTACTTGCTGGAAATACCACTTTTTCCTGCCTTCATTTGGAAGAATTTCCCCCGTGCAAAGAAAAAGGTGTATATACTACTGAAGTGCCACTTAATCCTTTACAAAATGTGTTACAGTAGCAGCATTAAAAGAGATTGTGACCATTTAATGAAGCTTATATGATGCAACAGATTTACATTTTACTTTTCTGGGATTCCCTACTGCAACAGAAGTTCAGTGTTATGTATTAAAAAAAACTACTCAAAGACTAAAAGCTGTTGGCCCTCCAATGGGCAGTTAGGACTGAAAAGTTTCAGGTTGGCCCTATTATATACATATATACCAGTTTGCCTGCTCCTATTTGTAAGGCAAGTAATTCTTCCAGGATTTGCATAATTTTTATGACCTAATGCATTGAGAATTACTGTCATTCCAGCTGGAAACTAAGTGCAGCAGAAGTCAAAGGAAATGTGAAACGGGGACAAATGCGTCACTTCAGCAGCCTTAGGACAAAAGTTCTGTCAAATATTTTTTGATGCTTGTGCTTCAATTTTTCTTCCCTTTTCTAATCTTTTGGTTATCATAAAAGTGATGGCAAAATCAAGACCACACATTAGATTGCCAAACTAAGAGCAAAATCCTACCCTCGGGAGCTTACTCAGGGACAAGAATGACTGCATTATTACATGAAAAAGTTCTGATTATTTACTGTGTCATGGGGATACTAATGAGAATAAATTCATATGGTAGTTAAATATACAGTAGCTTGGCATCCATCCAGTTGGTGAAAAATCCAGGTCAGCACCTGGAAAATTATCAGCAAGAACAGTGAAAACAAAAACACTTTTTTGGGGGTCTGTCAAATTAGAAGTCCTCTCACGAAGCCTATTGCAGTTAGCATCACCTATGCTCATATGTGTTTAAACAAGAATATCCATAGAGCTTCCATGGAACCCTCCATAGAAAAAGTATTAAGCATTAATGTGTTTTAATACAAAGTTTAACTATGGTGTTTTCATCAATTATTGTAGAAAGACCAATGAGGTGATGTGTTAAAAAGGAAGCTTTTTTTTTTTTTATCCCCACTGTATAAATGTGAAGGTGAAAAGATGATTGCCTTAAGGGTCAGGAAAAGATATTACATCTGCGCTCACCAGTGCCCTAAAATTAGGTTCATCCTAACTCTGTCTCACCACAGTGGGTAACATCAAAGGGTCACAGTGCCTCAGAGTTACTGGAAATTATGGAAATCTTTTGAAGTTATTTTGTGGTTGAATACAAGACAGTTGACTTCTCAGCAAAATAATTTAAAATAATGGAAGAGATGCAAAAAAGAATGGATAGAGAGTGTGAGGAAAGGTGTTTAGCTTCTAGTATAACTTTCTGTCCAAATATTATCCTTTTTACGTAAAATTCTGTGGCAGAACAGAACCTGGCTGCAATCAGATACAATTCATATTACCATTCAGGACAACTACAGAAAAGGTACAAAATCATGACAAGCTTCTATAGACATGGCTAATTTCATTGAAATAAATGCCTTCCCTTAAATGAGAAGCCAAGGGAATTTATGAAATAAGGACCGCATGGTCATGAGTTTGAGCCTCAAGCTACTTTTAAGCATGAGAAGCTTCAGCTGAGTTATGGATAGGACAAACATATCCAGAATTCCCTGGATGCTTTCTTTCTACCTAGGAAACCTGGTCTGGAGACAATACTAGAGATGGTCACATTTCATCTGAGTTATCTATCCTCCAGAAATCCCGGCTGTTTATTACTCGCATATGGCAAATCCAGCCATTCAGGAGAAGCTGGGCTTACTGAAAAAGTGGTGTATATAGTCTCTGTACACACATAATTAACACGTTTGGACTTGTTGGACTTGGTTGGATTTGGTTTTGTTGCACAAGTACAAAACATTGTCCAGCAAAGCATGAGAAGCATCGGATTTACCATATGGCACAGTTGCTATTAATAGATGAGTCCTGAGAACAACAGATTGACCGAATAGGGCAGGTTACCTCTGCAACATCTGCAGACATATTTCTGCACAGGAAATATCAGAGATATGGCATCCTAATCAGCACGTGTGGAAGTGCAGGACCATAATCCAAGAACTGTATCCACATTACAACTACGGAAAATGCTGTAACAGTACATACATTTCAAAATAGTAATGTCTTGTGTAATCAATGTTTTATAGACACCCTGTGTATTAAAAAAAAGAAAGACCATCAGGCAAGGTAAAGCTCTCATTTCTTTATTCCCCGTGGTTTTTTTCCAGCAGAGAGATGTGTCTGGAATGCAGACGTGGCTGGTTCTGCTGGGGTGAGGGTGGTTTGTCTCTCATTATTACTTGGAGGAGAGGATGGTGTTTCTGTGTTCCTGACTTATATAAAAGTAATATAAGAAAAATAATCTTTCAACTGAATGAAATAAATATAATTAAACACAGTTAGGATTATATCCCACTAACTATCTGGTTATACTTGTGAATATAATTTTTCATCACACTGTTGCACATCTGCTCTCCGGGAAGCTGTTTAAAAGGGAACCTTACAATTTCTCTCTCAACAAAAGTACGGGGAAATAGCAACTTAACCCAGACTCATTAAAGATCTCATAAAAGATTTTTGCATGTATGTAAAAAAAAAAAAGGGGGGGGGCTGTTTAAAGGTTACGTCTGCTCAAGGCAGACAATAAAGTGATACGATTTGCCTATTTCTGCAGCTTTGGCAGATCGCTGTCTGCAGGTTAATTTTCAGATTCCTTCCCTCCCTTGTTAAATTCTTTAGGAATTTAGGAATACTTTCCCACAGGAGAATATGTGATCCTTTTTCATTTGAGGAAACGAAGTCAGTTTAAACATAGCTATTTCTCATACTGAAACACCTACTATTATAGGGTATAAGAGTTTAATAACACTCCCCTCCCCATATTTGGGTATATAGACCTAAACTTCTATTAGAGAAGATTAATAAATTACATAATTTACAGAAGTTTTTACTTTGAAGAGAAAAGCTAAAAATAAGAGTTATCTGATGCTATTTAGGCTGTTTAATATATTCTATAAAACATTCTCTTTCAAATACGCTTGGATGATTAGAGTTTTCGTTCATATATGAAGTTTTTCAGCTTTAGAGATCACATATGATCACAAAGGACTTTACATTGCCAAAAGCGGACTCAAGCATTTGTGACTTTACTAGGACTTATGAAATTTTAGGAGGCAGTATTGTATACCCGTAGGAAGTCAATCAACAGGATATTTAAGGCTAAAATCTCATCAAACACAGCAAGGACAAGCTTTTGAGGAAAAGGCATTGGAGATGCATGTTTGATATACTAGAAATACTCTAGAACATACTAATTACTCTGCCACTGCCCACTACCTCATGAGGCAACGTTTTCCTAATACTCATCTATCCCACTTCAAGAGTATATATCCTCGAGAGAGAACTTTATTAATACCTATACAAATAAGTAAGTGTATGTCACTGCATGAAATAGGGAATTGCTTGGTGAACAAATGGGCTGAGCCAATACTAACTTACATGATTCATTTCACTGGAAATTTGTATGAGTAGCTTTTTGATATTTAATGTGTTGAGATAAATAAAGGAATTTTAGTTGTAAATACAGTTCTAATTTTTAAATGCTGCAAATTGACAGGACATTAAGAAATTATCCTTCTCTTAATTAGTTTAAGAGACACTGGATCATATTATTAATGGCTGAGGCCAAAAATTGAATTCAGAGCTTCATATGCATAAGTTGCACATTTTTAATTAAATTTATATTCATTCACCTATATATGTATCTCTAATTCCACATTTATGGTCACTCAAAATGCCATTAGGTCTTTGAGTATACAGTGGTTAGACACCTAATCATCAGCTGCAAAGTCTGCAATCATAATATCGTAATATTTGCTGATTTTTTAAAAATTTCTGGTGTTTAATAACACATATATGGCTTTTCTCCTTTTCAGTTCTGAAGGGATAACTAATCCTCAGTGCTAGTGTACTAAAATTAACAACAGCAGACCACTTGTTTTATAGGGTTAGTAATACAGACTCCCTTTAGATCTTCTCAAGTGCGTCTTGATTCACTGACAAAGGAAGAATCACTTTTAGTTTGTGTTCAGGCTCCTATTATCATAAAGTAATTGCAAATAACAGAAGGAGAAATTCTGCAAAGGTTATGTCATTCATTTACCCCAACCTGACACCTAATGAATAGATTTTTTGCGGACAGTACCCACACCTGACTGGAATATATATGACTTCTCTATGCAAGCAATTTTGTATAGAATTGGATGGACAGGGGGGAGTCTGGGACTGGATTTTATATTGCTTCAAGTGGCTCATGTAATCATTGCTGCACATGTGGTAGTGGTTACTCAGGGGAAGATTTTGTCTTATTCATAGAGACGAGACTCATTTCTCATTGGCTGTCTGCACTGATTTACTTTGGTATCCTTCCTAGGAGAGTCTGAATTGTGTTTGAAAGTAATACAGAAATGCATCCTTCCTTTTTCCTCTGTATTAAAAAACATCTTTACTGTCTATCTGCCATGAGAAGTACCATAGCAACTCTGATGTTGCCTCATCCAGAACGACATTGAAGACCACAGGCTTTACCAGAACATCAGACTTTCACTAACAACAGAAACTAAGTCAGCCTCTGAAACCAAAGTCCAGCCTCTGTTTATAAAATAGGGAGTACTCAATAAAGCTAGTTTCTCAAATTACCTCTTTTTGAATCCAGTGGTACAATCCTGCTATGCTTTCCAATTTTTCCTTTCGGTAGATTGGGAGGGCATAGGGCATCTCCTCCTTATTTCACAGTTGCCTCTGTACATTGCTAGAAGACTTTTCTTTTTGTTGCTCTTCTCTTTCTGGTCGTTTTTTTGTGTTTGGTTTTTTTTTTTTTTTGGTTGCCTACTATTTCCTTAATATTCTAAAGCGCATACATTTGCACATCACCTTGGAATTACAGTATCTTCCAGTGAAGCTGAAAATTGCAAAAACCAGTCAAGAAGTCATCTCATTTGTCCCCTAGGAAGCACAGCAAATAGCCAGATCATCTGGTAAGAGAGCAAAAGGCAAAATACATCCTGACCCACAACAGCTTGCCAGAATAAGTTTGTTCTAGTATTGCTCGGTGCAATTAGCCTTGAAGGAGGCAAGCAATGAAAGCCATGAAAACTGCGTGAGGCTGATCATGAATAAGTTAATTTACACAACATTCACATTTATTACTTCTTGAATCAGGCAACTTATTTGGCTTTGATTTTAACTTTATATTCTCTGTGTACTCTATGCATGAAATGACAAAGTGGGAGTTTCAAACTCTGGTTTCCCTGACAAGTAGTAAGAATTTATAAAGGTCAGGAAAAATGCCATGGAACAGATGAACTGTAACATGATTTTTTTTCTAACACAAGCAAATCAAAAAAAGTTAGGAAAACACTGGCATTTACTCCTTATGGCAACTATTTGCACAGTTATTTTCCATCCACGAACCTTTTTTCTGTTGTCAATGTTTGCTATTCTCTGCCCCAAAGTGTGAAGACTATACCTAGAGTTTTCATACTTTAACCTTTCCCACTCATGATATTAAAATGGTATCATTGCATTTCTGCTTTATATAAGATTTACAGATTTTGATATAAATGACATTTCAATTACATTCCACCTGCCTGTCATAAATCTGCAGTAGCTGCACAGCATTACTACAATTTAACTACACATCATCTAGTATCTAGAGCTATGATGTCTCTTTTGAAATTAGTCTTGTTACATCAAAGAGCAAGTATGGAAACATAAGCAGGAGATTTCAGATTAATCAGCATAAAAAGAGCATCCCAGTTTTTACAGCTGCATGGCCACTGCCTTATGCTACTCATATGCTACAAAGACTTGCTAGTGCAAAAATCTGGAAAGGCTCAGCTACGTGTCCAGCACATCCTGGCTGTTACACAGGGAATTCACTCTCCTGTTTTATTGTCTCTTTCCTCTTTGAACTCATATGGATACTGCATGTAGGAAAGAGGGTATATTACTGTTAATCACTTTCTCATATAGGGTTCCTTTAACCAACCTTGAGATGCTGATGGGAAATACCTCTGGGCCATATCTGTCTCCGAAAGCTGCATATACGTGTCTTTAGAACAGGGGCAGGTACTGAAGTTTCCTTCACTTGGTTTGGTGATGGAGGTCAAAATAAGACTTCATTTCCTCTCTCAGGGGAACCCACCATCCTTAATAAATACCCTCTTTATTATGTATCTAAATAAGCTTCCTTTATTTCATGTAGTCTCAAGCCTATGGCAAAAATGAGCAAATACAGACACTTAACTACAGGAAAACCAGCAAAAGAATGCAGAAAAAGGGGGAGGAGGAGGAGGGAAAGCAGGAAGGGTATTATTGTTAATATTATATATAGTTTTTCTTGCTTTGTATTCTGGTCTATGCTTAGACCAGCAAGTTGGAAGACTGCTGTGCTGTCTCCTTCCACTGTGTAAATGTAGCTTCCATTAAAGCTAACTTCACACACACACATGCACAAAGTAGTTGCAATCATGAGATACACAGGCTTGCCTGGTTGCATTATGGCTTATATTCTTTGTACATAAACTGCCGCAAGAGGAGAATAAGCATCATTGGTTGAACAAGTCTCATGTTGCATCTGGTAGGATTCAGCAGTGCCCAAGTATATTGTACATGAGGAAGTTCAGACAGATGCACCCAGAAAGACAACAGATTGTTGCACAAATATTAACAGCATGAACTTCTGGGGTTCCAGTTCTGCTATATTTTGAGCACCCTAATATACTAGACAGTGGGAATAATCAGCTGGCCTCTTACAGCTCACTAAGTTTAAAAAATTTTAAAAAAAAAAGTAACAAATTTTCTTCCCCATGACTAGAATCTCTCATCCAAATTGGGCATGGAAATCACATTTTATGTATTACAAAGCAGCAGAAACACAAAGGCTGGAACACGCATTTGGGGAATGGACATTTTACTTCAGAAAAATAAAGTTTAGTAATAAATAGGAAAATTGCTTAGCTAGGCTCTACATGTTACTACTGTCAACAGTGAATTATGCAGTTGTCTCTATGACTGGTCTTTTGACTCCGTTATTGATTCATTAGATTAGCTCTTGATCCTGTCATAGCCCAGCTTTGAAAGTACAGTAGCTTAAACTGGCGCCGATTCAAAGAAATGCTTTGAGAAAATGAATAGGTACCAGAGATAATAAAATTAGATGTCAGTACATTAAACATTTTTTTCCCCATGACTGGTCATCACAAAATATCATAAAATCTGTCATAATAAAGGGCATACTGTTATAAATAGGCTGATGAGGCATGAAAGATCATATGTGATTTATTTTACCGTTATTAAACTAAGTGGATGAGTAGTTCATTCAAAGATGCAAAACTTTTTGTTGTTATAGACTTCTGTTTTCCTTAATTGTCTTCCTTAACTGAACAAAGTCAGGATGAGATTTTTATATCCAGCAGCAGATCATTTCAATTCCAGTTGACTAGAAACTCATATTTCACTAATTATAGGAATTTTGAAGGATAACCTTATAAATATCATGACCTAAAAAACTTTTTGCCATCTAATGAAGTGAGCTGGAAAGAGACTTTGGTGTTAACTGTGTTCATGACTTCCTCTGATCTCTGGAAACATAGGATGGAGAATGACCATATGGTGGCATGCACTTAGGGAAGGCATATGACAAAAAAGGCTGTAGCCATGCTTTAATATCACTTGGCCCTCTCTTTTGTTTTTGACAATCATCAGTTTAAGGAACACCTGAGCTGGAGTTTGTATCCAGGTCTTTGTTTTTAATTGCTACCAATGAACAAGTTACTGTGAATCTGTACCGTTCATTTTTTAAGAGTAATAATGTTCAAGCTATGGCCCACCATAGCAATGAGCTCCACAGATATAACAATGTGCTGGTTTAGGGGGCTAGGGCAGGGTGGGAACACACTTCTGATTCACTTTAAATTTGCTACTTCCCTGTGCATAGGGAAAATACAAAGCAAAAAAAAAAAACCCACTGATTTTTATGATTCGCATATTTAAGGATTTAAGGTATATGTGATCTCTCTCTTTTCCCTTGGGCAAAGCATCTGGCAAAATTATTGTTCATCCTTTTGGGGGATATAACTTCAAAAAAAAAAAGAAACAGGTGAATTGTAACCCTTGGAAAGCTACACACTGCTTAATAGAGGCATTAATTGTTTCCGGCTGCTTTGCAATACCATCTTCTCCATCTGTCAACAACATGGTATCGATAGCACAAATACTTATTTCTCTGTGTGTGGGATACAGGAAAATTTGTGTTCATTTTGAGAAAGAAATAAACTAGTCATACGCCTAAAATTAATTGAATTTGTTTTCTACTACAATGATTTAATATGTGGTTTGATGCTAGAGACAAATAACAAACTGCAGCTGTTGGATCACTGTTGAGGGCATTTGGACAGTTTAAAGATGCATTAAATCTTCTAAACACCTGTAACCAAACGAGTGATGTAAATTAGACTCAATTTCATTTGCTTATATGGTAAAGTTAGGTATATTTTGAAAATTTTTTTTGATTATGATACTAAACAGATTGTCAAAGATTTACTTAGTGATGCACTGTTCTATGTTATTTTTCTCAAAATTAATTCACCACCTGTTTCATGGCTTTGCTATGCATATGCCAGTGTCTGAAAGATCCTTAGCTGAAAAATAGGTCTGCCTATAAATAATATGCAGTATTTTACAAATATTTATGACAGAAAACTCCCTTTTAAAAAGTACATTTTTATCAGCTCTTTACTTCAGAAACATTAAGTGTTGTATTCCAAAAACAGTGAAGAATTCAGCCATGTTAATATTGAATATCAAACCAAAATCTCTCTAATAAAGAATTTATCTTGGCATTACTAGTAGCAATCTAAACCAAGGCAGACAGCGCAAATTGTTTCTGCTTCTTGATTAACAGAGGATCACATGCCATAGGGAGGCAACACAGCAAGAGCTACTTCAGGAGGATTATTCAGCAGAACAAGTTACAAAAAAGTATAAAGCTATTTTCATGTCATGCTTTCCACAACTGGAAAGGCAGAAATGTGAAAAAAATTGCTGGTGTCCCTCACCCTTTTGGAAGCTTGGAAAGCTGCGTTAATGCACTCAGGGCCTCAGAAAGAGTGTTCATAGCTAATTCATATCAGTATTTCATATTTTTCAGTTTTTATAAAAATGATTAATGAATCTGTGAAATGTTTAGATATCACTTAACTGACTTGAGCGTCACAAATTATCACCATGCAGTGTGTCACAGACAGGCAAAACATATGCAACAGAATGAGATTTTGAAAGAGCTGATGAATAATTTCCTTTGATGGAATTTCATTGACAAGCAAATAAATAATAGCTAGGAAAAACAACACGACAGAGGAAGTCTCACTCCTGATCTGCAACATTCTACATCTGATTGCTCAAAATGTACTCCTTAATCTTTTGCACAGTCAACTTGCCAGACAGACAGCTGCTATCTGAGAGATTGTATTCCACTGTGTTAAACTGTAATAAATAATTTCAGAAGACTAAAGCAGAAACTTGAACTCACCACAATGGTGGCTGCTACTGAATGGGCAGCAACATGTCAGGGTGCAATAGTGAATGTTAACAGAACACATTTGATGGCAGCATTCACGAGAAAATACTGACTAGGACATCATGGACCTCTTTTGTCTCCTTTATACAGGTGCTTCGAGTTAAACAGCCTAGTGAGCAAAAGAATCAGTGCAGAGAGAAAAATATACTTCTGGCTTAGTCAATATAATGTATAAAGGTTGGTAATTTCCATCCGGATAGATTGCATTTGCCTTGCTGATGGATTAATACAACTATAGCAAGATATTTCTTCTCCCCTTCCTACACTTCTGCCTTCTCATCCTAATTCCTTCCAATTACTGCTGGTACAAGCCTGTCTTCATTTGTCATTACTCTCACCCTGCTATTGCTATGGCTTCAGTAGACTAAAACACAATCCCACTAGACCCAGATCATGACTTAGAAAGGAAATGCTGCAGTACCTTGACAAACAGAACTCAAGTTTTGCTTTTACCAAGTATCTATTTTAGTGTGAACTCTTCTAATCTGAGACACACTTTTATTCTACATATTTAATCCACACCATAGAGTTGGGAGGGGGGAAGGTTGTTCCTGGATGATTTGTGAAATGCTGAATTAAGAATCTACATTAAAGTCAGGGCTATGGTAATAATAAAGATAATTATTATTGTGGTAGCAGCTGCAAGAACAAGAAATGTGGGTAAAGTGAGGAAATTAAAAGGCTTAGTGCAGTTTTTCATATAATCTAGTATATTCAATTGCCATAAGATCTCAAAAACCCCACAGCTTTAAACTAGACAATTTTATGTGAATTTTGTTATAAAAGAGACTGAAACAAAATGTTAATTTATCCAAGTACGTTTTTCATATTAAAAAAAACACTTTTCTAACTCTTTCTCGTTTTCTTGAGTTTAACATCTTGCAGTTTATGCGCTTCCATATGAACCATACCTTAGTGGTAGATAATTTGAAAAGAGTGATAAAATGTCTCCATGTCTCTATCCCACTGAGTTTTAGATTGGACTTAAATTAAACTAAAAATATTTTTTCATGGAAAAAATAAAAATGTTCTTTTTAGCCAGATGAAAACGTGTTGAGTTTTTTCAACATGTTCTATGTCCCTTCAAACATTTCTTTTTCATTGAAATGTAATTCCAATAAATGCAGTGGAAAGCTTGAAGTGAAAGTAATAGGGACATCATCTTCAGATGGGGGTAAAAATCCTACTTCCATCCTCCTGCACTAAGTGCTTCTCTCAGTGATGATCCTCAGAGTAGGGTTTGAGTGAAGGGGTTTATGAAATGCTGATTGCTTTTGATAACACTGCACAGAAACTCGTGACAAAAAAATATACTAATAAACCCCTGATTCATCTGAAAATATGTGCATCTATGTTTTACTAAGAGAAGACACTTTATATTAGTTAAGGCTGTGTTAATACACATTTGTACTATACATTAAAATGTTAATGAAAAGTAAGAGAAGCCTCGTAATAATAGGTTTATGCTTGATAGGAGCAAGAGTTAAAGCCTGAAGCTTTAACTTCTTTTTAAACGCAGGTTCACAGAATCAAACTACAAGGCTATGATATATATGGATAAAATTACTGATTCTTTCTCTCCTCCAAAGATAAACACAGAAACAGCTTAAGCATTCTGTAACTCCCTCATAGATTATACTATTTACCTCGTAGGAATGAATAGGAAATGTGTCTCATAAAAATTCAGAAAGTGCTTTCAGATACAATCTTCAAATACAGAAATTTAGCTGCAAAGAAAAAAATAATACATTGTTCTTCATATCCACTGTGGTTGGAACAAGAGGTAAGAGGCTTATGTTAGTGTAATGGTTTTTTTGGTTAGAACTTAGGAAAACATTTTAAAAGATAATGAGACACTGTAGTTTGGTAGGCTGGTCTGGGATCCTCCATTTTTGTGGATGGATGGCCTATTGGGTACGATGCAGGAATAGTTGTTTCTTCTTTGGGTGTAAAGGTTGGTGCAATAGGTCATCTGTTAAGTCTGTTTCAGAGCTGCTTTTCATGCAGTTTTCCTGCAATTCTCAGATCACCATTGATTGAACAGTGCTCAAACAGAAAAAGAAATTGCTATCCCCTTATTAAGGATTATTATCTGAGGTTAGATATAAAACGATGCAGCCAACATCATTGTATGAAATCTCCACACCAATTTCCCTAAACCCCCAAATAAGCTGAAGCCAAAATCCTGTAGTTAAGGGATACCAGGATCCCTCAACTCCAGCCATCACTCAGTCCACATCTTAAGTCTTGTTGCTAGAAAAAAAAAAAAATTTATTCATTTTCTTTTCGATCCATGAAAAATCCCCAAGAAACTTTCACCTGAAATGCCAATGTGAACAGCAGGTGCTTTCCGCTTCTGGAAATGAATGCATCTGCTTATAATTTCCAGTGATTTGACTTTTTTGTTTGAGAACATTATTCTAATGGATTTTTTGCAACAGCGTAAACTATATTGTAGTTTGTGTTTCAGCTGCTAACTAATGACAATACACTAATTAGAGATTCCAGCAATTGTGTTCTGAGATGTGACTTGCAATCCTGATCTAAACATGATTGCCACACTTTTTACTTTAAATGTTCATTTCTTTGTCGTGTGTAAAACATTTTATTATGGCTAATATAAACTTAAATTAATTCAAGAAAAATGAAAGTTATTTGTTTGAGGGAGCCAGGGAATATTGTAACCTTGATGCAGCCAAGTGTGGAGGACAGAAAACCAATTAGCCCATATACATAAGCTTAGAAGCAAGGCTGTAGTATGGAAAAATGAATGGATTGTTCAGCTTGTTCTAGCCATTCTTGCAGATTTAAAGCTGAAAATTAAGGCTGAATATGCATCTTTTCCCTCTGAAGGAAGGAAGATAAATTGGAAGTAAATTGGAAGATTGTTTGATTCCCCACTTGTTTTCGAGATGATGAATAAGTAGTGTTTTGGAGGCCCTATTAAGGCAGGGAAACAATAGGTTAGTCTCTAGACAGTTTAAGAAATACTCTTTTCTAAGCTTCAGTAAGGAATATGTGAGTTTTTACAAACACCTCTATACCATCCAGTAGGATTTTTCATTTATCCTGACAACGAGTAGAACAGCGGTCTTAAGATTAATGAATGCCACTGAAATAGATGTGATATATAAAATTTTATCCAGTACTATGCAAGACATTTTTAACTCACTTAAACTGAATCCTTACTTAAATTATTTAAATTCCATGTTTTCATACCTAAAAATAAACAGCTCTGGAAATGCATTAATGTATGACAACCCAACCCAAGTGCAAACTGAAACACACAAAATATGTTTAAAAAAAAAAAAATCAATGTACCTTTCACCATTTGAATTACAAGGAGGTAAAGGTTTTGGAGAAACAAATAGCAAAGTATCACAGCAAGAAATAAAAGTCCAACTAAAATAAACAGCCAATAAGAGTACTAATAAGTAATTTCCCCTCTTTCTGGTCTATATTTTTTACATTTAATTCTCTCCATGTTTCACTTTACAGTCTATCAGTCCTTTTGGGATGCAACCTCACTTTTCCACTGCTGCATCTCATCCCATTTTTCTGTTGTTCTTTTTTTTTTTTTGTGATCCCTGCAAAGATAGTTCCTGCATTAACCTAATCCAGCATTTTGATACTCAGTATCTTTGTCTAGAAAAGAGTCTTAAATTCTTAAAGAAGAAATGGTGCATATGTTAGGCTAAAAAAAAAAGTCTTTAATTTCCTATGCATCCTGAGAAGAGAAGAATGGATGATCTGTGGGGTATTCACAAAGAGTGCATACAGCCAAGGGAAAATGACTTCTCCAAGGTCCCTGCATAAGCCTAGAGTTTAGTCCTACTGTGCAGATGTAGTCCTGTGTTTTCATTCACATCAGACTTCCCTCCCTCTCTTTTATTGGTACACACTACCATTCTGTTTATCATCAAACTTATGAAGAAACTTTCCTTTAAAACCTGGAAGCATAAATCCCAACTGTTATCTTTTTTTCTCTCCCTCTCCCCAGTCCATCCCCGTGTTTTATTATCACAGTTGGAGTAAGCATATCTCAGCAATTACAACACTTCCACAGGCAGTTCTCAGGCCACTTGAGCTGACACTTTGAAATATTAGCAGGGAAGTAATGCAGGTGCAGGCACTGGCAAATGTCCAGCAGCAAGTTAACAACCAGTTCAGAATTTTAAAGGGGAGTTTGTATTATATGCTATTAAACAGTTGAAATTAGAGATGGAAATCCAATTCATTTTGTCTAGGAATCGCTTCACCTCCGAAGCACTGCAGTTCACTCAAGTGAGGATCAGCATATGCTGGGACTTCCACATAACATTTTTAACATCTTGTTGCAGCAAGGGCTGATCATATGAGAGTTAAGGCTATAAAATATGAGCTATAGCTCTTTTCATAGAAATGCTTGGATAGAGGAGAAAAATTATAGTCTATATTGATTCTGAAGACACTAGGGATAGTGATGTAAGAAAAAAGGCTCCTTCCAATAAAGAACTATCTTACATATGCAGTGCCTTCTGGCTACAGCGTTCCTGCAAGTTAAAGAAGAAAAATTACCATTGCGAGGGAACATGTAGATTTAATATATTCCTCCCTCTCTTTTCTCTTTCATTCAGTGTTTGCAGTGTAGTGTATTACAGCAAAGATGGGCTGCTGCTGCCGACAAACTGGAGCTTGAAACAATGACACTATACCAGGCAAAACTGGGGTCTTTGAAAGCAAGCTCTTTGAGATTAGAAATGGCCCGAGACTGTGTGCGTACATGTGTGGGCGTGTATGAGAGAGACAGAGACTAGAAGTGCCAAAACTACCTTGACACTGAGGACTTGAATCAAATCAAGTAATTCTGAATATGAGAAAAATACTGTGACTGATGTTCCCAAGGGTAAAGTTTTCAAAAGCACATCAGTGACACCAAAACCTGCCTTATTTATCAAAGTAACATAAATCACCTGTATGTTAGTGCATATGCACGGATAAAACCATGACATGTCAATAGTAAACTAGATCAGAAAAATAGTTCTTGACTACTCTCTAAAAAAATACAACCAACCATACTTAGTTCTAAAACCAAATCATTTTACATGTTTGCCTCCATACTGTCCAATTTTTTTGCAAGAATTTGTACACAGTGCTTCCTGCCTGAAAACCATCATATTATAAAGACGGAGAACATTTCTCATGAGGTTTCAGTTCAGTTACATAGACAGTTACATAGATTGACACAGTACATAATGTAGAGAGCAGTATCCCTGAAAACCTCCCAACTTCTGTCTTATATTATGCAGCCTTTTTTTTTTTTTTTTTTTTTTTACTTCAGCTATCTTCAGCATTTCCACAGCATCTAAAACAAGCCGTACGGAATTAATAAGCAACACAGACTGGTTTTCATCTAAAAGGCCAGTAAGAAAAGAGATAGTATTTCAGACTCTCCAAAAGAGAACACATTGGGAGATGCAGAACCTGAATATTTGTTAGAAGACTACACTGGCAATTTATAACTTGTTACTCAAAGAAAAAAAAAAAAAAATCAGTTTTCTACAAATGGCAGCAGAATAAGAGCATACGGAGAACAAACCATATGCTGATACAAGCTTATATATAAAAACACACACTTTAAAAAAAAAAAGATCTGAGTTCACAGCAAATTGGGAAAGTCATCGCTACCCACTATGAGAAATCTCACACAGGGAGAGAAGAGAACATTACAATACTTTATAACCATTATTGCTTTGGACTAACAGATATTATAAATTATTACAGTAATTCATACTTTACTTCCATACTTTGTTTTGATGTTGTTGTAACTACTGAAGAGAGAAGAAAATCCACAGGTAAATAGGGAAGGAATAAAACATTGTTTCCCATCTCCCATGTGCCAGAGCAGATCCTAGGATATTAGAAGCTACTCATATTTACCCTGCTTGTCTCATCATGTAAACTATTCATGAAATAGAAAATATTTTCACAGCTAGCAGAATCAAGCAGGTTGGGATGGACTCTCTTTACTCCAAGACAACTTCACATTATGCTTTGTAACAAAGTCTCCTCTCAGTGAAGAGACACAGTTACTTTTGCATCTGCCAGTTTTCAGCGATGTTCAGCACTGGAGCTCTGTCAGGCTGACTTAATGAGCCGATGAGCTCCAGCCTTCATCACTGATTTGATGGGAATAGCACACAGCACCAGGTGAACTGATGTTCTTGTCCACTGGGGAAGATCTGTGGTGTTTCAGTACCCAGGTATCACATCTGGAAAATACAAAGGGTTCATAACTTGCTTTAAAACTGGTAGCATTAATGGGCACAGGATTGTAGTTTGCTTTTAGAAGCTTTAACCACCTTGCAAGCAGTAGTATTTTCTCCTCCTTTTAAAAGCTTTTTCCTTGTTCACAAACGGTGAATTCTGCAAGCATTTTGTATTAAAAAAAAAAAAAAAAAAGGAAGAAACCACCAGGCAACCTGAGCTAGCTAGCAAGCTAAGCATACGAGAACAAGGCCAAAATTCCCATTAGAAAGGGATTTAGTATCCTATATCCTTTTCTGTACCAAGCCTCTTGCAAAAACCTGGTGAAAAGGTACTGCAGAGATATCAGCTAACTGTTCCAGCAGGGCTAACAGTACTGCAGAGCAATGAGGTTCCTACTTATCCTGAAGCTTCCAGGTTTTTCCGTGTCCTCTCCTTCCCCTTGGTTTTCTAAAGTATTATCAACTCAGCTTTTAAAAAGCCGCCCACGTGGTTATATTCTCGCTGCTTAACATACATCAAGGCAACAAGTGATTCCCACAGGCAGCCCCACTCTGATGGCTTATGTATATAATGTCAGGAGTGACAAGGGTATCGCTAAAGTAATACCATTTTGCTTATGTTCTTTAGGAAAAAGACTTCAGACAAATGAGTTTTCTTTTTTCAAAGGAAAAGTCTGAGGAGTATTCACCCTTTCCCCACACATTTTTAGGGCATCTCTGCAATTATGATAATTCCATGGAAGTGTTGCCAGGAGTGGAAGATTTCTGGTGAGAAAATTTAAATATTTAAGTATTAAAATACTGAGTAAAAGTAGTGAGTATTACCTCCAAGCAGGGATCATTTTATTCAAGTTTTGACAAAAATTTTTCAGTCCATACCAGTTTAATTGCTGGACCCATCCAGTCCAACTACATGCACAGATGGCTGATGCCTACTGTTGTGTTGATGAGCGGGCACCCACCTGCTTTGCTGGCTCATGAGTCTTCCCTGGTAGAACAGGGAAGTCGTTGCAGGAGTTTACAATCCTCAGATTATCCCCTTCTTGAATTTACTCTAGATCCTTTTTGCAACTGGGATGCAAGAACAGAACACAGACTAGCAGTGCCTTTTACACTCACACTAGCTTGCCAAATATTACTGAGAACTCCCTTCACCTCTCAAAGGTCCAAGCAATAATTTCAATCATCTTTTGAACAGCACAACCGGTATTGGCTCAGGCATTCCTTGATAAATAAATGCACCCACGGTTTTTTTCTGTAGAACATTGCCAACTGATAGGTTATCATTTTAGGGTAGAAATTACTGTGATGAGCTCCCAAGTTAGCGAAAACATATTTTGCTTTACTCAAGGACATATTGTTACTATTTTTAAACATCAAGGCCCAGCTGTTATTACTATCCGGTGTTATTTTGATGTTCTTCTCTATTGTGGAAGCTTACAACCGTGTTTAGTCTTCACTTGACTTACACTTTCTTCCTTTATTTTACATGCTTTCTGCAGTGTAATTGGACAGTATATGTAGCTCCCCCTGAATACCTGAGCTCAGGATAACTAAGGCATCAAAACACTGTAGCAAGGGAACATCACATAACTGGAGCAAGAAAGAGTTGAATGTTTTCTGATGGAATACCTGCCACAGCCTTTTTTTTCCTTTAATTTCAAAATGGGTATTTTTGACTGGCAGGGTTCTCAAAATATTTAAAGATTAAGGTGTATTATTACACAATAATAATATTTTTGCTTCATCTCTATATATAACACAGAAGTAGAGTCCCTTCAGTCAAAAGAAAAATTAACATGAAGGAACTGTCTTCAATTTTTTTAAAACATTCTTGAGATTTCTGATTAAAAAATTCTGAAGCACTGAATTTTCATCTTTTTTTTTTTTCTTCCAAGTAGTGTTGGTTTCTGTGTAGAATGATAATTTTTGGTTCATGTACTGAGAACAGCAAAATGAAATGCAGTATTACCAGAGACTATGAATTACATTGATTGCTAAGATGACCAGAATCTTTCCAACGTACTTCACCTACATTTTTGACTGCTTATATGACATGACAGATAATCATTTAAATAAAAGTCAATACAACTCAGCATCATTAAATGACTGAAGAGAAGTAACACTGTTTTAAAGTTATGCTATGAAAAGAAGTTCAAGCAGCAAAATACTGGTATATTTGTAGACATATCTACTAAAATATGTAAGCTATGGAAAACCAGGATAGTTTAAGACATTCCACATACAGATATTTGTTCAGAATTTTTTCACTGAAAAGCAATACAGTTTAAATAAGAACTTTGATAGCTTGTGCAGCTAAACTTACTAAAATTGGAACAAAAAGGCAAGAGACTTGTAATACTAAATGGTCTCACGTCAGAGTTTTTGAAAGAAAGGTCCATTTTTTTGTCATGTTGAGATGGGTTTACTTTTTAGATAAAAATTTCAAAATGAAAAAAAAAAAATCATCTTTCCCCAAAAGTTTTATCTTATGGATCATGAGATTTTAATTGTCCTCATAGAAGCAACTAACTGTGATTGCTCTCTCCCCAGTACTGAAAATCTGGTATCTGCCCACCTACATAAAAGTGATCATTTGGCTTGATCAGTATTAACATTTCATTTTCAGCCCTTTGACAGAAATTTGCGCATTTTAGTAATTTACTGTGGGTGGGCTCTATCTGATATCTAACTGCAGTGTTTTATCATTGCTGCCTTTGTTTCTCAGTAAGCAGAGACAAAAGTGCTTTTTTTGCTCCGATTCCAGGGAAATTAAAAACTAAGATGTATTAATAGTTACATGAAGATAGTCCTGACAAGTACTTTCCAGCTCATAGCTGCCACTAAGCCATTAACATCACCTTTCACTGTACATTTGTTTTGAGGATGAAATTATTAACCTATTGAAAAGTTACATTACCAAAATGAAAAATTAAAGATGTGCAGAGATAATAAATGGAGATATTGAGGATACTGTGGTTGGGCGATATGGTACCAATTATTATTAAACTGATTTAATAATTTAAAACTTTCTAGAAGGGTGTGAAAAAGTACAGTGAAGAAACTCACTCAAGGCACATAAAATAGCAATGCTGGATATTCAAGCTTAGTCATCTTAAAGGGAATTAATTAGGGAGCAATATCACCTAACCTACTGCTGAAACTGAACACCAAACTGCAGCATCCAGATTCATGCATAATTTTTTTAAATCAAATCTTGAACAACAGTTTCTTTTTAAATACTATCTCATAAGAAATTCTCCCCTGATTTTAGGAGAAGGAACTGACATCACTTTACACACTCCCTGAATGACCCAGCTAGAAGCATTAAGTAAATCATCCCAGCTGTGAATGCCACATCAGCATTCAGATATGCATTTTCTGGTTAGCCAGCAGAGGTATTTTGCAGAAAGCCTGACATTTATTGCAACGAAAGGGAAACACCATCGATTGTAACATGTCACTTGCAGGGAAGTGTAAAAATATTTTGGTACAGAGAGAGAGACTAGAAAATTTCCAGATTAATTGCAAAGAAATTGAGAAGATTTAATATTTGGGAAAAAACTAAACAACAAGGCTCCATATTAAGTAAGAATATCTCACTGTGAGAACGATTTCTCTAAATACAAGCTTTCAAATACACTGGGAAGTGGGAAACCTGACTCTGCATTTCAGTTTCTTAGAACAAAGGACTGTCCCTGACATCAGCATATTTCACAACCTGAAGATACATCCTGTGATATACACATACACAGTTATACCTACAGTTTTCAAACCCACAGACACTGATTTAACCCTGCAATATCAGTTAACAGGTCCTGCACAGCCTAGCTAGCATATACAGCCTTGGAAACCGAAAAGATGAATTCATTTTTATCAAATAAAATCTAAGGGAAACCCAGGGAAAGCCCCTAAAACTGAACTAAATGCACAGAGGACTTGTATCAAAATATATGGAACAATAGATGAAAACTTCATGTTTTATAAATTGACCTCATATTAGACTTAAACATATTCAGGAAAAAATTGTGAAGCATCTGAAGTATTTCAAAACCACGAATAGTTCCCTGCTTCTTGTCTTAAGTAATATATGCAAGTCTATTTTAGAAAGTAAAAAGATTCCCACGTTTCAAAGGTTTTTTTATTTTTTCATGAAGTTACCCCCAAAAAAAGAAAATTCGGTGACTCAAGGTAACCATTGTTATTTTCAATTGCCCTTTCTTCATCAACTCAAGAACACTCAAACCTTCAAGCAAGTTTCTGAGTCTCTTGGGACACATCAGAGAAATTCACAATCTCGCAGCTGCTACCTGGATGCAGTTTGTCAGGATCATATTAAAAAGCTATATTCACCTCATAATTAGATATATCATTAAACATTCACAATTTTTAATGTAGCCACTGGCCCATTACAAAAATATCCAGTCTCATAGCAGCTATTCAACATGCCTCTTATGACATGGGTGGTAAGGGACCTCTAATTGGAGACATTCATTGACATTACAACCTCTTCATCAGACCCAGGAGGGATTTGCTAAGCTCATGTTAACTAACTGAACACAATCCCTAATATTTAAACAAGTTAGCAGCAGTAAATCTTGTGTCACACTGTTTCCCACTGCTAAGCAGAGCATAAAATTACTGAGCACCTGTCAACTTCTCCACTGCAGCCATAAACTTCATTTTCTTCAGTGTTGCTGAGCAAAAGCTACATTTAGTTTTATAAATCCACTTTCATACTACTGCTAAGAACACAGCTGTTTGATTTAGTAGTCTGACGTATGACTGAAATTTTTTATTGTTGTAATTTGCTCAATTTCATATTCATCTGATCGACTGTATCTTTAAAAAGCCCCTACAGATAATTTTATGCATTCACGTTGCTTTTTGGACCACTTGGACATAGCATAGATGTAGACACTATTACTTTTAAATTGTGTGTTCTGGTATGAAGAATTTGATTGCACAGTGAATGCATTCATACAAGCTGCCTGCACCTTTTCAGAGGATACATGGAAATTCGGTAACAATATTAAAATCTTTCCTTAACAAAAAAAAACCCCAAACCCCTATGTTTTCCTTATATTTAAATATAAATAAAATGTGAATTTAAAATAACTGCAATTACATCTTTTCTTTGCACAAGTTGAAATGCATCATTCTTTTTATAAATGTTGTTTAATTCATAATCTAAGTCACTGTTGGAAGTAACACTCCAGTGCCCTACAAGCAGGCAGCAGGAGAGGCTCAGAAGGTCCCTCTGCTGCATCTCTACCCCACAGTAAGCCTGCATCTATCTGCTGAAGGCATTTCATACAAAGTTGACCTACAGCCACTACAGGGAAACAGGTTTGGTTTGTTCCTGGCCAGGGACACACCTGCAGCAGCAACGCAGTGAAGCTGTCACACAGGCTCACTGGGACTAGTGAAACACTTCAGTGTTAAGCTTAGGTCTTGTAATTCATAAATATACGTAATGACGACATTCCCCTCCGTCCTCCTTTCCCCAGACTGACTGCTGAAGAAGAAAAAAACCCTACCAAAACGTGCTGAGGTAAGCTTAGGATGTTCTCTCCTCCCTCAGAAATTAGCCGCTGTAAGACTCAAAGTGTCTAGTCTAAACAAATGAAATGGGTAACATTTTGTCTCTAAGAGTTTCTGAGCTATTTAGGACTGTGACCTTTTGCGTTTTCTGAACCTATTGTATTTTCCTTAAAAAACAAATAGACAAAGAACCAGACAAACAAAACCATTAAAGGTTCTCCTTTTTCATTATTTCGTCTCTGGCTGTTAAACCTAAACCACTCCTGAGCTGAATTCCATCAAACTTGGCAGGTTTATGGAAATAATACCTGCTGAAAACCAGACTAAATTTTGGATTAATAGCACGGTAGGATTCTGAGGCAAAACGTCAAAAACATCAGCCTGTTGTAGTGTACTAGAGCAGGATGTCATAGGCAAAATTCTTATAATTTATCAAATTCCACCAAGCTTATCAGCCCTGGAAGGGCAGAAGTAGCAAGTAAGTGCTCCAAAGCACAAACTAATATCTTTAAGAGATATATTCAGAAAGTAGAAATACCATCACGTCTGAGCATCCTTAGTAAACAATCTCAGGGTGGCTGATAGCACAGAAGAATGACTTTTCTTTCAGAGGCTTTACACCATTGTTATTCTACCAAAGATTATTAAAAGTCCTTCAGACACTTTCTGAGTATCAGGAAACATTTCTGCTTTTGCAAAGCCAGACTGGGGCGGGGGGGGAGAAAAAGAAAGAAAACACACTAATTGCACTCTCAGTTAAGTCAACCAAAAGACTTACTGGATCAAATTGTTATGACTTTTTATTAATACAGATCTGCAATAGAGCAACAAACTCTTCATCAAAACAGTACCACTTTCATAGGATAAATTTTCCATTGTCTAACTTGCTTTTAACTTCTAATTTACAGAAGAATGATGCCTACCAATCGACTCTAAATACAAACCATCAGGGTACTAGTTCTCAGTTGGACTGAATGTTTTAGGAGTTACAACCCAGGACTGTCTGAGGTATCCGGGGTAACATATTGACTACCTGAAATGATCCTGTGCTCGCAATTGGTTTAAATCACTGTCATGTCTAATTGCTCCTGACAGCAAGGGTATAGGGGTTTCTTTGTGGTGCTGTTTTTAATTGGTATGAAATACTTCACCTTCTCCATAGGCAGAAACTTAACTCCTATCCTGAACTGAGGTTAATTTTGGGTGTGAAGGGAAAAAATAAGGAAAGAGAATAATTGTTGGGTTTTTTTTCCCAAAATATGAAAAGAGCTTTTTAGAAAGGGAACCCGATAGTATGTGAAAATAGTGACTTAAAATAGAATCCTTCCCTATTCTTGGTACCACAGTGTTTTAAGAAATACCGCTCTTTTCAAAGAGTTGGACAATATCTTTGATAGTGTAATCCAATACTAGGTATCTGAATTTTTCTGAACATTAATTACCACTGAGCTGTAGGTTACATCAGGACAAATTCTCACAGAAAAACACCACCTTTGTTTATTCAAATAAGTAAGTTTGCTTCACCAAGTAAAATGAGCTTTGGCTTTTCATATTTCAAGCTTTAAGCCTGTCCACCAAGACCAAAAAAAGATTATACTGCAATTATTGAACACTTCGTCTGTCCATACCACAGACTTGCTGATCTACAAATGTTCAACAGCAAAGCTTATCAAAATGATAAGGACTGAGCAGGAGTCAGTCCTGCACTTAAGACCAAAAGAATAGAGAAGATATATTTATTAGAAAATCTGCATCCAACGTTATTTTTCTGGAGCTGTTCCTAGTATTCATTCTAAGTTTTGCAATATGGCTTTGAAAGATAAAAGACAAAGCTAATGAGTCTCACTTTGTTCTAATCTATTCTCTGTAGTAATTTCAATCACACAGTTTGTACTTTAATTCTACAGCTTGTTTTTTGCACGGTCAGCCCTATCTCGCAAGTGTTACAAAGAAACTTCACCATGGTTGAATAAAGGAGTGACTTTACTTAAAACCAAGTTGTTCCAAAATTTCCATTGAGGGATTTAAATGTTTAAGGGAGGGGAAAAAAGAAAAAAGAAAAAAGAACAAAATATTTCTTTAAAAAGGAAAGATACTTCTTTGTACTACTGGCTTTTACATATGTTTAAAACATTTCAAAACAAAAAATGAAATCTTATTCTAAAGTATCAAAATGGAAAATGAGGATGTGATCAGACCCTCTCCCCATATCAATTTTCCATTTAAAAAAATTATGTTTCTGTGAAGTTCTCCCCTCCAGCATAACACCCCACCACCCCACTCCACCCCCAAAAATCTTCAGACTGTAGGCTGGACACTTCCACTACCTTGAACTGCAAGTCTAACCTCTGGAAGATTGAATGAGTCTTTTCATCTTCCTTTTTAGTTTACCATACATGTTTCTTTCTGATCTCCAAGGACACCACAACTGCAGTTCTTATCGGAAAGATAAATACTTTTTCCCCACATCTTTTTCCAAAGGTTTCTTTCCTTCACTGCTGTTCACTGTCAACATACTTAGAGTGAGGCTCAGATGACTTTAGCTTAAGTCTATGGCTGTTGTGATGTCTGAATGATGTGGAACTTGCAAGAAGAAAAGAGGCAGTGTTTACCTATGATTACCACCTACTGGTGTTTGGAAAAATAATGTCCTTATTCCCCTACATTTAGAATAGAAAATAGCTATGCACATCTGTGGAGAGGTGGCAACTATCAGCAAATAATAACTTTTCATATGGTGGCCATGCTTGCGGAATATTTTTCTTATTCTGTACCATTTACTCTTAGAACTGGCTCGGAAACACAAGCAAAAAAATTAATTTTGCTCACAGAAAATGGAAGTTTCAAAGTTTAGTAAGACCCCTCCATGAGTTAGCAACAATTGCACATTTCAGAAAATAATACTTTTTGCATTTTTCTGTCCAAACTTCAAAGTGATTTACACATTTGTAACCCACCATCTGTTGAGTATTTGAGGATGTGGGGACCAAGCATTCAGAACTGCAGGAAAACCTCCTAACAGATGGGGACATTGTCTCTATTAGCCAGACAGCATCTGTCCTGGCTTCCACCCTGTCTGCCTTCCATGTCACCCATTTTATCCCCAGGAGGGTCTCAGCAAGTCAGCAGCAGTGACAGGATTCACTGAGATGCTCTTCTGCAGGGAGAAGCCTTTTGTATAAGCAGAATATGGGAATTGGCTGTAATGGAGAAAAACATTTCAGGGGTAACGTGTACTGTTTGAAATGCCATCTCTTGGTCCATGAATGTGTTGGAAACATGATCATTACTAGCCCCAGTACCGTCCAATCCTCCATTCCAATAAACTTCTGAAAAGTAGAGAGTTATTTCATTACTTTTCCCTTCCCCAGAAACCTGCTACTCAACATGTCAGATCGCTCTCCTTCCACCCATTTCCTGAGAAAAATACAAAACACCCAACATGATTCCCTTTGTGTACTTTTTCTACTGTTCTGAAGTAAAAAGATAGAGCAGAGGAAAAGATGCTGCCAGGTGTGCCCGCCGCAGTTCACCACAGTGCTGGGGTGAACACAAATTCATAAAGTGTTTTTTATATGATACCCCGAATTACCATGAGTTACTGAAATACCACTCGTACAGTGACAGTACATTAAATACTGACAGTGCTCCAGAAACCCAGGTCATGTCAGCTGATCCAACAGTCAGATCAAGTCTTGCTGTAAGTAGCCAGAAAGACCCAAGGTTTCCAGTACATGAAAGCATCTTGCAATTACAAGTTTTCTGTGATCAAGGTAGACTGTGCACATTTGAGGAACACATCCCCAGGATGATGCTGGGCGGGGGGGAAGTCTATCGAACAACATATTTTGTCTTTGCATCTCTCTTCAAACGAAGGTCAAGTACCAAACTTACACAGCTAGACGGCAACCTGTAAATATTTGAGCTAGATCCACTGGCTTCAGTGAAGCCTGAGCAGCTTACACAAGTAATATATTCAAACCAGACAGCATTAACCTGAAAGATTTTCTTTTGGCTAGGGGGATAAGACCAGGCCATTAAACCTCTTATCCAGCTCTGTTCCCAGTTTTTGTCTGATTACTTAATAAAAGTAAAATGTGCTGAACAGAGCCTTGCTAATGAGCTGCGGTAAAACTATTGCTTATAAATTCATCTAATAGATTTAAACGAACAGCAGCTTTTGGTTTTGTAATTCTCTTTCTGTTCAGTCCTGTGATTTAAGGGAAAAAGGGACAGTTAGAGGTCCTTTTTTCTAAACTCCATTACCATCTAGTAGTGCTCTCTTCTCCAGAACACAGCAAAGAATAACAACCAAATGATTGCGCTTTCGTCCTTTCAGCACCTACAACAGCAGAGCACTCCGCTCCAGGAAAAGGCAGATCATCTCTGCCCTTTCACATTTTCTTTTTTGCTTTTGCTAATGTAAATATGGGAAAGGAATAGTACTTCAATATTTGTAAAGAGAAGGAGGAGGTGGATGGCTGTAAGGTGTAATGTGATCAGGCAGGCAACAAAAAAAGTTATTGCAGAACAGTAGCATTATTTGTCTTAGTTAAATTAGTAGTTGGACATGCAGATGAAATCGTATGTTTGTATTCACATATCAGCAGACTCTGCCTACCAACACTTCTTGCATTAAAACTTCAACTTCAAAAAGAATTTTTATTCACACAGAGAGGCAGGAAAAGATTATAAAAACCCCCAAACCAACCTTATCCTAACATTGTAACTTAAAAGTAGCAACTACTCTATTTATCTAAACACTACACGTTAAATAGGTTGTTTCTCAAATTCAGAATTCATTATAATGTAATCTGAAAATAAGACTATTTCCCATAGTGTAATTATTTAAGGGAATATTTTTTCTTTCTAGATTAGCAATGCACTGGTCTCATATAGATCCTATACCGGGCCCTCCCTTGCATGTGGCTTCCATCCGCTAGTTAAATCCTCCTCTGGATCATCTGCTGTCTTGGCACTGGACTGTATATTTCTTTGGTTGCTTCAGCTCCATGAGGATCTGATTTTACCTGTGGGTCAGACTAACTACATCTGTCCATGTCTCCTAATACACCTCTTAAGAGTGCAGTGTCCTTGTCTACAGCGTGCCATTCCTAAATCAGTCACAAAAATACACTCCTTTTTGTTGCTGTTATTTACATTTAAGTGTAATAATACAAAATGCAAACATATAGGCGAGTACAGTTTCCAAGAAAAATGGAACTAAGTGTCTTCATACCTGTGGGCATTCCTCAACTCTGTCATTTACATTGTGACTTGGTTCAGGTAAGTCATCTCACCTATAGGCGAGGTATAGAACATGCCATTAACTGACTTTGTAAAGAGCATTCTGAATTTTTGGAAGAAAAGACCCTGAAGCAATATTGTTACTGCACATGTAAGTTATGACTCAGATATAGCTAAGAAGGGAAAAACCACATAAATAAAATTTCAAAGCTTTTTTTAAAGGTGGTCACAAAACTTAACTATTTGAATCATTATTATGATCTATAATAAGAAAGCAAGCATATGACTGTGTTCTGCTTGGTAGCAGAGGAGAAGATGAAATGACCTTTAATCATTGCAGCTCAAAAAATAAAAGATCCAGGCAGTTCCACTCATATATCTACCCAGACTTTGAAAAGAAAAATAAAGAAAAATAAAAATCTCAGGAAATACAGGCTGATTTGACAGAAACACTGTGTAAAAATACCTTGTTTTGTTTTAGGGTGGAGAAGGGTAGCTTTTATCTTTTTCTGAAATTCTGCAGGGATTTCTGTTGCTTAAACTGGCTAAAAGGCTCTTGTAGACTAGTTTACTAAGTGAAAAAACTTTCATTAGGCAAATAGAAACTAAGGAAATCATCTTCCATATTTGAAATGCATTTTGATGTGCATAAAAGTGTGATTTTCTTTAAACCTCAAAGATATATAGAGAAGGTCCCACAGCGTCCTCAAAACAGAGTCCTTTTGAAGCCAACTGGAACTTCAGTTCTCATACCAGGCTTATACTGACCTTAAGTTTTTATTTAAATATTATCTGGATAACTTTAGTCTTTCGATACTATAGAAGCGTGATGCCAATCCAGGCAAATTGTTTTCCTGTGTCACCCTTCAATCTTATACTCAGACACCTCCCAAAAATAAGACATAGTCGGCATCTAGTAAAAAGATTCGTACTCTGTGTTTGTACAGCATTTGGTACATATTTTGCTCCCCTTTCTTAGGCAATGTAATAATAAGGATAATAAAAATACATTACTAACAGATGAAAGCATATAAGACATGATTATGTTACATCACATAACCTATCAGTCTAAAAGCTAGTATTTTTATAAAAATGAACACTTTCCAAACAATTAATCCTTCTGTATTAAATTCTAAAGACTACTGGTCTTAAACAGAAGTCTAAATCCCAGGCTCACATGCAGAACATGAAATAGTTGAAAAGAAGAAACCCATGACTGAGCACAATTTCTAGCAAGTCAAACTTGGTTATCAGCTTTTTTCATTTTCATCTGTGTCACCAAAATCAGAATTATCCCAAATTCAGTGTAGGTTGGTCATGACAACAAAACTGAGATACTGCCTCACCTTGAAACATTGGCTTGAGAGACAGCCCAACAATTCAGCCCATACTTTATGGCTGCAAAATTTTCAAAATAATACAAAATATGGAAAACAGTGGAAATGACCCATCACTTCTATACTATTTCTGCTCACCAGAGTTGATTCTTATTCCTTTGTTCTTACTTTTTTTTTTAAGCAGATTTTTGAACTCAACCTATAAAACACAAAGGGATAATTGACAAACTGGTAGTTTTATCTTTGTCACAAAGCATTTTATAGAGCTTTTGCTAAAACTTGTACGTTACTGACGGAATGCTACTTGACACTACCCCTTTGCCCTGTAACAGTAACAAGAATTAGGCACAAAGAACAGTAATTGGTGTGTTGGAGACTCTGCACCATGCACAGGGACCACTAGCCAAAGCCCTTGTCTGTACGTCACATTGTCAAGAAACATAAGTGAACAGCTTCTGCAGCAGACTGTATTCTCTGTCTGACATTTCAGACTTCAAAGCCACAATAACATTTTCCACTTGGGCCTTCTAAGTTGCAGTAGTGACCACATTGAGGTGGCCTGGTAAATAAACAACACTATGTCATAGCCTCTCTCTTTCATGCAAAACAAGTGCTCTAATTGGGATTGAAGAAGCGGGGATCAGTATCTAGCTCATCACAAAAAGTATCTACTAAAAATGTATGTTGGTTATTCTAGAGCAGGCTACGTTGGTTTTCAATTTAATTTTCAATGGAGGCAACTCCATAACATGTAAGGTTCATGCAGAAACCCTAAGTGGAAAGAGCAAGTTCAGCTCCAGACATTCAAATCAAGCTACAAGGAAGAAGAGACAAATTCTGCTTTTAGCTAACAGTTCTCACTAACATAGCAGGATTTTTAACCTGTTTGACAAAGGATAAAAACTGAGAACAAGTGAGAGCATAAAGCAGTTATCCAAGTTGTGCACCCGTTAAAAAAAAATTCACATTTGCTGCAATTTGTCTTGGGTGCAAACTAAGCTAAGCTGAGATTCACTACAAGAGCAATAAGAAGAAACCATTCATACACTTTGGTATTAAACTTCTAAAAATCATCTACACGCCATTGCTCAGCCTTGGGTTATATCTTTTCTTCCTGCATGCAGAGATAGGAGTAAGAGTTGTGTGCTTCTCAGTGATTTGCTTCTCCACCTTTATGCTTTCATGGTCACAGGCTGCACTATTACTCTATTTAAATTCTCATCTATTCTCTGCCTGTAGCCAGAAGCACTCAATTAACTGATCTGCAATTCTGAACATGCACACAACACCCCTCATTTCTTTCTAAGCATATGCCCCTAGCAACTCAGCTATCGTATGTGTTTTTAGGGTTCATCTACATACAAAACCATAAGGGAATCATAGTAACAGCTACGATTTGATTTTCTCTTAAATACTGTTTGCTTTTTGTAAAACAGCCATCCAGAGAACCTTTTGTGGGAATAAACTAATCTTCAGCCTCATAATATTTAATTAAACATTTAAGAAACAAACCCACCATACAGAAGTGTTCCTTCTAGCCCTATACACCACACAAAACAATGTAGTATGATTTCAAATTTGCATTTTTAATTATACCTCAAAAATTCTCACTGATCTGTCCTCTCAGAGCTGGAACTGATCTAGCCTAGCTTTATCTACCATAAGTTCAGCCATTTTGGTTGCAATTTTCCCAATATGGCATCATTGCAAGAACTGAATTAGGAACGTGATATTTAACAGCTGTATGAGCCTTCTCACCTAGGTATTTCCTTGAAGTAATATGACATGTTGTGCATTTATAGGAGCTAGTCAGAGTACTCCTTGAATAAACTATTCGAGCAATACTAATACTGAGGATATGGGTAGGATTTAGCTGTTTCTTGTCATACTTAATATGCCCTAACTGCCATTGGAGACTATTTGACAAAGAAGAAAAAATAAAGATGAGAAAACGTGGGCATGTTAATCAGAGGTGACTAGGGACCACATGATGAACAAAGCAAGCATAGCCTCTGCATGCAAGAGAGGTAACTGCAATTGAGACGAGAAAGTACAAACAACATTTTGTACAAGATGGTGGTGCAAGATCATCTGAATTACTGTCTAAAGTTCTGATCAGCCATATCATAGAAAGATTCATTCATGCAGAGTCAGAGAAGACTGTCTAGGGAACCCAAAAGCCTGTTTTCTAAATTGATTCAAAACCAGTTTTGCTCTTTTGGTCTAGCAGGAGAAAAAAACATACTGGATGGCACTGTCTCTCTTTAGCTACAACAGATTAAACATGAGTGAAGTTGATCAACTATTTAAACCTACATCCTAATGTTGACACAAAAGTGCATAATGTTATTAATAAGTTTAGGCGGAAAACTAAAAGATTCCTAGATCGAGTATTCCAAAAATGCGGTGGTGGTGGGCAGGGTGGGTCAAAATGCAGCTGACAGCCAGGTACTAGTGGTGCTGATACTGGTTTATGTCTTCATGAAGGGCCTGGGTGATGGGAACAGACACCCTTAGTGAGTAAACGAGTGCACCAATGGGGTGGGTACAGGGGAAGTCACGGATGCTGTTCAGAGGGTGGCTCAGGAGCACACAGCTTTAGAGGGGAAGCTGCATGAGCTAGGTTTGTTCAGCCTTAGGAAAAAGAAGAGTAAGGACAACATAGGAGGATCGAACCAATGCCTTCTACTACCTAATGCATGCTTAGGAGAAGACAGAGCCAGACAAGAAGTGAAAAGAAAAAAGGCAACAAAAGCACAAGTTGCACCAAGAAAAAAATCCAGTTATAAGTAAGGAAAAAATTCTTCACAATAAGAATGGTCAAACACTGTGAATGGTAGCCAGGTTTCATAATATCTCCACCTTTGGAAATACTCAGCTGAAAGTTCACAACTGCATCGCACCTATCAGCTGAGCAATTTACATTTGCTGTAACCCTCAGAACTGGTACAATCTACAAAGGTGTTTTAAAAACGTACATTGAGTACAAAAAGTGTCTACTATTATTCAAGGAGCTAAAATGGCATCTTCATTTAGATGCCAAAGTAAAACTTAGCATTTGTAATGAGCCATTTCCATTTAACAGTCACAATCACTTTTCAAATGCACAATGCAAAAATACAACGGGACCGTACCAGACTATTTCTCTATGGGTCTGACCTGATTGCATTTAACACCCAGTACTGAGAGGGCTGAAGTGGTAGAAAACAATGCTAAGATTTTATTCATCATATCTTCTATTTGGGATCACACGCTTTGCAAAGTAGAATGTTACTGCTGTAATAAGCAAAATGATAAAACAAAAATCAGGCAATACTTAAAGTATCCAAGAATTCAACAGATAATTTATTATTTGATTAAATTAAAGTTTCTTTATCATACAACTTGGACTCATAACATCTGGCATTAATTCATCCCACAGAAGATAATCTGAATTTGTGTTTTATTCTTTCCTTAATACTAGCGTGTCTGTTACATTACAAACTGTGAACAGTTCTACCATGTCTCAAACTCATGCTAACTGCTTCTGCCATAGCCATAGTACTTCCAGAGCTACAAAAATAACTTGACCTGAACTTTACTGAAAGGTACATTGAGGAGGAATTGCACTGTTGCATCAGTCCATTGGACATAGGGATCTTGAGAAAAACTGACTTTTTTTTTTTTAAACACTGTACACAATTAGATCTTCCAAGTCATTATTTCCCCTTGCTGCAACCCTTGTCCTGCCAGAAACAAATGTCTAAAGTCATGCTACATGTATTATTACAGTACCTAATGGAAAGACAGGAACAGTGAAGTCAAGGTATTCAGTTCCAAAACTCTGAAATGGCTTTTGGTTTGATTTTGTTGCGGCCTGACAGCTTAGTGGAAGAGAAGAAAATTATCAAGGAGGATGAGGTTGATTCTACAAATTGAGTCTTTAAGCAAAGTACCACTTTACAGATAGCTTTTTAGACTGTAGTAGCTCAGAGAGTGCCTTTAATTTAGGACGAGCACTGAGTTTTCTAAAACCTACACGAGAAAACCCAGAAAAAAATAGCATAGCTACACACCAGCAGTACAAATCAATTATAGTCAGAAGGTATGGCAGCCGGATGGGTGAGAAGTTCCAAGCTAACCAACTTAAGAATAACACCACAGCTGAGTGCAGCTGTGGTCCAGCACCAGATGTTAAACCTTCCCACAACCCCACACAAAAGCTACTTAGGCTGCTAATCTTTCTCAACTCCCAAGTAATAAGCTTGCAAATTAGTTTAAAACTAGTTATCTATATTGACTTGAGCTGCTTTATGCATAATTGGGTCTTAATAAGTTCTTCAAACACAAGGATTCATTACAAAAATGTTGTACTCCATTGGCAGTCTCAAAACAAGAAAGATGTAATGTGGAAACAACCACATGGAATGATCCTTAGAAAAAGAAAGTATTAAACTAAAGGCAAACTAGTGGGCTCATTGGATTTTGTATAGAAATTAATACACATAGAGCAAAACAGAAGGATGAAAAGTCATGGAATGCTAAGCCACAACAGTCCAATGCAGCGTTACATGCACCTGTGCTATACACTATGGACAACATAGCTTCTTGAAAGAAAAGGATGCTTAAGAGCACAAGGACACTAATGCAAAAGTCCATTCTAATTGATACCTCGACATCTACGCAGGACAAGTTCTGCCACCAGCTAAAATCCATCTGGAGAGCAGTAAAACTGCCTGTCCTGTATCAAACCTGCAGCATTTGGCTCCACAGCACAAGGCAGTCATCAGTGCCACAAAACATTAGGGTGTAAAATAACCTGTATGTTAATCTCACGCTATTTGCTCCTTGACTTACTTCTCAGCTCTGTTAAAGCTCTCAGGATGTTAAAGCTCTGTTAAAGATCTCAGGGTGACATTTGGGGGATGTGTCAAGTTAGTCCACTTCATCTTTACCATAGGCTCCAAAGCATATTTCTCCAAGCAGAGCCAGTCAAAATAATTCCCCCTTTATTAAAAAAAGCATTTTTAATCAGTATGAGATCAAACACACAAATAAGGTAAAGGGAAGTTAACTGCATGCGATATCAAAGGTTGTCTGCCTGTTCACTGTGTTCACTGTGATTGTACTTTTTTTCCCTGCCCCGTAAAAGGTATGTATTAAAATTGTTTTAAAAATGTGTTATGGCACATAGAGCTGATTCTATCCCAAACAGGTACTACTCCATTTTGCAAGGGAGTCCCAAAACAGGGGAGAATTGAGGGCTGTCCTAAACAGAGCACTGCACATTTCTGTAACCAGATTGTGTGACTGAAAAATGTGTGTTTTGCCCCAACTGTTGCTTATCTGGAAAAGAAGGTGGGTGGGAATAAAACTCCTACTTTCCCCCTGACCCACGAAGTAAACTTCTCCCTGCAAAGGACAGATTTAGAGAAAGTGCTGTCTGCAATCCTGATCATTTTAAGGAAAAAAACAAAACTTCTATTGAGTTCAGCAGAACCAGAATATCACAATACTTTATGTGATAAATGAACAGCCTTGTACTATAATTACTCTACACTCTAAAGTTCTTAAAATTTCTCAGCGATCACTGATGGTACATTTCTAAATTTACTCTTAGCTCTTTCCACAAGAACGATAGACAAAATAAAGCTTTGTTCTGATTTTTCAATAAGCTTGTTCCCAGTAAGTAAAGACAACCCTACTGCAAAATATATCATGGTTCAGGTAACCTCCTTATAGGACAAGTGTTAGTTGCTACTACCCAACTCCAAATAGAAGCGATTTATTTGTTTTAGCCTGGGATCGTGCCACAAAATCCATTAGCACCCTAGGGAGCGGGAGCCAAAATTTAGGCCTCCTCCATCACCACTAAATGCTCAAATCACAGGCTACACAGTCAATCTCTCACTGTTTTTTGAAGGCTTTTGTGACTGCTTTGCTGTGGCGAGGCAGCACCTCAACGGGCAGGATGGGGTGCCCCACCGTGCTGGGTCCACCCTCTCAGGCTGTGGGAAATGGGGGCTTAAGTTCCACATTGAGTGAAATAGTTGGTCTTGAATTAAAGGTCCATAAGTGTCCCTTGTGATAGATATGTTCAGATTATATAACTGTTCAGATTATATAACTGTCTGCTAGAGTTCATTCAGCCACAGGACAGAGTGACCGGGCTTCCCAGGTAAATACCCTGATGCACAAGAACTGTAAGAGTCATTGGCTCGCTTAGAGAGTCACTCAAAAACTTTTTAATTAAGACTGCAATCTTCTGTGCAGTACAAGGCCAGTCCTAAGATTTATAATCTCTTGTCATGTTGCTCAAAGTCACCATCTCATTTTATCTCTATTGCTGTTATCTATCTTTGCCTACAAATGGAAGGTTAAAGTTTGAGGCATATTTCTGGGCACTTGTCAAAATTCATTTTATGGAAAAATGAAGCATTTTCAGGGTTTCTTCTCTAGTAACACCACTGCACTAAACAGAACTGAGTAAATTATGTGGTGATTTCCTATTCACATTCCCAGGAGCCAACACCACAAAAGCAATGAGAGACAAGTGTAAAAATCAAAACTTCCAGCCAACATTCCACCTCCACATCCCAAAATGTGCATGATCTTTAAGTCCCAGAGCAATGGGGGAGAGGAATCATTCTTCAAAATGTTTTAATTGTGAAAACTTCATTCAGCAGCATCCAAATACCAAACCACATCCTCAGATGCAGGCAGATAGGTCTAACAACAACGCATTGTATGCTCCATGGCTGAATGCTCAGGAAGTTCCACATTAAACCCTGAATTTATCTGAGAAGGAATTAAGATGTAAAGGCTGAAATAAAGCAAGTCCCAAGTCTGCATCCAGCAGTTGCATGTATGTGTAGTGCAATTACTATGATTCTGTGCATCAAATGCACATAGGTAACTAATTTGCAAAGTGAAGTACCTGCAAGTAAGAAAGTACCTTAAATGTTCTCTATAGTCAAGTGAATTTCAGTTTTGCCACTGTAGGCACAATTCCCCATACTGCAGCATTTATTCAGCGCAAGATTTCTGTGATGCTGAATATTGACAAAAATTCTCAGGCAATCATTTCCTGGTGAGGGGTCTGGTTTGGTTTGGTTTTTTAGTTAATTTACCCCATGGCCAATAGCCTCTTCAACCATTCAAAGGTTTTAGTATTGTCAACAAGCTTTTATTCTTCTCTCCAGAACTTTTCCCAAAAGGGTTTGGTTTGGGTTTTTGGGAGTTTGTTTTGTTGCTTTTTAAAACACAGCACAGTTCAGTAATTCTTCCTAGTAGAACATTGGACTTTTAGATAATGTATCTCATATCAAACCAATAACGTCAATGCCTAAAACTCAGTAAAGCAACTGCCTATTCCAAAGCCCTAAATCCTGAAATTCCACAGAAGGTCAAATGTTTTCCAGCTACAGCTGTCCATACATTATCGTCACAAACCACTTCAGATGTTGACTCAGACTCTGACTGGTTCTGCGAGAATATTAGTTTCTCTTTTGTAACACCAGGAAAAATAGATTTTTGAGTGACAAAGTCTGATTTGTACTCTATTAATGAGTTTGCTTTTTCACCACTTTTGATCTATGCCAAAACCCCAGTGCCTTGGCTTAAGAAGCAATAGGTTTTTTTGTATTCCAGTCTGTCGGTAACGTATCTGACATCATTTCTCTTGGCACATCTTTGCATGCGTTACTGATCTTATATGAAAATCACTTCTTCCTTCAAAAATAAAAAAAAATTCTGCACACAGAATGCTCACAAAAGTTGAAAGCTCAGAGAAATTTTTTAATCACCTCCAACCTTATAGTTCAATTAAATCTCTCTCTGAACAATGTAATTAACTACATATTCAATCTTGCTCCCCCCTCTAGGGATTCTCACTAGTCTTTACTAGAAGTTTTGAACACCCCAAATTTCCAAAGTCTTACTATTTAGCTTTTCTGCAGCTACACATTTCAAAGCCAGATGACCCCATACCTGTGGCTTAGCACAGTCCAGTTGCCAAGGCTGAGGGTCTCAGAAGCAGCTATAACTGGGGGGGGCAGGGGGAGGGAAAGCTTAGACTACTTCAGGAGGAGAGTTATAAAATCCACTCCAACCACTCTGGGAGAAGCTATGAAGCTGCTGGAGCAGCAGTACCAGCCTGACTTGGTTTAAATTGGATTGTGGGTGGTGGAACACGCTGGCTCTACCTGGCTCTACCTCCCTTGTTAGGCAGGAGAGATGCTGTCCTGACAGAGCACAGATCCTACCACATGCAGCACATGGGGAGCTCGTGGTTCAACCACCCTGCAAAGAAACTACTGTGTTTCTGCTATTTTTGCCACTTACGTTACGCTAGGAAAAGCTGCATTTCACTCAGATAATATACTGGACAACAAGAAAAAAGTCAATGGAGAGGCACTTTGTGAAATCCAGGCAAGCACAATGGGAACTGGGAATGCTCAGCACACTGTAGTATGAATCCCTTCATCTTTTAGAGTATAAAATGAGCCCAAGAAACATTACACTCATTTGGGTTTGAAAGAAGGTCAGGGGGATACCTAGACCAGATAGCTGAAAGTTACACAAATTTTCAGATACTCTTTCACAATCATATTTCATCTTTCGTTTGAGGCCACGGCTTCACATCAAGTTAAACAGTGTCCATCCTGCTTTTTCTCCCGAGCAAACACTCTCACCACAGTCCTCCGTGCCTGTGGTTATCAACCCTCTGCCTTATCCTGACCTCAGTAAAATATTCTCCCTTAAGTACAATCATTCCACTACTTATTCAGCTCAAAGATGTTTCCCCCCTACTCCCCTATTCAGTGTAAAACCATTTGTTTGAAGGCTGGAGGGAAAGGGGAAAGTAGATGGCTTAAGAGACAAAGGTGATATTTTTTTTATACTGCCAAACAAATTGATCCTCTAGGAGGGTCAGGACTGCAGTGTAGTAAGCTGCCATGGGAAAATTAGACACACTCAGCACATAATGTAAAATGAATGATTCAATAAGTGTGTATCGCTATATCATACATCTGCCATACTTCAGTAAAAAGGAATGTTGTCTACTTGAAATGAGTGAAGTCAAGATTTCCATAAGAAAATAAGTACTTTGAAAAACTTGATATTATACTTGTATAATTTGAAAAGTAGCTATAAAAAATATATTCAAACACAGCTAATTCTGAAAAAGCATTGTCCCCTTTTTATGCAGAGATATACTATGAAGAGCGTACATGAATGCTACAGTATATTCTCCAAGACTGTCTGTGCTCTGAAATGATCCTGTAGCAATACCAGTGAGGAACAGCTGCTGCATTTTCACCCTTAAGGGGGGTGGATTTTAGTGCACAATAGAAACATCTCAAAGTGAGTGTATATCTATGTGTTCCATCTGGTAAATGCAGCAGAAACGAGATACTATAAAATGAAAAGTCTTTCGACTATGCCCTGCCCCAGGATGAGCAAGAAAATAAGAGCGAGCTGTACTTCAAACCTACTCTTTTCCCCAGTTTTGTCTTGTCTCGACTTCTAATATATTGTAACATTGTCAGCTTTTTAATGACAGGAACTCCAACTCCTCTGAACTTCTCTCCCCCCAGAAGGAATAGCTCATGCCCATCTTTTAATATCTTTTAAAGACACTGTAAAACTAGCATTTTCCCTGTAAAAAAAACCATTAGCAACTAAGTGGAAAAGGAGGAGGTGTTAAAATAAAAGCTTTATTTTATGTATTTTCCATCCAACTCCATCAACTTTCTTCCTTTTTCTTTTTTTTGTAACTTTTTTGTTCAGTATTGGCATAGGTTTACTGGTCCAAGGATTTAGTGGTAGAAGTCCTGAACTTGAACACTGTATCACTTCTATATTTCTCACTCCTTGAATGCAAAAAATTCTATCAAAGTACCACTGAAAATGAACCAAAAATGATCCTCACTTTTAGGGACTAGAATTATATCAAGCAAGAAGCAAGAAATAAATCATGCAACAATTTTAAAGGTGTTAATTTTTCGTTACTGCAATATCATAGTAAATAAAGCCCTACATCCAGCTAGCATACCTCTTCCCACATTTCTGTTCATTGTAAATTGCCATGTTTCTGTCATATTTATTTCTCTTTGTTCTGTGTCTGTTATCTTTTATACACAAGATACAAACACTAGATCAATTTTTTAAAAGCCTCCAAAATTCCTTCTGGATGTGACTCATGTGGAAACACTTTCTTATCAATTTCCAAGCCCTACTGAGTGTTCACTCTCTAGAACTGATAATTTTACCATTTAGAAATGTATTTATCCATTCTATACCTCTTATCATTTTTTTCCCCATACAGAAACAAGTAATAAAATTGACTGTCATACATATTTAGATTCATTTTATGCTTGCTATGGAAGCAATTTTAGCATTTATCTCTCAAGAATTGTAATTCTTTTATACCCAATTCTGGAACATCGAGCGAGAGGTCCTACCAAAAAGTTCCGATAAAAGAAAGGTACTAAATATAATGTTGGAGTGTCAAAACCCAAATGTTAATAGTGACCTTTTGAAACAGGTGCATGAATAACTTATTATACATAAGGTTTTACAAACAGTTATTTAGCACATTGATTTTCCACTAGATCGCATAGATATCTGATGGTCTTCACCACAACAGAGTAAACTATAAAGAATCAAGAGCCCAGCTACATCTTTGTTAATGTTGCCTTTTACCTGTAAGCTAAACACACAGCAAATTACTGTAAATATAGCTCCAGAGTGCAATATTCTAGATATTAATCAACAGTGGGCGATTTTTTGTTGCATTTAGTCTATTTTCAGTGAGTTTCCACAGAAGTTTCACTAAAGTTTGGCATAAGCCAACTGAGAAGTTTTTCACTCTAGTTATGTTCTTTGAGGACTGTGCCCAGGCATTTCCATACGATGCCACGTACAAATACGAAATGCTGCCTGCAAATGAACTCAGAACATCATCCCTGTATCACAGCAGCTCAGGGCTGTGCTAACACTACTTGACTGTCAAGAGATATAGGGAGAAACACGCCTTTGGTAAATGTCAAACAGATTCATCATTTCAACAGATCTCCTGGGCTGGGGGGAAAACAAGCAGAGTAATGGGAAGTAAAAATATCATTTGGGGAGGCAGGGAGACTTGTATGGAAGTGCTGAGTAGACTCATTCTGCCACAATATTTTGAAGGCAATAAGGTAAGCAAGCACTTTTCTAATTGAAGAACATAAGGTCTTGTTCTGCTCTCTCTGAAGTCAGATTTACTGATGAATTCAGTGTCAGTAGGATCCAGCTTACAATAAAAAAATCAACAGCCACAGAAAGAGGGGAAAAATTGGAGAGAAATTAAAGACTGCCAGCCAGGAGTACAGAGCAGACTCAGAGTACAGCCTACTTGTATGGTGCAGAGTGGGGAATGTATTACATTACCCAGAGTATAGAGTGACATAAAACAGTACTGCTGTTCCGACAGCAGTTAGTATCGGCAAAACTGCCTCTTGTTAAAGGTGTTCACATTCTTCAAGCTCTATGTGGAAACCGCATTACGTCTACCTCCATATTTATCTATCTCAGCAGCATGCGCAGGCCTCGCTCAGGCCCGGCTGTGGGTTGCTTTGTGAGCAGCTCCAACAAATCTGTCTCTCTGCCTTTGTAATCCAACAGGAAAATACCCATTTCTAAGAGACCATTACAGCAGTGAACATGTGGATGCAGAGAGTACTCTTTTCCATAAGGTTACAGTTTTTATCTGCTGGTATTTATAGGTGAATGTTAGTACCTGGAGTCGATGGTTTCATGGCCTGGTTGTTCAGCAGCAGCACGGGCAGGCCCCGAGCAGTGAAACAGCAGCCCTCGACTGTGCAAACACAAGCATTTACATGCAGCAGTTGAAGAACTGTCCTACTTTCAAAATTAATTTTTTTTTTGTTTGTTTTAGTGTGAGGTTTGTTTTTTGTCTGGATCAGCACCCCGGGCAGGCTGAGCATGACGCTGCTCGGGAGCCAGCTGGCTTCTGCGGAGGGGCAGGAATGAGCCAGCGGCTTCTTCCCCCCCGTGCCTGAGCCCGACTCAATGTCCGCCTCTGCAATCACTGGTGCTTGCTGGACTAGATTTTCTGCCAAACACCAAAATTAAATGCTAATGAATTCGTATTGGGGATATACTACCACTATAATTCAACGTATACCAATGAAGTGCTGTGCTCTTTAAAAAAAAAAAATTCAAAATTACCAAATATATTTTTAAGTTTTATTTTCCTGAAAGGAAGATTATGCAAGATGTAAGACTACCCAGCAGAAATGTTGCTATACTTGCTAGCATTTAGTAGAACATGTATCATTTCAATAAAGCTTTTCTTTTTTACCCTTAATTCTAATGCATGTTTTAAAAATTTTATAGTAAATTCAATAAAGCATCTTCTACTATATTCTGCTGAACTCCTCCATAAGAAAAGAACTTTCTAATCAAGGATATTTTCATTACATCTTTTCTATCATCAGCATGTTTCAAAATGCCAAACAGGATTATTGTTAAGAAACATTTATATATTGATCTAATGTAAATACACAGTGCCCTTTAGAGATAACAACAAAAAAAATCTTACTCCCCTTAAAAAGGTTTGCTTTTATTATCCAAATCAGTGTTGATAACTGATAACCAACATTAAAAACTGTATACTTAGAGATCCTTTACAGGTGAGATGCAGGAGTAACATAAATCAATTTTGAAAGTATGTCTATGGAAAACTTTATTTTCAAACACAATCTCTTTCTAATCATCATGAAAAGTTTACATCCTTCACAATGTTGCATTGCAACGGACATAAAAGGAGTCTCTACTTTGCAGAAGAAGTTAACTTGTTGACAGTGAATATGAACAAACTCTTTGTTCCCTGTATGCTGCTGGAGAAAAATCAATCCTACATGGGTAATATTTTGTAGCTCAATTATCTCATGCAATTAAAATTAATAGTTTTAAAGTGGACAGATCCTTTGGTTCCTATAAAAACCTTGCAAGGCCACAAAAGGGCATGCATGAGAGCTGCCAAGTCCCTATAAAACATTTTAAAGAAAAATTTATTTAATTCTTCCCAAGGTAGCTATAAGATAGGGTGAGTGTCAGACACTGACCTCAGATACCCATTGTAGCCAATAAATCAACTGTTTGACAGGGATCCTGTGGAATATCCACTGCTTTACACCTTTTCTCCACATTCTTACTCAGATACACAGTTTTACTGGTGACAGCTTCCATGTAGTACCAAACCAGACCGAAGATCAAGATATTGAAGTGTTTATCAATCCTTTTTCATTATTAATTTTTTTATTTATACATACTGTAGACAATTCTTAAATACATGAATTTTAGAGTAAACTGCTGTGAATAGTTATTTCCTCAAGTCTCTCTAGGTAGCAATGTGTAAGGGACACAATTGTATTTTTACGATATCTGTTTACAGATATCTATTAAAACAGGCATTGAAAATATCTGTTCATTCCCCCGCTTCTCAAAAATGAAGTTATGCATAAACACACCTGGTGAACCTGCTATTATCAAATAATGAGAGTATCAACATAGTGTAACAGTGTAGTAAAACAAAAACACAAAGCTGTATTTAAGCAGCAGGAATCTTAAACTAGCATTTAATACTTGACCTATGATGCTGAGCATTTATTAGCTGTGAAAGCTGAAAGAAATAGATTGATACTTCATCAAAGGTGTGAATAAGAACTCATAAGCTTAATAAGTTTTTCTTCTAGCTTGAAAAGAAAACTAACCAAGTACATATTCATATAAGTTATAGTGATGGGTATTTAAAGAACATTAAAATACAAATCATTATAGACAGTATGTATCTTTTAAAGGCAGCATCAGATAAAGCATGATAAACATTACTGGAACAGCCCATGCTTGAAATCAAAGCCTGAACAAATAATTTGCTTTGGAATCAAAGTAGTATATAATTTTAGCCTTATGGTAAAGCGAACAAAAATATCGCAGTTTATTTAAACTATGTTTGTAATTATGAATTATAAAGACACACAGGGAAGTCCAGCCTTTACATCTTTCTATCCTTAAAACCATCGTCATGGAATTTAGGAAAGAAGATACAAGATATCTCTTCTCACCAACCTTCCTTCACTTCTGTTCTCTGCCAAATATTGCTCCAGCAACCCTTGAATTAGGGTGGCATCTTCTATGCGTGCAGCAGCTCAGCAACATTCATAGCTTTTCACTCAGTGATTAGCACATTGGTTTCCACTTGGCTATTTTCTAGAATTTCATTTTGTTATATAAACATGACAATTTTGGAATCTTTCCACTTGCACCAAGGAGGAATTTCATATCTTGTAGCTGCTATTTTTTCTTGTATTGAATCAATTCCTACGTATAACAACAGTGACCATAATTTTCCCACCCAAGGATTGTACTTTTTTACATGACCAAGGAAACATTCCAATTGGAAACTCAGTACAGAATAAGATAAAATAATGCTCTAGCATAAAGATATCAAGGACCACCTGATAGTATTCTGTATTATTCAATGAAAAATAATTAAATTCAAAATTAGAAGAAAACCAGGGTTCCAGTTTGAAGGGGTAGCCCTCTTTCCTTATGGAGGAGACAGAGTTGTATAAGTAAAAGTCAGCCCTTATTTAGCTTGAAGCTTAATTGTAACTAATCAAATTACTACAGTTATCATTACAGTTTCAATGTCATTTCCCACTTCAGGGTGGGGTTTTTCAGTGTCAATTATAGCTATAAGCAGAGAAATGAAGCTAGCAGAGTACTCTTGAAGTACTGTGTGAAAGAAGAATATTTCTATCAGCAAGCTTCCTTTCCTTCTCAGAAAAGTGTTTGGAAATCTGGAATAATGTTCTCCAAAGCATCAAATTCATTCCAACTAAAGGTTCTGCTAAATTGAGTGAAAGTTTAATTAGGCCTTCTGAAATGTTAGATGTAACACATACGTGTAATGTATATTATAATGTATGAACACATGGACAATTATAAAATAGTTGTCATACTCTAGACTTCCCTTATTTCCCTACATTGCTGCATAAAATGGGCTGATGATTAAGCAGATATTTAAACTGTTGGGAAAAAAAAATCTATATCCAAAGTTTGTATACTTAACTTTCACAAATAGTGCTTTTGAACATTTTATAGAAATGCTATAGAGTTGTTAACCTCATGTTTTGACATGAATCTCACTGGAAAAGATTTCTATTCTTGTAATGATGGAAAAAACAAAGGTCTTTTCCATCTTTTAATTTTTTTCAACAATATTACTCAGTAATAACAAGAGAAAGTAGTGTTAACTAACAATGAGCACTAATCAATCCCAATTTGTTCCTAACTACAATTAATTAAATTGCTGTGTGCCACATAAATGGATTTTTTTAAATTAGATGTTCCATTTATTGATTGTTTAGACACTTCAATACACACTGCAAGGGATCTTTTCCCTAATAATGGAGTTAAGCAGGCAAAACATTAAGCAAGTTGCCAATTAACTGATTAGGTGTCTGATTCTTCTCCCTTAAGACAGAGAAAAACTCTTACTTGTATCAGTGACTGTAAATAGGCATATCACAATACAGCTGTACTTATACAATTCTCCAGCACCCTGTGCGTTTTGCTGGAAATGAGTGAGAACAAATGCCATCTTTGGTAAAGCCATCTGACACTTAAGAACAAAGTTTTTACTCCATTCATCCATGCATCTGCAATAAGGGAGACAAGTGTCCTTCCTTTGCCTGCTTCCTACCACACTATCTGATACTACTCTCCAGTGGTTCCCAGTCCGTGAGAACATTGATGTACCAGTTTCTGTGAGGCAACAGTGTTTTATGTATATTGAAATAGCATGTAAAAACACATACAGAGAAGAAGAAAAGTGCTTTGAGAGCCCTTGACAATTTTTTTTTTTAAATAAGGTAAATAAACAGTTCCATCAACTCCCTCAGATCAAGTTTCAAGTTCACAACAACACATTAAACAGGAACGAACAAACAAACAGTCTTTAGGCCAGTGGTCTAAATCCTGATACAAATCCTGACTTAATGCTCACTTTCTTAAGGGTTAGGAAGAAAGGAGAAGGAGAAAGGTAATGCAAACCCTAAAGGCTGGTGCCACTGCATTATAACAGACTGTGCTGGAAATTAGCTCCAGTGACCTAGAAAACAATTGGCAGCCAACAAAGGTAGGTAAATCATACACACAAAAGGACAGAGAAATCAGTTACCATGGGGTAAGGACAAATGTAACCTTCTCCCACCAAGCTGTTGCTCAACACCCGCTCGTGCTCCCACACTGAAAGAACAGTAATCTAAGACACATGGCTTCATTTTTACCCTCTTAAAGGCTGTTACTTAAACCCAGCTGAGAGCTGGTAACTTGTTCACACGTGCTCAGGCCTTCTAAGAGGATGACTGCAAAAATCTGAATGAAGGATTGTTTCCAAACAGATTTGGAACAGAGGTCCACAAAGAGGCCATGGCAGCGCCAGACCATGCGGTGGCAAAGATGCAGAAGATGGTTGCAAATTGGCATCCAAAACAAACATCAAGAAATGGAGGAAGGCCAGCTTGGCTATAACTCGTATCTCATGATTCAGCTGTTTTAATTAGACACCCAGATCGCAAGACAAACCAGGAAAATGCAGACCCCCAAAAGCACGGGAAAAAGCCACCTTAACAACTCCACTGCTTTCCCAAACACATTGTCTAGACTGTTTATTTAAACATCATAGTTCATCCATCTCTTCTGAACTTCAAATAACTGAAAAAGTATAGCACTTTAAATGAATGCAAATTATAAAAAGAAGGTTTTTAGCCACCACAGCTATAATAGCTCATTTTTTATTTTGAATCTTGAGTTAAATCATTGTACATTTTGTCATTATTTGACGAAAAGTAAAAACTAGAAAACTAAGTATACATCATTCACCAAGCACAAAACCCAGTAAAAACACTGAAACCACATTATTAGCATCTTTTATTCTTCTGTTTCTTAGGCAGTTTTTCATTTATACCTTGGTGAAATTAGCTAAAGAATGTTTCCTGAAATCTCTCAAAGTTTTAGACAATTTCATCAATATCCACAAACGGCACATAGTTCTTTATAGCATGTGGACAGTCACTATGGCATTGAGTTATCACCAGTGTTTGTGTCCTATTAGATCACACAGTCTAATATGGAAAGAAAAGGAGGTGGGAGGAGTAAAATAAAGCAGAACATGAGGGAATTCTTCTGGTTTGTGTTTCTGTGGTATTCCAGGCTGAATCTTTGACCTGTTTGTGTATATTTTAAAGTAGCAATTCTATTACTTGGGCCAAGATTTCATTTTAAACCCACCTTGGGCAGTTGGATTATTAGGTTAGAGTATATCAAAGAACACTATCTGCCTGCCACTGCTCAGAAAGGTCAATCTTATGGGGAAACATTTCAAGATCCTTTGTGAAATGTATGATAAGAAGGAAACATTTAAAACAAAAAGGAGGGGGAAAAAAAGAAAGGATAAAAGTTCGATAGCATGCCCTCATACATTTTTCCAAGGAAAGAAGTCGTCAGAGACATCAAGGCTACCATGTTTTAGAAAGGTGAAATTAGGGGGAAAAAAGAACAAATTTCCCCTGGAAACACAGATGACAAACACAGCATTGATGGATTATAAATAGAGCTTCATGATCATGTAGTTTGTGCTTTAGCTGTATACAAAGACATGATGAATTTTACCATGCTGATTTCTCATGTCATATTTTTTGTATTTATGCACTGTATGGTGATTGAATGTCTTTGGTATTAACTGTGAAAGACAGAATTGAAATCATCATAATAAACCCAATATTAAAAGAAAATTAGGAACTACTACATAAACATGATACAGTTTTAGAACATGGAAAGGTAAAATTTTGCCCTAGAAAACTAATGCAAGCACTAGGGGAAAATAAGATGGATCATACAGCTTGCTTCAGTCCTCAGCCACTTCCTATCCTTGCAAATCCATCAGTCACCAGGATTTTACCGTCTGAGTCCACACACTTGCAAGACATGGAGTCAGTTCCCTTCAACTTAGTTGAGTGTAGGTTGCTGAATATTCCTGAGGCTCATCATCGATGTGGTCTGCCTGCCAAGGCTGGCCAAGGATCTACCCCCACATTCCTTTAAGTAACCCCCAAAACAGCTCTGAGTCTACACCACCAAAAGACAAATCAGACTTGGGGCTTGAACATATTCACTTTCTTCTCCTGCAAGTTGAATCTAAAAGGCAGGAGAGAGTGAGACGAGAGATGAAAGCCAGGAGAAGTTGTCTGAAAATTATCATCAATAAAATCTTTGTATCTAGAACAGGTCTCAAAAGCTCCAAGTGAGCAAAAGGGACCCCTCTGGAGACTGTAACGGTGACATTTTAAGGGAACCATGATGTTAAAATTTTCATCCATTTCTGTAAGATGATAGGTGTTCAAAGGAAAGGCTGAAGTTCAGAGTAGTTGTACTCTCTGCTATAACTCCTCTGGTTAATCTCAGGCATCCAGTGCCTCAAGTGAGGCTGCCTTCTGCTGTCTCATATCAAGTCAAAGATGAGAGAGTCTTGAACACACTTGTAGCTGCAAATGCACATTTTAACTTACTGCCCTCAGTAGCCTCCTCTTTCAAGCGTCAGTCATGAAAGATCCAAAGTAGGGACATGAAGTCCAGCAACAGCATTCCTTTCATGCTTTAAAGCACTCATAAGATGTTTCTCTGCCACATTAAGTAGAACAGAGCTGGGAATAAGTGTTTCCTAAATCAGGAGAGAGTAATCATGACAATTAAGATGTATCTGAGCTTCTGTGCTGGCTGCTCTTGCTGCTGGCACTCTGAACAGCAAACGCTCATTTCTGAAGGCAACTTACTTGGGGGAGCCAGTGTTTGGATCAAAGGACACATAATTCTCTGTAATTTGGAATTCTAATACCTCCTTAATCATGCTTATAAAGAGCTCAGCAACATCTGAGAATGCCATTACAATACACACATCCAAGTCATCGTAACACACCTGAAAATGATTCTAACTTAGCAGGATACAAAAGTTGGGTCCTTCGATTTCTTAAAAAATTGGAAAAAAATTTGATCTTTAGTTTGGTTTTCAGTAATCTATTCAGTTGCTTGCAAAATGTTCATCCATATTATAAACTAAGAACAAAGGCCAAAAAAGCCAGTAGAAAACTCAGTTTTCCCTAAATTGAAATAAAAATAAGCGTATTTGGATATTTCAGTAATCATCCAGTTAAATACAATTGAATGACTGAACACCCTACATGTAAAATAAAGTAGATTTTCCTTTCATTTTCAAAGACTGCAGGACAGGTCTGTTACTGCTCATGAAAGGCCAACTGATTTCAGCAGAAAGGTTAGATTTCAATTAATTATCCCTGTTCAATGTCTGAACCCTGTTCAGTTACCAGCCTTGATAGATCAAATAATAAAATATTGCCTAAATTATTAATTTTCCCTCAGTGATGACTGCAGTACAAAATCTGAATAGTATCCGAAGCTTTCCTCGCACTTTGCTAGTTCTAATCAACTTCTCTTGTTTTTGCTGTTTTATTTCTGAAGCAATCACACCCTATGTTATTATGAATGAGGTTTTTAGGTATTAAGTTCCCACTTAAGCAAAAAGTTCAATCACCTTTTCAGAAGACTTCGGCAGACAGATGATCTCTTTAGAAATGTTAGACAGAAGTGTTAAAAGTCAAGGAGCTTCCATTTTAAATAATGAAACTGTCCACGGTGCCATTAAGAAGCCTGATTGGAAGCCACACTCTTGAAAATCTGCTCCCAGCTATGAGAACTGGGAGCCTGGGAAGGCTGGACCCAAACCAGAAATTCCCAGTAAGGTAAAACTTTTACTGACTTTATCACAGAGGGAGATTCCCTGGAAGAACAAAACAGCAGAGTCTTGTGCATCAGAGGGGAAAATATGCAGGTTCTTCCCAGAAAAAATAAACTCTTCTTCAGCAACAGCCATTGAGTTGTGATTGCTTCATTGTTCTTGCAGAATGGATTCAAACAGAGAATAGCTAATGACAGCAAATCTTATTCTTCTGAATACTTCCCTCACCCTCCCCTTCTTTTGAATCCTCATATCCATAATAGCCATCCTTGGATTCTACCTCTCATATCAATATTTCCATGAAATTCTCAAGATTCAAAGAAAAAAACCAAACCACTTCCTTACAAATTCATTTTATGCCTCTGACTTTAAGTAGCGTGTGTATATATAAGGTACTAAATGGCAGAAAGTGCTGTAACAGGTTCAACATTTGTTTTACTGCTTTAATAATATCCACATCCAAATACTTCAAATACAGTTCCATGAAGTGTTTCAGGTGCTCAGTGCCCACCCTCAGGTACTCAACAAGTCTGACTCGTACAGAGTGACTTCTCGGCAGATTCTCAAAAATAAGACTTTTTAAAGGTCTTTGAAGTAGGACATTAATTTGGATAGATTGATCTGCACTAAGCTGAGCTTTTATGCAAGACCAGAAAATGAAGACATGAAAGTCCATTTTCCATTGCCACTCCTGACCTCAACAGAGATAATGTAAATTTACAACATCATGAGATTCAGACAATAAGCAAAGAAGATTTGAAGGAAGTTGTTTAAATTTGCTCCTGGTTGGTAAGCTCCATATCATTAGTCCTTCACTGACTTGCATTATATGTTATGCTGTGTACAGGTTAGCACTAATTTGTTAAAGTTGAGAGCATTTTGGTAAAATGACTTTAAAGTTATGAATAACTAGGATACTTTCAATCATTTACTTAGTCTAAAAGCTGGTTTTATGGGTACTTTAGGTGCTTGCTAGAAGGACTGACATGCAAAAAGTGCCTGTTAAAAATTAAACTTTAGACATGTTTTTGGTTGTTATTTTTACTGAAAAAATCACAACCTGTTTGAATGCTCCCTGGAATTAACACATGATTTAATTAACTACCTGGCAAAAATGGGGAGAAACCATTTCATGTGATCTCATCTTGCTGTCATTTTCAGGCCCCCTTGTGTGGACGCTTATTAGAGATAGGAAGCAAACCTTCCCCTGCACTGCTGCATGGTCCCAGCCGGCAGACAGCATCCAGCTTCAGAGTCTGTGCTTCAGGACAGATGAGAACCGAGCTGGGAGTCCATGGAGAGCAGCGAGCAGGAACACGACATGTTATGAAAGACTCAGCATGCTTAGGCTGTTGCACTGGAGAGAAGGCTAGAAGTATGACGATAACTGGCGTATCTTTTTCTAAACATATAAGAGTCCATGACAAAGGAAGGGAATCATCTGTTTCATCATATTCAGTGTGTCTAGGGGAAGGAGTTTAAATGGCAGCAAGAGAAAATTAGGCTAGATATTACAAAACTAATTTCTAATTTTAAGACTAGTGAACCAGTGGAATAGAGTGTCTAAAGCATCTGTGTGGAGTCACCCCTAACAGAGAGTAGGTTGGAGACAAACAACTGAGGGATTGTTGATCCTGCTTGGAAGAGCAGGAAGGACTCCCTGTCCTCTCCCTTTCTCATGAAGCTTCATGTAGCTGTTTATTCCCTTGCGGATGCTCAGTGAATTTTAATTTAGTCCAATTTTTAACAGAACGAGAGAAAATAACAAAAACCCCTTATATACACTGTTATTGAGTTTGACATTTATCACTTTCAAATTTGTTTGGTACAGTGATAGACAATTCAGTGACAATAGAGGCATTATATTGCTGCTTGCCACCTCACTGAATTTGACATGCCTAAGGATTAATTCTTGCATGGTAGGATGGGTTCTGTGAGGGGTTTTTTTGTTTTTCTTTAAACCATATGTTTGGCTCATCATTAAAATCCCATCAATTGTATTGGGAAAAACTCCTGTTTAAGATAATACATGATTTAATCATGACTTGGGGTAAGAAAAGGAAAACTGAACTGAAATCTTTTCTTTAAAAATTCCATTAAAGAAAATTGGTTTGACTGATTGCATACAGTTGCACTGAAAGGCCAGGATTTTCTCTGAACTCTGAAGAAAACACTGCTTGCCTGTGTAGATCTGACTCTGAAGTGATGCAAAGTAGCAGTGTACCTCAGAAGGAGCATCCAAGTTGAAACCTGTACAGTGAAATAAACTATTGTTTGTGCCCTACAAACTGAATAGCTTAATCCAAGTGCTCTTTGTCATGTTTAAACAGACTGTAACCGCCCCAATAATATTTCAAAAGTAAATCAGATTTTTTTGGCTCATGATGCATATTTATTCTTGTGTCTACTGAGTGCAGTTACCGCATAAATCTGACCTTTAACTGCCAAGAGTTCAGTCTTTTTACTGTAAAAAGTACTTAAACAGGGCAAAATCATTACAGATGTGAAAAAGGACTACAGCATGAGCATTTTCTTTTTCTTTCTTTAATCTGATATAGTTCTTACGTTTCCCAATAAAAAAGATAACAGTATTGGCTATACCACCAAAAGGCAACCTTTCACAACAGATAAGGCACCACAATAAAACTCAGGAATATGTAAATCCAGATCTGTGACTGACCCGTTGTGCAGAACTGACCTGCTCATTCTGGCTTTCTGCTCTCAGCTGATTTCACCAGCACGTAACCCAGCTGGACCAAACTCATCCCAACCACTCACTTGAAACAAACCCAATACTGATATTTCCTTCTCCTTCCTGACTGTGAGCTTTTTAAAAAACAAATCCATTTCTGTTCATTTGCCATCAATCTTCATTTCTGCGCTTCCTTATATCAGATTCAGTTTGGCAGTGGTTGGAGAAGACTAGTTTGTCTATGGACAGCTTTGCATAGAACTCAATAAATCCTGGTTGGAACACTGTTTCCATTTTAACAGAAACATCATTAAGTGAGACTTGTACCCTTCAGATGAGAGAGCATTGATTAACCAACAGCTAGGGTAGGGATGTGTAAATGAGAACAAATAAGGAAAGAAATTCAAATCAGATTTTTTAAGAAATTTAGAGCTCTCTCTTTAAGAAATTTGTGCAAGTGTTATTTTTTTCCTACACTTTTTAGGTAGGTGTTATTTTGTCTGTCATATTAGAATAGCAAAACAACAAAAGAGGAGATAATGAAGTCCAAAAACTTCTGCTAATGGAAAGCACCTGGCAACACACTTCCAGCCCCACCAGTCTGGGTGGGCTGCACACAGGGCAAACCCACCTCATAGCTGATTCTCTCATACCAAAATGAATCACACATAAATCCAGCTTTCACAATAAATCACTCTGAATTCTCACTAAAGTTTAAAATCAATTTACAGCAACACAACAAACCCTAACAACTCTGGCAAATGGTCATTCCACAGCTACTACTCTATTCAGACTGCATTAACCACATTGAGATATTTACCCTCAAAAAATATTAGATATTTTCTTAACTTTGGTTGGGTCACCAGACAAGTTAGCTAGTCACGTCGACTGTACGTGACACAATATATATTTCATGCAACCATGGCATGCCTTAGTGAATTTTGCTTCTTATATTTGACAGATGGTTATTAAGGCAAATTTCTGAAAGATATCAATGGGCAAAGAAAAATCCAGAAACAGGTTACATATTTTAGGATACAACTGTCACAATAAATTCTAAACAAGCAATTGGAGAAAGAGTGATTGCACTGAATGATGGGGGGATTGAGACAAACTGGGGTAGGGAAAACAGTAGCTATAGCATTGCTGGTGCCAGCATCAAAACCAAACCACGAGATTTTTCTACTAATTCCCTTGTGGCTTTGCTCAAAAGGCATGCTCATAGTTTAGAGCAGTAGGCATTTGACATTTTTTTCCTTGTAATAAGTAATTTGTGTAATAAAGCTGTGAGGAAATTGAACTTGTCAGCATGTTAAATGCATTTGTCTCCAGGAATATAATAAACTACATATGTGGAATTGATAGGATTGGAAGCTGAAATTCCCTGTGATTTAAAATCTAATTTGTCATTAATTTTTTTAATCCATTCAAATACTCAAGTTTTACCAGTTAACTATGCATAATAATTTCATTTTAAATGTAAATGAAATAGAGGGCATAGCTAGGCATTGAAAACAAACATTACCCAAGGCAGACAGAGGGATAGAAAAATTATTTAAATCAGTGCATTCCAGCTTTCCAGTAACAATACCAATTGTTATATTGAACAGGACACAGTTGAAAACTGTCAAGATTTTGGCACAAAAAATAGTATTTTTATATATGTGTGTGTGTGTATATACATACCTGACATTTAAATATTGGTGGCCAGATTCCTGCAAGTTACACTCAGCACTTAAAATGTATGTTTTAGGACATGTATTAATTTAAAATAGCTACACAGAGCAGCGTGAGGCTAGTTGTTTTGAAGTTTTTTTTGTTTTCTTCTCCCCATACCAGCTAGTGCTTACCTTGAAAACACAACTACAGGGGGGGAAATTAGATTTATGAGCTGTTAAACAAAGTAGATTTTTGTTATGACCTTAACTGACAAGTAAATTACTCTGTGGTTTACAGGCACGGATTATATTGTTTCTCAGAGTATACTAAAAGGTGGAGGAGAATATTGCAAAATATTATGAATCTGGCATTTTTTCCACAGTCATTTAAGTGTTCATATAGAACCCTTTAATCCATTTTGGCACCATATATCACATGTTTAGTAGGATAAGACTTTCAATTTACTAAAACAACTTGCTTTTTTAATCTATTATTTTTACATACAACTTTGCAGTCTTTTAACCTGAGTATGTTATAGAAAATATGGAAGACTGTGGATTCTTTTCCTCAGTTTACAGTGTAGCTCAACTAAATTTGAGACATACAAGTTTGAGTATCAAAAAATATATTCCACTGAATGCAACATTTTAATCTAACGTTAACTTTTTTAAGGTTCCCTTTCCCAAATGAAGGTCATACTCTGACAACATGATCTTAAAGATATTGCAACTGTAGATTCAATGCTAAGAATAAACGATAGACATCAATGTAAGATTTGAAGCTGAAACAAATAATATCTAAAGTCAGACTTTTCCCAGTATTACTAAAGAAATTTCTTCCCTAGAGCAGCTCATTTTTATAGACATATTTTATAGACATATTTTATTGAAGGCCAATAGCAGCACAGGCCAGCATAGGTCTATAAAGACCCAAGTTTAATTACTGACCTTGCCATAGGTATTTTTGTGCATGTGGCTAAGTCTCTTCATTTTAGTGTCTGTTGCCCACCTATGAACTGGTATAATGACCTCTGTAGCACTTCCTATGATCATCTCAGCATTTCCTGTTAACAAATGCCTCTTATGAAGTGATTTAGGACACAACGGATATTTTGATCTTCTCTGTTCTTAAGGAACATCATAATGGCCAGTTTTTAGTATTTCATACTGCAAGACGCAAGTTATAAACCATTAAGGATATCTCTGGGGTGTGACATGTGAGAGCATTTTGCGCTACTTCACGATGTTAAGACTCTGTGTAGCCCAGTCACATTGACTGGACGGTGACATTATTTAAGATTACAGAAGTAACAAACCAGGAGAAGCTCTCCCTATTTCTGTATGCTGAGAACACTGTCCCTAGCCCACTCCTGGCACCTGGTTCCACCTCACCATTGCTTTGGTGTTTCAGTCCTATCCGGTTTTCTCCCTCAGCACATTCACAACATTCCAAGTTACAATGCTCCATTTCCCTCCTTTAGTCACCAGCACTGCTGCCTCTGCAAATAGATGTCATGCACAATATAACACTCATCAAGAAGGACATTTATTTCTGTGGCAGTAACATTTCCTTTCATAAATATCTTCCCAGTTTATTTATAATGTACTGTGTTGTCCTCTCCTCTCTTCTCCCTCTCCCTTGAGGAGCAATTTTCTTTAAAAATCACATTAGCAATTGCCAGCAAAATATATGTAGAATTGATATACAAAGATGACTTTCCTTGCATTATTCCTCTACCATAGCAAATAAGAATCAAACTGAAACCCACATGCTTGTGTATAAAAATGCTTATTCAGCTGTCCGTAATGTGAAATTTCACATCATTTGATATGATTCTTATTATTGAGGATATTATGCATTTGGAGATCCCATTAGATGTTAGTATCTAACAAAAATCTTACATTTCTTTTATGCTCTGCCTATGCATATCTCTAATTTAAGAGGAATCCTCCTTAAAATTTCATATGTTAAATATTTTTTCTACTTGTTTTTTTTTTCCAGATTTTCTAGGACAGACGCATATAAGTACACGCATATGGAACTACTACCACCAGTAAAAGCACTTTCTGTTCTCCTAACCTCAAAGCTTGGCAAAGTCTTGTAGGGTTGAATTTTCAAAATCCTGTAACTATTTACAATTTGCAAACACAACTATTGAAACAGAGTCTTACAGGGAATCCACATGCTTTGTGAAAGCTAGATTTATTACAGATTATATTGCTGCAATGCAAACCCACAATATTTTCAAGGTCTCTAGAGGATTATGATTCATATCACTCTCCAAATGATTCCTACTACTTGAGACAGAAAAAACTTGCAAATGCAAGAGTGTTAATTCATGAACTTCTGCCATAGTTTTCTACACAGTCAAACCTGCCACCACAGGGTAAGGGAGAAGCACAAGATCATGCTTCTTTGTAACTGGACTTGTCAATGATGGAAGTCAACAGGAAACCCTAGGAAATGTAGCTAGGGACCAACTTCTTCCAGCAGAGAAGTGACATAACAATTTTACCATCAAGGACATACATAGATGATCTTTCCTAACAACATACATTTCCACATAGCTGTGCTCAACGTTCAGCTCATAGCCAGTGAACGGAAATGCAGCTTGTGTGTCAGCGGCAAGTAAGGACGTAAGAAGTCACTAATATCCCACGGACTACCCTATTTGCCAGATTATTCTACAATTATCTGGGATGAGGATCTTAGCTCATTAACAAAACATCCCTAAAACATGCAGAGAATATTAACTGTAATAAATAATTTGCACAGGTAAGCCTCAACATGACAAATGCACTAAACCTTTTCCATAAAACCTGCCACAAACAATCATTTAATACTGCATCTGCTCTGACTGGCTTTCCAGTTAGTCACCTAAATGTAACCTAAACCTGTAAACTAAACTGCAACAGTATGAGCTGTTTCATACTGTATTGAATCATAACTTATACAGTCATAATGTATAAGCAATGTCTTTTTTTTGGTATAAGCAAGGTTAAACCACAGATTGGATTTTTCTTGTGTCAGGCAGGTTGCTTTTCTGATTTTAACTCCTTTATGCCACTTTGCGGAGTAATAAAACATATGCTGGACTTTGTGCAAGACATTCAAATTAAAAATTACCTAAACCTCTTCCTTCTTGTTAAACAAAGTATCCTGAAATGTATAATTTGGAAGAATTTCCTCAGCCTGGTTTCAGAAAAATGAATTTCTTCTGGTAGACAACACAATGGTTACTAAACTAATGCCAAGGTTTAACTAAGAAGTTTTTAAAAAGTTTATATGTACTACCTAATTGAAATTCTTTATTTCCCCCCTAACTATGCCTTTAATTTTGTTGACTAATAAACACCTTAATCACAGTATCCATATTCTATTTTAGCTTTATTGTTTGAGATTTTATTTTAAATTCATAAATGAATAAAATGCTATTAAAAGTGACAGATTGACAGCACTATAAATTCTTGTTCACCCATTTAAAAAAAAAAATCTACAAACAAGTGAATACTTCCCCACAAAATCACATCAGTGTATTTTAATCTCATTCTGAATATTGGCAATAGGAACAAGAATATAATTGAAATTAATGTACTTTTTTGTCCTACTGAGACTGTGACTTGCATTTGTGAAGATGCTTCTATAATATATTCTTTGATGCCTGCCAAATTGACTACATGTGCTTTAGTGGCACAAACCAGATTTGAACATCTGAGCTAGAGATGAATCTATTACAGTTTCTCACCAGGTGAAAAGATTTTCCCTCTGTAAAACCTCATTTTCTTCACTTTTAAGATGGAAGGTTGGAATTTTTGCCTTTGCTCACTGCTGGGTAAAATTTTTCAGTATTCTAAATTAGAATGATGAGGAAAAAATTCAAAGATTAACAGCAGTCCACTTATGAATTAAGAATAAATCTTAGATGCTAGTAAACAAAAAGTCACATAAGGAGAGAATCTCAAAATAAAATTCACGTGATAAGGCCAAACTAATTTATCTAGCACTAGTTAACAAATCCGTGTAAGCATCTTGCAGCAACAGGAGACTCACTACAGAAAAAACCTACCAAGAATTAATATTTAAGTAAAGCTTCCCAGAAAATGCTGAATTTCTTAGTTATTAGGTATATTATGGCAATAATAGAAAAGTTTAGTTTGAGAACTAGTCTTCATTATGAACAGAATGAAGTCATCATAGCCAACACAGAGCAAAATGTGTCTTGTAGAAAAATGGATTATGACAGCCAACATATCTGAAACCCACACAGTTGTCATTTAGAGTCACTCAAAGTTCATTTAATTTTCTTCAGCAGTTCTTTTCCCTGCCGCACTCCCACTCCTCTGGCCATCTATTCCTATCTCCTTTGTACATTTCCTTACTGTTTTTTAACTACTTAAGTGGATGTTTATTTTAGAAATTTCTTCCAGCTGTCATGTATCAAAGACAGCTTGGCAGCTGTTTTAGGATCAGTGCATAAACTTTCCCCACTACTGCTACAAACTGGTGCTGAATGCTTGGGAGAACTGACACCGCTTGGATATTTCTCTTTGCGACCAATCCTGCTTTGATATGCCTAGATTTAATGACAGCCCTGTATGGGTATTGCAAGTTGCCTTTCTTTTTCTTGGCACCAGCCTGTCCCATCCTGAGCCACCCTAACGACATTCTTTGATGCAGGGTGCCAAAGCCTCCTTTGTTACATACACACATACACTGTCCTGAAACCATCCCTAAAACTCTGGTAGGGCTTATGTCAATCACTTGTTCCACAGCTTGCTGCTCTCCCCCAGCAGAGCAAACTCTTCTCTCCCTACAGTAGTTTAGTACCTGAATTTGCAAAAGATACATCATGCATCCATGCCAAATCAAATCTTAGAGAAATATTATATATAATAACAGAAGAGACAAATTTTGTAAAAGAAAAAGCTAGAATAATCTGGAACAATGCTGGAAGTGGCACAGTATCTTTATTACATAGTGCCATAATTCAAAACGTTGCTCCGGTAGTTTGGAGTGGGAACATAAAGCACACTATATGCTCTTTAAGACTGAAGTTTAAAAGTGTATAATTTAAAAAAATATACATGCCAAAGAATGTTTTCTTTATTACCAGAAACTCTCCCTTAAACTGTTTTATAGGTTCCACGCCAATTCTGGTAATCTTTAAGAAAAAGCTTGCAGAATAGCTTTGGCACGGAGAGCATTAGAAGCTAGCCAACTGGTGGCAAAGCACAATCACAGGACACAGATAATCTGAAGAGAGGACAAGACTAACAGCAATGCATATAGACTGCTTTCCTGCACTGGTAAGACAAACAGCTGCTAAATAACATTAAGAAAAAAATATATGATGGCAACCCAGCCAAAAATGTCAATTTTGCTTTTTCTGCCCTTTAAATGAAGAAAAATTCAGGACACAGAGTAACAGTTGCAAACACTCCATGATCAATAATGATTTTTTTTAAACACACATACAGCCTTTCCATTCTCTCCATTTCTACTAGGTGTGTCTAAGTTCATAATCCTGGCATAGCTCAACAGGTCAGGATACAGAAGCTCGATACTAGGAGCATGCACACCCAGTGCAAGAGCACAGCTGTGGCAAGCAATGAAACGTGACAGATAAAATGCTGAGTATTTGACATACCAGATTAATTGGCTGAGAAAGTAACTCCCATCCAAGAAGCCACAGCAACAGATAACCTCTGTTATCTAGTCCGCCCTGTGGCAATAGGGTGGTTTACAATAGCCAATTATTACTGTTTTCCAACATCCCTTTTTTTATTTGCAAGTATAATACTAGATCTCAGTTGTTACAACAAAGTTCGATAAAAATTGTGGGCTGTTAGGTCCTTAAAAACAAATACAAATAAGAATAAAAAAGTTATGTATTATTTTAGCCATTCCTATGATACCCAAGGATAATTGTGATAGCTGACATTGCCCTGTTATCACAAAGGCACAGGCTCCTAGCATCCCTTATGAAATTATGCATTTTACTGTAAGTCACCCTGTGCTCCAATCAGTCCTCAGTCTGGTCTTTTACTGTACCTAACATATGCATTGGACTAAATAGTTTTAAAAGCTATATAAAAGTGCACCCCTAGTAGCTGCACTCCTCACACTCATCTCTCATCCTAGTATTACATCTGACCATTTGTATTTAACAGGACCACAATTATTGCCAGGACTAAGACACAGCTAAGGTTCCTTCCTTCCTTTAGCTTTAAGCCAATAAAGAAATTACAGTGTTCAGGAAATAAAAGATTCACGCCTTAACTTTGCAAATGATCCAAATCAGATCCTCCTCTTTTTCAAATCTCTCTTCTAAAATGCAACAAAAACATTGGGGAAGGAGAGGTGGAAAGGGGGCTTTAGAACATTTTCAGGCAATGCAAAAGAAACTACTTTTTCTATCCCACACCAGTACACAAAATTTAAGATTAAAACCAGGAAACTGAAGTTGCTAAATCTAAAATTATAAAGTTGCATCAACAATAGAATAGTTTCACTGGAAGGGACCTACGACGATCACTGGTCCAACTGCATAATCACTATGTGTAATTCACAAATGAGCTTCTGGTTCTTTGGGTTTTGTTTTCTTTCATTTCTGTAGCGAACTGTCCTGCTGTATCACACCTGGGAATTATCGCCAATAAAATTCTCTTAAGAATGTGAAACATTCCTTACAGCTCAAATATCTACGTACAAACACTACATTCACAGTTGGGATTGAGTACTTTCAGACCACTTCTCACTGATTAAACGTTTTATAGTATGATTATACATAATCCTATTTCTTAGCATGAGATTTCAATATTGTCATAGTTGAAAAAAAGATTTATCTGAAAGACATGGTATACTTCAAGAAAAGTATTCTGTTGTTGGCTAAATTAGCAGTCCATAACTATCAATCATAGCCCAGGGAAAAGTTCTCCCAAATTAATGGTTTATTTGAAAAATCTGTGATAAACAATCTTATTCAAGTTGCTAGAAAATCATATTATTATCAGTCAGGTATGTATCTGTCAACTGTCTCTATTGTCTTTTATGCTGATTCTTCTCAAGAAGGCCACTAGCAGGAACTTCAACAATATCGAAATGTTCTAACAGCAAAAATTAATCTAAAAGGAAAAAGGATTCATGCTTTTATTTTAAATCACACTTTTTCTGCAATATCCAACAAATAGGAACCTCAAGCTATCCAGTAAACAGAGATGACTCAGTTCTTACCTAAATTCTAAAGTTAGTAAGATTCTCCTCTTTACGTTTAAGAGCTATAATTAAATGTTAAAACAAATAGCAATAGCCTAATATTTAACCTATAAATCAGATATGACTAGAAGCAGCAACTGGCCTTGGGACTAAATACCCCAGCAGAAGAAAAGTTCTTTATTTCCAGGTTTATAAAAAAAGGTTTATAACTCCCAAAGGCATACAGTAATCTCCACCAAGAAGATACCATGGGAATTAAAAAAAAAAAAACAACATAGGAATATTCACGTTCACGCAGGTGTGGATAGATGCATCTTACAAAACCCCCAACCCCTAACTCCAGGATTTCACATGGTGCATCCACCTCTGCACAGTGGTGGATTTTATCTTGCTGTACACCTATGTTCTCCCAAAGGCATGCAAAAGCAAGACTCTCTCAATGCATATTCTTCCCTTCAGAAGAATGGAACATTTTTTTGGCTGTGATTGAAGACAGACACTAACAAAGAATATCTTCTAGCATCACCTAATAAATATTCTATAAACATCCAGATCTCTCACTCATGCATTAAATATTTTATAGTCCCTACTGTCTATAAAAATAAATTTGAGGGCAGTAAAATTAAGCAAATGGAAAAAAAAATCTTGAGATGGTTTAGCGACAAGATGAATTTCATATTAGAAAAAGTCATCAGTTTATTTTAACAAAAAGCAGACAGTTGTAATTAAATCCAGCCATTTGAACTGACAGAGCAATAATTCTTCTAACATTAAAGGTCTGTTACATGCCTACTATTCCCACTTTTAATGCATAACTGGTTCTCTAAACTGGAGAATCCAGGAGCAGTGGGACTATATTCACTGACATTTTTTGTTGGATTTTTCTAGCAGAAATGAGATTAACAGAGAGGCTTTCAATTTAAATAGAATTTAAGAAGAAAATATGAAATTGAGTGACAGTAATTGATACTGCTAGTTATGTATTTTATGAAAGGAATATAATAATCTAAAATTATAGCAGAATTCAAGGAAACTAACTCATCCTGATCCAATTCTGCTGTTTAAAACTGGTACAGTGTGGTCTGCCATTGTCCAGCAGGTCTCTGAAGTTATACTACCTATGTTTTTCATCCACCTCCCATCTTCAGGCTAAAGATGACAGAAGAGAGAAAATACAGGAAAAGGGGAGAAAAGAAAATATGAAATTGAGATTTCTATTTATATATTTACATTAGTAAATAGGAGTAGTGGTTTTGAATTACCCTTCAGAAGCTGGGAATTCTGCTCTCTGATCTTTAAAAACACCCATTCCAAAATGCCTCAGTTCAGATGCTCAACAGAAATAACATGCACAAGACTAACAATGGTCATTTCCCCCATAATTTATGTTTTTTAAAAGGCAAAATAGAGAGAGAACAGGAACTTTTAAAAAGTTAATAAAACAATCCCCAGCATCTCACTTTGTTTCATGGTTTGGGGTTTGTTTTTTTGGTTTTTTTTTTTTTTTTTTTTTTTTTTTTTCAATTTTAGAGTATGTTTCTAGCAACCCAATTTCCTTTCAGACTCTCTTTCGTCAAGGCTACAATTTTGGTAAGGCTCAGGAAGGCTGGGCCACAGAGTCTGGCTTGATGCTAAATCTTACCTGAGCAACAGAGGGTCAATATGAAGGGATCTGAAAATCTTATTGTTGATTTTGGGGCAGCAGGTCGTTCCTGTTGTTATAGCTGTGCTACAGGTAGGAGGCAATTTGCAGACAGGACTTGGAATAATGAGGGCTGCACGGCTGACATCACCAATGTCAACCACAAAGTGTGGAAAGGTAATTTGAGGGCTGGTAGGGATCAGTCTAAATGCCTTATTGTTACTGTCGTGGCAGCAATAGCTTCCCATCTTTGTTCACTGTTTCTGTTAGGTTACCCCACTGGCCAAATCCTTCCAGTACTTTATGAATAAAGCGAAAATTTCTCTCAGGAGATTCAGACAACTTGATCTTACTTTTTGAATAATAGTAACAATATGTTGAGCTTGTACTGAAGTCAAAGATTAAAGTTCACATTCAGGATGGCTGGAAGAGCAGAGCCTGGACTGCAGCTAAATCCTGCCAGGCTCTCAGGTGTACGGAGAGAGCACTCCCACATCCCATGCTTTGCTTTCAGGCAGCCTGGAAGGGTAATGAGCAGGCTGGCTTCAGAACCTGAACTGATGCTGCATTAACATAGGAGCTATCTTAACCGTTATTTCAAACATTTAAAGAACTGCATAAGGATCTTTTATTTCTTTATATATTTTCTGGGCTGTTTACTCCTTCAGTTTATGGCACTGCTCCAAACCAATTTGTCCTTTTGCTTTACAGATAAAACTGGGTTTTTTTTGCTTCCTTAGAGAGCAACCCAAGCCCATATTTCCCTGTTGGTTTAAAGACTATTTGTTTCCAGATTAAGTTAGTTTTCACATAAATATGTCCCATTCACAAAATCAAGACCATCCATGAGTCTTAAAGTCATTGACTTCAGTGACAGTGAGAGCTCTCTGAAAGTAAGCAGAGACTGTAGTTTTATGGCCAGTCACTGTAAATGTGTCCCTCTGGAATAGCATGGTAGCATGCATCCATAAGTTTAAGCATTTGGATGGAGGGACACATTTCCTGGGCATCAAACGAGCAGGGAAGTTGAAAACAATATTCTTTAATCTACAGGACTTTGCCCTCAAGTCTTTAAAAGTCTTTTTAAAAGAAAAAGAGAAAAAGCACTGCGGACCAATACATAAAAAGCAAGATGCAACAGAAGGAGATTTAGAAACAGCATTCTGGAGTTGTTGCATTGCTGCATTGTTGTCCTGCTGCCCGCATGCTTGCTCAAGTCATTTGCAACCCAAAAAGCGGTCTCACTCCGCTCAACCCAATTGACATTGCCCCAACAAATAGGAAATTATTTCTTCACCCGTATTTACCCAAGAACACATCATCCCAGAAGGCACACAGCAGATCTCCCTTTCAATCATCGCAAATTGTGTTATTAACACTTCACATTTTCTATGTGAAGAAATCCTTACCCACACGTGCTACCCTTTGTGCAATAATTAGCTGTATTTGTTTTTGGCTTTTGTTTTTGTTGTTTTGGTATTGAGGCGTTTTTGTTTGGTTTTTTGTTTGGGGTTGGGGGGTTTTTTTGTTTGGTTGTTTTGGGGGGTTTTGGTTGGTTTGGGGAGTTTTTTGGGGTTTTTTTTTTGTTTTTTTTTTAAAGTTAAGCATGGAAGACAAACAGCTATATCTGGCACAGCCAGTTCTCCACCACCTGCTGTCTCGCTTTGCTCCTCTCTGAACAGTGATTTGGCCAAAGCTGAAAGGACCATGGCCAGAACCAGCTAATAAAACCTTCTCTAGCCAAGAAACCAAAAGGACAAACAGCAGCCCTGAAAGCCCCACACCAGGAGCAGCTCACACTAACCTTTCTTCAGGGCCTCAGGATCCCAGTGCATTTCCTTCTCCCAGTTATAACAACCTGTGTCAAAACCTAAATTTCAGGGGCAAGGAGGGAGGAAGAGCATACATTTCACAGGTGTGTTATATATGCACAGAGGGGCAAAAAGATACAGTGCCAGTGCATGGAAATCGGGAGCAAACAGTGGAGATTTGACTTTAGAAAGTTTTAGAGCAGCTTTTGCCTGTGCAATGCAGATGGCTATGCCGTGCGCTTGCCAGAAACCTCTTCATTATGAGCATCCTTTCTATACTGCAGGGTGATTCAGTCTCTAAGGAAATCTTTATTTTGCATAAGAACTATACACTGTTCTGGGAAAACCAAAAGAATTCTGAGAATAAAATACAGTTAGTACAGAAAATAAATTACTTGAATCACTATTTTCCCTCTCCCCTGATTTTGTCATGACAGGTCACCTTCATTCTAATTTCACTTCTACTGAACACAGAAAAGAGAAGAATTTCTGTAAGATCTGACTATGCCACTGAACAGCATCGATACCATTCAACAGCCAGTTAAGCGCAGTGATTTTACCCCTGTTGTGGTCTGTCTTTAACACTATTCCAGGAAGATGTGGCTAAGACTCTTCTAGGCAATGACAATGCTTCCCTTCTGAGTGACTTTGTCTCTCTGGAGTTGTTTGTTCTTTCAGCCACGCAGAATACCCTCTGCAAGTATCCTTTGATTTCCAGTATCTGAAAATGATGTGTCAGGATAGCAAGCAACAATTTAATATGCAAATAATATACCGACTGAACAGAAACAAACTCCCATACCACATAATCTATGCATTTGGAAGCTGGAAGCATTCAGACCAGCACAAATACTACTACAAGGGAGTAGAGTTTCCTTTGAGCAGTTCTGAAGGGGTGGTGGAATAAAAGAGTTGCATCGCTAACAAACACTTAAATAATCCAAAGGTTAAGATTTTGCCTGTCATGAAGAAAAAACTGTAACAAGCAAGCACTATTTTAAATTATTTATTTCTGCTTCTAAGAATATTGATACAGTATTAGGGTTACACAGGTTAGCAAGACTTTGAAGAATAATCAGCCCTATTGATTATTCAATACACTATTTTTCCCCAGGGTCTGGGAATTGTGGCTACGATTAGCTTAGCAGTGTCCTCAATTGTGTTTCAAAAGTTGCAGGCAAGAGGCAGCCACAGTGTTCAAAGGGAACCTTTGTGCTCCCATTCGTAAAACCAGAATTTCCCGCGCATGATCTGCTGTGCAGAGCAGAGCCATCCCGGAGCTGCCAGAGCTGGGCAGTGGCTCAGCTCTTGGCTCCATGTGCAAGCGCTGGTTCAGCTCATTAAAAGAAATACCTGAATGTCTGGGCTATCAAGCTCAGCAAATGTTTCACACTGAATTAGGTCCAAACATCTCAGATGCAGTTGTTTTGTCAAGGTAATATATTTGGACAATTCTCAGTGTTTAGTAGCCCATAAGATCACACCTACTTGGGCAAGTGGCAGTTTCAGAAGAGTTATATAAAATACAGGTTAACTCAAAGCCTTTTTAGGGCAATGCTTTTTAAATTTGATGCCATTTAACCATAGAGCACTAAGTATACACATTTTAGAAAAAATATCTCAATAGGTTGTACAAGATTAGCTTTATACATTCAAACTTAATTTCTTGACTTCTTTTGATAGTTTATTTTAAGCCCTTAATGTCACTCAAATAAAACATTTTTTTCTCTAATACTTAATAACTTATTGTAAAAAGCCTTGAGAAAAGAAACTGTTTAAAGTGCAAGAACACACAAGAAGTTATTTTTACGTTCAGTTTGATTTTTCCCTCAATTAATTCATTGTACTACTGCAAAAGCTATCAAGTCTCTGAGTCAGTTCTATTTCTCTTCTCTGTGATTTTATAGTGTCATAGCAATGCAGAAAGCTTTCCAGACAAGGAGAGAAAACAGGTCCTTGTTCCCAGGAGCTTTGTAGCCTAAAGATGATACAACCTACTAAGGCATAACAGTAAATACATGTGGGTGAGGGGAATGGAAATAAAAATGTTACTTAAAATAAACAGACATGCTTATTATTTCTGCAGTACAAGAGCTTTCTGTAAAAGCAAGCACTTACTTAAGGGTTGCAGGAAAAAATGGTTTATTTCAGTTATTTTTGCTACTTAATACACTGAAGTGCAGGTACAATGTCAGGAATGATGGTCACTCTGGAGATTACTTGTACACTGGATAGCAGAAATGCATCCATAGTGCAACAGTGTGCTGTACATCTGCCACTGCGTTTAAAGTTCAAGCTAGGAGTTGCAGGACCAGCAGATAGTAATTGCCTGACCATACCAGGGGGCTTGGAACTAGATGATCTTTAAGGTCCCTTCCAACCCAAACCATTCTATGATTATATGATTCTACAATGAAAGAGTGGTCCAAAAGCAGGGGGAGTCTAGGACTTTTCTTTTTTCCTGACAGGCAAAAACCAGAAAAAAGTTCAAAAAGGAAAACCCAGAACAGTTTCCCTAATTCATAGACAAGGCTGCCTTACAACCGTTATCAAATTGTGCTGTGGGGAACTTGCACGTGCATCCACAACAGCATTTTAACTTAGATCCAAAGTGCGGTTTTGAAGTAAGTCTCCTGATCAGCTCCACTCATCTCACTTCAACTTACACTGTAGGGAGGTCTGAGTGTGAAAGTACATTTCTTCCAGATAGAACTAAGCCAGAAGACATGCCAGATGTGAGGCTCACACACTATCTACTGACCGGTGTTCACATATCACAGACGAACTCCAGTTCAGAGTGAAAACTCATTGTGTCTAGTACGGACGTCACGTCCTCAGCAGCAGGTTCCTGGCCATATAGATCCATTCCTCTCACATCAAACTGCTAGCTAACACAGACATAGCCTAAGGCTGTCTCTGTTCCTGCCTTGTCCTAATATTGAGCACATATGGGCCAGAAAATCCAACCCTCAGACAGGACCAAACTGCAGTTTTGGTTAGAAGAAAGAATTACTGTCAGAGTTAAAACTGTTTGAATGCCAGAATGACTCTGGCATCCAAACAACACTGCAAGCAGGTTTCAATATATTACACTTCCAAAAGACAAAGTATTTTTTTCTTACCCCTATGTTCCTGATCAGGTTAGCTTTATCAGCAACGATCCATAAGAAACTGCGGTATACCTTCCTGCATCTCCATGGGCAATATACAGTCCAGACAGTGTTCTACCTATGTTAGCTAATTAAAATCATTCAGTGTTAAATTCAAGATCCTGAAGAACCTGGCAAAACTTTCTGTGATTTTTGATTCTAACAGAATAACAAATAAACAAAGTTGAGACCATAACTGCAGACACTGACGATTACATGATAAATTGTTATTCTTACTGTGTTAGATACCTATACAACATTAACGATCTTTCTTCACAGTATCAGTGAAATTACCATACCTCCGATCAAAGACCAACACAGATAGGATTTTTTTTTCCCATAACAGCTATGACCAATTACACAGCATCTTTCACAAAGTTGGAAAGTTCTTAGCAAACATGAATAAATGTCATGAATTTGGCATGAGGTCTACATACTCTGCAGACCCTTATTGGTAATTTGCCATGAATAATTTCTGTTCAAGTCTTTAATGACTTTTGAAGATTGTCAATGAAAAATTATCTGTTTAAGTTTGAACATTATCTCAGCTTCATTAAAACCTGAAGGCAGCTGAACCCTATCACCCTCTCCTTGAAAAGTCTGCTCTGACACTTGAAGGAGAAACATCATCTCCACCATCATGCGTAAGGTGCTGATGCTGACCCACCTGATGTGTCAGAGCAACTTCACCACAGCGTAGGTAGTCAAGACTCTACTGGGGCACAGTTATTACTGGTGTAAACCCCACTGATGACAATAGGTGGATTTGGGCCATTATCTCCAGAGTCAAGCAAGGCAAGAAAAGATAACATCAGTCCTTAATGGAGGAGTGCAAATGTATTCTTTCATCCCTGGGGTCTGCAGCTCTATCCACAATTGCCACATGGCCTAGCCCCGACATCAACAGAAATAGTCCAACTGACTTGAGGATTTAGGATTCCTCTAGAAACAGAAATCCTGTGTACAAGGTGGTGTAAAGTAGCAGATATAAACTGTGCAGATTGTGATTCAGCGTAGTTTTCCTCAGTGATAGGCATTTCATAAGAATTTCACTTCAGACAAAATTAAACTCCGTTTTATAACTCAAGGTTAAGACAGGTATAAATCAAAGCTATACAGAGTTTGCTATGAGTCCATCAATTTCGATCAGATGAGCATATGACCTGTCAAGACTACATTTAAATCACTATTTCAAAGTGTTTTTATTAAGTGATCAGAGCATATGTTACTTTTTTGTCTATAACAATAATAAATCACCAGTGAACTGACATGGAAGCAGCAGAAGGGACAGACTACAATGTATTAAGTTTTCCATATACTGTTGATGTTAAATACAGCCACTGCACATGGAAGGGTAGTTCACCAAGGGAAAATTTTTGAAGATAAGTCCTGCAAATATAAAATCAAATAATTACCTGCAAATAGTCTGATCAGATAACTTGAGTTACATCACCATTATTTTTGACAAGCTTTTTATACAGCAGAATAACAGGAAATCAAACGGAAGGGATGAGAATTAACATTACTTGAAAACAAAGGCTGAAGAACTTTGAACCCCAGATGGATTGCAGACACTGCAGCAAGTCAATTCAAGTAACGCCAGTTCAGTCAATGAACACAGCTCCATATCGAAAAGAAAAAGTTTCTACATATGAGACATGGATGGGTTTGGTTGAGTTTGTTCCCTCCACAGAAGTTCTTGAAGGTATTTGAGGTGTTCAATATTTGCATAATGAAAGCCACAGGAAAACTATTATTTAACTGATTTTAATTCACAGCCTTTAGGGTCTGATTCAATGCTTATTGGAGTCAGTAGGAGTCTTCCCATTTAATTCATGAGTTTAGATCAGACCTTCATCTGCAGCTATAATGAAAGGGAGTTAAAAAGGGTAATTTTGGGGCACATACTTCTCTTCAAGTTAGAATTCCTAGAATCAGTTCCTTCAGCTAATTTGTGCACCCCTACTGGGGAGGACAGAAGAAGAGAATTGCATCCAAATGACAAGCAGATGAAAATAAAGACAACCAATGTTAAACTGTGTATTAGCAACCTAGTCGGTCAGAACAGCTCAGCGGTTACTCTCGCACAATTAGGTTATTCTCAGATAAATGCACTGTGTTGTATAGGCCTGCCTCAGATCAAACCCTTGAATTTGACTGTTTCCAGACTGGAAAATATCAAGTCTACCTTTGCAATTTTAGGCACAAAAATACAAATCTCAAGCCATCAACTTGTGTTTGACCACCAGAATAACCACATAACCTGGTTTTCAGAAAGTTTCCATTCATGGTTAATTGACTTTCTAACAAGTTAATTATAAACTCACTCCTGTTAAAGTAGTCACATAATCTCTGCAAGAAAAGGACATGACCAATTCCCTAAACACAGGGAGACTTTACCTAGATTTCTTACTCTCTTAGGCAACAAAGAATGAACTTCTGCAGATAAGATCTTTACCTATGTATCTGCCGGATGTCTAGCAACACCTGAACGTGCATGAAGTTTTTCCTATAGTCAGGATACTTGTAATAGGAGCATTCAACACAGATTCTCCAATTAAGCTGGTGTTCATACTGCTTTTTTTGTCCAGTGATGGCATTAATAAGCTGTTTTTCACTTGAGCACTTTCACAAAATTCACAGAAATTTTGACACCTTCAATCTTCCACCAAGTTTAGTTGATATTAAACAGCTGAGTTATGGGGGAAACAGATGACCAAAGATGAGTGCCTGAAATATCTTTCCTTAGGGAGAAGTAACAAACTAAAAATAAAAAGAATCAGCCCTATTAACTATTCTATTACAAAGCTTAATTAAATGTGATTTACTTGAATTCTGTATTCATAAAAATACAGAGAATGAAGAAACATCAACTTCTGAATGACTGTTAGGTTTCAGCTTACGTATAATTTCCCAGGCCTCTAGCTTTTCCAGTTCATATTTTCCTGGCATCTTAGAAGTGCACTTGTTTTACTGACAAGACAGTTATGATAGCAGCATAGTAGACGTGACCCTATTTGGCAGCACGCCCTAGAGACACAGATTATATCCTGAGGTATAGAACAAGACTTCAGTAAAGTTATTCGTATAGATTTGATGCCTACTCTGTCCCATGCTTAGCAAAGAAAAACACTTTGGAAATCCAAAACCTGGAAGTAGCCATATCCAGCAGCAAATGACTCTGAACAATCAGTGTGTCTACTTGGTTCCTAATAATTGTTTCAAACTAATGAAATATCATGCACTGTAATCTTCTCTAGCGAAAGAACCTTGCTACTTCCCAGGGATATTTAAGGTAACAGATTCATGATATACATCAGTGAACTTCTATATGCTCCATGTTATAAAGCTGTTCTACTTCATATGTAGACAAATTTAGTCTTTGCAAAAAACCAACCTCTTAAAAATCACTGAAATAAAAGGAGATCTTTCTGTTGCACCTAACTTCATTTGGATAGATGTGAAATTTTAGAAAAAATAAAAATTCAAGTTTTCATACTGTTTTTGCAGCTGTGGCTTAAAAAAAAAAGAGCCAAGGCTCATTCTTCTCTTAACGTTAGCCCAAAAATCTTCTGTTTAGAGCAAATAACTTCTTTGTGAAAGCTGGTGTGACATTTAAATTGAGCTGATAACCCCTCACTGTCAAAAAAAGACTTTTTAAAAAGTCTGAAAATAACTGAAATCTACTTTCTAAAGCTCACATTTTAAAATGTGTCTAAGTAAATGTCTCTCCTTAATTTGATCGTGAAGCATCTTCAGATGCATAATCCAGCAAAGTATGTCGAGGGAGATGGCAACAAAACTAAATAAACAAACAGAAATTATTCTTTCAGATCTGACAGCTGCTGTCTCTTCAGACGGTGTGGATCTGATGAGAATTAATGTAGCAGATGGAGGAAAAAAAACGGTGAGTGCTTGGTTTCTCAATCATCAAATTGTAAAGAAATCCTCTAACAGTTTTTTTGGAGGTTGCTTAACAGGAAAAAAAAAAAAGCAGGATTTTCCTGCACATCCCCTAAAGGTATACACAGAAAACCACACAGAAGTGGTCTTCCCATCCTGCTTATACCAGCCTAGTTATTTACATTGCTGCTTTAAGAAACATACAGTTCCTAACAGCTAAGAGTCAGGTATTCAGGTATCCTGCTAAAAACATTTCTATGCTCTAACTCTGAATCTCTGCTTTATCAAAGGAGTCTCCTCCCAGGCCAGGAAATCCTGTCCATGTTGCACAGTTGTAGCAATGACTTTCCAGGGAGGCATCAGGAGTTTGGCAATTCCACATGGTACAGTTTTCTGACAGATGAACATTTCAGTATTGTGTTCTTTTATATTTTAAGAGGATACAGCATCTCATTAATGAGTTAATCAACACAAGGAAAACAATGGATTGCTCTAAAAAAGATCTACAGAAAGCATGCATATTCCGTGTTGTAACAGGAAAGCATAGAAACGAAAATGCCAAGAACCATTACGGGCAAGAATTTTAGTTCCAATATTTTGTGACAATCTAGAACTTAAGTTGTAGTACCACTGAAAAAGAAACTGAATTTCAAGCCTACCCTCCTTGTGCTCTTAGTGATTGACCTCAATGCTTCTGCTTTCAGAAATCCTATTTGTAAAATATGTGGAAAAGAAACATATGCCTTCAGCACAGGGCTTTTGATACATCTGCATTTGAGTGAGATCAGAATGTGATTGATCTTCCAAAGTAAGTTGAGTTGTCAAGAGAGGATTTTAGTTATTTCCATTTGTTTCCTTTCTCTTGCATATTAGACATTGATAACTAGAAGCAAACAGACATTTTGAGTTAAGCAAACAGACATTTTTTAACCTTTTCGAGTAGATTTCACATTGAAACTATTCTAGGTAATAATGTCCCTGTAGCTATGGCGTGCTAGTGAGGTCGTTCAACTTTCAGAAATATCTTCTCATTTACCTACCTCTGCAGTCCCCTCAGATATAGCCGTTTGGTTTCAGCAAGTACACAGCTTCACAACATTTGCTGTGGTCATGAATTCTCTTAGGCAAGTCTTGGTCCATGGACCTTCTCATAAAATCCCAGCAGGCAAGAGCCTAATTTGTGCTTTAAATATCTAACCATTTGGGCAAGCACAAACTTAAGCAACTGGTGACGATTAGCAGTGGGATCTAATGTATTGTCACTGCCTTCTTAATATCCCTGTTACCTTGAGTACAGCTGCAGATGGAAAGAGGTTACCCTACTGTCAGTGAGCTCCTCTTGGTTTTTTTTTTTTTTTTTTTTTTTTTTACAAGCTGATCTTGTCTCACATTTACAATATTGAACTACTCTTCCAATGCTATGGAATTATCTACAAGCCTATCTAGAATCATAGTGATTTATTAGCATGTGGCAGCTCCTATCATGTATATCTTTAGCCCTGCATCTCTATCTTTATCCAACAGCCAGAGCCTGCCTTTCTCAAATATTTACATTTGTTTTCAACACAATATCTGAAGGTGTTCACTTTCTTCTAGCTTTAAAACCATACCGCTTCATTGCAAAGCAGAATCTGGCTGAAGTGGTCACCTGCACTTTGAGCATTTGTAAGAGATTATTAGCAAATCAAGTCACAGAGGAGATGCTCCTGTGTGAAAATATAGCCTTTGTATAACCTAAACCCATCTGGCAGGCAGGTATCTACAAAATACACTTACACCAGCTGTAACAAAATGTAATGAAATGCAATTAGGAATTTATCTTTCTCAGACAATTACAAGTGCAGTCTTCAGAGGAGCCATTGTAACCACATGGATGTGCTTTATCTTAGATTTTCACTTAAACTAATGGCTTCTAAATTACTTGAGTGGAAAATTAAGAATGCAATGCTGCACTTAAGAAAGCATTTGCATTTCATTGCATATGCTGTTAAATTTCCATTAAACTCTACATTTATATACAGATTTTTAATTCATAAAATATGGTAATAGAATGAAACAATCTGATTGGGCAGATGATAGCTTCTGAAGAAAGCAGATATTTCTGGATATCTGCCTTCCTCAGAGTGTACCCTGTATCTATTCAGCATCACGTCCTTTGTTTTGGGAAAACAAGCTTAAACAAAGAAGTTAAGCTACTTGAAAATGAAACTGTTCAACTTTTTTTTTCCCCAAATCAAGTCCAAGATCTATCCTCCAAGGTTTATGATGATGATGAAGAACTCCAGAATATTCAACAAATATACATAATGCACAGGTGGGTTAATCCCAAAGCTGTATAAAGAAGATAAAGTATTTTAAAATGGCAAAATAATCTATTTATAGAGCAAAGTATTCAACAATCTTTTGTGCAAGAAATAGGAAACTGGTGGTTAACTTAGGAAGTAAACTGCAGAGTCCAGTGAGACATTAAGAATTGGTTGGGAAGACGGTGGACTCATCTTTGCCAAAGACTTTCAAAAATCATCCTGCGATGATCCTGCCTTCCAGAGATTTCTTAGTCTTTTCAGCCCTGTTGCAGATAGATCTGTTATTTCACAACCAGCCAACCTCTGCCACTAATTCGTAGTAGAGCTGGCAATACTCAATCTCATTAAAGCTTTATACAGACATCATTAAGAAAAAAGCAACAAGTGCAGAACATACTTCAGTTACATTTCTAAGTTGCAGGGTACACTGTATGCGCATTTTCGATCCTTTTGCTTACTATGTGTGTAAGGTCAAACAACTAATTTATTTTTTATTAATAATTGACATTTTCATGACATCCTGGAAAATATGTTACCAGATTTGACCATATTCAGCTTTGTTCTCAAGTGCTAAATTGACATTTTTAAGGCTCTCCCTCAGGTAGGATTTTCAAGAAAAGAAAGAATTGCTTGGACTGTATTGGTCACTAAGGGTACATAAAGTACTCAATCCTTGAAGGGTCATTGTGGAATCATTGCTGATGTTGGAACTATTCAGAGAAGTGCTCAATAACGTGGAGTCCACAGTCAGCTCAAGGGGTCATATCTGCTCTGTTTTGCATAAGAAATCCCTAGTCCACATACAAATCAACTGGTAGGATCAGATAGGTGTACAAATACTGTATAGCTAGACTGAAGGAATGAAGAGACTGCAATCAGTCTGCATTTTTGCCCTGTGGAATATCTGACATGAGGCTCTGATGTGGCTAAGTTAGAGGAACTCTTTGCAGTAGGAATTTTTTGGTCCCATGTCCTTTTAGTGAGCAAATTTTAAAGTACTTCACCACATTTCGTTCTAATCACCACTGTGCCATGTGTGTGACTAACCCATTGGTAGTGACTCTGGCTCTTTCACTGATGGGCTCCAGGAAATTTGTTTCATAAATAACCTTAGAAAATAAGGACATTAAAATCATTGGTGTTTACACGAAAAGTAATTGAATATCAATCAAAACACACTGGCAACCTCTTGACAGCTCCAGTTCTGCTATAATTCATTGAATTAATCAAGTCTTGACACTGTGATATGTTATTACAAAGGCTGAAGAAGGAGCAGGAAATTACAAAGTTAAGAAAAAAAGACAGACCTCTTTTTTCATTTCATTGTATGTGAAACTTTCCAGTGGAGGAGAATAAGGCCATGAAAAGAACTGCTATAGCTCTGATTCAGCTAATCTATTGTTTCATCTGGCAGTGGCCAACACCAACCATTAAAATGATGGTGAAAGAATTGCATCAGGCAAGTCTCTTAACTTGACCAAAGCAGCAATAATGTTATAGCACCCTGTATATCCTTATAGCATATCTGTATTACCTCCACTACTCAGACGTGTCTCATTCTTTTATGAGAAAGATCAAATTGACTATATTACATTAATCCCCCTCTGTTTATCAAAGGAAAATAGCAAGGCAGTACATAGTGTCACCAGTGTATTATGTTGTAGATTATTGCAATCTCCTTTCACTGGCTATCAGGAAAACTTTGCAAGATACAACCATATCAGGAAAACCTGGCAAGATACAACCAGTACTATTTTTTAAAGTGTTAAAAAACTCCACTCTCTTTTGATCAGGTCGGGCATTAGCAGCAGCTACCGTGACTCCTTCAATGTACTTCGAACACAGAACATCTTCGTTTCCGAAACTCACTCCAAGCCATGCAGTGTGAAAGGCATGCATTGAGTTTCTGCTTTGTTACTAAGACATTGTGGTACAGACCACAAAGCATAGGTAAATATTCATATATGTGCAAGTATTCAGAGTATTTCTTCTGCAGATTAAAGCAAAAATAGCTAGTATTTGCTTTTGTAAATCAGCAAGATAGTTGTCTAACTACTGTTACCTCTACCCCCCCAAGTGATTTCCCAATGTCATATGATGAAGCAGTGGTGGAGCTGGTACAAGAATTATTGTCTGCAGACTCGTAGCCTCCTGCTCTAGCCACTAGATCATGTGGTCATGAATAACTGCAGACACAAAGAGGCGTTTGGAAGCACAATAACACATTCAATCATGCAAATGTGTGTTTAGTGCACACTAGAACCTGTCCTTATAATAAATGGGTAACTTAGGAGCACAAATAGGACCCTATATAATCAAACTAATATTCATTCCACTCTTCCAATAGCTTATAGACACACAGCAAACAACACAGACGTCTGTTTCCCAAGCTGTTAATGCCTAGAACAGAAAAGAAAGCGCTGAAAAAAAGATCTACTGAGGGAACATTTGCACAAAACACAGGTAACTTAGTGGGTATTCTTCCACCTACCTTTGCTTTTGTAACATAAGTAAAAGCAGATAAACACATAGCCATATGCTAAAAAAGTGCAGACAGTTCATAAAGCAGGAGGGAAATTGTGCCATGGGATCTTTCTTCTCTAAATGACCTTCCTGAGAAATGCTGCATAGGATGAAGTGAAATGCTTACGCTTCCTAGCAGCTACAGTCTGATGCTATACTTGCTGTTTTCTGATACTTTGCATCTAAAGAAGGGGAAAAAAAGCCAAGCAGGTTTCAATTTCTCCAGAAAGGAGAAGATTTTAAGACCATTTGAGCTGGCAAAGTGCCATAGTTGCGCATGAAAAGGAGAAAGCAGGATATTTTAAACCTCACACTATATTCCCCTGCTACAGTAAGGAATATAAATATCTTCATCTCAAAGGTTTTGGCAGAAGATGTTTTTTTACTCCACTTAAATTTGTTTTTAAAAAATGAGCTCGATGAACAGATGTTGAATTTACCCCAGTGGAAAACAAAGTCTGCTTTTTATCCACACAACAAATCCAGCCACTCTAAAATAAGAGCTGACAAACCTCTCTTGAAGTACTGTGCTATGCTGTTCATTTGCTTTTGTTGCACCCATCATTACTATCTAAACTAGATTTTTCCAGTCCTCCTCCCATTTTCTCACCCAAGTGGAAACACCATGTGCCTGAATTTAAATATGCTTTTTCCCCCCCTTATTAGAAAAAGCAAATTTTATACTTGGAAGAGAAAGAAGAAAAGCCTGCAGCAGATCTTCAATTGTGTGGAAGTAATTTGTTCTACAATCCTGAACTGGTTTCCAGGAAAAAAAAAAAAGCATCCTGCTTTTACCTTGTGAAAGACTATTTTCAAATTATGGACAAAGCAAAAAGCAAATATTTAGAGCAAATATGCCATCAGACACATTTCGTGAGCTGCGAGCTACATATCTTGTGGAAGAATTTTATGGCTGGCAAATTGAAACACAAACATTGGTCAGAACAGGTACAGGAATGAGGGTGGTCTTAGGCAAGTCAATGCGCTAGCTTTCTCCTTCTCCTTCAGGCAGGAGGAACCTGTCAGTCCTGAAAAAGTGGAGATAATCATGGCACTTCTCAGCCCAGAGCGAGCACTGCTTCCTCAGTTCTGCTCTCGGACAGGAAAAGCAATCAGCTGTGCCTTCCCCGTGCTCTCGCTGCTGAGGGGCAGTGATTCATGCAGGCTGCATGGGGCATCTTTGTGCACTCTTATTCCTTTAGTGTCATGGGACGCCTCATCCAACAAGTGTCCTGGCTTTTGCTAGATCTCTGGGATACTTGTGGGCTCCCGGATAATGTCTCTGTTGCTGTCTTCTTGAGGCATATCATAGTTTCTTTTTCATATTAAAAAGTTACCGTGTTCTGTGTTTGCTGAGGCAGTGCTTTGTAGCGTAGGGGTTTGTGGAGCCAGAAAAGCCGGGAGACGTTCTGATCTGGAGGGATATTCTGGACTAAATACTTCTAATGTGCTTTCCTCCAACTGCAAGAAATTGGATTCAGTGACCCAGATAGATACCTTTTTCCACTTTATATTCTCATGTTAAATACCTAGAGCTTGAATCCTTTGTTAATATCCTAAATTAAAATACGTATTAGCAACTCTTTCCATCACTAGAGGATAAAGTGGTAGGAAGCATGGCAGTGGCTCTTCCACTACACTGTAATTCAACCCAGCCTCCTGATTTTCTAGGAGTTCAACTTAGTACATGACACTTGATAATTCATATTTGAAATTTTTAATGGGGTTTTATATTTGAGTGAAACCTAGAGACACTCCATCTATACATCATTTAGAGATCTTTGCTGCATCAACTTCAAAACAAACAGCAGCAGAGAATGGCTGAGGTGCAGTGAGACTTGGGCAAAACCTTTAAATGATAAAAGGCAAAGTACAGTGCATGGTAGATATTTTCAGGAACACATTCTCATCTTCAGTTTACACACAAACACGGACAGGGCAATGATATTTAATACCAAGGTACAGACCTCAGTAATATGTCCAACAGCAATTCCTAAAAGAAGAAATGGCTTTTTTTGCAGCAACAATAAAGCCAGCTCTCTTGGGCAATAGGAAATAAAATGTTTTTGTTTGTCTAAAATATGAGCTGTGAAAATAAATAGCTGTGCTATACAGAAAATGTCATTCAAATAAAAACCTGCACTTTCCTTTTGATGGGATATTAAATATAACACTGTCACTGTCTGATGTTTCTTCCCAGTTCGCATTACCCTACAGACACCACTTAGTTATATACATTTTGTTTTATTATTCCTAGCATGCAATATTAATCTATTCTTGGCTAGTAATTAATTACTGTTACATATTTTCACAGCTCCATAGTCTCCTCAGGGGAAAGACTCTACTACATACTTAAGAAGTAGATTAATGTGTACTTATGTAGATGGACCCTCTGGAATAATTTACATTTTGCTAGGATGATTTCTTAGTCAAACACATCTGAGTGGCTTTTTTTTTTTAGAGCAAGAGTAACAATGTCCACAAACTTAGGCATACTGATACTGAGAAATAAAAACAAAATAATGTGGTGTCCTTTGGGAGATCAAGGAACAATCCTGCCTTCAGTAATGATGGTATTCAGTGATAAAATAGGAATGCATCAGATCCATTCTTTTAATCTACTTTCCAAACGGTAGAACAAATTGTTAGTTTGCCTGCTTTAAGTAGTGCCACTCCAAAGTATCTTCAGAGTGGAAGAGCTTGAAGATAAGGGGCCTTACTTTACTCTTTCATTGCTGTAATCCTGAAGATATAATTACTTCAGACTTCTGGCCTGATTCAAAGCACACTGAAATTAGTGCAAGCCTTTCCTCTGGCTTCAGATTAGGCTGCTAAAATAGCCTGTCTCTCTGCACAGTATCTGGCTAAGGAGTGTAACTAATACAGTTTAAGGGTGTATAATTCCTATTCATGTCATAAAGTACAGAATTTCTCTTAAGATCAACATCTCCTGATTGTATGGCTAATCATTGCATTCCCACTTCACAGGAAAGGAAAATAAATATTTTTTCTAGGAATGAATAAATTCAAATGTGACAGCTGAAGTGATAGAAGTTAATGGAGAAAGCAGCATTTCAACTGTGAGGAATGATAAATAACTATTGAGGTCACACAGAGTCAACAAGAGTAATAGCTAGAGACTTGCTATGCAGTATATTTCACCTATAGGGAAGCCAGCTGACTATTTTTCCTTTATCCTTACTTCCACAGCCTGTTTATTAATGTGGCCACGTGAATTCTTCTGATAGTTTCTTTTCAAACACTGAACCCAGAAAGGCATGGCACCCGTTTAATTTCCTTATTAACGGTTACCAAATACTTTCCATTCCAAGAACCTATATAATTTACCAAACACTCACAGTTAGAAAGTGCTTGCCCTCAGAAGTAGAGGCCTTGGCTGTTTTACTCCACTTGATGGTCTGGCCTTAGTGCATTATTGCCATTAAAAGGACAAGAGCATCTTTAATGTATGTGATGGGCACCAAACAGAACAAATTGATCTTTACATTCCTGTAAGTGCTAGGTTTACATAGAAGTTTATACACCTTGCATAATTATTGGAATCAAATGTATTAATAGGTCCTGATGAGTGTTATCAGTGCATGGACCTCTAGAATGACCAGGAATTTGCCAAAGCATTGATTTTATATTCTATTCTGTAAAGTCTCAAAGTATTCATGCGGAATAAACCCATTTGAAAAATGCCTTTGTAAAGTGGCAACTGGTAGCGTCAGTTTGTTCCTAAGGCTTCATGAATTGGGGTACAAGGGCTAAGCGACAGGTTTTTTGTATATTATTATTACCAGCTAAAAAGAATGCTCCGCACAAGTTCTGGCCTCTATTTCCCTAGATAATGTTGGTCATGAAAAATCATTTTGATTAAAATTATTTATTCCTATTAAAAACCTAATTTTTTTTCCATCCGTCCAGATTAAAGAATATAAAACCAGAAGTCCTTTGGAGGATTGGTTGGTTTGAGGTTTTGTTATTTTTTGCCTTCCTTAGCTGAAGACTCAAATATTACCTAGTTGTTCAATGAAACAAAAGGGGTTTTATTTTCTTTCAAACATTTCACAGATAGTATTTTTCTGAAGATGACAGTTATTACTCTGCATTCACACAGCGAGTTAGTTTCCTGAAAAGGTATTTCCATTTTTGCCTGTAACTTTGATGATAAAAAAATCATTTACAGGCTAAATTTACTCATGACTTTTACAGCTATTTATTCTCATATTCACCTTTAGTGGAAATAGCTCTTCTCCCCCTGTTTTAACTATCTCCCATATCTGTAGAATGCAGTTGTGTCCTTCTCAGCCCTCCTTTTGCCTGGGACCTTTAGTACTCTCCTGTATGAACACTGGAGTCTGGTAACTCTGGACTTCAACTCCCATTTTCCTAGAACATATGGAAAAATATTGTAACCCCTCCTGCCTTTGGAATAAAAATAAAAGTCATTGTGGACTGGATAAAATATTTCATTAAGATACCTTTGGTTGTGCAATCCAGAGTAGAACCTCACCTCAAATAAGAAGAAAATAGAGATGGCTGGAAACTATGTCAGATATAAGTCAGTCATGCTATTCAATAAAGCCCGCATATCTCCTAGCCATGATGGTTATTCCCTTGACAGTTCATGCCATAAAACATTACTTTAAATGATCTTTTTTCCTCAGCATTTTGCAGAAGAGTAGTAAGCAATCTCATTAGAGAGACTTAAGCAAGACAACTTTCACTGTCTTACTGTGCTTCATAAATAAAAAGATAAGCTATCATGCTTTTCAGATACAAGAAGGTACTATAGTGGAGAAATCCACTAAAGGACTTGAATTTGGAAAGTGAGGTGGATAGCTACTATGCATGCAAGAGGACAATCATACACAAGAATGGCCATAAACTTCAAGCAGGCTTTGGGCACAAAAAGTATCTTTGCAACTGAAATAACACGTAACTGCTCATATTCAGCGTATGAAAGTTCAAAGCATCCTTACCAGGAAGGGGGGAGTATTCTGTGCAAAACACTCAGCAACCAGGAATATCAGCCAGAAGTTTGAGGAATGAATCAGGCTTTCACAAAAGCCATCCAGCAGTGCAATTAGCTCAGATCTCTCCCAGGTGAGATTTGGATTTCATCCACACTTTAAGGTCATCCTGCTGCTTGATGTCTCAGGCTTAACATGATCCACAAGCCAGAAACATCATTTTCAGTCCTAAAGCTATAAATTCTCAATTATAGAGGAGAAATTTGCTGCTGATAATCTGTTCTTCTATAAGTTGTCATTGTCTATCAGCTACTCTGCTGCATATCATGAAATACTATAAGTTAACTGCTTTCTCCAGCAATGCTGAAAGAATATTTTACTGGCTTCTGTAGTTTGTCCAGCAAAGGGAATCAAGGCTTTTGCTCAGTAATACCCCAGTTCTGGAACCTGGACTGCTATGGCAGATTAACATTCCACATTTAGTGAATAAAAGTGGTCCAAAAGCAAATCACTGCCTTACTTCTCCTAATACTGTGAAATACTCTAGCTCCAACATTGCTTTTCATTAAAACATTTCTATCCATTTTTAATATTTATTTCTAAAGCATGTACAAAGATACATTATTTTCATTTCACCTATTAAGTAGTTTAAAACATAATTGAAATAAAGTCACTGCACTTTGAAAATTTATTTAAGGCTCCTAGAACCAAGTGTTTTGAAGTCTATTCAGCTGTTCTATTCAGGTTCTTAAATAGAATATAGAGAAAAATGTTGTCTCTATAGAAACAGGCAGCTTCCTTGAACTTATTGCTGGTCACTTAGCCTCAGCCTTGACCTTTGCAATGACTATATGTATGAAAAGTTATTTCTTCATTACTTTTGCATCTCATAGCCATTTATTAGCAAAAATACAGGAGAGGCAGATTTGTTTTTTACCCTCAAGTTTTTAAATGAAAGTCAGTTAGTAATTCAAAACAGGGTAGCTTGACTGTGCCCTTAATTCTCTACTGTCTTTGTAGTAGCAAGGCATGGTGGCACACTGCAACACAAAATGATAATCTAAATGTTAACAAGTTGCCATTAAAGAATGATGACCATTTTCAAAGTACAAATGATCCCTGACATGCTATCAGACATGACAGAAGATATTTTATTCATTTCAGGGCTTCATTATCAATCCCTCTTCAAAGCAGTCAGAACTCGTGCACCTCTCAAGTGCGTAACAACTGACTAGTGCAGTAATTAGCATACGAAGTTAAAACTGAAAGTGTATATAAGCACATAAAAGTGTACATGTATGTGCTTCTGATTATTAAGTACGAGAAGATGGCTGTGTTCAGAAAACAGTTATACTGGTTTTCAGTTAGATGCATCACTCTGCTTTTGGTCTGCCAACATCTTACTTAGAAAACTGAAGGAAAATGATTGAAAGGAAACGTGCTTGCATATTGAAACCCGTGCAACAGGCCACCTCATTAAGCAACTTTCAGCCTCAGAGGCCAGGATAGCCACCGGGGCAGGAAGTACAAGGCTCCGGTTTCATCAGGAGAGCAACTTCTGGCAAAGAAATAAGTTTTGGTCACCTCTGCAACTTTAGCATCTTCTTGATAAATTCTAAATCAAGAGTTATTCTGATGCAGATTTGCAGCCACCCAAGATTTCTGGTTGTCACCAAGCTGACAGCTCACCTACCTCTAACTTCATGCCAAAAGAGGAGCTTGAACTCTGTTCATGCTGTTATAAACAGCCTAGCCCTAATATTTCTACCTCAGTCATGTTTTACAGGGGTATTGTACACAAAACATCTTATCTGGAATCAATCCTAACATTCACAAATAATATTAGAAAAACTGTTCTGTAAGTGTTGAAAGAGCCATGAGGTCCTGAAGCAAGAAATGAAGAAAACAGCTATTCTTTTGGCCCACTGTTTCATATGGATGAATATCCCGTGTTTTTAACATGGCTTATCTGGTGATTTGGGCCCAAATCACTGCTGAGTTGCCCATGTATTATTTGATTTCTGGTAAAGGAGTTGCTATGGAGGGAAAAAGAATGTTGTACTTTGGTGACTAGTTGCCCAAGTTGTGTTGTTTTTGTTGTTTTTTTTTTTTCTTTTGAAGACCAGATTTGTTAACCAAGCAGCTATAATATGCTTCTTAATAAATATAGAGACATTTCAAACAAAACTGGGAAGGTAGGAACAATGAATATGACAATTCCCGAAAGGCAAACACTAGTTTCATCTGAAACCGAAAGCTGCAGGAGGTAGAGCTAAACTGCAACAGGTAAATAAATTACAAAAGTCATACCCTGAATATTCCCAGTAGGCCATTTGCTCAGATGAATGGTTGCTATAGCCCCAACTCACCTTATATGAATTCACTTCTAAAGACCCAAAATAGCTTCTTTTCTAAGTAAAAAAATACAGGCAGATAAATTTTGTATCAGTAACACCACTGGAGATAGACTGTCTCCAATCACACAACAATAGCCACCAATCTCTCTATGAGAACTTTGCTTTCAGTTACAAACCGACCCTAGCAGCAGGCTCTGGTTCACCTTCCAGAAATCACTCATGTCTTATTCTTTGACTACAATGGTAAAAAATCTGATCCATCAGAAGTGATTCCCTGCTGTGGTAGCAATACGGTTATGTTGTCGGTACAGTTGCAGCAAGAAACACTAAGTTCAACGAAGGGCCACGAGGA